>NC_037344.1:27241288-27936109 GCF_002263795.3 Bos taurus | reverse complement strand
CAGAATCCCCAGTTTTCATCCTACTCAGCATTTACTGAACAGTTATGGTGGTTGTTTGGCTCATTACCTGCCTGAGAAAGAAAGACTCTTCTCATCTCATCCTTGGATTATGTAAATTTGAATTTGCCTTTCTCCTCTAATCTACACTCTCCTACCTCATTTTACTGACTCTGTGTTATAGCAGGCAAGTAGCTAGATATGAGCAGAGAAGGGGGGCATGGACCAAGTGGCAAGAAACCACACATCTTGTAAATAGCAGGGGTCCTTGGACAGACAGACAAAAGCAGGAACCTCCAGACTGACAAGAACTCACACATTTTGGGGTGGTGAATATCCTAGAGGCAGACAAAGAAAGGTGGGAAAAGATGGAGCTCTCTGGCATCTGACTGTCAACTTTTGCTCATTATACTCTTATTACAATAAAATTAGCCTTGCAGAAAAGAAGTTCCCATCATGTACTGACTCCTTGACACTTCCAAATAAGACTAAATATGGATAAAGAAGATTAAAAATGAGGCAAGAAAGGCTTCTTCAATGAACAATGCTTAATAATACAAGAAAACAACAAAAGGAGAGAGGCTAGAGATCTCTTCAGGAAAACTGAAAACAGCAAGGGATCATTCCGTCCAAAGATGGGCACAATAAAGGGTAAAAGTGGTAGAGACCTAGTGGACACTGAGGAGATCAATAAGAGATGGAAAGAATACACAGAAGAACTGTATAAAAAAAGATCTTAATGAGCTGATTTACTGCATTGGTGTGGTAAGTCACCCAGAGTCAGACATTCTGGAGTATGAAGTCAAGTGGGCCTTAAGCACTGCAGTTAATAAAGGTGTGGATGTGATGAAATTCCAGCAGAACTATTCAAATCCCTAAAGGATGATGACATCAAGGTTTTGCACTTAGTGTGTCAGCAAATCTGGAAGATCCAGCAGTGGCCACAGTGGATGAGGAAAAGGTCAATCCTCATCCCAGTTCCCAAGAAGAGTAGTCCTAAAGAACGTGCTAACCATCAGACATTTGCATTCATCTCCCATGCTAGTAAGGTCATGCTTAAAATCTTGAATTCTAGGCTTCATCATTATGCCAAACAAGAACTTCCAAATGTTCAAGTCAGATTTAGAAAAGGAAGAGGAACTAAAGATCAAATTGTCAATATTTGCTGGATTATAGAGAAAGCAAGGGGATTTTAGAAAAACATTTATCTGTATCATTGACTATACTAAAGCCTTTGACTGTGGATCATGACAAACTGTGGAAAGCTCTTAGAGAGATGGGAATACCAGATAATTTTACCTGTGTCTTGAGAAACCTGTATGCGGGTAAAGAAGTAACAGTTAGAACCCTGTATGAAACAACTGATTGTTTCATGATCGAGAAAGGAGTGCAACAGGGCTGTCTGCTGTCACCCTGTTTGTTTAACCTATATGCTGAGCACACCATGAGAAATGCCGGTTGGATGAGTTACAAGCTGGAATCAAGATAGGCTGAAGTAACATCAACAACCTCAGACAGAAGGATGATACCACTCTAATGGCAGAAAGCAAGAAGGAACTCAAGACCTCTTGATGAGGGTGAAGGAAGAGAGTGAAAGAGCTGGCTTAAAACTGAATATTAAAAAAATTAAAATCATGGCATCTGGCCTCATTACTTCATGGTAAATAGAAGGGAAATAGGTGGAAGTGGTGACAGATTTCCTCTTCTTGGTCTCCAAAATCAAAGTGGACGGTGACTGCAGCCATGAAATCAGAAGATGATTGCTTCTTGGCAGGAAAGTGATGACAAACCTAGACAGTGTGTTGAAAAGCAGAGACATTACTCTGCCAACAAAGGTCCATATAGTCCAAGATATCATCTTCCCGGTGGTCACATATGATTGTGAGAACTGGACCATAAAGAAGGAAGAACACCAAAGAATTGATGCCTTCAAACTGTGGTGCTGGAGAAGACTCCTGAAAGTCCCTTGGACAGTAAAGAGATCAAGTCAGTAAATCTTAAGGGAGATCAACTCTGAATATTCACTGGAAGGCTTAAACTGAAGCTCAAGTATTTTGGTCATCTGATGTGAACAGATGACTCACTGGAAAAGTCTCTGATGCTGGGAAAGATTGAGGGCAGAAGGAGAAGAGAGTGTCAGAGGATGAGATGGCTGGATGGCATCATTGATGTAATGAACATGAACTTGGGCAAACTCTGAGAGATGATGAGAGACAGGGAGACCTGACGTGCTGCAGTCCATGGGGTTGCAAAGAGTTGGACACGACTGAGTGACTTCACTTTCTTTTCACTTACATGCATTGGAGAAGGAAATGGCAACCCACTCCAGTGTTCTTGCCTGGAGAATCGCAGCGACGGGGGAGCCTGGTGGGCTGCCATCTATGGGGTCGCACAGAGTCGGACACGACTGAAGTGACTTAGCGGAGTGATTGAACAGAAACAACAACAATGGGCAAATCCCTTCTCTTCTCGGGGAGGTAGAGATAGGATGAAAATCAGGGAATACGACCTGCAACCTCTTCTTCTCCAGTGAATATTCTGCCCATTCATTTTAACCCCATTTAACCAGCTTGTAAAAGAAACTTAGGGCAACAACTCACCCGAGATTGGCTGCTGTCCATCCATGGGATTTTCCAGGCAAGAGTATTAGAGTGGGTTGCCATTGCCTTCTCCACTTGAGAGTATATTATCATTTAAATAAATCCTTCCTTTGCTTTCTTGACCTCCCTGTCTCATCTCTGAAGTCTCTGAATTCTTTCTGCTACCACAGAAGAATGTACTCTCCAGTATCATTAACATCTACCATTATTAGACATTCAGATCTTGCCATTCTCCTCTATCGTTTTTCTTAGTGAGGTCAGCCACATCAGTGATAACTACCATATTTATTTAAATCAATCTGGCTGTGTATTTTTGGTCCCATTCTCTCCAATGAGATACAAACTACTGAAAGTCACTACCTTGATATTTGGTACCTCCTATTTGGCTCTTTTAAACTTTGTACTCTGAGTTTTATATTCACATCGGGCATCATTGTTTACTTAACCATTTAGTCTCTCAAATTCAGTCCTTGTTAATTCTTCCTTATTCACTGTATCTCATATTGTTTTGACTACCAAATTACTCATTCATTAATTTACCATCCATTCATGCAACTGTTTATTGAGTATTTTTTTTAAATGAGTGATACAATGGCAAATAAGAAAAAGTTTCTGGATTCATGGAGCTTTCATTCTAGTGGGGAGAAGGCAGACAATAAACTAATAAATGAGTATATAAAAGCTTATTTTGGATAACGAAAGCTACTGCAAAGAAACTGAGACAAGTAAATATGTTAGGGAGTGGCTGAAATGATGACTTAGATGATTAGGGAACATTTCATTAATTAGATGACTTTGAAGCTAAGATTCAAATGATTCGAGGCTGACATGAGGATCAAAATTGAAGAGTATTCCAGGGAGAGCATACAAAGTACAAAGTCCTTCATTTGGGACCAGATGCCACATTGTAGAGGTAGAAGGAGAGAGAGCATGTGACTAAAGCCTAGGGGTAGAGTGTCAAAGAGGTGTGGGACGTGAACAGGGTTGAAGTCTCATAACATCTTTTTGTTCTTAATTAGAAGGACTGTAGACAAAGAAGTGTCAGAGCTCATTTACACTTGGAAAAGATGACTCTGGGTTCTTCCATAGGGACTGGACTCAGTTCAGTTCAGTTCCGTCGCTCAGTCATGTCCCACTCCTGCAACCCCATGGACTGCAGCACGCCAGTCTTCCCTGTCCATCACCAACTCCCAGGGCTTACTCAAACTCATGTCCATCGAATTGGTGATGCATAAAAGTCAGGAAGCATTGAAACAGCCCAATTGAAAGCTGCAGGTGACTTGGCTTAAAGTGCTTACCAATAGAGATGATTTGGTGGATATATTTTTGGAGTTAGTGTTCATAGGCTTTAATGACAGATAAGGAAGAACACACAATGGGCTCAGAGATGGTGGCTTCACTGAGATGAGGGAGACTAGGGAAGCAAAGGATGTGGGTATTAATTGAGTTCAAATTTTAGATGATTATTAGGTATGAAAATGTTGATGCCAAGTAGGCAACTGATGAAATCTGAGGCTTAATGGAATGTTCAGGCATAAGAAAGAGGAAAGTATGGTATCATGGAAGCCAAGAGAACAGTGTTGTATGAGTCCAATGCTGTCAAGTAAACTAGGTGGGAACAGATCACTCATTATTGTGGGAACAGATCACTCATTATTGTATCAGCTTCTTTCCTGTTTCAACTGACTGATGGCTATAGATGCCTACTTGGAGTGGGTAAATGTAGTGTAAGTATTTGACATTAAGCTTTTGAATCCTAAGACATCCATTTCAAAGATATCTTTCTCAAAGATATTGTCAACTGCATGACACTACTACTAATAAAATAACTAGATAAGAAACCAGGCTGTCCCACCCACGAACTCCCCTTTTATAAAGCCCTGCATTACCTAGATAACTGACTGTTTGAATGACCCCACTTTTTCCTTTCTTTGCCCTAACCCTAATTCCTGTTCTTATGTTTTAAACTCACCAATAAAGAGTGAGTGAGGTCTTCCCTGGTAGCTCAGCAGTGAAGAATCCACCTGCAATGCAGGAGATGTGGGTTCAATCCCTGGTTTGGGAAGATCTCCTGGAGGGGAAATGGCAACCCACTTCAGTATTCTTGCCTGAGAAATCCCGTGAACAGAGAAGCTGGCAGGCTACAGTCCGTGGGATGTTCTCAAAGAGTCGGACACGACTCAGCTACTAAAACAGCAACACAACAATAAAGAATGAACTAATGAGACCCTAGTCATCCCACTCTCAGACTCCATTAAAGAGAGAAGCCACATCCCCACTCCTTCTCTACCCATGACCCCACTGTGTGGCTCCACTGTGTCATATACCCTTCAAGGCTTGTGAATAATATACCTGCTTCCCCCCAACCAAAGTTCTCTGATGGTTGTGCTTAGATGTGTTTTGTAATCATAAGAACCACAAGGGCTTAGCTCTAGATGGGGAAATGTCTGTGGAGGCTGGTCACAGTAACAGAGGCTTAGGTGAATACTTGTCAGCATTTCCAGCCTATAACATCTTCATCATCAATAAACTGGGATTGAGACAAAATAGTAAAGAAAAACAATAGGTAGAAGATGGAAACTACAGATTTTATACCAAAATGGCCTTGAATATTATTTCCTCTTTCTGCTCATCATTACCATTTCCTTAGTCTTTCTTCATGTGCTGCTGTTTATCAATTGAATCTTTGCAATAATCTCTGGCCTACTTTTTGCTTATGAAGTTTATGTCTCCCCTTTATAGAATGGCCAGAATCATCTTAAAGTGTGGCAACTATCAGTTGTCCAGTGGAGATTTGATAATTTTCTATGACTATAAAAAGATAAAACTTTCTGTTTGCATACATTTCATATATTTGAAATTGGAGGTTAACTATTTTTTACAGAAATTCTGTTACTCTCAAATATTATGCTGGACAGTTGGTCTAGACTAATATTCATTTAACAGGCAGTAATTTGTCTTGACTAAGATATTTTCATATAAACTGCTTTTTATCAATTAAATTTGTTCAATTTGCATTTTTATTGTAGCTGGGATATTGCTTTATTGTATCCCCAATTCACAGAAAAGGATCAATAGCTTAAAGTCACTTAAAAGTCACTCACTAAAGCTTGGAGGTAGTAATAAAATAGAATCATAAATACTATGACACAGTAAAGTCATGAATAGAATCATTGACTAGGACTTGCATTAAAATATTGAATGTGAATTTGTTTTTTCTTAGAACAAAACTTCTGAGCATGTAATGATTTCATAAAGGAAGCTGCAGAAGAAAATTGCAAATAGGAATTTCAAAGACAATCATCTTAAATTAGATTTGTTAAACTGTGGTAACCATCTATACTGAGTGGCAATGCCTAAATTGTTTTGAAATTCTGGCAAATGGTTGCATGGAGGCTTTGTAGTCCATATGCCAATTAGAAACAAAGCATAGTGACCTCTATGGAAAGCAACTGAATTTAATGCATATGGGGTGAAAATAATTATATTCTGTGTGAAATTAATTATTTCAAATAGGAGAAAAGAAAGCAAAACCCAACTCTCAAAGTTTAGCATTTCAAATTTTAGTATATATGTATATATAGTGGTGTTGGAGAAGACTCTTGAGAGTCCCTTGGACTGCAAGGAGATCCAACCAACCCATTCTGAAGGAGATCAGCCCTGGGATTTCTTTGGAAGGAATGATGCTAAAGCTGAAACTCCAGTACTTTGGCCACCTCATGTGAAGAGTTGACTCATTGGAAAAGACTCTGATGCTGGGAGGGTTTGGGGGCAGGAGGAGAAGGGGACGACAGATGAGATGGCTGGATTGCATCACTGACTCGATGGATGTGAGTCTCAGTGAACTCTGGGAGTTAGTGATGGACAGGGAGGCCTGGTGTGCTGCGATTCATGGAGTCGCAAAGAGTCAGACACGACTGAGCGACTGATCTGATCTGTGTGTGTGTGTGTGTGTGTATGCATGCATGCTAAATCACTTCAGTCATGTCCAACTCTGCAACCTTATGGACTGGAGCCCACCAAGCTTCTCTGTCCATGAGATTCTCCAGACAAGAATACTGGAGTGGGAGAATGCCCTCCTCCAGGGGATCTTTCTGACTGAGGGATCCGATCTGCATCTCCTGTAACTCCTACATTGTAGGCAGATTCTCTACCAGCTGGTAGAGATTCTTGGGTTGGGAAGATCCTCTGGAAGAGGGCATGGCAACCCACTCCAGTATTCTTGCCTGGGAGAATCACCATGGACAGAGGAGCTTGGTGGACTATAGTCTATGGGGTCACAAAGAGTCGGACATGACTGAGACACTAAGCACAGCACAGCACATAAATGAATTATGGAGAAGGAAATGGCAACCCACTCCAGTATTCTTGCTTGGAAAAATCCCATGGACAGAGGAGCCTGGCGGGCTATAGTCCATGGGATTGCAAAGAGTCAGACACAACTGAACACTTGTCAGCAGCATATATAAATCATGCCATTTTTAAAGAATTTCACAAATCAGTAAATAATAGATATGATTTTGTGAGGAAAAGCAGAACAGATTACAGAAAAAAATATACTTATCAATTGACATGGTGTGTATTTGCATAATATCTCATGTATACATGTGGAGGAATTGTCACCATCCAACATACATCCCACCGTCATGCTTTTTACCTGTGGAAAGAATGCTGATGTGTAAAGTGCATTTGATTGCTACATAAGAGAAGGACGTGTTCAACATGTTTTCTTTTTGTATCATGTTGAAAAATCATGATACAGGAGAAGAGGCTTCTCATTTAATTAAAGGCTATTTGGTGAACTGAATGGAGGTAGCTATATTGCAGTGCCAATATGCACCACTGTATTCTCTAGATATTAATGACTCTAAAGAAATCCCTGCTGATCTTAATCCACTGTTGAATAAAACATAGAAAACTGAAGGTATGATCAAATTATAGTCGTGGTGTCTGTATGTTTTTAGTGTGCTCTCTGTGAACCAGTGAAGTTGCTCAGTCGTGTCCGACTCTTTGCCATCCCATGGACTGTAGCCTACCAGGCTTCTTCATCCATGGAATTTTCCAGACAAGAGTACTGGAGTGGGTTTCCATTTCCTTCTCCAGGGGATGTTCCCAACACAGGGATAGAACCCAGGTCTCCTGCAATGCAGGCAGACGCTTTACTGTCTGAGCCACCAGGGAAGCCCTCTGAAAAAATAGCTCTCTGAAAAAATAGCTAACAAGTCATGACCTTGCTTTTCTATCCTGCTAAACCCAGACTATAGAAAGATATAATGATTTTAAAATGACATCAGAAAACAAAAAAACACTTATTCATGACACTAAAAATGCTGTTAAAGACCATTCTTGAGATTTAAAGTATCTTTCTCAGTGATTTATTTCAATGATAAATTTAGTATGTCTGGAGAAGCCAGAATCCATCACTTTATGACCAACATGTCTATTTAAAAAATTAAGGATACAAATGTAAAAATTTCTTAGGAAAAATATGATGCATATGGCTAGTTTACCAACTGTTTATTTCTTCAGAGCACTATTTTCTTCACTTACGGATAAACTGCATTAATGATTTCTATTTTAACATATATATATATTATGCACCCAAAGAATAATTTTGGTACTTATTGCCCCAATCTAAGTTGCATCACTCAAACTTTAAGATTTGACTGTGATATTTTTTAACTTAAAAAATGGGCCGCTGAAGTAGTCTTAGTTTGGAAATAGTCCATATATTCTATCCAGATATCTGGTAGTCAGTTGACAGAATCACCAAAAGCTAACTGCTATTCCCAGTGAAGGACCTTTATTTAACAGAAGGAAACATTAGAGGGGAATTCATTTCCACTAATAAAGGTAACTATTAGCCTGAACCAAATGAAATTAATGATAATGAAATGTTTTAGAATGACCAAAAAAATGGAAATTTTATATGGCTCAAACTAATAGATAATATGAAAACCCTTCAGCTTCAAAACATTTAGAAATACAATAAAATACTTTAAAATATATACTTTTATTAACAAGGGAATAAGAAACATTCTCAAGAAACTTTAAAGTAAAAGAAAGCAGGTGATAGTCATGAAAAGTAGGAGCTGATGCTATGATTTTTATGGGAGTGTTTGTTCATGCAGATCACCAATGTGTGTGGTTTTCCATGGCTTTGATTAAGAGAATTAGCTGAGACTGTGCTATCAGAGAGGCCAAGGACATCTAAAGCCAATAAATTAATTCTCTCGTGCTGAAAGAGGCAAATGTGAATGCTTTCTGGAGCAAAGCACTCACAGTCCAAGTTGCACAGGGATCTCAGAGAAAAAAGACTCTTGTGAAAAGGAAGTCACAGACCCTAATAACATAAAATAGCCATGAGATATAAGAATCAGACAACCAAGAGCAAAATTAGGCATAGAATTATCAGTTAATGAAAGTATAGGATTTAAATATAATTACGTTTAAATGTCTTGAAATATGGAGTTGAAAACAAAGCAAGAAACAGGCTTCTGTAAAAATAATCACAGCAATATATAAAATAGATCAAAAGAACATATAGAAATGAAACATAATCATGGGAAAAAAAGCATTTGAATAGTTAAATGGAAGATTAGCTATAGCTGATGGAAAAGGGGCTAACTGCAAATGAGACGATAAATTACTCTGAAGAAAACAGGGGTAGTTAAAGAAATAAAATGAAAGTAATCTTAGGAAGCATGGAAGATCAAAAGAGACAGACCAACATGTTTCTAATTAACAAGAAAGAGGGAATACAAAAAGTAGAAAAAAGATAAATGAAGACATAACACCTGCAAATTTTCTGGAGTTGAAGAAAATCTTGGTATCTCATGTTTATGAATCATGGTGAATCCTAACTAGGATGAACTTTCAAAAATCCACTTATAGATGCACCTTAAAGAAATATGAGTAGACAAAAAAAGTATATAATCACACTTTTTAAAAAAAGCAATCACATTAAATATTACTTACAAAGATTAATTTAATGCATTCACCAACACAATAGAAATAGATGACAGTGAAATGAATTAAATTCCTAAGAGAATATAATTATAAACTTAAAATTTTATATCTAAACATTAGCTGAATTTTATATTCAGCTAAACCTATTAAGGAAATGGTAGTTAAATAAAAATCATCCATTATGAATGCAAATAAATGCTTACCAAAATATATACTAAATATTGTACTATGAAAAGAATGAAACCAAGACCAGAAATAAGGAATAAGATACAAATAGAAATGGTGAGCAAAGTAACAGGAAATAGTGGGCTAAATAATCAAATATTGTTTGGGTAAAATAATAATAATGATGATGATGAATAATTTGGTCTAGATTCAGAAGGGTCTTAGATCTTATCTCTCCATGGCACTTTAACCTGTCATAAGTGGTATGATGCCTAAGATAATAATCAACATTATAGATGTCTTGGTTTAGGATGCCAAAAAAGCAAAGAGACAGCAAGGATTTGAGCTTGGCTAGTTGGCTAGGAGGTAATTCCAGAAAACAAAAGTAGAGAAGTAGCAGATTTAGATAGGAGACAACAAAAGGTGCATTAACATCTAAGAGACCACTATGGGCAACTGAAGTTAATTTTCCTGAGGAACTACAAAAAGTGGTGTATCTGAGATTCTTTCCACCTAAAGAATAAGGAAAAGGAGGTGTTAATACACCAACTCCTGTCAAGTCACTGGTGGAGAACTGATGGACATGGGGACGTTAATTCCCCGGAACTACTTTCATGAGCACGAGCAGAACAAATTCCACCAGACAGAGAAAGCCCTCAACAAAGAAAGGCAGGTATTGGAATTTGGAAGTGTTCTAGGCAGGCACCAAAACAGTAAGGGCTGGTGGATATGAGTGAAGTCGTTAAGAAAAGTGCAACGTGAAGGAATAGTTTTTTGGTTTAAAGTTTATACCAGAGTCCTTTCTTTTTTCTATTTTCTGCCATACAACTAACAGATTACATGGTCTTAGAATCTAAGCTCTTTTTTTAAGGAGATCAGTCCTGGGTGTTCATTCAAAGTACTGATGTTGAAGCTGAAACTCCAATACTTTGGCCACCTGATGCGAACAGCTGACTCATTTGAAAAGACCCTGATGATCGGAGCCACTGGGGGCAGGAGGAGAAGGGGACGACAGAAGATGAGATGGTTGGATGGCATCAGCAACTTGATGGACATGGGTTTGTGTGGACTCGGGAGTTGGTGATAGACAGGGAGGCCTGGCGTGCTGCGGTTTATGGGGTCGCAAAGAGTCAGACACAACTGAGCGCCTGAACTGAACAGTGAGGGTTACATTTTCATTTTGGATTTTCTGAAAGCAAAAAATAACAAATCATCTTTTACTTAAATAAGAGAAGACTAATACATTTTTCTAAAGGATACTTTTACCACATCTGCTAAAGGTCAGGTTGAGATGAAGCCCCTCTCTCCCTCCTGCCATTTCCTACAGTCAGCCTGAATCTAATACCTAACTGCCAGGATGTGGTCGAAGTAGGCAATGGCACCCAACTCCATCCAGTACTTTTGCCTAGAAAATCCCATGGATGGAGGAGCCTGGTAGGCTGCAGTCCATGGGGTCGCTAGAGTCAGACACGATTGAGCGACTTCACTTTGAATTTTCACTTTCATGCATTGGAGAAGGAAATGGCAACCCACTCCAGTGTTCTTGCCTGGAGAATCCCAGGGATGGGAAGCCTGGTGGGCTGCCGCCTATGGGGTCGCACAGAGTCGGACACGACTGAAGCAATGCAGCAGCAGCCAGGATGTGGTCAACAAAGAGAACTCAGAAATTAGTGCTCTTTTAGTGAGGTGACGTACAGAGATATTCACAACTCTGGGAATGACAAACAACTAATTTCATATCAGCTTCAGAATTGGGAAGAAGCTATTGGGTTGGCCAAAAACTTCATTCAAGTTTTCCATAAAATGTTATGAGAAACCCAAATAAACCTTTTGGCCAACCCAATACACACAATGATTCTTTGCCATTCATTTGCTATTTAGTGATAAGAAGCAAGGTAGTCTGGTGAAGTCAGCTACAGAGGACTTCAGTCAACAACGAAAATCTGGGGTTAGACACCAGTTTGGATCCTTCTTGAGCATCACAATCAGGGATTGGGGGATAACTGAAAAGGATATTTTTATTCCAGGAAACACCATGTTAGATTATCAATGAATCATGTTACTTTTTTTCTCCCAAGATATCCCTTCATTGTATGAGGCTAAGATTCAAGAACATTTCCCTCTTCTTCAAAGTTCACTTCTAACACTTCAAAGATATGCCATTCTGTAGGTTCAACATGTCAGTTGCTAAGTGTGTGTGTGTGTTGCAGTCTTTCAGTTGCAAGTGATAAAGACACACTCAAGAAACCAGAAAAATCTACAATCTCATGTAATTGTGGGTAGTGGGTAGACTGTTCAGGGAATAAATCTTACTTAGGCGCCACTGAGTTCTGGGCTTCGAACAATGTTATGAGGATGCTTCTTTCACTTTCCTGAGTTGGATTCATTCTCAAGCAGTCTCCTCCCATGTTATGTCAAAGATACCAGGTTGATAGTAGCTCTAGGCTTCCGTAATCCTCACACCGCCACTTCTATTGAAAAGAATCTCTTACTCAGCTGTTCAAGCAGAAGTCCAGGGCTCTGATGTCTTAGCATGCCTGCGACTCTTAACATCAATGTGCCTAGGGAGACAGGACTGTTTGATAATGTAAGACTAGCTCATCTGCTTAAATTTGTATTGGTGATGAAAGGGTTTCCCACAAGAAAGAATTGTTCAGTTAGCTGAAAGGTGAAAGGAAAGCATAATGGGAAGCCAATAATTCTATGTTGCTTAGAAGATTAAGGGTATGCATGTGAAGGTAAATATTTGAGAGTGGAATTTTGGACTAATATAGAAAGACATGTCTTCATCAGAGTTTAATATGAGCAAACAAAAAGCATACCCAATGTTTTTAGCAGAGTATCCTTTTGTATACTTAGTTGAGAAGTTCTCCTTCCAGTAAATTTTGCTTATAATCAAACCACTTTTATTTCTCCTGAAATTAATTGAAACAGAAATGTACTTTATTGTTATGACACCAATAGGTAATTTCTATAATGCATGTTATTGATTGAGTTTTCTAAATCTGTTTTTTACAACTTGAAGCTGATTACAAAGGTGAGTCTGACAACAATGGGAATAAAATTCTTTAAAAGCAATCTCATGTGGTCACACACATTATTTTGTTGTAATGGGATTCTGTTAATATCAATATATTTCTGTAAATCGCCTTCTGAATTCACATGATCAAAAGAAAATAGAAGGGAAATATAATCCCCCAGTAGTTAACTAGCACATAAAAAACTATATTTGAAAACAGAAGGAGAGAAAGAGACGTGCTATTTTCTTACCATTTCAATTCCTTTGGGTTCTGTAAACTTGTTGGGTATTATACACATAACAAGATTACCTTCATTCATATACCTCTGATTTATTTTTCTATACAATAGATGAATGAAAACATTGTTTTAGACACATAGGCATACATATATAATGGTGTACAGTTAACTTATATTTGTATATACACACTTGCACACTTGCCCATGCATGTGCTGAACGCTGTCACACATTCACAGCCCAGGAGAGCTGGGAGGTTAAAGGTCTGGCCAGTGAGCGTTGGAACACAGTGCTGTGAATGCTTTCAGCCAAATAGCACTTTTCTAGACACTGAGCAGAGAGTGTTCTCTGATGCATCGTTTTCCCACAGCAGCTCTCTGCCATTTATTTTGTTCTCTGAAAAACATTTCTGACCCAAAATGAAAAGACATTGGGAAATAAAATAAGATGTAAATTTGATAGTGCAAATCTGTCCAAAGATACACAGAAAATGTTTGGGGTGTAAGGTAACTTGAAAGAGACAGTGTAGTCTACTGAGGATGAAGTGCACTGGTCAGTTAGTGTTTGATGGCCGTCAGTTGGCATTAGAAAGCCAAGTATCTATAATCATCATTATAGACTAGTGACTAAACACTTATTTACATAACAGATGAACAAATATCAGAGATATGTTGTAATTTAAAGGTATCTGAAGAAAATAAGAGATTTTTAGTACCTAGAAGATAGCTACCACAAGAAAACCAGTAATTATATATATATATATATATATATATATATATAGCAAGGAGTTGGACACGACTGAGTGTCTTAGTCACTCAGTCATGTCCAACTCCTTGTGACCCTATAGACTGTAGCCTAACAGGCTCCTCTGTCCATAGAATTCTCCAGGCAAAAATGCTGGAGAAGGTAGCCATTTCCTTCTCCAGGGGATCTTCCAACCCAGGGATTGAACCTGTACTTTCTGCATTGCAGGCAGATTCTTTACTGTTTGAGCTACTGGGGAGGTTATGTGTGTGTGTGTGTGTGTGTGGAATCAAATATTTCCAGGAATGCATTGTCTTACTCTGTCAGTTGAAATCACATTGTTCTTATTTAGAGGGAATTCAGAGATTCATAAGTAAAGGATAAGGAAAATTAAGGAAAAATGATTTCCAAATGTCATAGTATATAATCACAAATCAGAGTACTTTTATGACTAGTAAGTAGATATAAAATATTATTGGTAATGACTTACATTATCAGCATATGTTTTATAATTTATGAAATGTCTTTTGCCATTACTAAGTATATAAATGTTTCTGTGAGCCATTTGATATTTTCAAAACATAAAAGCAGACTTCTTTTCACTGAAAAGCTACTTGTGAATACCTTGTTAAAGTGACCATTTGCCTTATTTTTCTTTAATACATTCTTTATATAAGCTTTGCTGAAAGCAAAATGACCTTTTTTTATAATAGTATTAATTACAGTCACATTCTGTCTTGGTTTAATGCAGCTACAGAAATTCCTTTTATTTGCAACAAAAGAGTAAAGAAATGAAACCAGGGACTCTGTAGTCTGCATTTCTTTTACCTCCTTCCAATTTTTATGAAAATAAAGTAGCACTTTAATCACAACTGTATTATTTATCCTTAATCAAATGCAACTGTAATTTCTAATTATTCATCTTAATAATGAAATTATATTGGGAGAGTTTCTGTCATATATATAGACTGCTCTCAAACTGTCTAATATAATTATTAATGAAAAAAGAGCCATAATGAAATGTAACTTCACAAATATTTTGAGTTCACGTTTATATGAGGGGGATGCTGTGGATCATTGGCATTAATTGATGATGACCTGAGATCAAAGGCAGAGCCCTATGGAACTCCAGCTTTCAAGGTAGCATAATAAGTCTGAAATGTCAAATGAAATCTTCCAAAAATGAAATTTAAGCTACAATAATGGCCCATCAAAACTGTCAAGCTGGCTATCCAAGTGATATGTATATGATTGATGATTTCTAAAGCTCTAGGAAAGTGAAATAATTCTTAGACAAAAGGCCAAAAGCAAATCCTTAAGTCCAATTACAAAAAAGTAAATTTACCAAAGCTGTCAGCAATACATAGTCGCTGACCTTACCAGGAGACAAAAAGATGAAAACAAAAGAAAGATCAGTGAATAAAACCACTAAATAACCATTTTAATCAAGAAACTATAATTCACCTGTTATCTTACATACACCTGTGTATAAAGCTCTAAATCTCAGAATCTAGTGTAGAATATACCACTGTTGAAAGCATAAAAGCTCAAAGGTACAGATTTGGCATCCAGCAGAGAATGACAAGTTGTAAGAGCACAGAAAGCTGCGGTGATGGCAAATCCCTGATTATATAAAAGTAATTAGTGTATTTCTGGTCAGAACAATCCTGTCTCTATAGCAGTTTGTTGGAATTAATAATAATAAGACAAAAAAAATCCTTAACGTATGTCTCCAACTCTACTGCAAGCATTAAAAATAGAGCTGTGAAATCTTCATGAAGCCTGTGAGTTGAGCATTCACTGCTTCACTGCTGAGAGAGGAGGCAAAAGACAAGCTTGTGGAGGATATTTAATTAAAGTCAGAAAGACTTTTAATATAGAAAAATTAGTTCAGTGAAAAATCTCTTTTCTTTTCCACTAAATCAGAAGTAGTTTAAACACTGAAATGAAAACTGGAAAAAGAGGGGAAAAATAATTCCTTAATTGGTCTAGCCTTTTCCATTGTGCTTCTGGAATTCTGACCCTTTAATATTTTCTGTGTGTTGGATACCAGGCTGTATACATTGACTATGCCAAAGTGTATATGGCCTGGGGTCTGTCACCAAAATACTTAAAGGGATAGACAGGTGTGTTAATCAGCACATATGATAAAATGGGATACAACTTAATATGTTAAAAAGGACAACAGAAGCTTTAAAACCTGCCTTTCCTTGTATTGTAGATATAGTCAAGGGAACTTTCAAAGAGGAAATGTTATCTGAGCATTTTCATGATAGTTTGAAACTTATCAGAGAATCTATAAAATGTACTTAAACAGGAAGAAAATTTGAAGGGCATTGACATGCATAGATAATTAGAAATGACAAATTTGAAGCTTATTTTCTATTATGTTTCCACAAATTGCATATTTCACACAATTGGTAGTCAGCTGTACGTAATGAACAAGTATAACAAGCAAATGGATTAATAACTCTTGAAGAAACAGTGATTGTATTTAAAATTAAGTCAGTCTTGACCACAAGGCCAACAATATGCATGAGGTAGGTTACTAAGAGGGCACCAGACTTCCTTCCATAGTTATTTAATAATTACTAAGCAGGATGTGTTAAATGAGAAGGTCATAGACTCTGGCTTATTAATACAACTGGGGTAGTTGATTTCTTCTAAGTATTCTCCACATACTCATACGGGGCCAAAACCTTGAGTGGAAATCCTAAGAAGAAGGTTTTCTGCCAGAGGAGATTCTGGAAGTTAATGATGACCTATGAGATGTCACTACATGGTTTTAATGGGATGGCATGAAATTGAATTCATAGGAGGAGTGCTTCTGTAAGAACAGAAAAAATATGCAAAAATTCTAAGGCACTGGGAAATGTTAAATTAGATTCTTGATCATTATTCTTCAGTCCTGTTGTGGAAAAGGATCTTAAAAGCTTAAAATGTTTTATTTTTCTGGTTCATTGAGTACCTTTACTTTTCGTTTTGTTAAAATATTTTTCTGGTACCCTGCAGAAGCTTAATTTAATCAATGAATCCATTTTATAGCTAAACTACTATATTGTCCATATGTTGTTTGGTCTTTATTTAAAACTTAAAAGCAAAAATATATATGAGAGGCTTTCTCTGTTAAAGATACATTTCACATTTGCATCTCTTGCTCTTCAAATATAACAGATATAAACTTTCCATGGCACTTTTTAGTTTTCACTAAGAGGAAATAAATTGGATTTGAATTCATGTGAAAAAAAAAAAAAACTTGATTTTCAGGCAGAAAATTTGGTTGAATACTCTTTTAGCTTGGGGTCCCCCCAAAGCAGACATTGAAGCAAAGAGTTGTTTTTATTTGCAAACATCAACCAGGAAATGGAAGTGAGGCTTAGAGAAGAGGTAAAACCAGGATAGAAGAAAGGCCGAACAAAGATGGGATGGGTTACTAAGATTCTAATAGATTCCCTTGGCACCATGTGAGAAGTCTTATGAAACGTGTCTAGGAAGTTTTCACTCAGGTCCCAGAATGTGGAAATGTTTATTGATTGGTCCTTATCGCTCACAGTTCAATGGTAGTGCCATAAATTTCTGGATGGGGCACATTGCGAGAGCAAAGTAGATTCCTACGGATTCCCCACACCATGGCTCAGAGAAGCCCAGGAGGGACAAGTAATGTAGATGGTTTAGGCCTGAGTCAAGGCTGGTAGCTGGAATAGGGGAAGGGCCAAGAACTGGGAACAAGAAGTGCCTAAAGTAGAGGTGGTGTGCTCTTGAACATAGAAAGAAAATGGTCTAGAAAAATTAAATGGGCAAATTTACAAGTATTGCAAAATATACTTTGTAGAGAAATATAGAAGATAAATATGGAAAAGTTCTAAACTGTTCTCATTTTCAATGAATTCCAATGACCACAATTTTGTCACCCTGTCCTTAGGGAGGAAGCCCAGATTCTTTCATCTTACTTTATACTTTTAAAACTCATTGAATTTATTCAAGCATGATTGTGTTAATATAGGTTGTACTCATATTAGGTCTTCCCAGGTGGGGCTAGTGGTAAAAAAAAACCAAAAACCAAAAAACAACAGCCTGCCAATGCAGGAAACATAAGAGATGCAGGTTCAATCCCTGGGTCAGTAAGATCCCCTGGAGGAGAAAATGGCAACTCACTCCAGTATTCTTGCTTGGAGAATCCCGTGGACAGAGGGGCCTGGCAGACTACAGTCCTTGGGGTGGCAAAAGAGTCAGACATGACTGAAGTGATTTATCACGCTCTCACACACATACTCATATTAACTTCATTTGGAAATTAAAACAGAAATTGTAAAGTGGATTGAGTACATTTAAAACTGAAAACAATAAACATGTTTCAAGATAATCATGATAATAATTTTATGAAAAATTTTTGGGAAATGTTTGTATTTCCCAAAACAAGACATAGTGAAAAGACTCTCACTGTTACATGGTCTCTTCAATGTCTGGATTTATAGAAGACAATTGGTTTCTCATATCTCCTTTACATTCAGTCAGATGAAGTATCATATGCTATGGATCCTCTAGAAAATACCATTTTCACTCCTGGGAGTGAAAATGAAAAAGGTGAATGACATCTTAATATTATTGTGAAAATTGTGCTTGTAGATTACATGGTTTAATTTTAGAGACTCCCAGAGGATATGGATGCTACTTTGAGAACCACTGACCTATACATATATGTAAAGCCCAATTTGCCTCATTTCTTAGTTAGTCTTATGGCACCATCACACTGAATATTACCATTGCCCCCAAACTGCCTCTAGACTCCTAACTTTCCACTCACCGTTCCCTCCCCATCCTCATCTTTCTTTACCGTATTGGTGCTTGTCTAAATCCTTTCAGTTTGCCTCAGGAAACATTCCATAAAACTTCTCTTTGGCAAGCGTCATTTTCTTCTGGCTCGTGACTTATTTTTGTTTTGCCTCCCTCACTACTTTACTTTAAAGGCTCCATGCCCTCTAACTGACGCTGTGTGTACGTGTGTGCTCAGTCACTCAGACACGTCCGGCTCTTTGCAACCCTATGGACTGTCAGCCAGATTCTTCTGTCCATGGGATTCTCCAGCCAAGAATACTGGTGTGGGTTGCCATTTCCTCCTGAAGGGCATCTTCCTGAACCAAGGATCAAACCTGCATCTACTGCATTGGCGGTCAGATTCTTTACCTCTGCACCACCTGGGGAGCCCCTAACTTCCCAGATTGGTCAATAAATAATACCTGTTGAAAATAATGATATTTATTTTTACTGTGTCATTTGCCTGTCTTAGAGCATGTGAAGCAACAAATCTCTCATCTATGCATTTCATTACTGATGGCTTTACTATTATAGACTGAGGCTTCAAACCTGAAAGAGAAGACTTACATGTGTGAGCAACTTTATCAGATCAGTCAAATGACGTAGCTGGCTAGCAGAGCTCTTTTTTTCCTTTAGTTCAGTTCAGTTGCTCAGTCATGTCCGACTCTTTGCGACCCCATGAATCGCAGCACGCCAGGCCTCCCTGTCCATCACCAACTCCCAGAGTTCACCCAGACTCACATCCATCGAGTCAGTGATGCCATCCAGCCATCTCATTCTCTGTTGTCCCCTTCTCCTCCTGCCCCTAATCCCTCCCAGCATCAAAGTCTTTTCCCATGAGTCAACTCTTCACATGAGATGGCCAAAGTACTGGAGTTTCAGCTTTAGCATCATTCCTTCCAAAGAAATCCCAGGGCTGATCTCCTTCAGAATGGACTGGTTGGATCTCCTTGCAGTCCAAAGGACTCTCAAGAGTCTTCTCCAACACCACAGTTCAAAGGCATCAATTCTTCGGCACTCAGCCTTCTTCACAGTCCAACTCTCACATCCGTACATGACCACAGGAAAAACCATAGCCTTGACTAGACAGACCTTTGTTGGCAAAGTAATGTCTCTGCTTTTGAATATGCTATCTAGGTTGGTCATAACTTTCCTTCCAAGGAGTAAGCGTCTTTTAATTTCATGGCTGCAGTCACCATCTGCAGTGATTTTGGAGCCCAGAAAAATAAAGTCTGACACTGTTTCCACTGTTTCCCCATCTATTTCCCATGAAGTGATGTGACCAGATGCCATGATCTTCATTTTCTGAATGTTGAGCCCTTCCAATTATTGTTTATACTACTTAGAATAGACAGTTTTGTTTGACAGGGGTTAAGTGAAGACTGGAGAAGACAGTTTATTCAATGCAAAGACAATACTTGTAGTTTGTAATTAGTAACTAAGTATCTCTCACCAGCTTTCAGGGATGGCTGATCTTGGGTTTTTGCAGGATACTGAAATATTATTGAACTTGCGAGTGAAAAGATTAATTTCACACTATTGTCTTGCTGACACACAGCATGGCTCAGACTCTGATGAACTCTGTCAGGTAGCTGGTCCCTCGTTGGCATAGACCAGAAACTACCAGGAAGCAGAGATACTCAGTTTTTCCTTATTCTGTGAATATCTGAACGTAGCTGAAGTTAAAAGGAAGATAACCAAAATTACTGCAGATGGTGACTGCAGCCATGAAATTAAAAGACACTTCCTCCTTGGAAGGGAAGTTATGACCAACCTAGATAGCATATTCAAAAGCAGAGACATTACTTTGCCAACAAAGGTCCATCTAGTCAAGGCTATGGTTTTTCCAGTGGTCATGTATGGATGTGAGAGCTGGATTGTGAAGAAGGCTGAGCACCGAAGAATTGATGCCTTTGAACTGTGGTGTTGGAGAAGACTCTTGAGAGTCCCTTGGACTGCAAGGAGATCCAACCAGTCCACCCTAAAGTAGATCAGTCCTGGTTGTTCATTGGAAGGACTGATGCTGAAATTCCAATACTTTGGCCACCTCATGCAAAGAGTTGACTCATTGGAAAAGACCCTGATGCTGGAAAAGATTGAGGGCAGGAGGAGAAGGGGACGACAGAGGATGAGATGGCTGGATGGCATCACTGACTCTATGGAAATGAGTTTGAGTGAACTCCGGGAGTTGGTGATGGACAGGGAGGCCTGGCGTGCTGTGATTCATGGGGTCGCAAAGAGTCAGACACGACTGAGCGACTGAACTAAAGTGAACTCTCCTGCTGCTAAGTCGCTCAGTCATGTCTCTGTGAGACCCCAGAGACGGCAGCCCACCAGGCTCCACTGTCCCTGGGATTCTCCAGGCAAGAACACTGGAGTGGGTTGCCATTTCCTTCTCCAATGCATGAAAGTGAAAAGTGAAAGGGAAGTCACTCAGCCATGTCCTACTCTTAGCGACCCCATGGACTGCAGCTCACCAGACTTCTCCATCCATGGGATTTTCCAGGCAAGAGTAACTGAACTCTATTGCCCCATAATTCAAAGATTGCCTAATCATAGCCATCTTAATGCTTATACCTATACTATTTTCTTCTCATACACAGGTCCTACAACCACACACACACACGCGCGTGACCCTGGTAGCTCAGCTGGTAAAGAATCTGCCTGCATTACAGGAAACCTGGGTTTGATTCTTGTGTTACAAAGATCCTCTGGAGGAGGGCACGGCAACCCACTCCAGTATTCTTGCCTAGAGAATCTCCATGGACAAAGGAGCCTGGGAGGCTACAGTCCATGGGATCAAAGAGTCAGACATGACTGAATGATTAAGCACAAACCAGCTTATATATATATATATACATACATATCAGTCAGTTCGGTTCAGTTGCTCAGTTGTGTCTGACTCCTTGCAACCCCATGGACTGCAGCATGCCAGGCTTCCCTTTCCATCACCACTCCCAGAGCTCGCTCAAACTCATATCCATTGAGTTTGTGATGCCATCCAAACATCTCTGTTGTCCCCTTCTCCTCCTGTCTTCAATCTTTCCCAGCAAAGTGGGCAAGGTATTGGAGCTTCAGCATTGGTCCTTCCAATGAATATTCAGGACTGATTTCCTTTAGGATTGACTGGCTTGATCTCCTTGCAGTCGAAGGAACTCTCTAGAGTCTTCTCCAACACCACAGCCTATAAACATCAATTCTTCATTGCTCAGCTTTCTTTATGGTCCAACTCTTACTACATGAGTACTGGAAAAACCATGACTTTGACTATATATATATATATATATATTCATAATAACATAGAAGAAGAAGTACATATGTATATATTCTCCCTATCTGACTGTGAAAGGACAGTTTTAAAACAGAAATGTTCTTTAACCAAGAACTAGCCAAACTGAAAAGTTTAGCATAGTTGAATGCAATGAGCTTGTAAGTGCCCACGTTTTTCACAAGTGATCCTCGCTGCCTGTACATTAATCCTTCTTACAGTCACTTTACAGAGAAGGTGCACTTCAGTGAATCTGGATACTAATTAATTTCAAAGCTGTAATGCACAGCAAAAGGATATATCATTAAAATAACAGGATTAGTTAGATTAAATGACAGTTCAATAGGAAAGGAAGTTTTAAATTCCATTTGTAGATTAATCTGTAGAGTAAAGCCTTACTGACTTCAGGTACATGCAGAGTGACAGATAAGATATCTCAGTGTTTTGGTTAATATGTTTTTGTGTAGTTCTAAGCATATGCTGCTATAGCTTGGACGTTTGGATCCTCTCAAGTTATTTAATGAAATTCATTCACTTAAAATATTAATAGATTCACCAAGGATTGTTTTATTCATTATAAAATACTTCTGATGCAAATATTATGGGAAAGTAGGACTTTGAGGGAAGTAGACAGAAATAAAATCTGAGAGAAATAAAAGTGCTGTTTTATTATTGTCTCTTATTTTCAATAAATTAACAAATATTTACTGACCCCACTCTGTGACCACCCCTTTTTTCTTTGCTTTTGTTTTAAACTTATTGTCTCTAGTATGTCATCTCCCACAATTCAAGTATCTTAATAAAACTATTGTTCCATTTATTCACTATTTTTTGCTCTCTCTCACTTTCTTCAATCCTTTCAATCCTTTTTTTAAACTACAATTTAAATTAATAGTAGATAACGTCAAGAGACCCTTAAAGCTTTGCAGTAATCACTTTGCATTTCCCAAGTCACTTCCCATCCCAACTCTCTTAAATAAGTAGTTCAGTCTTCTTTCTCCTCAGTTCTTTCAATACTTTCTCCCTTATCTTTAACCTCAAATTTTACTTTGTAATCACTGAGAAAAAGGAAGCTGCCAGAATAGAACTTTTATATCTTTTACCAAGATAGTTACACACCTGCCATACCTATGCTCATATTCTCTCCCTTTCTTTAGATACCCCAGATGAACTATCTGTGCCCCTGCTGCTGCTGCTGCTGCTAAGTCGCTTCAGTCGTGTCCAACTCTGTGCGACCCCATAGACGGCAGCCCACCGGGCTCCCCCGTCCCTGGGATTCTCCAGGCAAGAACACTGGAGTGGGTTGCCATTTCTGCACTAGATATCAGCTTCCTTGTCTTCTGAGTTACAGTTAATCTCTTCCCTCTTTGCAGCCTCAGATTTCTTTCTCTATTGAACGATTATTATTAGCATACAAACATGCTGCTATTCCTTCTACCTGAAAAGAACCCTTGCTTGGTTAGACTTTTATCTCTAGCTAATACCCTGTTTATTTTCTCCAATTAACAGTAAAGCTCCTCAACAGAATTTCCTAATCTTTCCTCACTCAGTGATAACTCTTGCTCTATGTATGTATTCTTGTGAACCCATTTAAACCCAATTCTCAACATGCAGAACTGCTGAACACAATGGAACTTTAAAAGGCATATTTGTGGGCATTAAATCTCATTGTAAATTTTATAAAAAATGTTAACAAATTGCTTTGTTTATAGTTGAGGCTGACTTTCAAAATTCCAGAAATTGCTTGACTGCTCAAGCTTGGTTAGTTTCTAATGGCTGTTAAGCCAATCAGTAGACAATACATAGAGATATCTATGTATCTATGAAATAGATATTTATTTCATTTTCCTACAGTAGGATATACATATGTCTGTCATGTTAAGTCAGGTAAAGAATGCATGGAGACTAAATGGAAAACTATTTAATGAAGTTTTTGTTTCCACTGAAAACTAAGTTAAGAGATTCTGCCAATGTTTTATTTAAAAATGAAAATGGTGAGTGTACCTAAACTGTTACAGATTACTCACTTGAGTCTCCTATGTTCATCTGGTAACAAATCTACACTATTCTCTGTCATGAGAAAAGATGAACAACATCTGAAAAGTTGCATTCATTCAATGAGTATATATTTATTACTTATTAGGTGCTGACTGTACAGAGATGGCATGATATGATCCCAAATATATATTGTTTATGTTGGTTCAGCTTGCAATGTGTCATGTTATTTGAGGGTTAAACTCTAAAACTTTGTGAAGTTACAGAACTAATCAAATGTAAAAATAAAGTAGTATGTTTAGCCAGGGCTTTGTAATAAAGAGACTAGATTAGAAGAGTTGTTTCAGTAGATATGTATTCTTCTGAATTCTCTCATTACTTGCACTGAATAGATTATTTTTTTTCTCTTTTGCTGAGCTTCATCTAACAGCTGCACACGTTTCCTCCGGCTTCTCTCTTTTAATCAAAAATTTTTATTTTATTCATTTTAGTTTACTCAAACCCTGCCTGAATAAAGAATTAAGGGATCGTTGTATCCCACTCCCCCTCCTCCCCTTTTTGGACAAAAGAGACATTACACATGAGCAGAGAGGCTTCATGTGGGTCAAAAGTCAAGGAATAATGCCAGGCCATAACGAGTCTTGCTCCTCCCAGGAGCCTTCACTTCAAATCCGTCTGGGTGAGACATGTGTGCACATCCAGTTTCCCAGAGTAGATCAGGTATAAAAAAAAGAAACCAGGTAATCAGCTAAGGGTAGACAAAGACCTGGAGGAAGTGACCTATATAAATGACTTAACTGCCTCTTTATTGTGCTTCTTCCCCTAGGGGAACGCCCACACCCTTTCTCTCCAGGTGTGCAGCCCTGTGCCGGGCATGCATCTTAACTAAACAAATCATTTCTCTGCAAGCTCTCCTACTTGCTGTTGTGTTATGTTTCTAAAAATAAACTTTGTACCTGCATTTACAGTTTTTTGCCTCCAGGATAAATGCATTTTTACTGGGGGCAAAATCCAGGGGAAAAAAATAGTTTTTAGCCTCTAGCCCTTGCTTGTCTGGTGGTTAGGAGTCCTGGTTTTCATCCAGGCAACCAAGGTTCAGTTCCTAGGGAGGGACTTAAGATCTTGTTTTGCGCCACTGCGTACTGCTGCCTCACTGAGGTCAGAAGAAGCAAAAGAGAGAAATTAAAGGAGACTCTTGGTCAATTTTAGAAAGTGAATAATTGCACTCTTAAAAAGAGGAGGGATGTTTGACATTTGTTCTGACCAGTGATTTCATATAGTCACAGCAACCAGGAAGAAACATCCACAGAAGATTCTAAAAGGATATAAAAGGTAGAAAGTTATGTAATTTCAACATTACTAAACATATTCCTGTATACAAGTTAGTCAAACAATGATGGAACAGAAATCATTTGATTACAATAGTATGTTCATATCTTTAGTTTACTTACATATTACATAGTAATAAAAATCTATAATGTCTTATTTTCTTATTGAGAAAAGACATCCGTTCATTTTCTCACATTTTCCAAGCTGATTTTGTGCCCTATGGGCAATTCTATCACAATTCTGGTAGTTTTAATTCGTTTTTGAGGAAGACGGAATTATTTTACGACAGTGGGTGGGCTCATCTATAGGCTACTCCCTTTCCCTATTTTGCTCTGCTTATGGTGACATTGAACTACTCTGGCCTTTTTTCCTATTATGTTATAATAGACAGCCATTCATACAACCAGTAAGCCTAGCTGCTTCTGGTGGTTTGCCTGACATAGTGACTAGCTCAGATAGTTCATCAACACTACTGTACCAGAACCAAAGCTAATTCCAACACCATATCCTTCTATCCAAGTTGGGAAAGGAGTACTTCAAGTTTGTATATTGTCACCTTACATATTTAACTTATATGCAGAGTACATCATGCAAAATACTGGGCTGGATGAAGCACAGGCTGGACAAGATTGCTGGGGGAAATATCAATAACCTCAGATATGCAGATGACACCACCCTTATGTCAGAAAGTGAAGAGGAACTGATTAGCCTCTTGATGAAAGTGAAAGAAGAGAGTGAAAAAGCTGGCTTAAAACTCAACATTCAAAAAACAAAGATCATGGCATCCAGTCCCATCATTTCATGGCAAATAGACGGGGAAACAGTGGAAAGAGTGGCAGACTATTTTTTTGGGCTCCCAAATCACTGCAGATGGTGACTGCAGCCATGAAATCAAAAGACGCTTGCTCCTTGGAAGAAAAGCTATGACAGACCTAGACAGCATATTAAAATGTAGAGACATTACTTTACCAACAAAGGTACGTCTAGTCAAAGCTATGGTTTTTCCAGTAGTTATGTATGCATGTGAGAGTTGGGCCATAAATAAAGCTGAGTGCCGAAGAATCAATGATTTTGAGCTGTGGTGTTGGAGAAGACTCTTGAGAGTCCCTTGGACTGCAAGGAGATAAAGCCAGTCAATTCTAAAGGAAATCAGTAATGAATATACATTGAAAGGACTGATGCTGAAGCTGAAGCTCCAATACTTTGTCCACCTGATGTGAAGAACTGACTGATTAGAAAAGATCCTGATGCTGGGAAAGATTGAAGGCAGGAGGAGAAGGGGACGACAGAGGATGAGATGGTTGGATGGTGTCACCAACTCATTGGACATGAGTTTGAGCAAGCTCTGGGAGTTGGTGATAGACAGGGAAGCCTGGCATGCTGCAGTCCATGGGGTCAAAAAGACTAGGACACGACTGAGTGACTGAACTGAACTGACCCTTCTGTCAAGTCTATTGCTGTGTTTGTTAAGTTGCTGCTTGTGCTGTGTCAAGGGATTCTTCCAGCTGTCCACCACATTCCAGTGACCTGAGAAACAGGGTCTCCATAGCATAGCTTTTCTATTCTCCTTACTATTGCTCTTCTGTGAGTGAGAAAGGGCTGACATTGAAAATAATTATTTGCCAAAAACAAGTTCTTAGTTGCTGCTCTTAGTCAAAACTATTCTTTAGTCACTCTTTACTAGAAGTTTTATGGTAACTCATCTCACTACTAAAATGAAGTTTTTCCTTGAATTATCTTTTCTTCTATAATTGTCCTGGGTTTATAATCCCAGTTTGTGGCATGTATCCACTACCTGTATTTATCCCTTTCAGTCTTCCAATGTCCAGGGCATATCTGGAAATTGTATATTTAAAGCAAGAAGTAAAATGCCATCACAGGCTAGATAGAGAAAAGATAGTATGTTGAATTTGGATACAAAGAAATCTGTATTACAGCTCTGTAGTTTACTAGCTGCATATAACTGAGCAATTTTAAACCCTCTTGATGTTCAGTCGCTCAATCGTGTCCAAATCTATGTGACCCCATGGACTGCAGCACACCAGGCTTTCCTAAATTTCACTGTCTCCTGGCGTTTGCTCAAACTCATGTACATTGAGTTGATGATGCCATACAAATATCTTATCATCTGACACCCCCTTCTCCTCTTGCCCTCAATCTTTTCCAGAATCAGAGTCTTTTCTAGTAAGTTGGCTCTTTGTGTTAGGTGGCCAGAGTATTGGAGCTTTGGCTACTCCATCAGTCCTTTTCAATGAATATTCAGGGTTAATTTCTTTTAGGATTGACAGGTTTGATCTCCTTGCAGTCCAAGGGATTCTCTCTCTTCTCCAGCACCACAGTTTAAAAACATCAGTTATTTGATGCTCAGATTTCTTTATGGTCCAACTCTCACATCCATACATGACTACTGTGGAAACCATATCTTTGACTATATGGACTTTTGTCAGTAAAGTGATGTCTCTGACTTTTAATATGCTGTCTAGGTTTAGTATAGCTTTTCTTCCAAGGAGCAAATATTTTTTAATTTCATGACAATAGTCACCATTCACAGTCATTTTGGAGCCCAAGAAAATAAAGGCTGTCACTTTTTCCTAATTTTCCCTATTCATTTGCCATGAAGTGATGGAGCCGTATTCCATGATCTTACTTTTTTGAATGTTGTGTTTAAAGCGAGATTTTCACTCTCTGCTTTCACCTTTATCAAGAAACTCTTTACTTCCTCTTTGCTTTCTGCCATTAGGGTAATGTCATCTGCCTATCTGAGGTTATTGGTATTTCTGCCGGCAATCTTGATACCAGCTTGAGCTTCATTGCACACAGCTTTCATATGATGTCCTCTGCATGTAAGTTAAATAAGCAGGGTGACAATATACAGCCTTGACATACTCCTTTCCAAATTTGGAACCAGTCCATTGTTCCATGTCTGGTTCTAACTGATGCTTCTTGACCTGCATACAGTTTTCTCAGGAGGCAGGAGAGGTGGTCTGTTATTCCCATCACTTAAAGAATTTTCCTCAGTTTGTTGTGATCCACACCGTCAAAGGATTTGGCATAGTCAATGAAAAAGATGTAGATGTTTTTCTGGAATTCTCTTGCTTTTTCGATGATCCAACAGATGTTGGCAATTTGATCTCTGGTTCCTCTGCTTTTTCTGAATCCACCTTGAACATCTGGAAGTTCTAGGTTCACATACCAGTGAAGCCTAGCTTTGAGGATTTTGAGCATGTCCTTGCTAGCATGTGAAATGAATGCAATTGAGTGGTAGTTTGAACATTCCTTGTCATTGCCTTTCTTTGGGATTGTAATGAAAATTGACCTTTCTCAGTCCTGTGACCACTGCTGAATTTTCCAAATTTGCTAGCATGTTGAGTACAGCACTTTAACTGCATCATCTTTTAGGATTTGAAATAGCTCAGCTGGAATTATACAATCTCCACCAACTTTGTTCATAGAAATGCTTCCTAAGGCCCACTTGACTTCACACTCCAGGGTGTCTGGCTCTAGGTGAGTGATCACACCGTTGTGGTTATCTGGATCTTTAAGATTCTTTTTGTACACTTCTTTTGTGTATTCTTACCACATTTTCTTAATATCTTCTGCTTCTATTAGGTCCATACCATTTCTGTCCTTTATTGTGCCCATCTTTGCATGAAATGTTCCCTTGGTATCTCTAATTTTCTTGACGATATCTCTAGTCTTTCCCATTCTACTGTTTTTCTCTATTTCTTTGCACTGATCACTGAGGAATACTTTCTTATCTCTCCTTGGTATTCTTTGGAACTCTTTATTTAATGGGTATATCTTTCCTTTTCTCATTTACCTTTTGTTTCTCTTCTTTTCTCAGCTATTTTAAGGCCTCCTCAGACAACCATTGTGCCTTTTTGCATTTCTTTTTCTTGGCAATGGTTTTGGTCACTGCCTCCTGTACAGTGTCATGAACCTCCGCCCACAGTTCTTCAGGCATTCTGTCTGTCACATCTAATCCCTTGAATCTATTTGTCACTTCTACTGTATCATCATAAGGGATTTGATTTAGGTCATACATGATGGCCTACTGATTTTCCCTACTCTCTTCTATTTAAGTCTGAATTTTGAAACAAGGAGTTCATGATCTGAGCCACAGTCAGCTCCTGGTCTTATTTTTGCTGACTGTATACAGCTTCTCCATCTTTGGCTGCAAAGAATATAATGAATCTGATGTCAGTATTGACCATCTGGAGATGGCCATGTGTAGAGTTGTCTCTTGTTGTGTTGGACAAGGGTGTTTGCTATGACCCATGGATTTTCTCAGCAAAATTCTGTTGGCCTTTGCCCTGCTTCATTTTGTACTCCAAGCCCAAACTTCCTTGACTCCAGGTTTCTCTTGACTTTGCTGCATTTCAGTCCCCTATGATGACAAGGTTATCTTTTCAGTGTTAGTTGTAGAAGATCTTGTAGGTTTTTATAGAACCATTCAATACTTCATCTTTGGCATTAGTGGTTGGGGCATAGACTTGTATTAATGTGATATTGAATGGTTTGCCTTGGAAATGAACCAAAATCATTCTGTCATTTTTAAGATCACACCCAAATTGAATTGCAGAATCTTTTGTTGACTGTGAGAGCTACTCCATTTCTTCCAAGAGATTCTTGCCCACAGAAGTAGATATAATGGTCATGTGAATTAAATTTGCCCATTCTGGTCCATTTTAGTTCACTGATTCCTAAACTGTTGATGTTCATTCTTGCCATCTCCTGTTTGAACACTTCCAGTTTACATTGATTCATGTACCTAACATTCCAGGTTCCTATTTAATATTTTTCTTTACAGAATCAGACTTTATTTTCACCACTTACACATCCACAACTGGGCATCATTTCTGATTTGGCTCAGCCTCTTCATTCTTTCTGGAGCTATTTCTCTGCTGCCCTCCAGTAGCATATTGGACACCTGCTGACCTGAGGAGTTTCTTCTCTAAGTGTCATATCTTTTTGCATTTTCTTAGTGTTCATGGGGTCTCAAGGCAAGATTACTGAAGTGGTTTGCTATTCCCTTCTCCAGTGGACCACGTTTTGTCAGAACTCTCCACCATGACCCAAATCCTGTATGGTGTCCCAATTCAGTATCTGTAGCGTATTCCCAAAAGTGTATATTGAGATTGAGTGGATATACAATATCCAATATCAAAGTGGATATTGATATTGGGATTTTATAGGACTACTATAAGGATTACATAAAGATAATAGAGCCAACATTTGGCAAATGCTGTAATTGTTAAAATTTTTCATTGTCCAATAATAAAAGTAAAATTAATTAATGTTTATTAAATCATTATTACATATTTTAAAAGTATTTCATTCATACTTGGTTCCTTAATCTTCCTCCGTTCAACCTGACTTCATTCAACTCTGTCTTAACAGATGTTTGATTTGCTTTCTTCTTCCTTTGATTCAGATAAGTAAATTACCCATTCTGGTGTTAGTAATATGAACCTGAACCAGCAGCACAATATTTGCAAACTTTATGCTAAAGCTTGTTAGCCTTTTCTGTTTTCATGCAAGAAAGTTTCCCAAGATTATAAATATGATGTTAATTGTTTTTATAGCACATTTTCTGTGACTAAAAGTAATGCACACTATTGCAGAAATTTAAAAAATCATGTAAATACACAAACATAAACCCATTCACAAACCAACTAGACAGAGGCAATCAGTTAAGAGTTTGGCATATACACATCTATTTTTTTTTAAGTATATGTTTAATTAAAATGTGAGCCTACTATAGTTACTGTTTTGTACCAACCTAAAAAAAAATTGCTAATAAAGGGTGATATATCACTTTAGGAGAAAACTCCCACAGCATCATTTTAATGAATACATGATTTTCATAAAATGGATTTAGTGTAATTTATTTAACAACACATATTTCAAGATTGTCTATCATCCAGTTTTGTTATAATAAACAATACTACAGTGAACATCATATACATAAATCTTTATGCCCATCCTTAATCATTTCTTTAGGATAAATTGCTGGAGACAAAATTGCTGTGTCAAAGTATATGCATGTTTCACTTATTTCTTGTGACTTAGTTTTAAATTACAAAGTAATAAATGCACTTTGGAAAAAAATCAATCACTAGTGAAACACGAAAAAAATGATTAGTAGACATGTTCTAAATAAGTATCCCACTTTAGAGATAAATACTATTATTACACAGTTAATTTTTAAAATTTTTTCCCACAATTTGTTCTCAATATTTAAGCATATTTACGTACACACATTTATATTTGCTAATATAAGGGGCTCATTTTACAGATGCTCTTTTTTATCCTTACTTTTTTACTTAATGTACTTGAGAAATACTGGCAGAAAAAATAATTTTCCTCTTTTATCTTAAACTGTTGCCTAGTATTTCATAACATAGTATTCAACAGTATATCCTAAATGGGTATATACTTTATTTAACCAATCCTCTCTTAATAAACCTGGAGTTTATTATGTTTGCCCTTGTATTCAGTGATATAATGGACATACCTCTAAAATTGTCTCTGTAAAATTTGGAAGTATATTTATAGGATGGATTTCTAAAATTTGAAAGTATATTTATAGGATGGTTTTCTAAAAATAAGTGAAACATAAAATAATGTGTATAATTCAAAATTTGGTAGTGTAGTTAAGTATTTTGAGCATGTAACTATTACAATCAGTATTCTTATTTTCTTGAAATATTTCTGAGATATAATGTAAATAAAAACTGCATTTGAAGTAAAAATTATCTTTTCAGAATATTAGATAGTTTTAGTGTTCTTTTTATGTAACTAACACACTATATTTGAAGACTTAGATAAATAATTATAAAATTTAATGGTAAACAGATATAGTCACTTCCAGTTTAAAATAATTGAAAAAATAGCAATTTTTTAAAGGATATGTTCAAATTTACAAATGAAGCTGTGTTATTTAATGATTTAATGCTACAGCATCACACCTTTTTACCCACTACCACTTTCTTTTACATTTATTTTACATAAACTACCATGGACATCAGTCAACTATCTTGTTAATTTTATTCATCCATTTAACAAATATTTAATAAGTATTTGCTTTATGCAAAATCCCAATCTAGTTGTTGGGGCTGTAACAACAGACCAAAACCCCAATACCTGATTATTCATGGTGTTTACATTCTAACAGGGAGAAAACAAATTGAACAAATACAGTATAGATTGTGAAAGGTAGAAGACAAATTGAACAAATACAGTATAGATTGTGAAAGGTAGTCACATATTAAATGAAAAACTGTGTAAAGTCTTTGTAAAGTCTGTGTAGTCTGTGTAAAGTATCCTCTAAATTGAACATTTAAAAATCAAACAACCTAGTTAGAAAATGGACAGATATAAACATTTCATTGAAGAGGACAAATATTTCAAATTGACACAAAAGACCTTAAAACATCAGTAGCTATTAGGGAAATGCAGTTTAAAACCACAGTGAGATATGCTTATATATATGGGATTGCCCAGGCAAGAATACTGGGGTGGGTTGCTGTTTCCTTCTTCAGGAAATCTTCCAGACTCAGGGATCAAACCCACCTCTCCTGCATTGGCAGGTGGTTTACCACTGAGCCACCTGGGAAGCCCACATACATATTAGACTGGCTTAAAAAATGATGATAGCATCAAATAGTGGTGAGGATGTGGAGAAACTGAACGATCATTCAACATTACTGGTGAGACTATATAATGGAAGAGTCCCTCTGAAAGCCAGCCAGGAAGTTTCTTTAAAAACTAACTATGTATCTTCCATGTTACCCAGCAGTTTTCCTCCTGGGCGTTTATCCCAGATAAATTTAAACTTAGGGTCCTACAAAAACTTCTGCAGAAATGCTTATAGTCCTTTTATTCATAATAGCCAAAACTGGAAACAATGTAAATGTCTTCCAATACTTGAATAGACTGTGATACATCCATACTTGGAATATTTCTCAGCAAGAAACATATGAGAACATTGATTAAATATAATAATTTCAATGAGTCTTGAAATTTTGCTGAGTGAAATAAAACCAGTCCCCAAAGGTTACATTCAGGATGATTACCTAACACTTGGGAATGAAAAAATCATAAAAATGGAGAACAGATTAGTGGATGCCAGGAAATAAGAAGACAGGAAGGGGAGATGATTGGTGACAGGAATGTGGGTGTGACTATAAAAGGGAACCATCAGAGAGCCTTGTGGTGACACAAATGCTCTGTATCTTGACTGTTTCAATGTCAATATCCCAATTATAATATTATACTATAGTTTTGCAAGATGTTACCTTTGGCAGGAAATACATAAAGGTAAAAAGGAGCTCTTAGCGTTCTTCCTTACAAGTGGATGGGAATTCATAATTATCTAAAAATTTTATTATAAGTTTGACTTTTATAAAAACAAAACTCATAGCATTAATGTCCTATACAATATCACTTTCAGTTCAGTTCAGTCGCTCAGTCGTGTCCGACTCTTTGCGACCCCATGAATCACAGCACACCAGGCCTCCCTGTCCATCACCAACTCTCGGAGTTCACTCAAACTCATGTCCACTGAGTCGGTGATGCCATCCAGCCATCTCACCCTCTGTCGTCCCCTTCTCTTCCTGCCCCCAATCCCTCCCAGCATCAGAGTCTTTTTCAATGAGTCAACTGTTCACATGAGGTGGCCAAAGTACTGGAGTTTCAGCTTTAGCCTCAGTTCTTCCAATGAACACCCAGGACTGATTTCCTTTAGAATGGACTGGTTGGATCTCCTTGCAGTCTAAGGGACTCTCAAGAGTCTTCTCCAACACCACAGTTCAAAAGCATCAATTCTTTAAACAATATCACTTTAAAATGCACTCAATTTTCATGAGTGTAAAAATATCAGTGTTTGCAAATTTTATAGATTTAGTCTCTTTTTCAGCATATCCTTTATTAATGAATATTCAAATCTGGCACCACTATTTCTGTTTATTTGAACTCACTCATTCAATTACTATATATTACTTCACATTCTCATCCCTTCCAATAACATAGACTCATTTTATCATGCAGGATTTTTATTCCTCATTTTCATTTTTAAAAATGAAATTATATTAAAATATGCTTCTTGAATATATTTTCTTAAATGTCTTATCCAGTATAAACTACAAAATAATAACAGTGATAATCAATGGGTTAGTTACTAACATTATTTTGTCCATGAATTGTAGAATAAGGAATGTAGAACATATTAAATGTACCTGAAGCATTATTTCAATATAGAAAGAAAATTAATAAACTTTGAACAATGACCTTTTTGAATGTTTAATGGGATACTCATGAACACTTCAAGTGACTTTTGATAGCCTGTCAAACAGCTAAAGTAATTAATTTCCTTATGAGACAATCATATTGGTCATAAAAATCTGAAATATGTATTTAAGACATCATAGACATATACTAATTCAAGCCTATTATGTAAGAACAACAAAAATAATGGTTATACTAGTATCAGTTATATTTCACCATGGAACATATAATTTTGTCTAAAAAGAAGTTTGCCTATGATTTTCAAAGGAAGAGCCACATGAACTTTGGCAAACATTATTTTGCAAATGCCACTCTTAAGAACAGTACCACTAGCAGTAACCTGACATTTATAACTATTCTAAATAATGCAACAAAAGCATTTTCAAGGTTCATGTGTATCTTTTCATATGCAGACTTTGCAGTTCTCTTCAATAATTTAGCTTGTTTGGACACATCTTACTGAATCATGTTTTTTGAACTGAAAATATACATTATCTTGTGAGTCAAGCATTTGCAAAAAGTTATACTCTTGATTCTCTTCTTTACCTGACCCTTTTTTTTTTTTTTTTTGGTTTTCTTTGACCTCTTCTACTATTGATCAGGTGTTAGATCCTTGAGAGTTAAACATTTGTGGACCACATTCATCTGCTTTGGTTTATTTACTTTGATTTATTTATTTTGGTTAAATTGAGATATATGCTATTTATAGATACCTGTAAACTTTATCTGGTAAATTGGCTGAGAATCTGAGGTCCTAAAATGTGAATACTTTTATTTCAGACTATTTCCCTAACTACTCTCTTTCTTAGCACTTTGATTCTGACTCCTGTATTCCTCACTCACTTGACTGTGAATCACAATATCTCATCCTCTTCCCTTTACTTTTCTACTTGGCGTATAATTCCTACAGTGGCCTGACAATATTGAGTGCTTGTTCTGAATATTATTATTATAACTGTTGGTACAACCACTACCATTAGAACCAGTAATCCATATGCTCCTTCTTGTATGAGAGGAAGAAAAAAAAAAAAAACTACCTGGAGAAGGGAGTGGCTACCCACTCCAATATTCTTGCCTGGAGAATTCCATGGACAGAGGAGCCTGGTGGGCTGCAGTCCATGGGATCACAAAAGAGCTGGACATGACCGAATGACTTACACTTTCACTTTCAAAGAAATGAAGAATATGATTGAACATATTGTTTTATGATAGGAAGAGTTTAGTCATTCCAAAAGTTGTTATGTTGATATTTTATGACCCAAAAGATTGAAATGTTCCTTTATCAGATATTGTTAGTCATTTGTCTCAATTTTGGGGGCATTTTTATTGTCCCAACTCAATACTCCTGGTAGGTGTTTTTCTTAGGCTGTGGCAGTTCAAATAATTAGAAGTTTATGTTGGTCATCATCAAAGGAAATTCCTTTGATTTGGAAAGGCATTAGTTTAGTAGATAGTATCTCTCATATAATGTGAAAAATGCAAAAAAAAATTATTTTACCTAAAGTCAGATGAATGGAAGAATTTCATCTGTCATCTGCTGCTTACAAAAATAGTTTTTGGAAAGAACAGTAGCATTCAGATTCACAGTTAGAAAAGGATAGTGGCTATTTGTAATAAATAACATGTTAATGCTCATACAAAAATCACAAATATTCTAAATATTCAAATATACACTAAAATGTATATTTTAGTGTAATTCAAATGAACTTTGATTACTGGATATACATGTTTTTTCTACTGTGAACTTTCTTCCTTTGTTTCTTATTGAAAGTGGTTCCAATTAAAAACGAAATTGCAAATTCAACTTCCAAAATATTACCATAAGCAGATTCTGTTGCAGCATATTCATACCTACATAGAATTTTATTCTATTTACAGAGCTTACTGAATAAACATTTGTTGAATAACTATTGAATTTGAATTGCCATACAAAATGCAGCTCTGTGTACAATGCCATAAGGTAAAGATAATTGTTATGCAATCTGCTTTCCTTTTCTGCCACCATACGAAGCAGCATTCATGCTCTACAGTTTTATTGACATATATTTTTGTCCCCATGTTCTCAAAGTTAGAATTTAAGCAAACTATTCAAAAAATAAAATTTTGGAAAACATATTTTGCTTGAGATGGAACAAGATGACTGCAATTCTATAAAGCTATTTCAGTGGTTTTAATTATTCACCAAATGGAACGTTTGACTACCAAAGTTACTGAAGGCTACAGCATCTTCATAGTATTTGCCTCCAAGCTGCACATTAATGTACAAAAAGAAGTCATGGATAACTAGCAACATGACTACCAGGGTGTGAAATGTCAAATTTAATTTCACAATTGACTCAACAATCTTTGCATTTCTAGGGAATGAGAGTTAAAGAGCTAAGCAATAGAGAAATATGTCTGGAGGTAAACTGTTTCATGTTTGCAAAACATGTATACTTCCCTATGCAATTCAAACATAGAAGGAAAATTTTAAATACTGAAAAAGCATGTTTGTGCAGTTTTATACCAAATTTTAGAGTATTGTGCATCTCAATTTAAGAATTATTTTCATGTTCTCTCCAGGTAAGGTAATTCATTAAAATATGACATCACTAATTATAATATGTAAATCTTCTAAAACTGAAGTCAGTGTTGAAACAATATAACATACATATTTGAGTAGCTTAGAATAGATGTCAGAAGCAACTGAGCAACTCAAGCAACAATAACAGATTAAAAAAAACTATGTAGCAAGAAGGAAGGGGTCATTATTATAATTTCTAAAATGACTATGTCATTGAGCAATATAACGGAAATTACACCTTAAGGAGTTTTCAAAATAAACTATGGACTGTTTTTATATCTCTTCATTGAATCACTCAATTCAAGATGCCAACTAACTTAATAAACTTATATAACTGCAGAGCTAAAATAAACAGTCACGTAGTTTTTAAAACTAGTATAAATTTTGCTCCCTGGATCAGTGTTTTTCAGACATTGTTATATAAAAAGTTATGTGGAAAGCTTGTTTAGATACAAATACCTGGACCCTGTCCTAAGGATACCCTGTTGATTTAGCAAGGACTGAAAATAATGCTCCAGAAAATTCTGAGGACATTGACCCAAATGGGAATCTTTTATGCTATTGATCCAGTATACTATATTTTATATCTAAGATGCCATCAACTATAAGATGATTTTTTGCAGTACTTCTAAGAAAGAAAAAAAAATAATGCCAATTATACAATTTTATTGATTGTAAGATGCATTTTAATTTTAGAGAAGTTAAAATGTATTCATCCTGGATTGCTGTGATACCATATCACCAATATCTACCAAGCTTTTTACATCTTCTGGATAAAAGTTGATTCAAAATTAAAAATTCTAATAAATCTCTGATTCAACCAACAAAACTTACTTTATTTATATCTTACACACTATGTCAAGAATTTTGGTTGGCATTTGTTCCTGTTATTTTTTACTACATTAAAAAAATCTCCAAACTCAGGATATTTAAATAATAATCTATTATTATTTTACTTGGTTCTAAGAATTCTTTCAGGGCTTAGCTGGGCAATTCCTATTTGGGACACCTCACATAGTTACAGTCAAATACTGATTGGTTCTCCAGTCAAAATAATGAATGCTCAACTGAATTGGGCTTCTAAGACTGCTTATTCACAAGACTGGTGGTTCATGGTTTAAAAGTTGGCTGGAATTGCAACTTGAGTGTCTTCATTGGCCTCTTCATGTGGCTTGGGCTTTATTGCATTGGTCTAGTTTTCCAAGAAGAAGCACTCCAAGAATGAGTGTTCCAAAAGGCTAAGCCTAAACTGCAAGACTTCTGATCCAACTTCTGCTCATTTTGACCACAGAATCACCTTCTCTGCATTCAGATAGTCAAGAGTGAGTCGTAGTCAGTTTACAGTCAATGACAGGTGACTATATGAGTGTCACTAATGGGAGGGATGGTTCATTTGGGGCACTGTCCTTGGAGACTAGCTACGCAGAGCTTCACATATTATCTACCTTAATCTTCATTACAAATTATGGAAAATACTTGTTAGCCAAATAAAGCTGTTTCTTTAGATAGCTCAGAAATTTACACTTTTTAAAAACAGCAAGCCCTTCATATAGTCTGTTGCCTCAATTGCTGGAAAATTACTTCTTTAAAAGTTTCCTCATTCTGGTGTCAACTTCTTAAAGGAAAACATTAACTTTTCCAAGGCCACGAGGTCAGATCTTGAATGTATAAAAGTCATACTGGGCTCCCCATAATTCTTCCACCCTTGTTCCACACACTCTCATTCCTTCCTTAATGCATTCTTCCCTGCAGCCTTCTCATACAGCTAGGACCAAAGGGTGGTGGGGGCGAGAAGTCAAGAGTTATATTTTAAATGAAATTTTAGCATGTTTGATTGGAAAACCATAAAAAAAATCTAAACAGCATGTTAACCAATTATTGCTGAATTACTATGTTCCAATAATGTGCTAAGTGCTTTATGTTTCCTACCTGATTGAACTTCTACAATGAATCAAAGAGGCAGACATTATTATCCTCATTTTCATGAAGAAATTGAAGTTAGGAGAGACAAGAAACACTCCCCAAACTAAAAATGTGTTTGAGAATTAGATTGTGTCTTCATGGAAATTTATATACATCTATGTTATAATGGATATTTGAGTTTTGGCTGAGTTGATGTGTTCTTTCTCTCAGGAATTTTTCCACATTTCCAATTGCTTCCTAAGGCAAGTCTTGACCTATGATAATATATTGTTATTGCCAGATTAGAGGAGGAGACTTGCCTTCCCATTGCTGCTGTAGTAGAGAAAACTAGGCAGCTTCTCTCAATGTCATATCAGGTTGTCTACATAATCTTAAAAAGGAGAGGGTAGAATTTAGCTTTGTTTTGTGCTGTTTAAGGAGAGATTTTGATATGTTAATATTCTATTTTTACTCATTCTGACATGTGTATAATGTTGCCATCTTAGAAGCAACATTACATGTCAATATAATAGGAGTTATGGTGAGATCTAAGAGCTGATTCCAAGAGTTGATTCTGATAATACTATCTAGAAAATCAAAGGCTAAACAGTAAATTACTGCTACAAGTTCTTTCCTCTATTTTTCTTGAGTTGCCCTACATTTGCTTGCTTCTCATGGCAGTTTTTGCAGCTTTTATAGGTGTAAGAAAAGTGACATTGAATTTTGGATAGAATACTCTGCAGAGAGCTGGGTGTGTGATTTAAGAAGAGTCGGCCTTCTTAAGAAATTTACTGGGAAAAGCTCAGTTTCCTTTCTGGACAGTGTCTGTTTGTTGTCCAATTTAAGCCGAACATCTTTATACATTGGTCAATACAAGTCAATCAAATGATCAGTTATGACTCTCTCTCTTTGTGGTAACTTGTAAGCCCTTATAACATCCCTGGTACTTTGGCGGTCCTAAGGGAAAAAATATTCAGTCTTAATCTAAAAAAATTCTGCCTGAGATTTGGAACTGACTTAGAATTATGAGATATTTGCCTCCAAGTCCTCATTCGGCAAATACTGTTTCTAGCACAACCACCGTGTGTGAACAGTGATCACCTCTGCTATCAAAGGCTCTTTCTGTCTATGGGAGACCCAGACAAGTGAACTAGCAAAAGGAGGAGGGTAAGTACAATGTAACATGGAAAGTTGAAAGAATTACAGGGAAACAAAACAGGGGTACTTCCCCTTGTGTTTGAAGTTTGGAAAAGCTTTCCCAGAGGAAGTTACTTCTAAAGCACAAACCTGTAGGAAAATTAAGAATTTATCCAGGTGAAAAAGCCTTCACAGGGAAAGAGTGTCCTGGCCAGAGGAACCAGTTTATGCAAAGACATACCAGTGAGTGAGAGAGAGTATGGAAGGCCCAAGGAACTGAGAGATGGTCAGCCTGGCTGTAACACGCAGAGTGTGCACCGAAGTCATGTGGAATTAGTGCTAGAGATGTCAGCAAGGGACACAGTCTGTGTTTTTGCTAAATATTTTGAACTTTTTCATGAAACAAGGAGTGCCAGTGAATTTTTTTTTAACCGAGGAAAGAACAAAAGGATCTTTTCAGTGAATAAATAAATGAATATCTCAGAAGGTACCTTTGAGAGGAGAATGGTAGATGGGGAGGAGGATAATGACTGAAGGAGCAGTGGCCTTGGAAAAAGTTTCTGACCACCTAACTGATAACCCAAGGAACTGCTTAAGGGCAGAGTTTTTCCTTCAGTTGCTAATTTAACAGAAATTTATCATATGCTCATAAGATCTCAAATTCTTTTTAAGTTATTATGGGCTATAACAGTGCCGGACAACATTAGGAGCCAGACAGCATCTTTGCCATTATGAAGTTTGTGTACAGAAATGAAATATGGATCAGGTATTATTTATGATGTAAAAGTGAAACAGAATCAGGAGATAGAGAGTGAGGGGATGTGTTCTTATTTTATATACAGGTACATATTTCATCCATCTCTTGTCTTTGGATGCTTTGTATCTGAGGGAAAAAAAAAGTTGTACTGTTGTTTCCAGTCATTCAATATTCATGTAGTGCCTCCGTGTATTAGGTGCCCTGTGAGACCCCACAGCAGTGTCGTGCAGTCTTAGAGGCAGAAATGATCAATCAAGCAGTATTTTGTAGACCATGTTAAAGGTTAAAGGTTTGGATGTTTTTCTTATGGACAATAGATAAATATAGTGTATTATTTAAGAGTTCTATGTGATTAGACCTGTATTTTCAAAAGATCATTCTAGCTGCAGAAAGAAGAATGAATTAACAGATTGGGAAGCAAATAGGTTATCATCACCTAAAGGGAAAAGAGAAAAGATGATAGTCACCTTGCTTAGCTATTAGTTATGAAGGATAAATTTCTTTCCAGTCAAAGAAAAGTAAAAGTTTTTTTGTTTGTTTTTTGTTTTTTTACTATGAATGAAAGGTTTTCTTCTCACAAGTAGAAAAAAAAAATGCTTGGGCTAAAATAGAATCTAGTGTTTTAAAAATTTGTTATCACCTAATCCTTTGAATTCCTGACATGTGTTTTTAGATCCATAAATAAATCTCTTATGAATACTTTTTCCTTTTAAATACTGAGCTTATTATTTTGTGATGGCTAAGATGTGAATGTGTGAACCAAGTGAATTTACAAAAGAAATTCTAAGAAAGTACTTACCTGCTGATTGACGACCTTTTGTGACTAAGAAAGTAATATCTTTACGTACTTGATTGGCAGAAAATACTCATTTTATTATGAAAACACATCAGACACACTTCTGTTTCTACTGCTAAACACCTTTCTCATTAACATTTTATACAAGTGGAATGTTAAAGTATTTGTTTGTATAATATGTAAGGAAGGATCTTAATACAGCTTTGGCCATACTAAAAATGCCTTATGTGCCATGTTGTTCAGATGGCATGTTTATGAATAAGTTTTCAAAGCTCCATATGTACAAATATGAAATATGAAGTCTTCCTCCAAATATTCAGAATACAACTCATTCTACATTTGTTAGTTTATCGTGCTAACATTTATCTGCATCTCCATATCCCAAGATTTGCAAATGAGATAATTCTGTTGCAGTATGCTGCCAAGTATAAACAGCTGGCTCTCTTTGGCAAGCAGAATATCATCAGAACATTTAATGCAACCCTTCCTCTAGGATTCCTTTTATCATCAGAATTTAGGGAGGCGTATTTGCTTGGTATGTATCAAATGCACTATTCTCTAAAGTCTTACAACCTATGGATTCTCTTGGTAATTACAAATAATAAGAGATACGGGAAGGACAAGATATTAATATTAAGCATTGTAAGTGAACTCTTATGAACCTATAAGACAGATATTTCAGGGGGAAAGTTTGAAATTTTAAATAGGTGGTTTAGTGTAGTGATATTATAAATTATCTCCAAATGAAATGAAATTCATTCACTGGAGTTTGGAGGCACCATAGTGTATCCAAATACAGAGTAGGGTGAGAAAAAGTTTTACTATCAATACGACAGCATATGAATGAAATAACCAAATATTTCCCTCTGGATCACATCAACCCATATATAAAGCATATTTCTGCCATTCTTTCACAAGTGGAAATAATATTCATTGACATACAGTCATTTAGTTACAAGTAACAACACAACAAATAAGTAATCAAGACCAGTTTGAGAAGGAAATTATGTGAACATAAGTAAGAACAAGAAGAGTAATTAGTGTTAAAATGTAGCTAGTGCAACTGAGGAAATGTATTTAAGTTTTAGCTGAAATAAAATATCAACAGCCAATCTTACAATGCTTCCGTCATTTGTGTAGAATTTACAAAAATACTTTCTGTTTACAAAAATATTTTGTATTTTGACCAAATTAACCTTGAAGAAGGATAACCTTCAATTGTTGTCTTTACATTTCTCAAACTATAGAAGATTTGAATAACACAATTAATATGCTTGATCAACAGACATGTGTAGAGTACTAGCTAACATCTAGATAATACTCATTTTATTCAAAAAAAACACAAAGTTCATCAAGCATAGGCTTGAAATTGTATTTAATTTAAATTAACGGAAACATTTAAATAGAAACATGTGGCTATTGGCTATCACATTTGACATGCATGTCTAGGCCATGAGAAGACTCTTTCTCTCTGTAATCATAAGACATAGGATAGTAATTCAGAGCTGGTCCTACATCCACTCTAGCTCATAGTTCACAGGAAGGGGCTGACACCCGCATGAAACAATAGGTCTGGAGTTCACTGTCTGTTTTCTCAGGATGGGTGATGAATTGTCTTGGAAGACTCCAGAGAACCACTGCTGCTGCTGCTGCTAAGTCGCTTCAGTCGTGTCCGACTGCATGTGACCCCAGAGACCGAAGCCCACCAGGCTCCTCCATCCCTGAGATTCTCCAGGCAAGAACACTGGAGCAGGTTGCCATTTCCTTCTCCAATGCATGAAAGTGAAAAGTGAAAGTGAAGTCCCTCAGTTGTGTCCGACTCTTCGCGACCCCATGGACTGCAGCCCACCAGGGTACTCTGCCCATGGGATTTCCCAGGCAGGAGTACTGGAGTGGGGTGTCATTGCCTTCTCTGCCAGAGAACCACTAGTCATTCTAAACGCTCATTCCTAAGTAATAATAACTTGATGAGGAGAATATTTTAGCTACCTAAGTGAACAATAATCATAATCTTAACTGAAAATCAAATATTTCATAGGGAAAATAAGTTTAGAGGAAAGAAACTTACTCCTGATGTTATAAATATTATTTTTTGATGTTTCAAAAGGTTTATTTTTATAATGACAATTATAAATCATTTATCTCACTACAAAGATACTAGTATTTTGAGCCTCCTTACAATTATTTTAATCCTAAAGGGTAGAACTATATAGCAAATTAATATTTATTCATTATTTTATTAGTTAGGAAGGGAAAACCACTAGGAAATTCAGGTATGACCTAAATCAAACCCTTTATGATTATGCAGTGGAGGTGATGAATAGATTCAAGGGATTGGATCTGGTGACAAAGTGCCTGACGTACAGACAGAGTTTCATAACATTGTACAGGAGGTGGTGACTTCAAAATGACATAAATGGAAATTACCTGCCTGAAATATATATGTTAAGAAAACAGCACAAGTTAAGAAACAGTAAAAACAAGAAAAGCTGTACAGGGGAAATAAGATTCCCTTACAAAGCGTAATTGTTGAAGTGTATTCGAGAGTTTTATAAAAAATAAAACTAATTAAGATAAAATCAAATATTTACTAGTTTACTATATACTTGACCCTATGTCATGCAAATGAATTATATACTTTAATCAATCTACAAAATAGGTATTATCATTATTTTTATTTTTCCAGTGAGAATGCTGGGACCTAGACCTATATGCAGGTCAGGAAGCAACAGTTGGAACTGGATATGAAACAACAGACTGGTTCCAAATAGGAAAAGGAGTACATCAAGGCTGGATATTGTCACCCTGCTTATTTAACTTATATGCAGAGTACATCATGAGAAACACTGGGCTGAAAGAAGCACAAGTTGGAATCAAGATTGCCGGGAGAAATATCAATAACCTCAGATATGCAGATGACACCACCCTTATGGCAGAAAGTGAAGAGGAACTCAAAAGCCTCTAGATGAAGGTGAAAGAGGAGAGTGAAAAACTTGGCTTAAAGCTCAACATTCAGAAAACGAAGATCATGGCATCTGGTCCCATCACTTCATGGGAAATAGATGGGGAAACAGTGGAAACAGTGTCAGACTTTATTTTTTTGGGCTCCAAAATCACTGCAGATGGTGATTGCAGCCATGAATTTAAAAGACACTTACTCCTTGGAAGGAAAGTTATGACCAACCTAGATAGCATATTCAGAAGCAGAGACATTACTTTGCCAATAAAAGTCCATCTAGTCAAGGCTATGGTCTTTCCTGTGGTCAGGTATGGATGTGAGAGTTGGACTGTGAAGAAAGCTGAGCGCCAAAGAATTGATGCTTTTTTTTTTTTTTATTTTTTATTTTTAATCTTTACGTAATTGTATTAGTTTTGCCAAACATCAAAATGAATCCATCACAGGTATACATGTGCTCCCCCTCCTGAACCCTCCTCCCTCCTCCCTCCCCATACCGTCCCTCCAGGTCGTCCCAGTGCACCAGCCCCAAGCATCCAGTATCGTGCATTGATGCTTTTGAACTGTGGTGTTGCAGAAGACTCTTGAGAGTCCCTTGGACTGCAAGGAGATCCAACCAGTCCATTCTGAAGGAGATCAGTCCTGGGTGTTCATTGGAAGGACTGAGGCTAAAGCTGAAAATCCAATAGTTTGGCCACCTCATGCGAAGAGTTGACTCATTAGAAAAGACTCTGATGCTGGGAGGGATTGGGGGCAGGAGGAGAAGGGGACGACAGAGGATGAGATGGCTGGATGGCATCACTGACTCGATGGACGTGAGTTTGAGTGAACTCTGGAGTTGGTGATGGACAGGGAGGCCTGACGTGCTGTGATTCATGGGGTCGCAAAGAGTCGGACACGACTGAGCGACTGAGCTGAACTGAACTGAGATATATGAACGAAAGCTCCTGAACTTATTTCCCCTGTACAGGGACTCTCTGCAATTGTACTACTAGAAAATCTGAGGGATACAAGGAAGAATTTGGGCTGCTGCTGTCGGTTAAGTCTCCAGCCCCCAGAGAGCTGGAGGGCACCATGTGTTCATTTGCCAAGTTGGCCAGGTGCATGACTGCATCTCTGAAATCAATGTAGAACTACTTCCAGAGGAATTGAAAAAATGTTTCCTCTATTCCTTTTGACAAGAAGTCATTACCAGTAGCCTTTGGGGGAGATTTGCAGGAGCTTCATGAAAAGTACAAGGCCTTTATTTACTTTTGATTCTCCAAGCCTAGGTCTGAGGGAACAGATAATAAGACCTTTTGCTCATGAAGTATGTCTCACTGTGACTCACAGCCAATTTTAAAAATATAGAGCGGAGCACAGAACATTGTCTGTTTTGTACATATTCTTATTTTTAAAAATCTATTTGGGATTTTTGTTTTGCTGGTAACATTGGCCGTAGTATAATACTGCCAGTGCAGTGTTTTCTTTTTTACTTAATACTGTTATAGCGAGGGTTTGCTGCTGGTTATTTCATGATTAGCAGAATATAACATTAGAATGAGTTTTAGCATTATATATTTGAAACAGGGTTAAGAAGAATGAGTTGTCTTTTTTCCTACCTGTGAACGTTTACACATTGTTTTACAGCTTTCTGACAGAAGGGAGCAAATGATACTGTTACTGGTATGGTGAAAATGGCTCTAGATTTTGATTCAGTTTACAGGGGTTCTGGTTTCAGTCTTCAGTTTGAGTCTGTTACCTGCTAGATGATTCATTTTTGATTAATTACTTAATCTATTTGAGTATTTCTCTGAAAATAGGGATACTAAACTGTCTTTGTGATAAAGATGAAATGAAACACGGAATTTGACAGTAAATTCTAAAAACATAGAAATTTGAGATGATTATTTTATGATTTAGAGATATGAAAGTAGTTTTAAGTTTCATAAAGAAATGCTTACACTTGGTGTTTTTGTTTTAAAAACTTTTTCTTTAGTCTTTCTCATCATTGAGCATGTGAACACGCTTATGTTAACTTCTGTAATCCTGAAAACATTTACTGCCGATGTATTGAGCGGGATAGTCTATTTAACATTATGCTGATTTATTTCAACAGTGAAAGGATCACAAAATGCATTTTTTTAATTCAACTAAACTCTGCTTTCCCCGATTATTATGTAAAAGTATAGAATATCATTGGGCTTCCCTGGTGGCTCAGGCAGTAAAGAATCTGCCTGCAATGTGGAAGACCCAGATTTGATCCCTGGGGCAGGAAGATCTCCTGGAGAAGGAAATGGCTACCCGCTCCAGTATTCTTGCTTGGAAAATCCCATGGACAGAGAAGCCTGGCAGGCTACAGTCCATAGGGTGCCAAGAGCTGGACAAGACAGAGTGACTAACACTTTCACTTTCATTCATAGGATATCATTAGTGATTTTATCTATGACCTTTATCTAAAAGATTAGCAAGGGATCAGGTTACCAGCAAGGGTTTTCCCTGATGGCTCAAGAGGTAAAGAATCTGCCTGCAATACAGGAGACTCAGGAGATCCCAGGTTGGAGAAGATTCCCTAGAAGAGAAAATGGCAACCCACTCCAGTGTTCTAGCGATCATGGCTGGATATAGTTCATATGGTCGCAAAGAGTCAGACACTCTTGACCATGCATACACACATGTTTTACTGACATCTTTAGGTTTACATCAGTGTTTGTTTCATTTATTCTTATTGGTTTAATGCACATGCAAAATTCAGAGACTAATTAGATCAATGTCACAAAGATGTTCAACAAGTACCTTTAGCTTTACAGATAGAAATGTAGAGATTCTCAAAAGGCTATAAAGGAGCTTGAACACCTTGTCTCCTTCTGTGTACCACCATCAATCATAAATCTGAAAGTGGTTTGACTTAATATTAATAGTATGGAGCATTATAGAAGATGGAGGTAGCACAGGTATGATACTAAGTTCCACCCCCAGCCCTTTCCTTCAAGAACTTGGAAATAAGGAAACACAGGAAAAGAGCAAAGGCAGAATTCATGTTGGAAATAGCCTAGACTGAATGGATTAATCAAAGAGGGAAAGGTTCCAAAATAAATTCTGAGTGGGAGAGAGAGAGAGTGAAACTCTAAATGAGTTAGTGAGTCCTTCTGTCCACTTGTATATCCTTGCATTAGAGTTAGAAGCACTACTATCTTCCAGAGTTAATGCAATTAGCATCCCGAATTATGTAACTAACTCTCCTTATACTGATTCTCTTCTTTTTAAGATCATCCTCGAGAGGAGATTCTGTCTTGAAAGACATATGTGCTAATCTAGCAGGGGAGGTCAGCTGGTATCCTAGCTTATAACTTTTGGCACTTGTGAGTATAAAAAAAATTCTTTGGAGGTACCTTCAACTTTAGGCCACCAGGGAGATCTAGTTTCAGCAAAACTCAAGACCAACATCAGGACATGTTGAAATTACTGAGTCAATGTCATTCTGTGTGATCTCTTGAAAAGGAGTCATTTGACCTTCTTCAGACTATCTTAACTTGTTCATATGGTTTGAAAAAACATCCACATAAGTCATATGATATTTTCATACAAATCCAATGTATGTGTGTAACAACTAATATCTTAGATTGCTAAAGTTCTCCTTTCACTCACATTTATGCTACATTTTTTAAGGGCAACTTTCAACATTTATTTTGCCCTCCCTGTTCTCAATTACCTAATTTTGGCTCTCTCCTTCTCCGGGATGTGGGTATGTTATCTTTCAGTGCCCTCTATTTAACCAGTAAATTTGTATTGTGTGAGCATTACTTCCATGCTATCCTATCAATTATGCTCAAGGACTCTGGTATTGATGATCTGATTTAACTTGAATATGCATTACAACACAGGGGAGGGGGGGATTCTGTGGAGGAGAACACTACTAAAATATTCAGAAGGTGTGCTCATCTTTTATAGGAGGGCAGAGCACACACTGCAGACCATTAATTGAGTTTGGGGTTTGCTGATTTTTCTTTTCTATAACCTTTAGTCAATTTCTCAAGTCATGTTTTTAGTTATTCATATTTTGATCAGTCCATTGCTGGATTATGTGTTATATTTCTGATACATAGGTAGCAGAATCTAAGAAAAGACTGTATTCTTGGAATTCCAATGGAAACCTGCAGGTTAGTTTGGGATTTGCCTGGTATATAAGTTGCTGAGGTAATCTGGTTATATATAATTAATTCATCTATTCCTTCTATATTTAGAAAACTTAAATCTATATATTTTAATGTATGGAAAGTTGACATAATTGCATATTATGTGAATAACTCAATGTTGAAATTTTAGTTTTCAAGACATCACTTCTTTTGTGGATTTTGCACTTCTTAGGTCAGGGACCTTATCATTGTCTCCTTCACATTGAGCTTGGTGCCTCAAAGATAAATCAACACATATTTACTGAACTGAATTGATAACTATTTTGACTATAGCTCTTTTTTTTCAATTCTCAAAGTCAACTTGATCAATTCAGATTCATCATTTAATTTTAAAATGTATATTCTGTCCCCAACCTTCCTAATTTGATGAAGAAAGGACACCTTTGCTATTAAAAAAATTCCCACTTGGCTGGCCAAGGTGGATGTATAAACAAGTTCAGCATGGGGCATTAGTGAAGACACCAGGAAAGATGCCAGTGTAGGAGTTGAACAGATGACAGTGGGTAGACAAAAACTAGACTGCATTGTTTTCTTGGTTGGAGGGCAGTTACCGGCAGGAAAAGGTCCAAACGGGAGGTGATGGTGAAGCTTGAATTAGCAAGCTGATGTGTTTGCTTGTTGAACTAGGTAGTAGACACTATGAGAAGGGTTAGCAATGTTTAGGGCACAGTCTGTCGATAACAATGTGGAAAATGGTAAATAACAATACTTCATACAAAGGGGATATGAAGAAAAGCAGCTTGCTGCTGCTGCTGCTGCTGCTGCTGCTGCTGTTAAGTCACTTCAGTCGTGTCCGACTCTGTGCGACCCCATAGACGGGCAGCCCATCAGGCTCCACCGTCCCTGGGATTCTCCAGGCAAGAACACTGGAGTGGGTTGCCATTTCCTTCTCCAATGCATGAAAGTGAAAAGTGAAAGGGAAGTTTCTCAGTCATGTCCGACTCTTAGCGACCCCATGGACTGCAGCCCACCAGGCTCCTCCGTCCATGGGATTCTCCAGGCAAGAGTACTGGAGTGAGGTGCCATTGCCTTCTCCAGAAAAGCAGTTTGGTGGTTCCAAACTGTAATTACTGTGTTCCGACTGGAGCCCAGGGCATGAGGTCAGCCTCACAAGAGACTTAGTAAGTACTGAGAGGGAGGCATAGACCAGAACATGAAGGGCCTCACATTCCATGGAAAACAAAATTAATTTTGCTGTTTTGTCTGAAAAATCTCCATGTCATATTCAACTTTTCCTTTTATGTCTTCTACTGATTTAAATTTAACCTGTTTTAACATGCTTTGTAATGTCTCCTTTTTCTACCTTATCTTTCTTGTCACTATTAATACTAGTCTGGTCATTAATACTAGTCTGGTCATTCAATCATTGTGTCATTCAACCACTAATTTGTATGTGCCAAATGTTATCCTAGGCTATAGAGAAACAGTTCTGAACAAGGCAGACAAAACACCTTTATCAAGCTTGTAGATAATTAATGAACAATCTGCCTGTTAAATTTACCTGAAAATGTCAAGAAGCAATAAAACCTATGAAAGTAAAATGTAGTAAAGGGATATCACACTGTGGAGTATACCTTGCTAGTTATGGTGGTTGGATAGTCATTGTTAAGTGGATGATGTTTCAGTTGAGACTTGGATGAATTCATCAGCCAGCCATGGAAGGGCTGGGAAAAAGGAGTTTCAGGAAGAGTGAATGACAAGAGCAAGTTGTACTGGTGAGGATGAATGTGGCTGATTTGGACCTGAGCATGGACCTGCTCATGCTCAGGTGGATGGACCTGAGCATCTCCCACAAGTATTTAAGATCAAATACATTCTCTATTTTGTAATGATCATAGCAGCTCTGCTTCCTTCTTCAAATCTGGATAGCTACAGGAGTAAGTGACTGGAGCACAGTAAGTGAGGAAGAAAGGGCTTTGTGTTTTTGTTTGTCACGCTCACCCTGTGATTAAAAAAAAAAAGAAACAACTTTTCTTTAGATAGGCTTCTAGTGTTTATTTAGAATACACACTGAACACTTGAAGAATTTGAGATGAAAGTTTGAATAAAATACAAATTTTATATTTAGCCCCACCATTTATATAATTCAATCAATTACTGTGTGTCATAGAATATACTGTGATATCTTCCTGACTTAAAAGGCATTTGTTCAGCTTGAACGTACTTGAAATACAGTTACCCATTGTTAACACTGCATTGTGCAATATGGAATAGAGTGGACTGGATTTCTTGAGGGATCTCTAGAAATGAAATATTTTTATTTACATTGAAATAAAGTTTCATTCATTACTAGCGGCCACCTGGGAAGTCCATTCATTACTCGGAGAAATAGATAAAGTTTAATAGAAATATCTCGGCCCTTAGAGGATGCCTGTTTCTGTTATCTTTAGATATGTTCTTTGATTAATTGAAGAAAGGCATGACATTTCACCTACATATTGTTTTTCCACTTTGGGATATAACCATACTTCTATAAACACAGTCATAATTTGGACTGGCAGCTGTAAATATTTTTAAAATTCATCTTTGAAAATGGCATTTGTCATGGTTAGAACTAGTTCCTTCTTAAGATTCAGTAAAACTTTTTGCAATGATACAGTATTTCTTAAGAGCTTTAGCTTATCAAACATTGTTAAAATGTAAATAAAATAAATAAAATGGAATTTAGATCCACAGGGTGCTTCTAATAGCTTTTCTTCCTTGACATGGAGCTAATATGAACTGCATCTAACCAGTTGATTTTTTAAAATTGCAGAAACTGACAGTTATTTTCCAGTGCTGCTTGCCACTGCTTTATCTCATTTTAATTCCAAAGTCAATGGACAATACCAATACCTATGGATTGCATGTTAAAAGGATTTATGAATTATGGATGAACTGGGACAGTTATTGGTATTTAAAGGCACCAATATTTCATGTTGAATATTAATAGGAGTGAAAGACCAGAAGAATATAGTTATAAAAATATTTCAAAACAGACTAGCTTCTTTAAGCCTTGGGATATAAGAATAAATGTCAAAAAAAATTATAGTTAACTCATTTAGTGACAATTTCTACAATGATGAGAAGAGATGAGAACTTAGCATCAAAGGTTTTTTATTATTATTCAATTAGGGCAAATCTAATGTGGACATTAAATAAATAGTTTAAAAATTGTCCTATATTGTGACATGCCTTTTGTCTGATTGTTTAGTTTTATATAATTAGTAAAAGGAAACTATGTTACCATATGATATGAAGTAAAATGTAATTAAAGTTTTTATTTTAAGAATTCAGGTTGCTCTTAAGAAAAGAGAAAAATATTTTTATTCAACACATGAAATGACATCATAAATCATTACTTTTACTATATAGGTTGGTTCAGTTGGTGCATAATAAAGATGGTTGGGCCTCTGCCTCTTGGGCTTAGGGTCTTATTTCCCAAACTGTCATTATCCCTCAAAGAACTTTATTTATTCTCTTGAACTACAAGAAACTCAGTCAAGCTCACCAACCCACAAAACTAATAAACCGAAATATTAATATCCATGGATTACTGTGTAATGAGAAATAAAAGAAACACCAAGAAGACTAGCATGTGTGCTGATTGAAAAAAACATTGCATTGCCAGTAGGAGTGTTATTTATTATTTATTCATCAAGTGTGTATTGATGTCTGATTTATACCAGACATTTTACTAGACACTTGGATGAAAAGTCAAATAGGGTATAATCTCCACCATCAAGGAGCTTATTGACTAAGCTTTCCCTTCTCCAGAGGATCTTCCTGACCCAGGGATCGAACCCAGGTCTCCGGCATTGCAGGCAGATTCTTTATTGTCTGAGCCATCAGGGACGCCCCAGTTAGAATGACAGCCAAGTAAATACAGCAATAATAAGCAGTTGTGAAGAGACGATTCCAAATCCAAATAGCCATCTGGAAGGGCTTCTTCGAGGTGTGAAACTAGGTGAAGTAGAAGTAAGTAGAAGTTTGTTAGAGGAAGGAAATAATTAGTTCGTTTGACACTCTGTTTTCTGGTGCTGTGGCGTGGCATGGTACTAAATCAGGATGACATCTTGACTTAGCACCATGGCTATGAGGTGAGATCGCTCTGCCTGCTCCTTCTAACCATGAGCTTGTCTCTCCTTTGGATCCTATTCATCATCATACCACTCAGTTCTCATACCACATATTTTTTATTCACTCATCCTAGAAATTCTTTGAGCATCTACTGTGTGCCAGACAGTGTACTAAACACCGAGCATTAAGCAGTAAGCAAAATAAAATCACTGGCCATCACAGAGCTTAGAATCTAATTAAAAAAAAAAAAAAAATACCCTCCCCTGACCATGTAAGCTGTCAATTACTTTTCCATTTCTCTATCAAACTTACTGATATTTCCACAACCATTTCTATTACCTCATCTCTCTTTTTTTTTCTCATCTAAATCTTTCCACTTCATTCCCAACACAGCTCTTGATGATGTCATAACAGCCTCCTCGTGTCAGAGGCAATAGCCACATCCCATTCCCATGTTATTTAAACACTCAACAGGATTAGATACTGTTGCCTATTCTTTTCCCTTTAATACTTTTTTTCTTTTTTTTTAATCTCTTCTTTCCTTCCCTCCCCAGCTTCAAGGACAGGTTCTCCTTTCATCTCACTGGTTCCTCCTCTTTCTCCCTTGCTCCTCTTGCCCAGACAGGCCTCCAAATGTTGTAATAATTCAGGCTCAGCCCTGGATTCACCTTTCTGTCTCTTCCCTTCGATTTTCTGTCTGAGTTTGATTCTCACATTTTTTTAAGTGATTGACTTAGGAAAATATTTTAAGATAGAAAATATCAGGATTAATTTTACATTAAAAATTATTTAGCAAATCTCCTAAATTGTTTCCTTAGTGTGTATTTGTCATCAGATGTCATAAGGGTAGTTGAATGATCTTACTCATGAAAATAGGGATATGATGTCCAGGTGCTTGGGGATATTTACTTAGTTCTAGGAACTCTTTACACTGGGACATGTGGAAAATAAATTGATAATTTTTTTTTGCTTGGATTCCTTTCTTCTGTACTATATATATTATATACCTTTATGTTGAAAGGAGACTGAAAGTAATTACTTTATAACTTTTCTTGGTCTACCTTTATTCCATTCATGGCATACATTGTTTCTGAGGCATTTTGGTCTTTGTGAGGTGGACATAGAAAATGTCATAGTTCCATTAAAACCTTTCAAGTTTCTTTTATTATTGAGTGATGATATATAATAATGCTAATCTGATTTTAAAGTATTATTTTCTAGTCCTGTTAAGAGATCTTGAGGTTATTTGGGGAATGTTCATCATCCTATGGCTTTCCTCATGGCTCTGACAATAGAATCTGCCTGCATTGTGGGAGACCTGGGTTCTATCCCTGGGCCAGAAAGATCCCCTGGAGAAGGAAATGTCAACCCACTCCAGTATTCTTGCCTGGAAAATCACATTGACAGAGAAGCCTGGCAGGCTACAGTCCATGGGGTCGCAAAGAGTCAGACACCACTGAGCGACTTCACTCACTCACTCATCGTCCTGTGAATAACTGATTATTTAAACTTCATGCTCTTACAGCATGATATTTATTTTGAATCATCCTTAGCAATGTCAATGTACCAATTCAGGGTATAAGGTAACTTTTCCTGATTCTAGACAAAAATCTCCCATAAATAGTGCTATCTTTGTTATAGGATGGAATAAAAATAGCAATGATTTCTAAACATGATTACATTGTTCTAAGTGTTCTACTGTATGAATTCACATAACCCTCACAAGAACTCTACAGTGAAGTTAAACAACTTGATTGGGTCACAGAACTAACAAGACCGAGTCTATCTCCAGAGCCTATGGTCTTAATCACCAAACTACACTGGCATATAAAAGTTTATGCCATTAGGACTGAACATACTGTTGTGATCTTTTATTAGCATCATACCCTGATGAGGATAAATATGTTTCTGAGGCAGGGAGGCCTGACAGGAGGAAAGCACTACAGAGGGGCCCATCCCTTGCTCTCCCACCTATTCTGAAACCCTTCCCAGCCCCCTGCATCCAGTCACTTCCAGTGCTGGGGCATTTCCAACTGTTACAGTTTGGATGCTCAAAAAAGATAGGCAGTGTTGTATTTAGCTATACAAGAGCAAAATATAAAATATAGGCATCTTTGGGTGAATATTATTAATAATTATAGCTAAAAGTGGACATTTTAGCTCCTCCTAAATAAGTACACATCAATGAGGATTTTATTCATGAAATATTTGGATGACTATTTTAACTCTACTGTTAAAATTTCATTATGTAAAGGGGCCATAAAAAGAGGCACTGGAAGTAGAAACAATTAACTTGAGTCAATTACTTGGCATTCTCAAATTTGAACAGTATGCTGTTTGAAAAATAAATTAGCTAAGTGCAATTTTTGCTATATATCACCACATCTACGATTCAGGAGTTAAACGATATTTTTTTCCTTGTTTTTGAAGATGACAAAGATTTCTTCCCAAATAAGATTCTAGAAGTGTCCTTCTCTTGTATCTCCATCCTTCCTGGTTCTATTCCAGCATGTCTTTGTCTATTTCATCTGTCTTGTATTCTCTCTTTGAGGTTTTATTATAATTTCATAAAGTACATGTTAGAATCTGTCATGGATCTTACTTCTTTATTTATATGTCTTTCTGTAGGGCTTGTATGTTTATTTTGCTAGCAATCATAGTGAGAGGACAACCATACTGAGCAGGAAACAAGAAAATCGTTTTATGTTGAGCTCAAATTTAAGTCTTTGGAGCCATAGTTCAAAATTGTGCAATAATATTTGCTGTTGCTGCTAGTTTGGGGTTTTGAGGTGGAGATAAGGAGAAGGATCAAAGAATGTGAGTAAAGGAAAGTAAATAAGAGGAAAGCCGAATGCCACGGTTAAAGAAGGGTTTTGTTTGATTTTTCTATATAAAAAGAGAAAGCTTATAAGGGAAGGCTTGAGGAAGGGTAACTGTGGCAAAACTTCAGTCCCAGTAAGAGAGGACTTTGGAGCTTAAGTTCATATGAATTCTGTTACAAGGTGAGATGAAATGGAGCAAGGTAGGGTCTCCCACCAGAGAGAAGGGAGAACTGTGGAATGAAGAGAAACAGAGTTCAATATTGCAAACATAAATCTCAGGTGGAGTGATATGCTAGCCTCTGAGGTGGGAAGGAGATGGTGGGTGAGCCGAACAGTGAGAGCCAACAAAGAAATGATGGTCAAGAGAAGAACCTTTTTTTCTACTCCATCCGATATTCGTTCTGAAATACTAAACTTTTTCTTTGTAGTAAGGTAATATCTTACATTATGAACAAATGATGGATTCCACATAAAACAACTAAGAAAATAAACCTAAGAGTATCTATATTTAGTAGTGAGAGAGAGTAAAGGAGAACAATGGCAGGGAGCCATAAACGTAGGCTAGCTCACCAGTGGCCTAAGGCAACACTCAAGAGATCTAGGGGAGGAAAGATAACACAGCTAATGTTGATGGACCGCTCTTGTGCATTCAGCTTTGTATTAAGTGATTTCATTTATTTGGTTTTTTTTTTTTTTTTTTTGTCCTGAGACTCTCTCTGTGAACCTTGCTGTCTTATTCTGATTTTGTAGATATATTAATAACTTATTTAAGATCATATTATTTTTTAAAGATGGAAATGGAATGCTTACTTTACACTGGCTGATTTCAAAGCCAATATTCTTTCTACCTGCTATTGCTTGCAGTATTCTTAAATCAGAACACCCATACTGACTCTGAGAATGATTCCACTCTTTGAGATTAACATTTGCCAAACTTTGTATATCATACAGCATCACGGGTTAAAGAGAATTGATCATTCACTTCCATTGTACTTATCTATTTTGTAAAAAGTATGCATGTGTATGAGCCTATAACAATATAATGTCCCTTATGAAACATACACAAAATTTTAGAAGTATGAATGAAAGCTAAATGTAATTAAAACTGCTAATAGTTCCAGCAAGTATCCCAAACAGTTGTCTAGTTCAGCCACCAGAGTAAACAGACGGTATTGTGGAGAGCGCTGTTGAATATCACCATTACTATCTCCTGTAAAGCATGCGTTGGGTTATATGAATACAGCAATATCTCAGTATTTAAGGCTCTTCAGCAGGTTTCAATAATCCATGATGGTGGCCAGCATATCTTCTGGTTTGATAAAAGTCACAATTTACTGGAGGACATGGCAATAAACGTCCCACATGGCAGGTAGGACATACTTACCTAATGCCTTAATGAGAGGAGATGCCATGTGCAACATGTTTTTTTCTAAAAAGTCCTAATAGATCTACATGCCCTGCTGAAGTGGGATTCAATGCAAGATACAATGCAGAGGTTACTTGTTATTCCTGAAACGCCTAAAGACCTTACCTGCTCATCTTATGATAACACTTTCCTCCTCCTTATCCCACAAAGATTATTTGTTTTGGGTAATGTATTCCTACATATATGAATTAACTGGCTCCTTTCTCTGTCTCTGCTTTTCTTTTTTTAAAGTGTCAGGAGGGGTAGAAGGTGAAATCAAGTCCAACAGTCCAGTGGACCAGAGACGTGATATGAAGAGACCGCAGCTGTAATTACAGGTCACCGTGTGGAGCCTTCTAAGAGGATGTCCTCACTGTGAAGCCTTCTGTTTTGTCAATACTTTTACATCAATACTTGGCAGTCGGTTCTGCTGCTGTAGGGTTTCAGCATATAAAACAGACAAAGTCACTAATATCAAATTGGAGCTACTTTGCATTTGCAGTTGACAAATCCTATTTTAGAAATATGCATGAGTCCGAGGATTAGATCAAGCTTTTAACATTTACATTTTTTTCCAGCGGGGAAGTCTCTGATCCTCTCCTAATTTACCTGTTGTTGATTTCCTGAATCTTTTTAAATCCCTTGCAACTGAGGCTGGTCTCTCCATCAGAGAAGCAATTAACCAAATCCCTGACTAGAGTGTATGAGGCATCTGTTATAAAAGTATAAAAGGTTAACTTAAATCCCAACACACAAAGGAGATGTCAGACCAGAACAAATCAGCATGGAGAATTACCTGGAGGGGATACAAGGTTAAGGTGGAGCATATGTACAGTTGAGAGGATGTTTATGACTAGCAGAATTTGTTTTTCCGACTGCAAAGACTGGAAGGTTAGAAATGGCATGTCTATTATTAATCAACATAATTTATATTCAGCAGCTTTCATCTGACAAAAGAAAATGTTCCTTATTTTTACCTATGCAGCTTCAAATCCAAACAAAGAGTTGTAGAGGTGTCAACTTTCATCTCACACAAGTGCTTTAGGTATTTTCTTTTTTAAAAAAACAAGAGAGCAATTTTTAGAAGTTCATGCATGCATTGCGTGAGTTAGGTGAATTAGTAAGCACGTAACAATGAACTAACTTGTTTTTACATATAGATAGGCCTCTTTCAACCATTTATTGTAGGATGGAATAATGTAATTTATTAAAATATTATAATTATTGAACCAATAATTATAAAGTAAATGGCCTGGGATATTACATTTTTATATGGACTTATGCAGCATGATAAAGATGGTCATACATTCTTTGATACTCTTTCCATTGAGAGGAGGGTTATAGGTCCCCTCCACTTGCATCTTGGTATGTTCTGTGAGTCCCTTATCAGTAAAATATGGCAGGAGTGATGCTGTGACAAATTCTGAACCAGAACCTTAAGAGAATGGTAGTTTCCATTTCCTGTCTTTCAGAATCCTCACGTTATGAGCCCAACCTATGGTGCAAGTCCAGCTATCTTGGAAAGACTATGTGATGCACAGACTTGAGACTACAGGGAGAGAAGAAAAGGGAAAGAGAGAGGGAAGGCAGGGAGGGAGAGAGGGGGAAAGAGAGGAGAGGAGAGGAGAGGCTTACTATAATTCATTCTTTCAGCCTTGCCAAGATCCAAAAAAATGTGAGTGAAGCTATCTTGGGCCATCGATCTGTCCTAGCCATCAACTAGATACTACCAAATGGCCCTTGTTGACATCACATGGAGCCAAATATTGCCAAGTAAGACTCTGTATCAGTTGGTACCCCACAAAAGTATAAAGATTATTAAAAGGTCGTTGCTCTAAATTGCTGATCTTAAGGGTATTTTGTTAAAATACCAGATAGTTGAACTGGTAGGTATGAGAAATTTCATTACTTTTATAATTAATCCTTAAGAATTAGGATATTTTCAAGATTAGTAAATCTAAAAAGTAAATATGATACTTGTGGAAATTGAAATTATAAAACAGTATGTCAGAGTCATACGTTCTACTGAGGTTGTCCTTACCTTGATGTAATGGCATAGCTAAAGGCCCTGAGCGAAGAGAAATACACTATTTTTGTTTCTTTACCATCCTGATAGATGAGTTAAATATGTTTTCTTTAAAGTTGCACATTCTAGACCATCATTCTAAATCTTTGGATCTTGCAAACATATAATGTTACACCAAATGCAAATGCACTTGGTTATAAATATGGCTGTCAGCTAAGATTCACTGTACTTGCATATTTAAAACTAGTCACATGGGCAGTTAGATCCATGAATCATTACAAATCTATACAGTTTCTAGGGATGAAGAAGGACAGCTTCTCCCCAACCTCCATCTTCTCTTCCTCCTCTTTCTGCTTCTCTTTTCCTTTCTATATATCTTGATCTCTCACCTCCTAATTTCATTGAATTAGTTCTATGGTGGGTCATTTTACTATCCTCCTGGGGAATATTTCACACAGATATGAGGTATAGTTCTTTTTATTATTATTCCTTAAATTTGAAATTACTCCTGAAAAGCATTTTATGGCTTTCAGCCTCTAATGAAAGTTTGGCGCGATAAAGACTACACGAGCTAGGCTGCTCTCCCAGTGCATTTCCATTCCTCTCCAGGCACCTCCATTCCAGAAAACTCAAATTTTCCCTTTGTTTTGCCAAAAAACTGTTTTCTCTATCCTTTAATTTTTTGTAAGTACATTTTTTTCTATGTAAAGATTTACTAATTGGCTTTGTTAATTTTGAAGCAATATTCCAAAATTTATCCCCAGCAGGCACAGAGGAACCAACAGAAGTGAGCTTTTATTTTCCTCATTTTCCTACCCTGTGTTTAACTTTGGATAAAGGGAAACAGGGGAAAGGACATTTTTCAGATACTACATGGCTCCAGGATTAGAGTAATGGGTTAGAGGATTAGGAAACCAGATTCAAGTGAATCCAGTATTTTATCTAGCATAAAGCTTTACTAATGATTTCAAAGACAGGACAATCAAGAGGTTTAGATGATGAAAACAGATTAGCGTGATTTCCTAGGTCCTTTTTTTTTTCACATCAGACATGCATCTTTGGCCCAGAATAATATAGGAGATCTCCAAGTGAAACTTTGTGAGTTATCACCTCACACAGCAGGAAAATTATTTAAATTACAAGCATTTTCACTTTATATCCCATACCCCAGAGAGCTGTTATAGCTTAAGTGGCATTCTCTAAGGAAGTCAGGTCTCATAACTCTATAAATCTTGCATATATTTACTAATAAGAACCGTCAACCAGCAACCTTTTGCTAATGGCTTTCTACATAAGAGGACCATTCCTTCTGGAAAATATAATTTGCCTGTTTCCATAGAGGTTCAGTTGACAAGATTAAACAAAGTAATCTACTTTTTCTTTCCTTTTCTGAGAAAAAGAAAGTGACTCTGGTAAACTGAGTGACCTGGCCATAGGCTAGATGCTGTAATGCTTTTCCCTCTCTGTCTCTTTCTCTCTCTCACACACACACAAACACACAAATACACCTTCTCTTCTACTGTTCACTTCAATGTCCACGTGCACCTTACTTTTCTTCCTGTGACTCTTTTTAGCATCTATTATCTCATTGTTTACTCAAAACAACCATATTCTATTTATATATATATATATATATATAATTAACTGCTTATACTTTAACAATGAAAATATATTTGTGATTTGAAGGATTTCATTATATATCCCCAAACTGACAGCTACTTAATAAGCGATCACTGAATACCTTAAGTGTACAAGGCATTATTCAGAATGTTGAAGACTTAAACACGGCTGGAATTCCACTGGGATGTACCAATACTCCTGTATAAATTTTTCAGATATTACAATGTTTGTATATGGTTTCCCCTTACTCCTTTTCACTTGCTCTCCAGGCCTCTTCTCGAATCTGCATCTACTGTGATCAGGCTACTAATGTTTTATACCTGGCCCAGGTGGCTCCCATGATCCTGCTTCAACACTAAAACTAGATTCTCTCCATGTAGAAACCAGTTAACCTTTCTTGTGCAAGTATTGCCTCCTCCCAGCCACCTATATTATTAGTGTGTAGCCCAATTTATAGGGTTAATCAATACCATGCTTAAAATCCTCATGATGAGTATTACTGAGCCATCACTGTGGACTTGCCTTCCAGGTCACCATGGTTCTGGCCACTCCCCTGGCCAGAGTTACATAGACCATAATTCTATTGGTGCTTGATCATCTAGTTCCTAATATTGTACTGCCTTGCATTGGCTAAGGGCTTTCCATTTCCCTTTCCCCAATTGCATTACCTTTACGTAGCTGCTTGTGGGAACTGTATCCTCTGCATGTCTTAGATCCTGAATTCCAGAGAAAAACATTAGGGAAAGGGAGACAGGCAACAATGGGAATAGCTCAGACTCTGGTATGGTGCTCTTAGCTGTACACTAAGCATTGCTGACACTTCTGAGACAGGGCGTATTCAAAACATATTTTAACTAATCTGAGTATTAGATTTACTACCATCACCCCCTATTTTAGATGAGGAAACTAAGGCATTGAGATGTTATCTAAAGCTTAAGTCACAGAGTAGAGATTCGACCACAGGAAACTGTGATACAAAACCTATACTCCTAACGACAGAAATATGCCACCCCTCCACAATGGACCTCCTCTCATCTGATCTAACAAAATGGGTTTCCCTGAATAAAATTTGACATTTCAATGAACTGTTTTTCAGACTTGTTTCATGAAAAATGTTACATTATTCTCACATCTTCATTTCTCTGCATTATAGAAATAAACAACCATCTTTTCAGTAGCTTCCAGTAGAGAGAGGAGTATATTTCTGCACCTCATTAATGTTAGACTTTGCCCTGTGACTTGCTTTTGCCCAGGAAATGAGTGGATGTGGCAGAATTCTGGTTCTGATAGAGGCCTTAAAAGACATCAGGCATTTCTGCTTTGTACACTCCTGTGATTTTGTCATTGCAGTGAGTAAATTTCCTGGGTAACTGCTATTTCCAGAGTGATAGTGGATACATGTAGAAGATCTGAACCCAAATTTCAGCTTGGAGTTCAGTTTCAAAAAAAATTAATGACAGTTCAGTTCAGTTCAGTCATTCAGTCGTGTCTGACTCTTTAAAACCCCATGAATTGCAGCACACCAGGCCTCCCTGTCCATCATCAACTCCCAGAGTTCACTCAAACTCATGTCCATCAAGTGGTGATGCCATCCAGCCATCTTATCCTCTGTCGTCCTCTTCTCCTCCTGCCCCCAATCGCTCCCAGTATCAGAGTTTTTTCCAATGAGTCAACTCTTCGCATGAGGTGGCCAAAGTATTGGAGTTTCAGCTTTAGCATAAGTCCTTCCAAAGAACACCCAGGAATGATTTCCTTTACAATGGACTGGTTGGATCTCCTTGCAGTCCAAGGGACTCTCAAGAGTCTTCTCCAACACCACAGTTCAAGAGCATCAAATCTTCTGCACTCAGCTTTCTTCACAGTCCAACTCTCACATCCATACATGACCACTGGAAAAACCACAGCCTTGACTAGATGGACCTTTGTTGGCAAAGCAAGTCTCTGCTTTTGAATATGCTATCTAGGTTGGTCATAACTTTCCTTCCAAGGAGTAGGCATCTTTTAATTTCATGGCTGCAGTCACCATCTGTAGTGATTTTGGAGCCCCCCAAAATAAAGTCTGACACTGTTTCCACTGTTTCCCTGTCTATTTCCCATGAAGTGATGGGCCAGATGCCATGATCTTCGTTTTCTGAATGTTGAGCTTTAAGCCAACTTTTTCACTCTCCTCTTTCACTTTCATCAAGAGGCTTTTTAGTTCCTCTTCACTTTCTGCCATAAGGGTGGTGTCATCTGCATATCTGAGGTTATTGATAATTCTCCCGGCAATCTTGATTCCAGCCTGTGCTTCTTCCAGCCCCACGTTTCTCATGATGTACTCTGCATATAAGTTAAATAAGCAGGGTGACATATACAACCTTGATGTATATACTCCTTTTCTTATTTGGAACCAGTCTGTTGTAGCATGTCCAGTTCTGACTCTTACTTCCTGACTTGCATACAGGTTTCTCAAGAGGCAGGTCAGGTGGTCTCACATTCCCATCTCTTTCAGAATTTTCCACAGTTTATTGTGATCCACACAGTCAAAGGCTTTGGCCTAGTCAATAATGCAGAAATAGATGTTTTTCTGGAACTCTCTTCCTTTTTCCATGATCCAGCAGATATTGGTAATTTGATCTCTGGTTCCTCTGCCTTTTCTAAAACCACCTTGAACATCTGGAAGTTCATGGTTCACGTATTGCTGAAGCCTAGCTTGGAGAATTTTGAGCATTACTTGACTAGCATGTAAGATGAGTGCAATTGTGTGGTAGCTTGAGCATGTTTTGGCATTGCCTTTCTTTGGGATTGGAATGAAAACTGACCTATTCTAGCCCTGTGGCCACTGCAGAGTTTCCCAAATTTGCTGGCATATTGAGTGCAGCAGTTTCACAGCATCATCTTCCAGGATTTGAAATAGCTCAACCTGAATTTCATCAGCTCCACCAGCTTTGTTCATTGTGATGCTTTCTAAGGCCCACTTGACTTCACATTCCAGGATGTCTGGCTCTAGGTAAATGATCACACCATCGTGATTATCTGGGTCATGAAGATCTTTTTTGTACAGTTCTTCTGTGTATTCTTGCCACCTCTTCTTAATATCTTCTGCTTCTGTTAGGTCCATATCATTTCTGTCCTTTATTGAGCCCATCTTTGCATGAAATGTTCCCTTGGTATCTCTAATTTTCTTGAAGAGATCTCTAGTCTTTCCCATTCTGTTGTTTCCTCTATTTCTTTGCATTGATTGCTGAAGAAGGCTTTCTTACCTCTTCTTGCTATTCTTTGGAACTCTGCATTCAGATCCTTGTATCTTTCCTTTTCTCTTTTGCTTTTCACTTCTCTTCTTTTCTCAGCTATTTGTAAGGCCTCCTCAGACAGCCTTTTTGCTTTTTTGCATTCCTTTTCCATGGGAATGGTCTTGATCCCTGTCTGCTGTATAATGTCATGAACCTCTGTCCATTGTTCATCAGGCACTCTATCAGATCTAGTCCCTTAAATCTATTTCTCACTTCCACTGTATAATCATAAGAGATTTGATTTAGGTCATACCTGAATGGTCTAGTGGTTTTCCCTATTTTCTTCAATTTCAGTCTGAATTTGGCAATAAGGAGTTCATAATCTGAGCCACAGTCAGCTCCCAGTCTTGTTTTTACTGACTGTATAGAGCTTCTCCATCTTTGGTGCAAAGAATATAATCAATCTGATTTAGGTGTTGACCATCTGGTGATGTCCATGTGTAGAGTCTTCTCTTGTGTTGTTGGAAGAGGCTGTTTGCTATGACCAGTGTGTTCTCTTGGCAAAACTTTATTAGCCTTTGCCCTGCTTCATTCCGTATTCCAAGGCCAAATTTGCCTGTTACTCCAGGTGTTTCTTGACTTCCTACTTTTGCATTCCAGTCCCCTATAATGAAAAGGACATCTTTTGTGGGTGTTAGTTCTAAAAGGTCTTGGAGTTCTTCATAGAACCGTTCGACTTCAGCTTCCTCAGCGTTACTGGTTGGGGCATAGACTTGGATTACTATGATATTGAATGGTTTGCCTTGGAAACAAACAGAGATCATGCTGTCATTTTTGAGATTGCATCCAAGTACTACATTCCAGACTCTTTTGTTGACCATGAGTGCTATTCCATTTCTTCTAAGGGATTCCTGCCCATAGCAGTAGATATAATGGTCATCTGAGTTAAATTCACCCATTCCAGTCCATTTAAATTTGCTGGTTCTTAGAATGTCGACGTTCACTCTTGCCATCTCCTGTTTGACCAATTTCAATTTGCCTTGATTCATGGATTTAACATTCCAGGTTCCTATGCACTATTGCTCTTTACAGCATCGGACCTTGCTTCTATCACCCGTCACATCCACAACTAGGTATTGTTTTTGCTTTGGCTCCATCCCTTCATTCTTTCTGGAGTTATTTCTCACTGATCTCCAGTAGCATATTGGGCACCTACCAACCTGGGGAGTTCCTCTTTCAGTATCCTATCATTTTGCCTTTTCATACCATTCATGGGGTTCTGAAGGCAAGAATACTGAAGTGGTTTGCCATTCCCTTCTCCAGTGGACCACATTCTGTCAGACCTCTCCACCATGACCCGCCCATCTTGGGTGGCCCCACACAGCATGGCTTAGTTTCACTGAGTTAGACAAGGCCTTGGTCCATGTGACCAGATTGGCTACTTTTCTGTGAGTATAGTTTCAGTGTGTCTGCCCTCTGATGTCCTCTCACAACCTTACTTGGGTTTCTCTTACCTTGGACATTGGGTATCTCTTCATGGCTGCTCCAGCAAAGCGCCACCCTGCTCCTTACCTTGGACGAGGGGTATCTCCTCACAGCCGCCCCTCCTGATCTTGAACGTGAAGTAGCTCCTCTTGGCCCTCCTGCACCCGCTCAGCCACTGCTCCTTGGACGTTTATGTATAACTAAAACAGGGTTACCCAGAAGAATTCACTCCAGGTCAGCCAAAATCATAGTGGATCTGCAGACCCAGAAATAAAAGAGTATATGCTTTCTTTTGTGAGATATTAGGTTTTAGAGTCCATGGTTTTGTAGTATTATTGCAACAATACCTGAGAAATATTTTCAGTAAGATATATTCAATATATTAAAATGTAAGGAGGTGGTCCTAAGATGGTGGAGGAATAGGACGAAGAGACCACTTTATCCATCACAAATTCATCAGAAGAACATTTAAACGCTGAGTAAATTCCACAAAACCACTTCTGAATGCCGACAGAGGACATCAGGCACCCAGAAAAGCAGCCCATTGTTTTCGAAAAGAGATGTTTTATCAACGGTGCTGTATAGAAGGAGAAGTCTTGAGACTACTTTAAAAATAAGACTGATAAGGTGTCCATATGTGCGTGGATTTATATCTGGGCTTTCTATTTTGTTGTTGTTGTTGTTGTTTTTAATTTTATTTTATTTTTAAACTTTACATAATTGTATTAGTTTTGCCAAATATCAAATTTTGTTCCATTGATCTATATTTCTGTCTTTGTTCCAGTACCATACTGTCTTGATGACTGTGGCTTTGTAGTAGAGCCTGAAGTCAGGAAGGTTGGTCCTTCCAGTTCCATTCTTCTTTCTCAAGATAGCTTTGGCTATTCAAGGTTTTTTGTATTTCCATACAAATTGTGAAATTAATTGTTCTAGCTCTGTGAAGAATACCATTGGTAGCTTCATAGGGATTGTATTGAATCTATAAATTGCTTTGGGTAGTATACTCATTTTCACTATATTGATTCTTCCAATCCATGAACATGGTCTATTTCTCCATCTATTAGTGTCCTCTTTGATTTCTTTCACCAGTGTTTTATAGTTTCCTATATATAGGTCTTAAGTTTCTTTAGGTAGATATATTCCTAAGTATTTTATTCTTCCCATTGCAATGGTGAATGGAATTGTTTCCTGAATTTCTAGTTCTGTTTTCTCATTATTAATGTATAGGAATGCAAGAGATTTCTGTGTGTTGATTTTATATCCTGCAACTTTACTATAATCATTGATTAGTTCTAGTAATTTTCTGGTGGAGTCTTTAGGGTTTTCTATGTAGAGGATCATGTCATCTGCAAACAGAGAGAGTTTTACTTCTTCTTTTCCAATTTGGATTCCTTTTATTTCTTTTTCTGCTCTGATTGCTGTGGCCAAAATTTCCAGAACTATGTTGAATAGTAGTGGTGAAAGTGGGCACCCTTGTCTTGTTCCTGACTTTAAAGGAAATGTTTTCAATTTTTCACCATTGAGGATAATGTTTGCTGTGGGTTTGTCATATATAGCTTTTATTATGTTGAGGTATGTTCCTTCCATTCTTCCTTTCTGGAGAGTTTTTTTTATCATAAATGAACGTTGAATTTTGTCAAAGGCTTTCTCTGCATCTGTTGAGATAATCATGTCACCTTATCTTTGACAAAGGAGGCAAGAATATACAATGGATTAAAGACAATCTCTTTAACAAGTGGTGCTGGGAAAACTGGTCAACCACTTGTAAAAGAATGAAACTAGAGCACTTTCTAACACCATAATAAAAACAAACTCAAAATGGATTAAAGATCTAAATGTAAGATCAGAAACTATAAAACTCTTAGAGAGGAACATAGGCAAAACACTCTTCGACATACGTCACAGCAGGATCCTCTATGACCCACCTCCCAGAATATTGGAAATAAAGGCAAAAATAAACAAATGGGACCTAATTAAAATTAAAAGCTTCTGCACAACAAAAGAAACTATAAGCAAGGTGAAAAGACAGCCTTCAGAATGGGAGAAAATAATAGCAAATGAAGCAACTGACAAACAACTAATCGCAAAAATATGCAAGCAACTCCTGCAGCTCAACTCCAGAAAAATAAATGACCCAATCAAAAAATGGGCCAAAGAACTAAATAGACATTTCTCCAAAGAAGATATACAGATGGCTAACAAACGCATGAAAAGATGCTCACATCACTCATTATCAGAGAAATGCAAATCAAAACCACTATGAGGTACCATTTCACACCAGTCAGAATGGGCTGTGATCCAAAAGTCTACAAGCAATGAATGCTGGAGAGGGTGTGGAGAAAAGGGAACCCTTTTTACACTGTTGGTGGGAATGCAAACTAGTACAGCCACTATGGAGAACAGTGTGGAGATTCCTTAAAAACTGGAAATAGAACTGCCTTATAATCCAGCAATCCCACTGCTGGGCATACACACCGAGGAAACCAGAATTGAAAGAGACACATGTACCCCAATGTTCATTGCAGCACTGTTTATAATAGCCAGGACATGGAAGCAACCTAGATGTCCATCAGCAGATGAATGGATAAGAAAGCAGTGGTACATATACACAATGGAGTATTATTCAGCCATTAAAAAGAATTCATTTGAATCAGTTCTAATGAGGTGGATGAAACTGGAGCCTATTATACAGAGTGAAGTAAGCCAGAAAGAAAAACACCAATACAGTATACTAATGCATATATATGGAATTTATAAAGATGGTAATGATAACCCTGTATACGAGACAGCAAAAGAGACACAGATGTATAGAACAGTCTTTTGGACTCTGTGGGAGAGGGAGAGGGTGGGATGATTTGGGAGAATGGCATTGAAATGTGTTTAATATCATATATGAAACGAGTCACCAGTCCAGGTTTGATGCACAATACTGGATGCTTGGGGCTGGTGCACTGGGATGACCCAGAGGGATGGTATGGGGAGGGAGGAGGGAGGAGGGTTCAGGATGGGGAACACATGTAAACCTGTGGTGGATTCATTTCGATATATGGCAAAACCAATACAATATTGTAAAGTTAAAAATAAAATTAAATAAAATAAAAAATAGTAAAAATAAGACTGAAAACCAGAAGCAGGAGGCTCAAGTCCAAATCCTGAGAACATCAGAGAACTCTTGACTCCTCAGAACATTAATCGATAGGAGCTCATCAAATGCCTCCATACCTACACTGAAACCAAGCACCACCCAAGGGCCAACAAGTTCAAGAGCAAGACACACCACACAAATTCTCCAGCAACACAGGAACACAGCCCTGAGCTTCAATGTACAGGCTGCCCAAAGTTACTCCAAATCACTGACATCTGATAACTCGTTACTGGACACTTCATTGCACTCCAGAGAGAAGAAATCCTGCTCCACCCACCAGAACACGGACACAATCTTCCCTAAACAAGAAACCTTGACAAGCCACCAATACAACCCTACCCACAGCAAGGAAACTCCACAATAAAGAGAACTCCACAAACCGCCAGAATATAGAAAGGCCACCCCAAACGCAGCAATATAAACAAGATGAAGAGACAGAGGAATACCCAGCAGGTAAAGGAACCGGATAAACGCCCACCAAACCAAACAAAAGAGGAAGAGATAGGGAATCTACCTGATAAAGAATTCCAAATAATGATAGTGAAAATGATCCAAAATCTTGAAATAAAAATGGAATCACAGATAAATAGCCTGGAGGCAAGGATTGAGAAGATGCAAGAAAGGTTTAACAAAGACCTGGAAGAAATAAAAAAGAGTCAATATATAATGAATAATGCAATAAATGAGATCAAAAACACTCTGGAGGCAACAAATAGTAGAACAACAGAGGCAGAAGATAGGATCAGTGAATTAGAAGATAGAATGGTAGAAAGATATGAATCAGAGAGGAAAAAAGAAAAATGAATTAAAAGAAGGACAATCTCAGAGACCTCCAGGACAATATTAAATGCTCCAACATTCAAATCATAGGAGTCCCAGAAGAAGACAAAAATAAAGACCATGAGAAACTACTTGAAGAGATAATAGTTGAAAACTTCCCTAAAATGGGGAAGGAAATAATCACCCAAGTCCAAGAAACCCAGAGAGTCCCAAACAGGATAAACCCAAGGTGAAACTCTCAAGACACATATTAATCAAATTAACAAAGATCAAACACAAAGAACAAATATTAAAAGCAGCAAGGGAAAAGCAACAAATAACACACAAGGGAATTCCCATAAGGATAACAGCTGATCTTTCAATAGAAACTCTTCAGGCCAGGAGGGAATAGCAAGACATACTTAAAGTGATGAAAGAAAATAACCTATAGCCCAGATTACTGTACCCAGCAAGGATCTCATTCAAATATGAAGGAGAAATCAAAAGCTTTACAGACAAGCAAAAGCTGAGAGCATTCAGCACCACCAAACCAGCTCTCCAACAAATGCTAAAGGATCTTCTCTAGACAGGAAACACAAAAAGGGTGTATAAACTCGAACCCAAAACAATGAAGTAAATGACAATGGGATCATACTTATCAATAATTACCTTAAACGTAAATGGGTTGAATGCCCCAACCAAAAGACAAAGACTGGCTGAATGGATACAAAAATAAGATCCCTATATGTGTTGTCTACAAGAGACCCACCTCAAAAAGGGGGACACATACAGACTGAAAGTGAAGGGCTGAAAAAAGATTTTCCATGCAAATAGAGACCAAAAGAAAGCAGGAATAGCAATACTCATATCAGATAAAATAGACTTTAAAAAAAGGCTGTGAAAAGAAACAAAGAAGGACACTACATAATGATCAAAGGATCAATCCAAGAAGATATAACAATTATAAATATATATGCACCCACATAGGAGCACCGCAGTATGTAAGACAAATGCTAACAAGTATGAAAGGGGAAATTAACAATAACACAATAATAGTGGGAGACTTTAATACCCCACTCACACCTATGGATAGATCAACTAAACAGAAAATTAACAAGGAAACACAAACTTTAAATGATACAATAGACCAGTTAGACCTAATTGATATTTTGGGACATTTCACCCCAAAACAATGAATTTCAGCTTTTTCTCAAACTCACACAGAAACTTCTTCAAGATAGATCATATCCTGGGCCAAAAATCCAGCCTTGGTAAATTTAAAAAAAAATTGAAATCATTCCAAGCATCTTTTCTGACCACAATGCAGTAAGATTAGATTTCAATTACAGGAGAAAAGCTATTAAAAATTCCAACATATGGAGGCTGAACAACACACTGCTGAATAATCAACAAATCACAGAAGAAATCAAAAAAGAAACTAAAATATGCATAGAAACGAATGAAAATGAAAACACAACAACCCAAAACCTGTGGGACACTGTAAAAGCAGTGCTAAGGGGAAGGTTCATAGCAATACAGGCATAGCTCAAGAAACAAGAAAAAAGTCAAATAAATAACCTAACTCTACACCTAAAGCAACTAGAAAAGGAAGAAGTGAAGAACTCCAGGGTTAGTAGAAGGAAAGAAATCTTAAAAATTAAGGCAGAAATAAATGCAAAAGAAACAAAAGAGACCATAGCAAAAATCAACAAAGCCAAAAGCTGGTTCTTTGAAAGGATAAATAAAATTGACAAACCATTAGCCACACTCATCAAGAAACAAAGGGAGAAAAATCAAATCAATAAAATTGGAAATGAAAATGGAGAGATCACAAAGAAAACACAGAAATACAAAGGATAATAAGATACTACTATCAGCAATTATATGCCAATAAAATGGACAACGTGGAAGAAATGGACAAATTCTTAGAAAAGTACAACTTTCCAAAACTGAACCAGGAAGAAATAGAAAATCTTAACAGACCCATCACAAGCACAAAAATTGAAAATGTAATCAGAAATTTTCCAGCAAAAAAAAAAGCCCAGGTCCAGATGGCTTCACAGCTGAATTCTACCAAAAATTTAGAGAAGAGCTAACACCTATCCTACTCAAACTCTTCCAGAAAATTTCAGAGGAAGGCAAACTTCCAAACTCATTCTATGAGGGCACCATCACCCTAATACCAAAACCTGACAAAGATCCCACAAAAAAGAAAACCACAGGCCAATATCACTGATGAACATAGATGTAAAAGTCCTTAACAAAATTTTAGCAATCAGAATCCAACAACACATTAGAAAGATCATACACCATGACCAAGTGGGCTTTATCTCAGGGATGCAAGGATTCTTCAGTATCCACAAATCAATCAATGTAATTCACATTAACAAATTGAAAAATAAAAGCCATGTGATTATCTCAATAGATGCAGAGAAAGCCTTTGACAAAATTCAACATCCATTTATGATAAAAACTCTCCAGAAAGCAGGAATAGAAGGAACATACCTCAACATAATAAAAGCTATATATGGCAAACCCACAGCAAACATTATCCTCAATGGTGAAAAACTGAAAGCATTTCCCCTAAAGTCAGGAACAAGACAAGGGTGCCCACTTTCACCACTACTATTCAATATAGTTCTGGAAGTTTTGGCCACAGCAATCAGAGCAGAAGAAGAAATAAAAGGAATCCAAATTGGAAAAAAAGAAGTAAAACTCTCTCTGTTTGCAAATGACATGATCCTTTACATAGAAAACCCTAAAGACTCCACCAGAAAATTACTAAAACTAATCAATGATTATAGTAAAGTTGCAGGATATAAAATCAACACCCAGAAATCTTTTGCATTCCTATACACTAATAATGAGAAAATAGAAAGAAAAATTAAAGAAACAATTCCATTCACCATTGCAATGAAAAGAATAAAATACTTAGGAATGTATCTACCTAAAGAAACTAAAGACCTATATATAGAAAACTATAAAACACTGGTGAAAGAAATCAAAGAGGACACTAATAGATGGAGAAATAGACCATGTTCATGGATAGGAAGAATCAGTATAGTGAAAATGAGTATACTACCCAAAGCAATCTACAGATTCAAGGCAATCCCTATCAAGCTACCAACGGTATTCTTCACAGAGCTAGAACAAATTAATTTCACAATTTGTATGGAAATACAAAAAACCTCGAATAGCCAAAGCTATCTTGAGAAAGAAGAATGGAACTGGCGGAATCAACCTGCCTGACTTCAGGCTCTACTACAAAGCCACAGTCATCAAGACAGGATGGTACTGGCACAAAGACAGAAATATAGATCAATGGAACAAAATAGAAAGCCCAGAGATAAACCCACGCACCTATGGACACCTTATCTTTGACAAAGGAGGCAAGAATATACAATGGAGAAAAGACAATCTCTTTAACAAGTGGTGCTGGGAAAACTGGTCAACCACTTGTAAAAGAATTAAACTAGAACACTTTCTAACACCATACACAAAAACAAACTCAAAATGGATTAAAGATCTAAATGTAAGATCAGAAACTATAAAACTCTTAGAGAGGAACATAGGCAAAACACTCTTCGACATACGTCACAGCAGGATCCTCTATGACCCACCTCCCAGAATATTCGAAATAAACGCAAAAATAAACAAATGGGACCTAATTAAAATTAAAAGCTTCTGCACAATAAAAGAAACTATAAGCAAGGTGAAAAGACAGCCTTCAGAATGGGAGAAAATAATAGCAAATGAAGCAACTGACAGACAACTAATCTCAAAAATATACAAGCAACCCCTGCAGCTCAATTTCAGAAAAATAAATGACCCAATCAAAAAAAGGGCCAAAGAACTAAGCAGACATTTCTCCAAAGAAGACATACAGATGACTAACAAACACATGAAAAGATGCTCAACATCACGCATTATCAGAGAAATGCAAATCAAAACCACTATGAGGTACCATTTCACACCAGTCAGAATGGCTGCGATCCAAAAGTCTACAAGCAATAAATGCTGGAGAGGGTGTGGAGAAAAGGGAACCCTCTTACACTGTTGGTGGGAATGCAAACTAGTACAGCCACTATGGAGAACAGTGTGGAGATTCCTTAAAAAACTGGAAATACAACTGCCTTATGATCCAGCAATCCCACTGCTGGGCATACACACTGAGGAAACCAGAAGGGAAAGAGACACGTGTACCCCAATGTTCATCGCAGCACTGTTTATAATAGCCAGGACATGGAAGCAACCTAGATGTCCATCAGCAGATGAATGGATAAGAAAGCAGTGGTACATATACACAATGGAGTATTACTCAGACATTAAAAAGAATACATTTGAATCAGTTCTAATGAGGTGGATGAAACTGGAGCCAATTATACAGAGTGAAGTAAGCCAGAAAGAAAAACACCAATACAGTATACTAACGCATATATATGGAATTTAGAAAGATGGTAACGATAACCCTGTGTGCGAGACAGCGAAAGAGACACAGATGTATAGAACAGTCTTTTGGACTCTGTGGGAGAAGGAGAGGATGGGATGATTTGGGAGAATGGCATTGAAACATGTATAATATCATATAAGAAACAAATCGCCAGTCTAGGTTCAATGCAGGATACAGGATGCCTGGGGCTGGTGCACTGGGATGACCCAGAGGGATGGTTTGGGGAGGGAGGTGGGAGGGGGTTCAAGATTGGGAACACGTGTACACCCATGGCAGATTAATGTTGATGTATGGCAAAACCAATACAATATTGTAAAATAATTAGCCTCCAATTAAAATAAATAAATTTAAATTAAAAAAAATAAAATGTAAGATATTATTCAAAAACTATAAAATCCCCAAATATAGTTGTTATTTTACACACACAGATGCACAAACACACACATACAATGAAAACAAGAGTTTGGAATTATGCTGATATTAAGAAAACTTATAAGTCACTAATGTATATAAGCCACTAATCTATATAATGTATAGAATATAAACCTCGCAATTTAATAAGGAAATGTTAGCAAATTTCATGTTTTTCCTTTATGTCAAATCCTGACTGGCAGTCATTTCAAGCAAATGCAGTGCTAACACTTTTTAAAAATCAGCAAATGTTTTTGATATCATTAGAATAATTTAACAAAAAACCAGCACTATAACATACATCACTTTGACAGTGTTTGGTAATATAGTTTAATTTTATTTAGAAAATGAGTATGGTTTAAGGTTTTGGTTTTTATTAAAAAGTATCTTACCATACTGGTTGTTAAATATTTTGAATGTTGTTCTTAAATATAAACATAAATGGCAAAATGGCTTTGTCCTTAGGATAGTTCACCAGATTATTAGGAAGATAACATTAAATTAAATAAGGCATGGCATCTGGTCCCCATCACTTCATGGCAAATAGATGGGAAAACAGTGGAAACAGTGTCAGACTTTATCTTTTGGGGTGGGGTGGGGGGGCTCCAAAATCACTGCAGATGGTGACTGCAGCCATGAAATTTAAAGACACTTGCTCCTTGGAAGAAAAGTTATGACCAACCTAGACAGCATATTGAAAAGCAGAGACATTACTTTGCCAACAAAAGCCCATCTAGTCAAAGCTATGGTATTTCCAGTAGTCATGTATAGATGTGAAATTTGGACTATAAAGACAACTGAGTGCTGAAGCATTTATGCTTTTGAACTGTGGTGCTGGAGAAGACTCTAGAGAGCCCCTTGGACTGTAAGGAGATACAATCAGTCCATCCTAAAGGAAATCAGTCCTGAATATTCATTGGAACGACTGATGCTGAAGCTGAAACTCCAATACTTTGGCCACTTAATGCGAAGAACTGACTCATTTGAAAAGATCCTGATGCTGGTGAAAGGTTTATGCTGAACCACAAAAGACACCAGGATTCTTGGCCTCTGAGGGAGAAGAATTCAATCCGGGGCCAGAGACAAGGCTTGATTGCTCAGAGCTTTTCTGTAATAGAATTTTATTAAGTATAAAAGGGATAGAGAAAGCTTCTGACATAGACATCAGAAGGGGGCAGAAAGAGTAACCCCTGCTAGTATTAACAATGCAATTATATACTTTTAGATGAACTGAACTGAAATTACTTATTACAGTGAATCAAAAGAATGTCTGGAGGTTGTAAGGACCTTACTAGACTCACCCCCATAATTTACATTTTAAGATTACAGGATTATCCAGAAGGTTTTTTCCAGAAACTTTCCTCAAGCAGGATACATTATTGTTGTATAATCCTAAGGAATGTAGAGGAAAAAAAGTTTGTACTTTCCTCCTCCTTGAGAATTCCAGACCCCTGTCCCCTTGGGGATGCCCAGACTTCTTATCAACCTGCCAAGGAATTGACTCTCTCACTGGGAAAGAATGAAGGCGGGGAGAAGGGGATGAGAGGATGAGATGGTTGGATGGCATCACTGACTCTATGGACATGAGTTTGAGTAAGCTCCAGGGAGTTGGTGATGGACAGGGAAGCCTGGCGTGCTGTAGTCCATGGGATCGCAAAGAGTCAGACATAACTGAGTGACTGAACTAAAGAATGATTATAGCAAGCAAAGACACTATGAAACTAACTTGTGACATGTACCCAGAATCTGTCTCAGTCTACAAAACCTGTTTTATCTCAACAATTTTACCCCATTGAAGTTAGGATGCCTTTTTTGTACTGAGTGGAGGTTTGTGGACATATAACAGTAACTTTCCTAATGGCTTATCTCAGTCCTGTTTTCATGTTTTCCTGTCTGGTTGGCAAGAGTAAATGGAGTTTTTGTGGCATTGGAAGCTTATAAAATTTGGGAACTCTTCTTAAGAAAAAGGACATATTTTTAATGTAAAAGTAGTATTGAAAATGAATATCATTTTAAAATTAAATAAGTTACAGAAAATTAGTGCAGCTTTTGAGCTTCTGATCTCTTTGGCAATCTGCCATAAATACTCTGAATTTGCCATAGCATTCTGCCATTCTTTCCATCCTAGAACACCTGCAAACTGCATTCTCCCCACTCTCAGGGACTATGATGTGGTGGGGAAAGTACTGCTGCTACTGCTAAGTCACTTCAGTCGTGTCCAACTCTGTGCGACCCCATAGACTGCAGCCCACCAGGCTTCCCCATCCCTGGGATTCTCCAGGCAAGAACACTGGAGTGGGTTGCCATTTCCTTCTCCAATGCATGAAAGTGAAAAGTGAAAGTGAAGTCGCTCAGTCGTGTCCGACTCTAGTGACCCCATGGACTTCAGCCTACCAGGCTCCTCCGTCTGTGGGATTTTCTAGGCAAAAGTACTGGAGTGGGGTGCCGTTGCCTAGGTTCATGTAAATCTCCCTCTGCTGACTTTTGACGTTGTGCACTTAATTTCCATACACTCTTTCTGTCAAAGTTTTTTTTCCCCATCTGTCTTGTTTTCATTCTGCAAATTTCCATTGAATTTATTAAATGTCTTAAGTGAAATAGTGAAAGTGTACATCACTTACTCAGGTCCAACTCTTTGCGACCCCATGGACTATGGTCTGCCAGGCTCCTCTGGCCATGGAATTCTCCAGACAAGAATACTGGAGGATTTTCCCAACCCACATATTGAACATGGATCTCCTGCAATGCAGGCAGATTCTTTACATCTGAGCCATTAGGGAAGCTCAACATCCAATACTGTATTTACAGGTACTCCTGACATGCATCTGCTCGCAAGCAGGTTGTGATTTAAGGTAAGCTTCCATATCAATTAAAGATCATAATATAACAAATGCTATAGTAGTAATATGCTATGGATATTAGATTAAGGACACAAAGGAAACAGTAGACAGTTATGTCTAGGGAAATAGAAAGATTCTGTGGAGGTGATGGAGCTTCTACTGAATTGTAAAAGATAGGGAAGTTTTTGATTGGCAAAGAAGAGTGGGACAGGTATTTGAGGCAGAGCCACGGCTCAGATATAAAGAAGTGATGAAAACCACAGAAGTCCAACACAGTAGCTGATAAAAATATTTACCTGATAAAAATATTTACCTAGGGTGACCAGGATGAAGTATATGAGAGGGTATGAATACATTAAATCTCATAATGACACTCTGTAGTGCCACCCTAAGGAGTTTGCACCTACTGCATAGGAAGTACAAAAATACTAATGTATTATAAGCAGAAGCTTGGCATAATTACAATTTTGGCAGCAATTGAGAAGGAGAGTTTGTGATATGAAGTTTGAGAAAAGAAGTGGAAAGACCAATTAAAACACTGTTTTGTAGTTGAACTGATCATAGTCAGTTTTGATGCTCCTACTTGACTTACGACAAAGGAACCTTTAAAGGAATGGAGAATAATTTACTAGGAGATATGGCTCTTTGAATGCAGTATCAAATGGCTTTAAAACTATTCCTTGATTCTAAGTGAAACAAAGTCATCTTTATATTATCTTTTGATTAATGTTCAAAAGTGATAGAAAAGTACTCACCAACAAAACCCAGGCATGAAAAGTTATTCATTGTAATGTTTTTCATGGAAGAAAATTGTTAAAATTTTATGAAACAGATCATACGCCAATGTCAGTGAGATTTAAATGATTGTGAAAACATGGTCAAATTGAAATGACACGTTACCCTTCAGTTGCCCAATGTATAGTGAGTTGGTTTTCATACTTTACATCAAGGAATCAGATAGGTAAAAGAGATAGAATGTCAATAAGAGAAAGGCTGATGGGAAAAAATCAAGGGGAGGAAGGATCATGGGTGAGTGGAAGCTCAGTGGTGGTATCCAGGACAATTACATGATAGGGAGTCAATGTTAGAATGCTTGAGAAAGCAAAATTTCCACCATTTAAAAGTGGGAGATTTCCATCATTTAAAAGGTGGGTCAAATATCAGTAAGCCTTTTCATGTTCAGTGATGAACTATGAAGGGCATATCATACATTGTTTTCCATACTTTTAAAATACATATTTAGTGCAATCTGTTATCTCTTGTCTGTGTTAGTCAGGCAGTTTGTTATCTCTAGACCTCTTTAAATGATGGCAGAAGCCAAAGGACCCAAGTCCTGAAGCAATGTTTAATCCCCTGATAGTTATTAGACTAAGGTCTAAAACCAAGCAAGATAAATCCACTTCCATCCTCTTTGATTTCTGGTTTATCACAAATCACAGCTCCAAATATTTATTTCAAGATTATATACAGGCTCTGCACAATGCATCTCTGATGATGAAATTTGCACACATGCTTTTGCTTGATCTTAGTGCTTTCCTTTGGAAAGGTTTCTAACTTTTAATCACTGGTTCTGCCTACATTCTGCTCCAGCCCTGTTAGACTGACCACCTGGGTCTGCCATCCAGGTAAGCTCAATAGACATAAAGCCCAAATAGAGAGAGATTTAGATAGGGTGAGGAGACAGGAGAAGAGCAGAGACATTTTTAGAAAGAAAGAATAAACTAAATGGTTTTTGCATTCAATGTAACGTGCACTTGAGTGGAGGATATGTATAACCAGTACTAGACAATGTAAGGAGAAGGCAATGGCACCCCACTCCAGTACTCTTGCCTGGAAAATCCCATGGGCAGAGGAGCCTGCTAGGCTGCAGTCCATGGGGTCACCAAGAGTCGGACACGACTGAGCGACTCACTTTCACTTTTCACTTTCCTGCATTGGTGAAGGAAATGGCAACCCACTCCAGTGTTCTTGCCTGGAGAATCCCAGGGAAGGGGGAGCCTGGTGGGCTGCTGTCTATGGGGTCGCACAGAGTCGGACACGACTGAAGTGACTTAGCAGTAGCAGTAGACAATGTAAAAGTGGCAAAGAGTGAAAATATTGAGTCTTTCTTTCTAACACAGTATATAGATGTTTTGGTAGGAAAGGCCATTTTTGGATCACAGAGGCACAAAACATGTTTTCTTAAGTGTGGGAACAAGTGAGAAGGTTGGATGCGGAGGGATATAGTTAAGTTCTATCCTAGCAGTATGGTTGCAAGTAGAATATACTCTTTAGTTTAAAGGAATATGTGAGTTCTGTGTCCACTGTCTCTCATACGAGCTATTAGAGCATGTTGTGTTGTCATGAAAAAAGAAAAAGTCCATTTTGAGGCCTGTAGCTTATTCTGTTACTTTTGAGTAAGCCACTTAACAGTTCTGAAGCTCAGATTTTTTTATCTGAAAAGATGAAATTTTAATATTTATTAGGATAAAATGTGATGAGATAATGTGTGTTAGCATGTAGGAGAGTTGAATAAATGAACAAGTAAGTATTGTTTTCCCGTCAAAATACTTTATTGCAACTAACTGGTGTATTCATTCTTCACATCAGGGTAAAGTTTTGTCACTATTAAGAGAGAAAAATTTATGACGTCTCTTTTAAGCCATCAACTAAGTTTATATTATACCAAATCTGACTCCATTTAGGCATGGACATAAAAATAAGTTGTATAACTGACTGTACAAGGTTCATAATAGTAAAACTGTATCTGAAATGCCATATACATTGGATTGATCATTTCATCCTTTCCCACTTTACTCAACTAAGGTGTGTGGTACCTATATTTGTTGCATGATGTTTTGGAGGTCATACTTAATATTTTTTCTATTTGTGGTATACAATTCTTAATCTTTATCTTATTTTTGTGAAAATATTTCCAACTGAATTTTAGAAAGCTCTTTGTTTTACTTATACAATTAATTATGTAGCCATTATAAAGTAGTCTTTCCTAGATAAAGCACTAGATTAGTTACCTCAAATTTGGATAGTTACCTTAAAATCAGTATAGAACAGCCTGTTAACAGTGACTAACTGTGTAAGATAAGATTGTGGATAATAGTTTCACTTTCTATGTGTGTATGTAAATTCTGTTTATATAAACAATTTCTAACAGAAAATATAATATTAAGTATACAAAATAGGATTTGGTTGATTGAATAAAAATAAAATATAGAGATCAGCCCTGGGATTTCTTTGGAAGGAATGATGCTAAAGCTGAAACTCCAGTACTTTGGCCACCTCATGCGAAGAGTTGACTCATTGGAAAAGACTCTGATGCTGGGAAGGATTGGGGGCAGGAGGAGAAGGGGATGAAAGAGGATGAAATGGCTGGATGGCATCACTGACTCAATGGATGTGAGTCTGAGTGAACTGTGGGAGTTGGTGATGGACAGGGAGGCCTGGCGTGCTGCAATTCATGGGGTCGCAAAGAGTTGGACATGACTGAGCAACTGAACTGAACTGAACAGAACTGAATTATCCTTATTTGGCAGTCTTGCCTATGACAAAGGCAAAGAGGTAGCAATTGAAATATTATTTTCTGATACACTGATATTTGCCTAGAAAATGTCTATTGTGTTTGACTCAGCTCTACAAAAAGAAGGGAAGGATTTGTTGAGATACTTACTCCAAAGGATTAAGTGGAAAATATATGTTGTTTATTATGCATAACATGAGTTAACACTAACTGAACATTGATCATACTAGGGGTTTTACATTTATTACCTTATTTTATTTTCAAAAAGTTTCATAGGACAGATATTCTTCAACATCCCCATTTTACAGCTAAGGCTTAGAGAGCTTGAGCTTAGTAGGTTCTCTCATCATGTGTATCCAGGATCTAGAGGTCAAGACAGAGGAGAATTCTACTGATCTGGCTTCAGGTATAAATAAATATAAACAAATCTAACTTCACTCATCAACTTTTTCCTGCACCTGACTCTTAAATTTGTTTCTGAATTATTTCACAACATAGGGCATTTTAACTTCAAAAATATAACTTATATCATATCAACCTCCAGCTTAAAAGTCTCCAGTGATATTCAACTGAAATCAGAATAAAACCTAAATTTCTTAACATGACCTATGACAAGACTATGCAACATCTATTTCCTTTGTTGTTGTTGTTCAATCACTAACTCATGTCTGACTCTTGGTGACCCCAAGGACTGTGGCACGCCAGGTCTCCCTGTCCCTCACTATCTCCTGGAGTTTGCCCAAGTTCATGTCCGTTACATTGGTGATGTCTCATCCTCTGCTGCCATCTTCTTTTACCTCTCTAACCTTGGCATGAACTATTCTTATTCTTGCCAAAATGGCCTTGTTTTAAATTTACACAACTCACTTCTGTTTCAGGATCTTTACAGTTAAAATTCTTTGTCTTTTTACCCTGCACCTTCATAGTAACTGTTTTTCACCATTCAATTCTTTGTTGTATTAGTGTCTCTACAAAGAAGGTATAGACTCTCATTCCTTACAGTCTTAACCAAAGTAATCTTTCCTCCATCCACCTTAATGCACTTTTCCCATATATTGTTAAATTTTTCTTTATAGTACCTGCTGCTGTTGCTAAATCGCTTCCTATCACAATTTAAAAGTATTTTATGTATTTGCTCACATTTATCATATGTCTTTTCCAGCTTTACTAAGCTCAGGGTTTTAGCTGTTTTATTATTGACTCATCAGTAGTAGAACTACTACTGCCTACACAGTGAAAGGGAAAGTGAGTCGCTCAGTTGTGTCTGAGTCTTTGCGACCCCATGGACTGTAGCCTACCAGGCTCCTCCATCCATGGAATTTTCCAGGCAAGGGTATTAGAGTGGGTTGCCATTTCCTTCTCCAGGGCATCTTCCTGACCCAGGGCTTGAACCTGGGTGTCCCATATTGCAGAAAACCCATAACATATTAAATGAATAGATAGAATTTGATGTGACATTAAATAAATATATTCAGAAATATTTTAATATTTAGACTCATATATTTTAATATTTAGACTCACATATTAATACTTAGATTCATATTGCAAAAGAATTAAAAGACTCACCTAGTTTAGAGAACTTTCTGAGGTTAAATACTTCCTATCACATGTTCATTAAGTTCATGTTTAAATACTTCCAGAAGTAGGAAACACACTAATTCCCAGTGTAACCATGCAATGTAAATCATCATCTTGGTTTGGTTCTGGTTGCTACAAAATTCTAAGATTGCCTAAGATTGAGTTGAAAAGTGTGGGCCTTTTAATCTTATATCCATGCATAAGACTACCCACTGAAACCATGGAAGTGTTAAAAACTCCATTATTTGATAATTACTAAAATATATTAATACATTGTGAGTCTTATCTTCTGCAGAATAAGTACATTTCACTTCTTTTTAAAAGAGGACATTCTTTCATTGTTTTTTATATTCCTTTCTGGACCTCTCCCATTTTGACTGTATGTCCTCTACATTGCAGGGCATAGAATATGTGTTAAATGTAAGTGATTGTCCTCTATCTTGCTGGTAAATGTTTAACAACTATATCTCCAAGTATAGTTCTGACTTGAATGTTGGGTGATATGCTAGTTTACTTTAATGAGTTAGATGAAAGTGAAACAACAAAGACCAAAGTCTTTGTTCTTTCATCAATGACATGAGGGATTTCTCTGCTGAATTGGATAATGGTTTTCAAATATTGTAAGTATATTCCTCAAATTTTTGAGTTATTCAGAATGTAATAGCTACAGACACAGACACACTTTTAAGTTTAATCATAATGCAGCAGCTAGCGACAGGAGCAAACTTTTCAGTTCAATCTTCTTTATGAACATTTTCTTTACTCTCTTAACTTTATACAATCCACAAAACGCACACACGTAAAAGAAGGCAATGATTATGTAGCATTTTCTGATTCAGTTCAGTTCGGTTCAGTCACTCAGTCATGTCCAACTCTTTGCAACCCCATGAATCACAGCACACCAGGCCTCCCTGTCCATCACTAACTCCCAGAGTTCACTCAGACTCATGTCCATCGAGTCAGTGATGCCATCCAGCCATCTCATCCTCTGTCTTCCCCTTCTCCTCCTGCCCCCAATCCTCCCAGCATCAGAGTCTTTTCCAGTGAGTCAACTCTTCGCATGAGGTGGCCAAAGTACTGGAGTTTCAGCTTTAGCATCATTCCTTCCAAAGAAATCCCAGGGCTGATCTCCTTCAGAATGGACTGGTTGGATCTCCTTGCAGTCCAAGGGACTCTCAAGAGTCTTCTCCAACAACACAGTTCAAAAGCATCAATTCTTCAGCGCTCAGCCTTCTTCACGGTCCAACTCTCACATCCATACATGACCACAGGAAAAACCATAGCCTTGACTAGACGAACCTTTGTTGGCAAAGTAATGTCTCTGCTTTTGAATATGCTATCTAGGTTGGTCATAACTTTCCTTCCAAGGAGTAAGCGTCTTTTAGTTTCAAGGCTGCAGTCACAATCTGCAGTAATTTTGGAGCCCCCAAAAATAAAGTCTGACACTGTTTCCACTATTTCCCCATCTATTTCCCATGAAGTGAAGGGACCAGATGCCATGATCTTCGTTTTCTGCATATTGAGCTTTAAGCCAACTTTTTCACTCTCCACTTTCACTTTCATCAAGAGGCTTTTGAGTTCCTCTTCACTTTCTGCCATAAGGGTGGTGTCATCTGCATATCTGAGGTTATTGATATTTCTCCTGGCAATCTTGATTCCAGCTTGTGTTTCTTCCAGTCCAGCGTTTCTCATGATGTACTCTGCATAGAAGTTAAATAAACAGGGTGACAATATACAGCCTTGACAAACTCCTTTTCCTATTTGGAACCAGTCTGTTGTTCCATGTCCAGTTCTAACTGTTGCTTCCTGGCCTGCATATAAATTTCTCAAGAGGCAGATTCAGGTATGACCTAAATCAAATCCCTTATGATTATACAGTAGAAGTAGGAAATAGATTTAAGGAACTATATCTGATAGACAGAGTACCTGATGAACTATGTATGGAGGTTCATGACATTGTACAGGACACAGGGATCAAGACCATCCCCAAGAAAAATAAATGCAAAAAGGGCTGTTTGAGGAAGCCTTAAAAATAGCTGTGAAAAGAAGAGAAACAAAAAGCAAAGGAGAAAAGGAAAGATATCCATTTGAATGCACAGTTAAAAAGAATAGCAAGGAGACATAAGAAAGCCTTCCTCAATGACCAGTGCAAAGAAATATAGAAAAACAATAGAATGGGAAAGACTAGAGATCTTTTCAAGAAAATTAGAATTACCAAGGGAACATTTTATGCAAAGATGGGCTCAATAAAGGACAGAAATGATATGGACCCAACAGAAGCAGAAGATATTAAGAAGAGGTGGCAAGAATACATAGAAGAACTGTGCAAAAAAGATCTTCACGACTCAGATAATCAAGATGGTATGATCACTCACCTAGAGCCAGACATCCTGGAATGTGAAGTCAAGTGGGCATTAGGAAGCATCACTACGAACCAAGCTAGTAGAGGTGATGGAATTCCAGTTGAGCTATTCAAATCCTGAAAGATGATGCTGTGAAAGTGCTGCACTCAATATGCCAGCAAATTTGGAAAACTCAGCAGTGGCCACAGGACTGGAAAAGATCAGTTTTCAATGCAATCCCAAAGAAGGGCAATGCCAAAGAATGCTCAAACTACAACACAATTGCACTCATCTCACATGCTAGTAAAGTAATGCTCAAAATTCTCCAAGCCCAGGCTTCTGCAATACGTGAACTGTGAACTTCTAGATGTTCAAGCTGGTTTTAGAAAAGGCAGAGGAACCAGAGACCAAATTGCCATTATCTGTTGTGTCATCGAAAAGCACGAGAGTTTCAGAAAAACATCTATTTATGCTTTATTGACTATGCCAAAGTGTTTGACTGTGTGGATCACAATAAACTGTGGAAAATTCTGAAAGAGATGGGTATACCAGACCACCTGACATGCCTCTTGAGAAATCTATATGCAGGTCAGGAAGCAACAGTTAGAACTGGACATGGAACAGACTGGTTCCAAATAAAAAAGGAGTACCTCAAGGCTGTATATTGTCACCTTTCTTATTTAACTTATATGCAGAGTACATCATGAGAAATGCTGGGCTGAAAGAAGCACAAGATGGAATCAAGATTTCCGGAAGAAATATCAATAACCTCAGATATGCAGATGACACCACCCTTATGGCAGAAAGTGAAGAAGAACTAAAGAGCCTCTTGGTGAAAGTGAAAGAGGAAAGTGAAAAAAGTTGGCTTAAAGCTCAACATTCAGAAAACAAAGATCATGGCATCCGGTTTCATCACTTCATGGGAAATAGATGAGGAAACAGTTGAAACAGTGGCTGACTTTATTTTCTTGGGTTCCAAAATCACTGCAGATGATGACTGCAGCCATGAAATTAAAAGACACTTACTCCTTAAAAGGAAAGTTATGACCAACCTAGACAGCATGTTAAAAAGCAGAGATATTACTTTGCCAACAAAGGTCCATCTAGTCAAGGCTATGGTTTCCAGTAGTCTTGTATGGATGTGAGAGTTGGACTATAAAGAAAGCTGAGTGCCGAAGAATTGATGCTTTTGAACTGTGGTGTTGGAGAAGACTCTTGAGAGTTCCTTGGACTGCAAGGAGATCCAACCCATTCATCCTAAGGGAGATCAGTCCTGAGTGTTCATTGGAAGGACTGTTGTTGAAGCTGAAACTCCCAATACTTTGGGCACCTTATGAGAAGAGCTGACTCATTTGAAAAGACCCTGATGTTGGGAAAGATTGAAGGCAGGAGGATAAGGGGATGACAGAGAATGAGATGGTTGGATGGTATTCACCGACTCAATGGACATGAGTTTGGTAGACTCTGGAAGTTGGTGATGGACAGGGAGGCCTGGCATGCTGTGGTCAATGGGGTTGCAAAGAGTCTGACGTGCCTGAGCAACTGAATTGAACTGAAGTGAACTGAAGAATTCTTCCTTATTATTTCATTGTGTTTTTTTTTTTTTTGGATTAACATTTTCCTGAGAAACTATGCATCTAATTTTGAGACATTAATATTGAATGCTGCAGAAGACTTAAGATACATGGTTTTTATCCATGGGTCAGGAAGATCCCCTGGGGGAGGAAGTGGCTACCCACTCCAGTATTCTTGCCTGGGAAATCCCATGGACAGAGGAGCCGGGCAGGCTACAGTCCATAGAGTTGCAGAGTCAAACACCACTGAAGCAACTTAGCCTAGCCCAGATATGGGCTCATTTCTATCTTACATTAACTCTATAGGTAGGAACTGCTATTATTTCCATTTCCCAGATGGAAAATTTAGAAACAGAGTTTAATAAGTAGCCACTAAATCAGATGACCAGTAGTAAGGAGCACAGCCAGAATATGAACATTTTTAATCTTGTAACCACCATGCTTTCAAACAGAACTGTGTGGAGGGAAGACTGGAAATAAAAATTCAGCTACATGGCAATGCTAATATGGCTATTAAGCATGAGAGAATCATAAAAGAATTAATTGGAAAATATTTAGATATTCCCATTTGGTATAGGCAATTTGAAACATAATGATATTATGTGTAGCTTCTTTGACCTCCCCTTGCCTCCCATTTTGGAGCTCACAGTGTCTTCAACACTTTGCAATCAAAATGTTTTTTCTTTGCTTTAGTGAAGAAAGTGTGAATAAGGAGTGCGGTATCTCAGACCATATCACACTCAAGATAAGGTGAAATTCCTTCAGGTTTTGAATCACTGAATCACAGTTTGACTGTGTCAACAATTATAACTCATATCTTTACATAGCACTTTACTTAGCTTTACAAAGCCATTATTATACTTCATATCATTTTGATTTTAATTCTTCTATTAACCCTATTCTTCTATTTACAATGCTTATAAGGTAGATATTATTAATCTTGTTTAAGAAGTGAATATGTTTATCCTCATTCAGATTAAGGACTATCAATCTGAAAATCAGTTGCAAAGATGAAATAATAATTAGTTTCTTGAGTTCATATTGTCTTTTCCAAGGGCTTTTGAAACATTAGAATTGAGAGTTCTGTTTGAATCATGTTGTATCCACCATGGCTTACTGTAATTTAAACATGCAAAAGAGTATTGTTGTTGTTGTACAGTCACTAAGTTCTGTCCGACTGTTTATGACCTCATGGACTGTAGCACGCCAGCACTCCCTATCCCTCACTATCTCCAAGACTTTGCCAAAGTTCATGTCCATTGAATCAGTGATGCTATCCAACCATTTCATCCTCTGCCACCCTCTTCTCCTTTGGCCTTCAGTTCAGCATCAGGATCTTTTCCAGTGAGTCTGCTTTTCATACCAGGTGGCCAAATATTGGAGCTTCAGCTTCAGCATCAGTCCTTCCAGTGAATATTCAGAGTTGATTTCCTTTAGGATTGACTGATTCTCCTTTCAGTCCAAGGGATTCTCAAGAGTCTTCTCCAACACCACAATGTGAAAGCATCAATTCTTTGGCACTCAGCCTTCTTTATGGTCCAGATCTCATACCTGTACATGACTACTGGAAAGACCGTAGCTTTGACAATGTGGACCTTTGTCAGCAAAGTGATGTCTTTGCTTTTTAATATGCTGTCTAGGTCATCATAGCTTTCCTTCCAAGAGTGAGCATCTTATAATTTCATGGCTGCAGTCACAATCCTCAGTGAGTTTGAAGTCCAAGAAGAGAAAATCTGTCACTTCCTCCCCCATACCCCTTCTATTTGCCATGAAGTAATGGGACTTCATGCCAGGATCTTAGTTTTTTTGAATGTTGAACTTTAAGCCAGCTTTTTCACTCTCCTCTTTGACACTCATCAAGCAGATGGTGACTGCAGCCAGGAAATTAAAAGACGCTTACTCCTTGGAAGGAAAGTTATGACCAACTTAGATAGCATATTGAAAAGCAGAGACATTACTTTGCCAACAAAGGTCTGTCTAGTCAAGGCTATGGTTTTTCCAGAGGTCATGTATGGATGTGAGAGTTGGACTGTGAAGAAAGCTGAGCACTGAAGAATTGATGCTTTTGAACTGTGGTGCTGGAGAAGACTCTTGCGAGTCCCTTGGACTACAAGGAGATCCAACCAGTCCATCCTAAAGGAGACCAGTCCTGGGTGTTCATTGGAAGGACTGATGCTGAGGCTGAAACTCCAATACTTTAGCCACCTCATGCAAAGAGTTGACTCATTGGTAAAGACTCTGATGCTGGGAGGGATTAGGGGCAGGAGGAAAAGGGGACAACAGAGGATGAGATGGCTGGATGGCATCACCGATTCGATGGACGTGAGTTTGAGTTCACTCCGGGAGTTGTTGATGGACAGGGAGGCCTGGCGTGCTGCGGTTCATGGGGTCACAAAGAGTCAGACATGACTGAGCAACTGAACTGAACTGAACTGAACTGAACTTGACCCTCATCAAGAGGCCCTTTAGTTCCTCTTTGCTTTCTGCTATTAGAGTGTTATCATCTGTATATCTGAGGTTTTTCTCTCAGCGGTCTTAATTCCAGCTTGTATGGGTACCGCCATGCTAACACATAATTTCAGATAGTTTAAGGAGACACTGATTGAATTTGTGTTTGATTTTTCCATGCTTATGGAAAAAAAACAAAAACAAAAAAACAGGGCTATCTAAACTTGATCCTCAATCAATATCCTTCAATACCCACAGGATTGTCACTTAGGAAGAAATGCCCAAGTGTTGGAGAGTCTTGGCATGTTTAATTCCAAACTCCATGAAGTGCTTGACCTTAGTATGTGGCCAGCACCATGGATAAGCATTGAACTTATTTTTCCTTTTTTTAAACTTAAGCCAATGGATCACACAAATTTTCCCAGCAATGCATTATATCCTTACTCATGGCATTTTCATGGTCATAAGAGGTTCAGATTTAAACATTCAGATTTTTAAGCTCACTTACTGTGGTCTCAGACAGTGATAAATTTTAAGCCTACTTTCCCTTTGATAAACACTCAAGCCTTTCTAACAAACAGTACCCCTCCCCCTCTGATCCTGGAGATGAAGACCCATCACTAACCCTCCCACTGAAAATCACTGACCTGGAGTACTTATGGGCTTCTTAAGCTCACAACACATTCTTCTCTCTTGATATCAGGCCATGGAGGGAAAAGGCAGGGAAGACAACCTAAAGGGGAAAAAAAAAGAGGAAATTGAAGTAATCAGCCCACTGAGCCACCTACAGGCATCCCCACAGTGCATATTCTCCCAAGTGGCAGGTGGCCACACTCTCCCTGCACACCTGTTACATGGAAAGAAATGATTCAAAGGAGAACTTAAAACTTTTGAAGCAGGATCCAAAAATAAAAGATGTAAAGAGAAAGCAGGCTATATGTGCATGTATGTGTGTGTGTGTAATTTTTTTTAAGCACATTTAATCCTCAGAGTTAACATCCAAAATCTGCACAGCTTTATTCCTTGGTTCATCGATGATAGCTTGTTTTCCTCAGGGTGTGAGAAGACTGGAGGAAGAAAGATGTGAGATTATCAGTGGGGAGAACAAAGGCACTCTAAGACCTTGTTTTCTTTGCTTTTAATTTTAAAATGCTACCTTTTTAAATGGTTAAAGAATACTAGTTATAAACATCTAGTGCTCTCCTGCTTACATCTTTCCGTAGGGCACATTCTCTTCTTCATTTCCCTCACTTGTTCTCTAGTCTGCAGTTTTGAGCAGCAATTCACCACAGAGATCCCTGGGTTAAGTAGTGAGGGAAATCATCCCAGCCTAAGCACGTTAAGTTCGGATGAGGGCACAGAATTCTAGAAGAAATTGAAACTTACAATTGTGCTTAATTGGCTTTAACCCTTCAACATATTGTGTAGAAATACATTGGGTAGTAATACATACTGTTGCACTGTGCAGATGTTAAAATGGAAAATCCTTTAAATGCAAACAGCACTTGTCACTCCATAAACTATTCAAATTGTCAGAGATGTATCAGCCAACCCTAACTACCCTCTGCAGGCAATCTGGAACCAGCCTGCTGTTTAATAACCAACATTTAACAAGAAATAACATGTAGATGTGGTGTGTAGTTTAAAACATTGTGTTAAGCGTCATTAAAACTCAGTCTCCTAAGAGCCTTATTAAAGCAGCCCTTTCCCCACCATAATAAAACATTTCTCTGTGACTGTTTCGATCTAGATGCTAACAATACAAACAAAATGCCTCTTAATTTAGCATCCCACTAGAGGGCCATTGTGATTGTAGAACTGTAAAAGCAGGAAGGAAAAAATAAAAAATAAAAAACCAGCCCTAAACTACCTTTCCTAGATCCATCCAATCAGTGAAACTAAAGCACTAGGAGCCTTTGATTTTTAGCATTTTATTTGTACATTTTTTTGTTTTTATTCTTCCATACTCCACGTGTCGTTATTATTTGCGGCTGTGCTTTTGTTCAGCACTGAGAGGAAAGGTTGCTGGTGACTTAGAAATGAGCCATGCATCTGCTAAGTCACTTCAGTTGTGTCCGACTCTGTGCAACCCCATAGACGGCAGCCACCAGGCTCCCCCATCCCTGGAATTCTCCAGGCAAGAATACTGGAGTAGGTTGCCATTTCCTTCTCCAAGGCATAAAAGTGAAAAGTGAAAGTGAAGTCGCTCAGTCGTGTCCAACCCTCAGCGACCCCATGGACTGCAGCCTACCAGGCTCCTCCATCCATGGGATTTTCCAGGCAGGAGTACTGGAGTGGGGTGCCATCACCTTCTCCGGAGCCATGCATCACAGGGTCATAAATCTACAGTTGTCGAATGAGCTGATGAAGTTCTCAAGACAATGCATACATGAAACCTGTAAGACTTCATGAGCTCCTGATGGCACTATTTATTTGAAAAGAAAATGAAATTTCCTTACCCTACAGTTAGTGTGAAGTCCTCCTATCTTATTATTAAAAGAGAAAACACGTGCATATTTGTGTCAATTAATAGAGATAATAATTCAAATCTTCTGTGACAGAAATAGAGATTTGTTTCCAATCTTCCTCCTTTGAAAACGTGTATGCCAAATTTTTCTGAACAATTTTCTGTACAATTTTCTCTGCTGCTTCATAGACAGTTACAGAGCTAACAAATTGACAAATCACAATATTATTTTGATAGACAATGCTTGCAAATTAGATTTAGTAAGATTTTATTCTTACTTGGTTTACTGAATAAATTTTCTTACCTGCAATATTTAAAGTGATTCCAGTGGAAGTATATAGGATTGTAAGTGGCCAGTTGATTAAAAATGACCTTTGCTTTCTTTTGAAATGACTACCAAGGAAGGAGATATTGTTTTATCTCACTTTTAGGTAATCTTATCTACAAGACAGAGAAGATGCCAAGCACACTGCTTTTATTTTCACTCATGCTGTTTATCCAAATGCTGGAGGAAGTTTTGGATAAATAGGTATTTGTACCCCAGATTCTTTAAATTTCCCTAGAACATAAAATAGCATTCCAAAGTTTGAAAAATGTCAAACATATCAGGGCCACATATCAATTTTATCTCAATAAAGCTGGGATAAAAATAGTGAAAAATGAAATTATTGAATAAATAAGATAAGTTACAAATTCCTTTTAGTAGCAGCTTATCTGACTATAAAGAGCAAAGTTCAATCTTTCCTCATGAAAGGATGACTCCAATACACATGCAGTGCTGTTATACACTCTTCCTAAAAACTCAGGAGAAGACCTATAAAATAAAGATTGGTGAGCCAAATATTTCTTTATACCAGTTCAATTTGAAAGTACATGCCAATGATGAAAAATGAGATGGGAGATTGTATTATTTACTTGTAAGAATGACATGTCAACATTTTCCCCATGTCCACTTAAAGAGAAGGTTGCATTTTTACTCTTTATCTTATCTCTGAATAGGCAATACTGTGAATTCACTACCTTTTCATTATACTAAAATTCATTCAGGGCCCTGTGAAATCTGCCAGGTTATTCCCAGGAGGCCTTCTGGAGACAGAGCCATTAGTGAAGTATACAGTATAATTAAAGTGTAGACTGTGAAATGCATTCACACCAGTATGATATGAGATATTACCTGCACCCAACCGTGGTTGTCTTTTGAATCTCACCATGTTGTGTTCCTCTGTGGCATTTTTCTTGTGTACCACTTCCTCTTCAGTGACTATGTGTTTTAGCAATTTAGAGAAATTATACAGTATTCTATCTCAATAGAAAGCATACCGTCTAAAGTTAGCCCATAAAGAAAGGTCTATGAAATTCACAGATTTAATATAAATGAGAGCATTATGTTTTAACTCTGATAAATAAAATTTCACATAGAGATTATGATAATTTCCAAGAAATGGAGAAATTCACAATACAAATCGCTATGCATTACTGTGCAATAAAAAAAGACATCCATATTAAAATGTAATTTTCTATTTATTCAAAATTGATTTTTTGCATGCCTACTCACAGGCTATATCAGGCACTGTGATCCAAAACTGCAAAGAGGCAGACTTTGCCCTCCAATTATTTGCATAGTGGGTGGACTGAACAACAAATAAATCACCAAAGAGGGGGAGAAAGGCAAAGGGCAGTGAGACCACTAGATAAGCACCTTTGTTTAACCAGAAAAATGCTTTTCACTTATTGAGACTTGAAGACTAGGAAGACGTATTGCAGGCAAAAGAGGCAACATGAATAAGAAATACACAATTGCATAGCATTGAAGGAGCTTGGAATGTTTGGGTAAATAATGAGATCTAAATCATATAGGGAAGTACATGCTGTGCACAGGGATATAAAACTCACGCTTCACAGGAATGGGGAGCAAGTGAAGAATTTTGAGCAAATGAGGAATATGGTGAAGCTAATTGTGTGACTCATCTCTGTGATGGCAGTATAAATGGGGATGTTGAATAGGGGTGAGATTGAGGGGTGGGACTCTGGTGGCCCAGCTGCTGCTGCTGCTGCTAAATCGCTTCAGTCGTGTCCAACTCTGTGCAACCCCATAGACGGCAGCCCACCAGGCTCCACCATCCCTGGGATTCTCCAGGCAATAACATTGGAGTGGGTTGCCATTTCCTTCTCCAGTGAATGAAAGTGAAAAGGTGGCCCCGTAGGGAGATGACAAATGTCCACTCCAGTGCACCTGAAGTCTAATGATGGTAAGAGGATGGATAAGAGAGATATTTTGGGAACAGGATTGATTGGACTTAATAACTAATTGAATATGAAATGGAGGACATGAAAAAATAATAAAAGGATAAAGTCTGGCTTGAACCTCATGTTTGTTTCGGTTGTTATCAATATCCTGAAGGCCATCTAATACATTTCCCCAGCCCATTCTTCTGAGTCCTCCACTTTCATTTTTGTTTACTTTAACTGCATTGTGACCAATTGCTTTCTTGCTCCAGAGATGCTCCCTTTTATTCTACTTTAACCTCAACACATGGCACCATCATATATTTACCTATTAGCTCAAGCTGTAAAACTTGCTTGTCAAGCTCATATTTCATTCTTCTTTATTCCAATAAACTACCTCAGCCCATTGATTTTCCTTATAAATATTTCTTAAATCTCTCCACTATTTTTCATCCCCACTGCCAGAATTCTCACTTCCACATTCTGCTACATACCTAAGCTACCAAATATCCTCTCTATTCCTCTATATCCTGTCTATGAAATAGCTTTTACGTTGTTTCACAACCTCACCTTCCTTCTCACTTGCCTTCCAATTGACACTTGCTCACCACTTCACACTGAAGCCAAATGATCTATAACTAGACATTTATGAAACATTCATGTTGTCTATCCAGCTTCGGTCTCTGCCAACACCTCAAGTCAAATCTCGCATCATTTACTACCTCCTCCATACATACAATTTCTATGACTCAACTCTCCTGGCCTCTCTTTCTTGCTTCAGCAAACTCGTATTTTTTTTTCTCTCTTTTTGGAATGTTCCTTCTCTTCTCTCACACCCTAACAAGAGTAAGTCTCACTCATGTGTCCCAAATCTGCTTAGGGATCACTTCCTCCAGTGTAGATTAAGAGCCTAATAATACATTTACATAATGCTCTAACTCATTGTGTTGTATCACTGAATACATACTCTTCGTAAGGAATAATGTATGGAACTGGAGTGTATTAAATAATATTTCAGAGTTGTGATGGTGATAGGTGAAGTGGTAGTCAAATGGACAGAAGGCAAATTAGCAGTTAAGAGGTGAAGAATCTATGGGGTTTGTTTGTTAGATGGGTCAGATACAAGCAGATTAAAAGCCTTCATGATAACACCAAGTGTTGGAGAGGTGAATAATATGGTAAAGTCAGTAATGAACATGTAGGAGTTTGATAGAGTGGCCTAGATGATTGTAAGGACATTAAAGTAGGAATAAATTTTGATAAACAGCAATGGACTACTATTAGAATAATGATATGGTCTTAGACTTTGTGGAATTTATTTAATATGGGAAAGAGGGTTCACATTAATGTGGGAAATAAACTAAGGAGCTAGCTGTATGGTCCAGTGTGGGAGTGAAAATGGTAGAGATGAGAAATATGAAGGACGGTTTATACTTGGCAAATGGCAATGTATGACAGTAGAAGAAATAGAATTTTTCATTTCAAAGTTCCTGAACAGAATTTAGATTAAAATTATTCTGATGAAAAACTGACACAGCCTTCATATTGTTGGGGAAGTAATATTTATATCCTGCTGTTGAATCTCAATTGCACTGGAAGGATGAAAGTTAAACAGGTCTCTATGTCTAAAAAGTAGAGAGTAAGACAGGTGGTGTTAAATATCACTTGGAGTAGGAGTTGGAAAACTGTAGTTTGTGGGCTGAATCTGGTTCTATGACTGTTATCATACAGACTCTGAACTAAGAAGAAGTTTGCATTTTTATATGGTTGAAAAATATCAGAAGAATACACTTATATTGATGGCTTTATAATGTGCCATGCAGTGGTCCAAATCTTTACATGTATAGCTTATTTAATTTTCACAAGAACCCTTTGAAGTAGATATTATAACTCATTCTTAGATAAGGAAATCGAACCTTTAAGAGTTTAAGTAAGTATTCAAACATAACGCAGCCAGTGAGTAGTTTGGCTGGGATTGAAACTCAGAGACTCACCCAGAAGCTGCATTTTAACCTGCTTTCCCATTTATAAAGTTATTCAACATCATAACGGCAGTCTGAGAGTATGAACAGGAGAAATGCAGGAAACATATTCTTGTGTAGCCTTGGGGTGAAGTTTCAGAGAAGCAAGAGAAGACTAAAGAATAAAACCATGTTTCTACATGAAGACAGAGAATTAACTTTGAATCCTAATTAACCAAAATGTTTCCCCTACCCAAGAATGAATTCCGTTCTTCTCATTAGTAAAATTTCAATTAGTCTTATGAGTTTCCTCAATTGAAAATTTGCGAAAGTTTGTTTTTGTCTCTTTTTTAAAAGTATCATTACATAATATCCTTGATTTTGTCTCTTGGCTCACAAAGCTTAACACATTTACTATCTAACACTTTACAGAAAAAATATAACAACTTTTGACTTAGAGAACAATCTACAAGTTACTCAACACCAAATGAAAAACAGCACAAACTTGGAGTACATAAGGCTACATCTACCATCAATATCTACAAAGATCAATTGAATATTTTTGCATCATATCCTGCTCAGACTTCTCTAACCAGTCTCTGTTCCATTTTTCTGTCCCTTCTAGTTTCTCATTAACTAGAAGAACCAAATCAGAGTGTTACCCAGTGAAGGCAGTTTGCTCTCTCCATAGGGGTTTTGCCAATGGGAAGTACATCTGCTTTTGCTGTTTGAGGTTTCTTTGTTAGCTGGCCCCTCTCCCACAGCCAATATCAATTGTCCCCTGTGTATACATTCACTTCATTTCTGCCAAATTTTACCAGATGTTAGTTGTGCTGCTTGAGAAAGGAAGATGGACAAAATCCAAAATCTCAGCTCAGCTATCTCCTGCCAATGCTCACCTTAATTCCTAGGGGATGTATATACAGCATATTCCCTGTATGAAGCAGCTCACATTGACAATTCCAGCTTTGATCAAATTTTTTCCCCAGTCTGTACACGCTGTTATATTTGCATGTAACAAGGAGGCCTAACATAATATCCATTTTGTTTCCAAAACCAGAATTGTACTAGTCTTAATTCAATATTTATTTTTTACATATCTGTATATCTAAGAGAAACTAAGTAATGTTACTAATATAAACTGCAAGCACCATCAAATTTAGATTAATTCGTAGTGCTAAAAGCTAGAATCCCAAGGAGCCTATGGACTTCAGAGGCCCAGGCAAGGGACACAGCCAGAGGCAGTTCCCTGGAGAGAACCAGGAGACTGGATTTCCTGAGATAGCTCTTCTTTATTCCCCAAATCAGTCTCCAGAGATCTTTACTGACTGACCCCATAGGCAGAGGGCCAGGTGAAAAGAGGGTGGGAAAGGGTGAGGTATAAATTACATTTGAAGGGACCAAGATAAGGTATTCCTCATTGTTTCCCTTTCCTTATGCAGTCAGTACATACCCACTTGTGTATATGTGCCTATCGTTGCACTAGACCTGGATATATTTCACGAAATAAAGTTCATTCATAGTCTAGTCCACGGGTCATTTTGGTGAGTAGTACAGGGTCAGGAAAGACCGCTTTACATCAAGGGATGCTAGTAACAAAGGGTACAAAATGTATGTAGATTAAATCAACAGTTAAGAATCACAAATGAAGCATTGTTCTCTGTTTTTATTTTCACAGCAGATGGTTGAATGAAAACCTCTGATAAACTCAGAATACTGATTGAATAATGGAATATTATCAGCAAAGCTCATTTAGAATATGTAACTAGATTTCATCCTTGATTATATGTGCAAATACCTTCTAGGAAAACAACAGCTTAATTTTGATTCAGTAGACATTTCAAGACTTTGAGCCTTATGATATCTAAATTTTTGTATTGTATGATAGTCTAATAAAACAATGTGCATTTATTGTTGCATATTGCAACATTATCCACTCTCAAGTTGTTTCTAGGAAAATACTACCTTTGGAGAGAAGGAAAATTCCGAGAAAATAAACCTGTTACACCGTAGTATAACTCAAGAGAAAGTATTAATTATCGATCTTTGTTGTGAATTAAAGTTGAGGTAATAAATTTGATAACCCAAATACTACCACTAAAGTATCCACATTAATAAAAATAACAATAATATTGACATGTTATAAGGAACCTCCTCAGAGAAGAAAATATTGTGCAGCTGTTACAGTAGGTTGCAGATTCTTAGGGAAATAAATTTAAGTTGAAATTAATTTCAATTTGCCATTTGTCTCAGAGATGATTCTTTAGACCTGAGGTCAGCAATAAATAAAACAGACATTTATTTCCTTGTTTTAGAGACTTTACTATCTCCCTAATATTATGTAGTCTCTCCATAAGGAGATAAAACAAGAGATCCATATCCTCCTTGTGGTTAACAAAACATTCCCATAACATTTTCTATTAATTAATTTGAAGCTAAGTCTCTCTCTTAAACGTATTTTTAAAAAATCTTAAAAAGCAGGTACATTGTCTATCAGTGTAACATGTTATATTGACTTGTTTTTGTTTTGCTTCGAGTCAGTTTTCTAGTTTATACTATTCTTTATTCATGTTAATTTTGCCATCTGGCATATAAAGTATTTTTCCTCGTTATGTTTGGATCCCAATTTTGATGACAATAGACTCAATATAGAAACCTATAGTGTATAGGTGGAGACATCCCTGCAGGCTGAGAGCGATTAATTAAGCAGCATCAGCTCCAAATTTATCTAACTACATGGCTTGTGCCTCATAGCTCAGTCAGTAAAGAATCTGCCTGCAATGCAAGAGACCTGGGTTTGATTCCTGGGTTGGGAAGATCCCCTGGAGAAGGGAATAGCAACCTACTCCAGTATTCTGGCCTGGAGAATCCCATGGACTCTATAGTCCCTGAGGTCGCAAAGAGTTGGAGGCAACTAAGCAACTTTCATTTTCACTTTCAGTAGGCGCTAGGGGTAAAGAACTCACCTGAGAGAGAAAGAATTAGAATTTGGTTTATCTGTCTCAGGATTTGTGATGTGCTTTCTAAGGTGCCTATAGGAAAAATAAACTGTAGTATAGAAAAGACGTACATTAAAACATTTATTTGAGGGAGGTTAGAGTAAAAACAACTTTCTATCCATGATTAGGAGTTTCAGTTTTGTTTGAAAGGTAGTTGTGAATCAGTGAAGGAGTCAAAGTGAATGAACTGATTGCAATATGTAAATTAGTAATGAAAGTAGTTGCCTGTAGTTCAACAAGTTTAGCTATATATAGTTCAATCATAGTGTTTAGGAGTGAAACCAAATGTACAATGGCAAGAATCAAAAGAAATACAGAGACCCAAGAAATATCTGAGGGAGGAAAGAAGATGAGTCACCATGTTAAGCCTTAAATAATGGAAGACATTTTAGACAAGGAAAAAGGTTTGCAATTGGGAATTAAAAAATAACTTCCGTATAGAAATATTGGGTTTTAGGGACTTCCCTTGTGGTATAGTGGCTAAAACTCTGTATTCCCAATGCAGGGAGCTTGGGTTCAATTCCTGGTCAGGGAACTAGATCTCACATTCTGCCACTAAGAGTTTTGCGTGTTGCAACTGAAGACCTTGCAATGCCACAGCAAAGATCAAAGATCCCTTGTTCTGCCGTTAAGACCCGGCATGGCCAATTAAATAAATAAATATTTTCTAAGTTGTCTACCTTTTATAGAAAGAAATATTGGGTTTTGTATTTTGATGTGCAAGTAGAGATATTTTTGAAAGGCCAAAATTAAAAAAAAAAAAAATAGGTCAAGTATCCATCAATAGAAGTATTCAGAAAATCTGGATATTACTGGCTGTCCAGCAGATGGACCAGATGCTGCAAATTTTGTTTTCCATCTGTGTGACTTTTTCAGCTTTATTGTTAACATTGCCTCCTTTCAAGAGTTCCTGGTGTGTGTGAGTGTGTCTGTGTGTGTACATGCGCACGTATGCTATTACTGCCGTCTTGCTGCTCTTTGTCTGTTTCATGGTGCTGAGCATCAGCAAGGAAAACAGGCAACACCAGGTTGAGTGCTAAATGTAAAGTGTAAAAATAGAAGTAGCAGACTCAATGATGTGGCGAGAACCATAAGACTAAGGGATTAAGAGAAAAGAGCAACTGCTCTTTTCCAGTATTTACTTTAAAAGATATAATGGAGTAAGATATAACCATTTGCAATATAATTAAGAATTTAAAAAAAATAACCACCAATTGTAGAAAGTTAGTTAGGCCTTAGTAACCATGTCATGACACCTTGTCCCACTCAAATGTCTTCATAGGATAATGAGAGATAAGCTTAAAAAGAAGCAGGTTCAGATTGGGGATGGAAACATTCTCAGACAAATTACAACAACCTCAAGGAGGACATAGAAGCAGAAAGAGAAGAAAAAAAAAAATGACTTAAAAGATTTCAGATGCTGACAAAAATAATGTCTGAAATGTCTTTAGGTGAAATTATTATTCAAATGCCAATTCTTGCTACTCAAGTTTTAGCATAAATATAATTTATTTTGTAAGTCAGACTAAAGAAACACATAATAGGAAGCAAAATTTTTAGAAGTAAAAGGAATAAGGAGAAGCTCAAAATCTTAAAAATCTTGAGATTCCATAGTCTGTAAAAATATATTGTCAATTCAGGAGAACTATTTTAAGCTTAATAGGAAGAGAATAGAAACATTAACTCTAGAGAAAAAAGTTGTGCCCCTATATTGAAAGCCTCAAAAAAGACATAATTACCCGAGTTCACTGTTTTTCTTTGTTCTAGTGCTTTTTTATTTATCCTAATTCCATATCAAAGCAAGCCATGACAGTTAGGAAAACTTATTTTCTTCTGTTTTCAATTCTGGACATTTTGTGATAATTGTTTCTCCTGTAAAAAGTCCTCGGTTCTCTTATCCAGAGCTGATTTTTTAGCTTGTTTGGGTATTTTTTAGACATTGACTTGTGTTTCCTTTAGTGCATTTTATGTTCACTTTGATATTCTTTAGTTGATTAATAATAATCTTGTGAAATGATTTTGTAAGTGAAAACTGGGCAGTCTCTGAGTGAGTCAGCTTCCAGATGACTAATGGGAAATACAGGGTTTTTTTTTTTTTTTGAAATACAAGGTTTTATTTCTTTTAATATCTGCGCACAAGCATGCTAAGTTGCTTCAGTAGGGTCCAACTCTTTTGCAACTCCATGGACTGTAACCCGCCAGGCTTCTCCATCCAAGGGATTCTTCAGGCAAGAATACTGGAGTGGGTTGCCATGCCCTCCTCCAGGGGATCTTTCCAACCCAGGGATCGAACCTGGGTCTCCTGCTTGGTAAGCAGATTCCTTACCACTAGTGCCACCTGCTGCTGCTGTTGCTGCCAAGTCGCTTCAGTCGTGTCCCACTCTGTGCGACCCCATAGACAGCAATTAACCAGACTCTATCCCTGGGATTCTCCAGGCAAGAACACTGGAGTGGGTTGCCATTTCCTTCTCCAATGCATGAAAGTGAAAAGTGAAAGTGAAGTCACTCAGTTGAGTTCGACTCTTAGCGACCCCATGGACTGCAGCCTACCAGCCTAGGAAGCCCTTTTAATGTCTGTCCCTCCATTATTTACCAGTCATAGGCCCTTTTTCTTGGAAATGTCCCTGAGACCTCTCCCCAGGTCTCATTTTAGAACCCCTCAGCCCCACCCTAACTTCTCTGCTCTCTGTTTACTTTTAGAGAACCCCTTCTTTTCTCCTGTCTAGTTTCCTTCAGAGAAATCTCCCTTTCGTTTCTTCTCAAATTCAGCTGTGGTCTGATTCTTTCATCATAGTCTTGAAGGCTCATCAAACCCAGATCTGAATCAGTAGCAATTGAAAATGACTTCAATGCTCCTTGAGAGTTTCAAAATCAAACTTTGGGAAGAAAGGAAATCATTCTTGTTTCACTCTCCCATTATGACAAATAAAGAAAATAAAGCAGCACACTTTGAATATTCAGACAATCTAAACATTCTAACTCTGAAACACAGCCAATACAAAATGTTGACTAAGTGATTAAGTGAATTAGCTGAAAGCTTATCCCTTGTCACTTTCCACCAAAGGGTAGAAAACCTTTCTTGCAACTTAACATGGGCCTGTGACACAGTTCTATTTCCAAAGGGAGGAAAGTCATCTGGTGGCGATGGTTGTGGGTAAGGGATTAAGGGATGTCTTTTTTTTTTTTTTTTTTTGGTAAAATGATCAAATGAGGGTGAGCGTGGATGTGATACCTGGAGATGCAGCATTCTTTTTGTGACCACAAGGCAATTGGCTGTATACTGAGGATGGTGAAGCAAAAGATAAAGGTTTTTGGTCACAGATGGCAACTTAAAGCAGCTGAACTACAACCAGCAACTGCCTGCATTCTAACATGTCTTATTGTGTAAGAGAAATTTCTTTGATTCATTATTCCTCCACCCTGCTCAAATGAAACTATGTTCCCCCTATAGCTAAAAACAGTCCCACAAATTAGCTTCTTTACCACCATAGAACTTGTGATTTCCCTTCTTCCCACACTCTTAATTAAGTGTTCAGACTATTGGCAGAAACTTTTTAAAAATCATCATAGCTCTCTGTTTTTATTTCCTTTTCCACTTTGACCCATTTTGTATAGTCTCCTAAAGTTTTTCTTCTCATTCAAAGCTTATTGACAACCTTGAAATTATCTTAATCTTGAAGAAGTTCATATATATTACAAGTATTATAGTTTGAGTTTAGGTTGTTTATTTTAGATGTAGCATGGCTGAAAGTATCCATAATATACACGGTTTCATATATTTTTTTATTTTATTTTATTTACTTATTTTTTAAAATTTTATTTTATTTTTAAACTTTATTATATTGTATTGGTTTTGCCAAATATCTAAATGAATCCACCACAGGTATACATGTGTTCCCCATCAATTTTAATTTATTTTTAAACTTTACAATATTGTATTGGTTTTGCCAAATATTGAAATGAATCCACCACAGGTATACATGTGTTCCCCATCCTGAACCCCCCTCCCTCCTCCCTCCCCATACCATCCCTCTGGATCGTCCCAGTGCACCACCCCAGTTCATGCAAATATGGTTTTTGCATCTTTAAAATTGCATTTAATATTGGTTTGATGAGGAAAATAGGTATATCACTAAAGCATAATTCCTGCCTTTATTTAGGTCATATATACAAAGGTGAAAACTTTAAGCTTTAGGTATATAACATTTAAATTATTTATTTAGTAATTTCAAAACAATTAAACTATATTTTTTAAAATCCTAATATTTCACAAAGCCATAGATTTCACTGTGACAAATGCAATCACTAGAAGGTTTGAGCTGGCTACCTGGGCTAGAAGAAGGAACATTGGCTTTAGAATTCAGCAAAGTTGGGCTTAGGTTCTCTGCCACACTCTGTCTCGGTCACCTTGGGTGAGTCACTTTACCTTCATAAACCTCAGTTCAATTCATTTCAGCTCAGTCACTCAGTTGTGTCTGACTCTTTGTGACCCCATGGACCGCAGCACGCCAGGCTTCCCTGTCCATCACCAACTCCCAGAGCTTGTTCAAACTCATGTCCATTGTATCAGTGATGTCATCCAATCATCTCATCCTCTGTCATCCCCTTCTCCTCCTGCCTTCAGTGTTTCCATAGCCTTAATTATAAATGGTAATAATAACAGGTACTTAGTACTGTGATGTTTTTCTTCATTTCTTTTAAAATAAAGCATATGTAATCCAGTAAACCTTTTCTCTAATGATACTGTTTTCCTCTAATAGCTAGACATTAATTCCCTCATGGAATGAACTTCTGTGAATTAGCTAGGTTTATTTTTCAAATCAACTTTCTTTCATCTCAGAATAATTAATTTTTTTCTTTTGCATCTCCTGAACTGCAAACAGATTCTTTACCTGCTGAGCCATTTGTGGAACCGTATATGTAAGGTGTGATGGGCTCATTAATAAGATTCACTGGACAGAGTAAGAAAACTGAGCCCAGGAAAGATGGTGTGGCAACAATTCTGGGACCTGTGGCATGGCCCCTGCTCAGCTCTGACTTTAGCTATAATTCTGGTAGATGGTTTTCTGTAAGCTTAGATTTACCTGCCACTGACGAAGCAAAAACTGATCATGTGTCTTTCCATCTCTGATTTGGAGAATTCTATGGTACCACAAGAGTCTTACTAATCTACTCTGCCATCTTTTAAGTGAACAAGGCTGCAGGACATTATTTTGTATACTTCTCAGATGGTTTCAGAAGATCAAGCCAACCTGTCTCATAGTAGGTTTTTCTTTCTCCCGTGTCCAGTCTACCTCCTCCTTTTCTCCTGCTTCATGTGATCATCTATCAAGTAAACTCTGTGCACCCAAACTCTTATCTCTGACTCTGCTTCTGGGGACCACATACCCAGAACAGTTGTATTCTGTGAAAGGCTGCTCTGTTTAAATGGTCCCATGGACAATGTCCCAAAGACACATTAAACCTAGGTGTGGTGCAAACAATTTGGGTATAGGAAGGACATCTAATTTTGCAGTAAGGTTCAGACAGGAAGAAAAGAGGATGACACCATTTTTGTTCTGGGTAATCATACCATTCAAGGTGGGATCCCAGCTGACAACTGACAAAACAAGATCATTTGTAAGAACAAGGTGTGGTGGGGCCAGACAGGTCAGGGCCAACACAGGGCACCTGACCCACTCATCAGAGGACTAAATGTGCTGGATGGAGGGCCTGAGTAAGAAACCCACATGCGACACTGGTTCAACATGTCAATGTAAAGTGAGAAACACTAAAACTTAGAAGCTACATAGGAGTCCCAGACTTGTTCAATGAACATGAAATTTTAGGCCTGTGCAATAAGATGATTCCAAACATTCCATGCTAGTTGCCCAGATTGCCTTTTGTTCCTGTTTTCCAAATGAAAGACATTTGTCACTTCATCTCCCTGTTAGAGGAAAATAAGCTCTAATAAAAATAGGTCAGTATTTTTCTACTTCTTTATGTTAATATAGTGGAAGTACTTGGAGGTTAGGGAGATGAAAGAAGCAGGATCACTCCCCATCTCCTTCTGTCCTTGGAACCTCTGAATAATTTCTATGAGACATGAGGGCATACGTGGAATACAGTGAGTTTTTATAGAGAAAGGACCCTGGTCTGATTTGACTTTATATCCTCCGCAGTGTCTTCTTGGTAAAAAGTTTGAAACGTAACTTCCACAATGAGCATGTTAAATAGGTAATTCATAAAACATGCTTATACTTCCCAGTTTCTGAAGCAGTAAGAGTGGAGCAAATAGAGAACAGGTAGTACCTTTACAATATAGATAACAACATCCAACCAGTAACTAGATAAACAATTACCATAGACATGACTTAACTTTTTGTTCTTCTGGAAAAAGAAGTTGTTATGTGGCATAGCTTGGGCTGTTATGTTAGGTGCCATGTGAAAATTTTGCCATAGTTCTTGACTGGGGTCCTGTAAGTCATAGGATCTGTGTTCAAACTCAGCTGCATGCTGACCATATAAATCTGGACAAGTCACCTCATCTTACTGTTTCCCTTTCTGCTAAAGGACTGGTTAGCTTGAAATAGTCTCCAAGGCCCCTTCAAGTTTCAACAATTTTATTCAGGTTCACAAACAGCCCAAATGTTCATAAAATATTCTGGAATTGACAGCACATGAGTAATCAGACTTTAAGTGAACAAACAGAGTCATTTTTGGATATTTACACTAAACATTTAACAGTCATTTTATTCTTTTCAAAAAGTATATTTATTTTCGGTTTAGGCATTGAGGTGTAGATTTTAGTGTTGTTGGCATGAATACTCTGGCCATTTTTATAAAAGAATGATACTCTTGGGAGATTAAAAATTCTTAAATGCAAAAAAGCCTGGGAAATGTAAACTATATTTTATTGAACCAATTGATTTTGCAAATGCATTTATATTCACATTCACAAAAGATTTCATTAGAAATTCTTAGCATATTTTTACTACATGATTAAAACCTTTGTAATGTTTGAAGACATGTCTTCTAGAACAAACGCAATAGAAACAATGTAGACATCAAATAAGATAAGACTTGTGAAAACAATTTTTTTAAATAAAGTGCTATATACATATAAAGGATTATTACAATTAGGTATAATAAAGTTACTGAAATTGTGTAAATTGTTTCTAGATAATTTTAAAAAGTCAAAATGGCCAATTTTATGTCATGCTTTTACTTTTATCCTTATTACATATTTTGGTTGACTCAAGTTAGCACTTTATGCTTCACAGCTGCTGACTGAAGCTAAGGAATAGCAAAACTGGCCAATTTTTCTGTTATAAGCATTTGTGGGCTTCCTAGGCCCCTTTTTGGTGATGTGTCGGCCTCTTATGCAGGATAATGAAATCCCTGTGCTAACAAGACTACAATGGATAAAAGTGGAGATTGAGCTTCCATTCTGAGAATAATGCCATGAGAATTCAGAAGAGTTACACTGGAGAACAAAGGGAGAGCACTGTCAAATTGCAGTCACTTAGTTGGATCAGACTCACCAGTGGCAGAGTTTCAGTCCTCTGAAGAGAAGACCCCCTAAGCAATATCAGAACAGGGTCGGGGTGTTGAGTCAGGTGGAAACACCCAATCCACACATTTGCTACGTTGCCCAGGATGCCTGTAGACCTTCCATAGCAACCTCCTGTTGTCTTCAGGCACACATGTAAAGGAACTCTCAGTCACCTCTATGTGTCTCCTTTGGGAAGACTCATTCTTGAGAGTGCCAAGAAGAAAAGTCAGCAAACTGGCACTGAGTAGATTTTAGATTTTTATTTTGTGAAAAATCCTATCAGGTGTACAACTAATTGTTTCTCAGGATGAGTATGTAAGTTAAGTTCAATGCTCAGTGAATAAATGAATTTAGCAGTCTAACCTGCCCTGCCTCTTGAGAAACCTGTATGCAGGTCAGGAAGCAACAGTTAGAACTGGACATGGAACAACAGACTGGTTCCAAATGGGAAAAGGAGTATGTCAAGGCTGTATATTGTCACCCTGCTTATTTAACTTATATGCAGAGTACATCATGAGAAACGCTGGGCTGGAAGAAGCACAAGCTGGAATCAAGATTGCCGGGAGAAATATCAATAACCTCAGATAGGCAGATGACACCACCCTTATGGCAGAAAGTGAAGACGTACTAAAGAGCCTTCTGATGAAAGTGAAAGAGGAGAGTGAAAAAGTTGGCTTAAAGCTCAACATTCAGAAAACGAAGATCATGGCATCTGGTCCCATCATTTCATGGGAAATAGATGGAGAAACAGTGGAAACAGTGGCTGACTTTATTTTTCTGGGCTCCAAATTCACTGCAGATGGTGATTGCAGCCATGAAATTAAAAGACATTTACTCTTTGGAAGGAAAGTTATGACCAACATAGATAGCATATTGAAAGGCAGAGACATTACTTAGCCAACAAAGGTCCATCTAGTCAAGGCTATGGTTTTTCCAGTGGTCATGTATGGATGTGAGAGTTGGACTGTGAAGAAAGCTGAGGGCCGAAGAATTGATGCTCCTGAACTGTGGTGTTGGAGAAGACTCTTGAGAGTCCCTTGGACTGCAAGGACATCCAACCAGTCTATCCTAATGGAGATCAGTCCTGGGTGTTCATTGGAAGGCCTGATGTTGAAGCTGAAACTCCAATACTTTGACCACCTGATGCGAAGAGCTGACTCATTTGAAAAGACCCTGATGCTGAAAGGGATTGGGATCAGGAGGAGAAGGGGACGACAGAGGATGAGATAGTTGGATGGCATCAGCAACTCAATGGACATGGGTTTGGGTGGACTGCGAGAGTTGGTGATGGACACGGAGGCCTGGCGTGCTGCAGTTCATGGGGTCGCAAAGACTCAGACACACAACTGAGAGACTGAATTGAACTGAACTGAACCAGTCTAATAAATATTGAGTGCTACAAAAGTATATAACTTATGGAGGATAAATAAAATTAGAAAATGAAATTAGAAAAAAGAATGTTCTATTGGTGAGCTATATTATTCCAAAAGTTATTTTAGATTCCTCTTCTAGTTGTTTGTATAAAAGCATATTTTACTTCACTTTTCAAAGAATCAAACTGTTTTTTCTCACCCTTTTTGCCCATCATTCCAAGCTTGGTTGAAACTTTTTGGAGATGTGAGAGACAGTAGCCTTTAAACTCTCTGGATGGCTGAGGGGTTAGAATCTAGGGGATGGGAAAGGTAAGGTGTATTTGATAAACTGCATTATCTTTTCTGTGATTCTGTTGGGATAGTTATGTGCCCTGGGTTAGCCTGCTCCCTAGTCACAGAGGGTGGAATTAGATACATTTGTTTGTGTTAGTTGCTCAGTCATGTCCAACCCTTTATGACCCCATGAGCTATAGCTTCTAGGTTCCTCTGCCCATGGAACTCTCCAGGCAATAATACTGGAGTGCATTGTCATTTCCTTCTCCATATATTCATTTAGGCAATAGGAAAAATCAGAACTAGAAAACGAATTCACCAGAACTCCATTGATTGCTTGGCTCACTGAACAATGTGGCTTCTGAGGTCGTTCTGAGTCTGTCCAAGTATCTTGCAGATATTTCAGACATCTGCCAACCAAAGCTATAAAGGTGGTTTATGGGGACATAACCTTATAGTTTCTGAACTTTCATATTTTAAAAACCAGAAGATTTTTAAATTCTATAATAAACATCTGCCAAATAAAAGCTTGCTGCTGCTGCTGCTAAGTCGCTTCAGTTCAGTTCAGTTCAGTTCAGTCGCTCAGTCGTGTCCGACTCTTTGAGACCCCATGAATCGCAGCACGCCAGGCCTCCCTGTCCATCACCAACTCCTGGAGTTCACCTAGACTCACGTCCATTGAGTCGTGTCCAACTCTGTGCGACCCCATAGACGGCAGCCCATCAGGCTCCGCCATCCCTGGGATTCTCCAGGCAAGAACATTGGAGTATTTTTAATAATATCATGTATGAAATGAGTTGCCAGTCCAGGTTCAGTGCACAATAATGGATGCTTGGGGCTGGTGCACTGGGACAACCCAGAGGGATGGTATGGGGAGGGAGGAGGGAGGAGGGTTCAGGATGGGGAACACATGTATACCTGTGGCGGATTCATTTCGATATTTGGCAAAACTAATACAGTATTGTAAAGTTTAAAAATAAAATAAAATTAAAAAAAAAAAAAAGAACACTGGAGTGGGTTGCCATTTCGTTCTCCAATGCATGAAAGTGAAAAGGGAAAGTGAAGTCGCTCAGTCAGGTCTGACTCTTAGTGACCCCATGGACTGCAGCCCACCAGGCTCCTCCATCCATGTGATTTTCCAGGCAAGAGTACTGGAGTTGGGTGCCATTGCCTTCTCCCAATAAAAGCTTAACAAGCCCCTAAAAAAAACAAATCTTACAGCAAAGAAAGAAAATGAATGAGTAAGATATACCTTGTACATGACTTGAAGGTTTATAGTCTGATTAGCATTGAGATCGTTGACTGATTCCCTGTGGCCAATGAGTATTTTTTGGTAGGTCTGTATTGGGAGTCAGTGGTCATCTTTATTTTGATACTAGAGGCTTCTATTAGAGAAATTTATAATAGAATGCTTACCCTAAGACTGGGCTTGATATTTGAAATTCTTTCCAAATTAAAAAAAAAAAAGTGGAAATGACTGTTATTTCTCTTCTCTGTAACAATCAACCTTGACAATTTTAGAGGACTAAATGCTGCTTAGAGACACTCTATTTTCTGCTGGTCAATGCCATTGACTCCAGAAAATATTTGAAAACAGAGATCTTAGTTCATTGCAGCTTTTTTCCAATTTTCCCACACAGTTCTCCTTCTTTGATTCATTAAAGCCAATTAGGCATATTGCACTGGCAGAGATTAATACTGCTAAATGTCAATGATGTGTCTGCTTTGAAAAAACTATTGAGCTGAAGAGTAAATAGCAATACAATAAAAATGCCCTGACATCTTCCTTGCAAGAAAGCAAAGAGCTGTAAGATGGCAGGAAGAATAAAGAAGAGGATAATAATGGTTGATCACTAAATTGATTTCAGTAGTTTATGTTCCCAGAAAATCAGCTGAACATACATACAGAAAACAAAGCAAACCAAGAGAAAATGATAGAAGATCATACCTGGGGGGTACAGCCGTTGACATAAGAGGCACTGTTTGTGATGCTCTCAAAAATGTGTTAAAAATGAAATAATGACCTTTCCTCTTCTGCATGGCTCAAAATGTCATTAATTAGCAGCATTCTTGAAAATTCTTGTTGTCCTCCAGGCATATGGACTGTACTGTTCAATCTCCAAAATCTAGTTTCTGTAAGAAATCTCTCAGTATGCCCAAAACATTGCATATAACAAAAATACTTTTCTTAGCTGGAAACCAAGGTGACTGGCTAGGTCAGCAACAAGTCAACTATGGCCAGGGCACCAAATCTGGGCTGCCACCTGTTTGGGTAAGGCCCTACTGCTGATATATGTGTATATGTATATATATATATATACACATACATACATATATTTTACATTTTTGATGGCTGAAAAAAAGTAAAATTGAAATAATACTCCAGATCTGTGAAAATTATATGAAACTCAACTTCCAATGTCTGCAAAGAAAGTTTTATTGGAATAAAACCACACCCATTAATTTCTGTTTCTGTATTATCTGCAGCTGCTTTTGTGATAAACCTACACTGGCAGAGTGTAATAGTTGCCACAGGCACCATGTGGGCAGCAAAGCTAAAATATTCACTATCAGGCCCTTTACAGAAAAAAGTTTGTGGACACCTGAGAAAAAAAATTACTGCCTTTTTGTTTTAAAACAAAAAAAAAGAATAAGTTTGAGGCTTGAAGTTTAATGTGGAATTTTTTTCTTTCTGTATTTGTCAATTTTCAAATAGAAGGAGCGGACATGAAGTTTGTGGGGGGGTATGAGGAAAGAAAATTGCAAAAAGTTGAATTTTCTTTTAAAAACTGGAAATTACTCTGTACAATAATATTCAGTGTTCTCTAGAGAAATAGAACCAATATGAGATCTAGCAATCAATCTATCAATCTATCTACTGAGAAAAAGGAGGTTTAAAAACTGATTCACATAATCATGGGGGCCCAGTGTGTACACAATTTCCAGGCCAGGCTAGCTAGCTAGAAATTCCAGCAAGAGTTGATATTGCCATTTTCAGAATAAGGACATTCTGAAGGCAGAATGCCTTTATTTTTCTTCTGAGAGGATTTCAGTCTTTTCTCTTAAGATTTTCAAGGGATTGAATGAGGCCCACCCACAATATGGAGAATGATCTGCTTTACTTTATGTCTACTGACATGAATGTTAATCACATCTAAAAAATACTTTCACAGCAACATCCACACTGGTGGATATTGTTTATTCAAACCACTGAATATGAATTTATTCCAACCACTGAATATGAATTTATTCAAACCAGTGAGAGCCAAGGCCTAGCAGAGTTGACATAAACTACCACACTCTAGAATGATGCTGATGAGGTCAGTATAGGTACTTATCAGAAACACTTGTGAATAGTTTTTCTGTTTAAGCAGACGAAAATTGAATTGCCGTGTCCAATTTTCAAGCTGGAAAAACAGAAACAGAAACAAGTTCTTTATGTAGGAATAAGGAAATTTGGAAATTACTTTTAATTTATCATTTAGATCAACAACTAATCCACAGTTCCATAGACATTAGAGCAAAATAAGAGCTTGGAAAGCTTTATCCTTCATTTTTCAGGACCATACACATACACATGTTTCAAGACTATGTTCCTGTGTGACCTTTGTCATTTCACAAATATGCAATGACAATAGATGTGAGAGTTGTCCTGTGTGTATTAGCTTACAGGAGCTGCCAAGATAGACGGACTTAAACAAGAGAATTTATCTGATTGCAGTTCCACAGTTTGGAAGTCCAAGATAAAAGTGTCCACAGGATTGGTTTCTTCTGAGATCTTTCTCCTTGGTTTACAGATGGTGGACTCCTCACTGTTTCTGCACATGGTAGTCCCTGGGTCCATATGTCGTCTGTGATCTAAGCTGAGGCTGAAAATTCATTAATTAGCAGCCTTCTTGAAAAGTCTTGTTGCCTTCCAGGTGTATGAAATGTATTGTTAAGGACACTAGTCATATTGGATTAGGGCCTGTTTGTATGAACTCATTTTGAAGTGAAAGTGTTAGCAGCTCAGTCATGTCTTACTCTTTGCGACCCTGTGGACTGTAGCCCATCAGGCTCCACTCTCGGTGGGATTCTCCAGGCAAGAATACTGGAGTGGGTTGCCATTTCCTTCTACGGGAGATCTTCCTGACTCAGGGATCAAACCCGAGTGTCCTGCATTGCAGGCAGATTCTTTACCATCTGAGCCACCAGGGAAGCTTCTATTTTTAAAGGCTGTATTTCCAAATACAGTAATATTCTGAGGTACTTGGTAGAACTTCACATATGAATTGGGAGGCAAGAGTACAGTTCAGGCCATCAGTTCAGTTCAGTTCACTTCAGTCACTCAGTCATGTCTGACTCTTTGCGACCCCATGAATTGCAGCACGCCAGGCCTCCCTGTCTATCACCAACTCCCGGAGTTCACTCAAACTCATGTCCGTTGAGTCAGTGGTGCCATCCAGCCATCTCATCCTCTGTCGTCCCCTTCTCCTGCCCCCAGTCCCTCCCAGCATTAGAGTCTTTTCCAATGAGTCAACTCTTCGCATGAAGTGGCCAAAGTACTGGAGTTTCAGCTTTAGCATCATTCCTTCCAATGAACATCCAGGACTGATCTCCTTTAGGATGGACTGGTTGGATCTCTTTGCAGTCCAAGGGACTCTCAAGAGTCTTCTCCAACACCACAGTTCAAAACCATCAATTCCTTGGCGCTCAGCCTTCTTCACACTCCAACTCTCACATCCATACACGACCACTGGAAAAACCATAGCCTTGACTAGACGGACCTTTGTTGGCAAAGTAATGTCTCTGCTTTTCAATATGCTATCTAGGTTGGTCATAACTTTCCTTCCAAGGAGTAAGCGTCTTTTAATTTCATGGCTGCAATCACCATCTGCAGTGATTTTGGAGTCTAAAAAAATAAAGTCTGCCACTGTTTCCACTGTTTCCCCATCTATTTCCCATGAAGTGATGGGACCAGATGCCATGATCTTCATTTTCTGAATGTTGAGCTTTAAACCAACTTTTTCACTCTCCTCTTTCACAGCTAGCAAATATTCAATGACTGAATACTTTCTAGCCTCAAATGAAGATCAGTAGAATTGATCTATTGTCAAACCTAAAGCATTTTCTATTAATAAAATGTTATTTTAAAGTATTATATACATGCATAAATGTGAATAAACCATAAGTGTACAGCTTGATTAATTATTAAAAGCAAACATCTTTGACAGAAAGATTATTCTGAAATTCAGCATCTCCTTTGTGTCCCCTTTCAGACACTATGCTCACTCCTCCCCAGAGTTAACCCTTATCTTGTTTTGTTTCTGAATTTTATATAAACATGATGTATTACTTCACTCACTCAACATTATGTTTAGATTTATCCTTTGTGTGTGTGTGACAGCTCATTTTTATTACTGTAGGATATTTGTTTTAGAAATATACCACAATTTATCTATCCTGTTTCCAGTTATCTGCTGCTATGAATCATGCTGCTATGAATAATTGTGTAAATCCCTTTAAAACACCTAAACTGAAGCTAAGTATGTCAAAAATTGCTTTTTGTTAAAGAAAATAATAAGGAAAAACACCTTTGTCATATGATTTATCTTCAAAAATACATTTTTAATTTATTCATCCTTTTTTAAAATTTTTTTGTTTGTCTTGGTTTGGTTTTGACACATATGCCCAGGTGTGTTTAGAGGAACTAATAAATCCATTGATGAGCACGTTAAAAATATCTCTAAAGGATTTGGGGTATGGTGGAGTAGGGTGGTGATTTTCAAAGTATAGTTCCCGGATCAGCAGCTCCCCATCAGTATCAAATGGGAGCCTATTAGGAATGCAGATTCTCAGATTGTTGAATCATAACTCCACGGGTGAGATACAGAAATCTGTAATTTCTGCAAACCCTGCAGGTGACTCTGATGCTTGTCTGAAGTCTGAGAACCACTCTGATAGAAGATGAGAAGACAGGAAATGAAGATATAATGCCTACATTTCTTTTCTAGAAGCCAGGAGTGTCAGTGGTAGCACCACTTAAATCATCATGGGGTGAATAGAGGCTTGTCAGAGGAAGGCATTCATTGTCAACCTTTAGTAAAGACAGAAACCTTTGTTTAGGTGACCTTAGCATTTTTTTTTTTTTTTTTATCATAAGTAGTAACAACATTCCCTGGAGATGGAAATACCAACCCACTCCAATATTCTTGTTTGGTAAATCCCCTGGACAGAGGAGCCTGGTGGGCTACAGTCCATGGGGTCGCAAGAGTCGGACATGACTTAGTGACTAAACCACCCCCACCAGTGGTGACATTTACTTACTGGCTTTTAATTTCTTTCAAACTTGTCTCAAAACCTGTCATCACATATTAGGAAAAGGTCAACTATATTATAGAATATATTATACAGCTAGGCAGCAGGGGAGCAGCTGCTGGTTCGATGCTTTTACAGTCATATTTTTGGTAATACTGTGACTTCTCCAGCTCCAAACTCTCTTTTCTGGATCTATGTGATATATGCCCATTTTGCCTTCTTGCCTATCTAGAAATAAAACAAATGATCAAACTCCTTAGCAAGGCTTTATAGCATGATGGATAGTAGGACAGACTCTGAAGAAGATATACCTGGCTTTACATCCCAGGTTTTTTGCTTCCTATCTATGTGACTGTGATCAGATTGCTTAACCCCACTGCTGCTGCTAAGTCACTTCAGTCATGTCTGACTCTGTGCGACCCCATAGATGGCAGCTCACCAGGCTCCCCCGTCCCTGGGATTCTCCAGGCAAGAACACTGGAGTGGGTTGCCATTTCCTTCTCCAGTGCATGAAAGTGAGAAGTGAAAGTGAAGTCGCTCAGTCGTGTCCGACTCTTCGCGACCCCACGGACTGCAGCCCACCAGATTCCTCCATCCATGGGATTTTCCAGGCAAGAGTACTGGAGTTGGGTGCCATTGCCTTCTCTGCTTAACCCCACTATGTATCTTTTTTTCTCCTTTATAAAGCAAGGATGCTAATAATACCTAATTTGTTGTGTTAGAATAAAAATTAAAGAAATTAATACCCAGAAAACACTTAGATATGTGTTTTACACATATAACAAGAGTTTAATAATTGCTAGATTTTAGATATTTCTTGATGGTATTCACAGTCCCATTTCTTTATTATCAGTATTTTTTCCCATTATAGCAGCATCTCGTTGTGACAATGATCCATTAAAAATTATTATTATTGGATTATAGTTGATTTACATTATTGTGTTAGTTTTGCTGTACAGCAAAGTGAGTTACTTAACATACACATATATCCACTTTTTTTTTAGATTATTTTCCCATACAGGACATTACAGAGTATTGAAAAGATTTTCCTGTGTTAGTTAACAGGTTTTATTAATTATCTGTTTTATATATATTAGTGTGTCAATGTCAAACCTAATCCCCAAGTTTATCCCTCCCCCACCCCTTCCCTACTTGTAACCATGTGTTTGTATTCTACATCTGTGACTCAGCTTCTGTTTTATAAATAGGTTTATTTGTACCATTTCTTTAAAGTCCACATTTAAGAGATATCATATGATATCTGTCTGACTTACTTGACTCAGTATAACAATCTCTAGGTCCTTCCATGTCACTGCAAATGGCATTAGTACATTCTTATGGAATGAGGCTAAAGCTGAAACTCCAGTACTTTGGCCACCTCGTGCGAAGAGCTGACTCATTGGAAAAGACTCTGATGCTGGGAGGGATTGGGGGCAGGAGGAGAAGGGGACGACAGAGGATGAGATGGCTGGATGAAATCACCGACTCAATGGACGTGAGTGTGAGTGATCTCCAGGAGTTGGTGATGGACAGGGAGGCCTGGCGTGCTGTGATTCATGGGGTCGCAAAGAGTCAGACACGCCTGAGCGACTGATCTCAACTGAACTGATGGCTGATTGATATTCCATTGTGTTTATGTACTACATCTTCTTTGCCCATTCATCTGTCAGTGGTCATTTATATTGCCTCCATGTTCTAGCTATTGTAAATAGCGTGGCAATGAACTTGGATAGGGTGCATGTATCCTTTCGAATTATGGTTTTCTCTGGGTATATACGCAGGAGTGGGATTGCCAAATCATATGGTAGCTCCATTTTTAATTTTTAAAAGCATCTCCAGACTGTTATCCATTGTGGCTGTGACAATTTACTTTCCCACCAGCAGTGTAGGAGGGTTCCCTTTTCTCCACACCCTCTCCAGCATTTACTGTCTGTAGATATTTTTTGATGAGGGTCATTCTCATTAGGGTGAGGTGATGCCACATTGTAGTTTTGAGATAACGATCTACTTAAAATAAATAAGTGTGTTGCTTTTTTGATTATCCCAGATGTCAATAAATAAACTTGTAATTCATTATCTTATTATGATACAACTGTCCCTTTGTAGCCAGAGGGGATTGGTTCTAGGACCCTGGGGATACCAAATTCCAAGGCTATTCAGGTTCCAGATATAAGATGATATAGTATTTGCATATAACCTATGCATATCTTCCTGTATGCTTTAAATGATGTCCAGGTTACTTATGATACCTAATAATTGGAAATACTATGTTAATAGTTGTCACGGTGCCAACTTCAAGTTTTGCTTTTAGGAAATCTATGGAATTTTTTTTTTTTTTTTTTTTGCTATTTCCTTTCCAAGATTGATTGATTCTGTGCATACAGAATCTATGGACTACAATCATACTAGCTCTTATATGTATTATATTCACACATATAATACATTGTTCCAAGACTCAAAATACAAATAGATACTCCCATTATTAAGTGCTGTAAGTTTTGGATCTTTGTCAATGTGTACCTCCCTACAACATGTTATAGGGTCTATTGAAAGGTGTGTAAAGTTCATATGCAAACACATAGAAATCAATGCATTTAAAGATTCTAGACTTTGTAGACTGAAGTTCTAGTAAAAGCTGAAAAATGAGTCGAGGTGATTTCACTCTGGATTGCCTGAGATTTACAGTTCATGTTTTTTCCCTACTTTTCAGATACCAGGGCCTTTTTGAGACCTAGGTTAGTTCAAGAAGCTTTATTTCTCTCCTATCTCCTTCCTGTTATAGGAAGAAATAAAGAAACAGAGGTTCACATCAGGATTGGAGAGCCTCTTAGATTGCAAATGTGCCCATCGGACTGCCTACATCCACACCTCTACCCAGCACTGGAGCTCCACGCATCTCTAAGCATGCAGTGCTTCTTGATAAGTGATGGAAAGCCTTTCCTGGTAGAATATGACCCTAAAAATGAAGCCGGATGCCTATGCTAGGCAGGATGTGAGAAAAAGCGGAAAAGGGGAGGCTAGTAAAGGGGTTCACACATTTGGAAATACAGATCTTAGAGTTCACTCCGATGACTCTCAAGAGTCAACTGTACTATCTTCTTTTATTCCTCTAGTTCCTGAATCTCCCTTCAAATCAAAGGATATCTAGACAACTTCCTAACAAAAGGAGTGAAGACAACTACCTTAAGTCCACTTCTCTCTAGAGGGCATCTGCCTTTCCAAAAATATTTGAGCTGGGTTAAAACCCCAATAGAACTTTGTCCAAGTGCAATGTTTATACTAATGCATTGATTTGGTGCCTGTTGATTTTTCTTTTATTTTTAGATACTGTAATGGAATGTCCTTCAAATCTGTTTTGTTCTATCTAAAGTCTAGGTCAGGTTCTATCCAAACTTTACACAGCAGAGTCCTAATTTACTACCTGAAAATCTGTCTACAGAGGGCACTTCAAAGTGCTGCCACACTTGTTTACAAAGATGTCAAATACAATATAAAATCCTTAGTTTGGTTGTCAAAGTTACCTCACTCCATTCTTTCTGGTTTGCTGTTTCTTTTTTTAATGTATGAGTCATGCTAAATTTTTCCAACAATCAGGCACTATTTTCTTAACCCACCTTGCACTCTTACACTTCCACCAATCTCATTGTGCCATTTCCTTAGATTGAGATGCTCCTTCTCTGTCTCCACTTCCATCTGTCCTTTATGACTAGTTAACCAGTGGTCTCTTACTTGAGGTCATTTTTTTTTTAATTGTCAGAAGTCCTTTCTTCCCAGGAGTGCAAATTGTACCTCTACAATTGATGATTTCAAGTCAGCCTCCTCACCTGACAGCAAGCTAGAAAAATGGAAGGCACAATGATTCCAAAGAGACTAGAAGCACAGACTTGGGACCCATAAGAGTTATGGTCCACATTGTGCTTTGACACTAACGAGTTGTGTGACCTAAAGTAAGTTGACTTAAAAGTTCAATATTCCTGTTTATACAGGGGCATAGCACAATAGCTTCTAGACAGGATCATTCAACTGGCAATCATATATATATATATATATATATATATATATATATATATTTTTTTTTTTTTTACAGATCACCCTGAAGAAATCCACCATGGGTGCCATACACTTAAAATACTATAGGCCAATTTCTTTGGGGATGGGGGGTAGTGATCAAAAGGAAGGGAAAGAGGTAACCTTTAAATGAATGTGCTCCTGCCTCCTGAGAAATTTGTATGTAGGTCAAGAAGCAACAGTTAACACTGTACATGGAACAACAAACTGGTTCCAAATCGGGAAAGGGGTACGTCAAGGCTATTTATTGTCACTCTGCTTATTTAACTTATATGCAGAGTACATCATGCAATATGCCAGGCTGGATGAAGCAAAGCTGGAATCAAGATTGCTGGGAGAAATATCAGTAACGTCAGATATGCAGATGACACCACCCTTACAGCAGAAAGTGAAGAAGAACAAAAGAGCCTCTTGATGAAAGTGAAAGAGGAGAGTGAAAAAGTTGGCTTAAAATTCAACCTTCAGAAAACCAAGATCACGGCATCCAGTCCCATCACTTCATGGCAAATAGATGGGGAAACAGTGGAAACAGTGAGAGCCTATTTTCTTGAGCTCTAAAATCACTGCAGATGGTGACTGCAGCCGTAAAATTAAAAGATTCTTTCTCCTTGAAAGAAAAACTATGATCAAACTAGACAGCATATTAAAAATCAGAGACATTACTTTGCCAACAAAGGCCAGTCTAGTCAAAGATATTGTTTTTCCAGTAGTCATGTATGGATGTGAAAATTAGACTATAAAGAAAGCTGAGTGCCGAAGAATGGATGCTTTTGAATTGTAGAGTTGGAGAAGACTCTTGAGATTCCCTTGGACAGCAAGGAGATCCAACCAGTTAATCCTAAAGGCAATCAGTCCTGAATATTCACTGGAAGGCCTGATGCTGAAGCTGAAACTCCAATACTTTGGCCACCTGATGTGAAGAACTGACTGGAAAAGACCCTGATGCTGTGAAAGATTGAAGGCAGGAGGAGAAGGGGATGATATGGATGGTATCACCAACTCAATGGATATGAGTTTGAGCAAGCTCCGGGCACTGATGATGGACAGGGAAGCCTGGCATGCTGCCGTCTATGGGGTTGCAAAGCATAGGACAGGACTGAGCGACTGAACTGAACTGAACAAAGGATGAGAGGTTAAAGACCCCTTATCAGGAACTGGTTGTGATAGACACCTTTTTGCCTGGCTTCGCTTGTTCTTGAGTGGGGAGGTTGTCAGGAACTATATTATTTATTATCAAAACCCTGACATATTTGAGAGTAAAAGGTATACTGTTACGAGTGACACTGGTACACCTAGCTTAAACAAAAACGGCCCAAACAAATCTTCCCTGTGCATGCTAGGAGGCTAAAGTTGGATTTCTCAGCATCTGAAAAGTAATCATGTGTTTTGTAGCAGGCCACTCCCTTATTGGGAACTCTGCCTTTTAGAACACCACTTCCAGTGTAAACACTAAACAAAGCAAGCATCTCAGAGCAAGGCAGCTTCTTGCTGGTCCCCTCCCCTCAAGGCTCTGTTATCAGAATGGAGGAACTGGGAGGGGTATTACTTCTCACAGATTTATTTGCTCTAAAGACCAAGTCAGAGAATATGAAGCCTGATTTCTGTTAATGTGATTTAGTAATACAAGTTTAGGAATACAGACGAAAATGTTTCACTGCCCAAGATCACACTGATTGGAATGCCTATTCGTATTTTATTATTTTCCAATATTTCAAGTTGTAATAGCTTAGGCAGGCCCAGAGGGTAAAGTGTCTGCCCGCAACGTGGGAGACCTGGGTTCAATTCCTGGATTGGGAAGATCCCCTGGGGAAGGAAATGGGAACCCACTCCAGTACTCTTTGCTGGAAAATCCCATGGACAGAGAAGTCTGGGAGGCTACAGTCCATGGGATCCCAAAGAGTCAGACACGACTGAGCGACTTCAGTTTCACTTTCACTTTAAAAATGAAGATTCAGTTCAGTTCAGTTAAGTCACTCAGTCGTGTCTGACTCTTTGCGAACCCATGAATCACAGCACTCAGGCCTCCCTGTCAATCACCAACTCCCGGAGTTCACCCAGACTCATGTCCATCGAGTCAGTGATGCCATCCAGCCATCTCATCCTCTGGCGTCCCCTTCTCCTCCTCCTCTGTCGTCCCCTTCTCCTGCCCTCAATCCCTCCCAGCATCAGAGTCTTTTCCAATGAGTCAACTCTTCGCATAAGGTGGCCAAAGTACTGGAGTTTCAGCTTTAGCATCATTCCCTCCAAAGAAATCCCAGGGCTGATCTCCTTCAGAATGGACTGGTTGGATCTCCTTGCAGTCCAAGGGACTCTCAAGAGTCTTCTCCAATACCACAGTTCAAAAGCATCAATTCTTTGGCACTCAGCTTTCTTCACTGTCCAACTCTCACATCCATACATGACCACAGGAAAAACCATAGCCTTGACTAGACAGACCTTTGTTGGCAAAGTAATGTCTCTGCTTTTGAATATGCTATCTAGGTTGGTCATAACTTTCCTTCCAAGGAGTAAGCCTCTTTTAATTTCATGGCTGCAGTCACAATCTGTGGTGATTTTGGAGCCCAGAAAAATAAAGTCTGACACTGTTTCCACTGTTTCCCCATCTGTTTCCCCATGAAGTGATGGGACCAGATGCCATGATCTTTGTTTTCTGAATGTTGAGCTTTAAGCCAACTTTTTCACTCTCCACTTGCACTTTCATCAAGAGGCTTTTGAGTTCCTCTTCACTTTCTGCCATAAGGGTGCTGTCATCTGCATATATGAGGTTATTGATATTTCTCCTGGAAATCTTGATTCCAGCTTGTGTTTCTTCCAGCCCAGTGTTCCTCATGATGTACTCTGCATATAAGTTAAATAAACAGGGTGACAATATACAGCCTTGATGAACTCCTTTTCCTATTTGGAACCAGTCTATGGTTCCATGTCCAGTTCTAACTGTTGCTTCATGACCTGCATACAAATTCTCAAGAGGCAGATCAGGTGGTCTGGTATTCCCATCTCTTTCAGAATTTTACACAGTTTATTGTGATCCACACAGTCAAATGCTTTGGCATAGTCAATAAAGCAGAAATAGATGTTTTTCTGGAACTCTCTTGCTTTTTCCATGATCCAGCGGATGTTGGAAATTTGATCTCTGGTTCCTCTGCCTATTCTAAAACCAGCTTGAACATCAGGAAGTTCACGGTTCGCATATTGGCTTGGAGAATTTTGAGCATTACTTTACTAGCTGGCTTGGAGAATTTTGAGCATTACTTTACTAGCATGTGAGATGAGTGCAATTGTGTGGTAGTTTGAGCATTCTTTGGCATTGTCTTTCTTTGGGATCAGAATGAAAACTGACCTTTTCCAGTCCTGTGGATATTGCTGAGTTTTCCAAATTTGCTGGCATATTGAGTGCAGCACTTTCACAGCATCATCTTTCAGGATTTGAAATAGCTCAATAGGAATTCCATCACCTCCACTAGCTTTGTTCGTAGTGATGCTTTCTAAGGCCCACCTGACTTCACATTCCAGGATGTCTGGCTCTAGGTCAGTGATCACACCATCGTGATTATCTGGGTCGTGAAGATCTTTTTTGTACAGTTCTTCTGTGTATTCTTGCCATCTCTTCTTAATATCTTCTGCTTCTGTTAGGCCCATACCATTTCTGTCCTTTATCAAGCCCATCTTTGAATGAAATGTTCCCTTGGTATCTCTAATTTTCTTGAAGAGATCTCTAGTCTTTCCCATTCTGTTGTTTTCCTCTATTTCTTTGCATTGATCACTGAGGAAGGCTTTCTTATCTCTTCTTGCTCTTCTTTGGAACTCTGCATTCAGATGCTTATATCTTTCCTTGTCTCCTTTGCTTTTTGCTTCTCTTCTTTTCACAGCTATTTGTAAGGCCTCCCCACACAGCCATTTTGCTTTTTTGCATTTCTTTTCCATGGGGATGGTCTTGATCCCTGTCTCCTGTACAATGTCACGAACCTCATTCCATAGTTCATCAGGCACTCTATCTATCAGATCTAGGCCCTTAAACCTGTTTCTCACTTCCACTGTATAATCATAAGGGATTTGATTTAGGTCATACCTGAATGGTCTAGTGGTTTTCCCTACTTTCTTCCATTTAAGTCTGAATTTGGCAATAAGGAGTTCATGATCTGAGCCACAGTCAGCTCCTGGCCTTGTTTTTGCTGACTGTATAGAGCTTCTCCATCTTTGGCTGCAAAGAATATAATCAATCTGATTTCGGTGTTGACCATCTGGTGATGTCCATGTGTAGAGTCTTCTCTTGTGTTGTTGGAAGAGGGTGTTTGTTATGACCAGTGCATTTTCTTGGCAAAACTCTATTAGTCTTTGCCCTGCTTCATTCCGTATTCCAAGGCCAAATTTGCCTGTTACTCCAGGTGTTTCTTGATTTCCTACTTTTGCATTCCAGTCCCCTATAATGAAAAGGACATTTTTTTGTGTGTTAGTTCTAAAAGGTCTTGTAGGTCTTCATGGAACCGTTCAACTTCAGCTTCTTCAGCGTTACTGGATAATTACCCCAATCTCAAAAAGAGAGGATTGAGAGTATAAATTTCAATAGATATGTATTATTAAAGTATAGATTTTATACATATGTCATTGATTAGCGGTTTTTATCCTTTAGCAAATATCCTGCTGATAACTGTTCATACATGTGGTGATAGAAGGTCTAAATGTTGAAGAGGTCCAAGTATTGTTCCTGAGCATGCTTTGAAACCTCCAAGTAAATCCTCTCCTTCAATAATGTCTTCCAGTTCTATGATTTATACACCATCTATAAACTAAGATTTCAAAATGTTCATTTCTAGGTACTACCTCAAAGAACTACTCTCTTGCTATCTCTACATGAATATAGACTATATTGTCCTGTCTCTGCCTTTCTGAGACTATTTTGTGCACTTAGTCAATACATTCAAGATACACTGTCTCCATCTCTTACTTGAACATGATGAACTCTTCCCTGCCTCTTGACTTTGCTTCTTTTATTGCTGTTGCCCAACAATTTCTACTTGGAGTCTTTTCAGGCCTCAGTGATTCTTAACTTTTATATCTGGGCTCAGGGATCAACTCTTCAGGGGAAATCTTCACTGATCACTTTATCTTTCCCAAGTTTCCATTATATATCTATCACAATCTGTCTTCTACCTTGAGAATGTGATCATAAATGGATCACATCTATAGTCATTACTATCTCCTCAACACATCGCTCAGTGTCTAGCTCATAGAAGGAGCTCAATAAATATCTGTTGAAATATTAAATGACTATATTGGATTGATTAAAGTAACATAAATAAAAGAATGATTACTCCCTCTCCATAGACCACATGAGAGTATTTATGGGGTGTGAAGCAAAAGGAATGTGATTTGCACACTGCTCACTTAGTACCAGAAAAGAAAACTAGACCCTGATAACATGGCTTTGTATTCTGTGATATCTTGTGAAAGAGGCAAATAGTATAAGCATTTCTTGCATCTTTGGGAAAAAAGTACACCACAGGCAAGTGAACAACATCTTAAAATTCAAGCAAGTAAGTGTTGTGTACAAACTTTAAAAAGTGGTGTAATTTGAATAAAGAAATCACTAAATCTGCAGATAGATAGCAAAGCAATATTTCCTGAACAATTAAGGAAATGGATACAGGATAAGACTTACTTGCCTAAGCAGGTTTTTAATGCATATAAATTTAGTCTGTTTTGAAAGAAGATGCTTTTTTAGAAGACATTTATTATAGTTCAAAATGCATATCTAAGTCTTTTATTTTCATCAATTTTCCCACAGCCACCTATTTTTACAAATGACAATTCTGTTTCTCGTGATATTTTCCTAAGTCATATAAATCTCATAGTTGGGAGACACTATGTATGTATCTATTATGTCTGTGTAACCAAAATGTTCTGCTTTGCATTTTAGGATATACATAATTATCCCTGATCAGTTCCTAGAATGAAATGATCAAAGTCTTCATCTAGAAGTAAAAGTAGATTTAATCTCAAAATCTGTCTTGTCTCTCCCATTGGGTCTTACCATTTGCCACTGAAAGATGAAAGGATCGCCCAACTCACTTAAATGTGTTTTGAACTCAAAGCATCTACTGTTGCCTGGGTCTATTTCTGTTCACTGGCTTTCTCTGGTGGCCCAGTTGTAAAGAATTTGCCTGCCAATGCAAGAGACGTGGGTTTGATCCCTAAATTGGGACGATCTCTTGGGGAAGGAAATGGCAACTCACTCTAGTATTCTTTTTTTTTTTTTTTTAAACTTTACATAATTGTATTAGTTTTGCCAAATATCAAAATGAATCTGCCACAGGTATACATGTGTTCCCCATCCTGAACCTCCTCACTCCTCCCTCCCCATACCATCCCTCTGGGTTGTCCCAGTGCACTAGCCCTAAGCATCCAGTATCGTGCATCAAACCTGGACTGGCATCTCATTTCATACATGATATTTTACATGTTTCAATGCCATTCTCCCAAATCTTCCCACCTTCTCCCTCTCCCACAGAGTCCATAAGACTGTTCTATACATCAGTGTCTCTTTTGCTGTCTCGTACACAGGGTTATTGTTACCATCTTTCTAAATTCCGTATATATGCGTTAGTATACTGTATTGGTGTTTTTCCTTCTGGCTTACTTCACTCTGTATAATAGGCTCCAGTTTCATCCACCTCATTAGAACTGATTCAAATGTATTCTTTTTAATGGCTGAGTAATACTCCACTGTGTATATGTACCACAGCTTTCTTATCCATTCATCTGCTGATGGACATCTAGGTTGCTTCCATGTCCAGGCTATTATAAACAGTGCTGCAATGAACATTGGGGTACACGTGTCTCTTTCCCTTCTGGTTTCCTCAGTGTGTATGCCTAGCAGTGGGATTGCTGGATCATAAGGCAGTTCTATTTCCAGTTTTTTAAGGAATCTCCACACCGTTCTCCATAGTGGCTGTACTAGTTTGCATTCCCACCAACAGTGTAAGAGGGTTCCCTTTTCTCCACACCCTCTCCAGCATTTATTACTTGTAGACTTTTGGATTGCAGCCATTCTGACTGGTGCAAAATGGTACCTCATAGTGGTTTTGATTTGCATTTCTCTGATAATGAGTGATGTTGAGCATCTTTTCATGTGTTTGTTAGCCCTCTGTATGTCTTCTTTGGAGAAATGTCTATTTAGTTCTTTGGCCCATTTTTTGATTGGGTCGTTTATTTTTCTGGAGTTGAGCTGTAGGAGTTGCTTGTATATTTTTGAGATTAGTTGTTTGTCAGTTGCTTCATTTGCTATTATTTTCTCCCATTCTGAAGGCTGTCTTTTCACCTTGCTAATAGTTTCCTTTGATGTGCAGAAGCTTTTAAGGTTAATTAGGTCCCATTTGTTACTCTAGTATTCTTGACTGGGAAATCCCATGGACAGAGGAGCCTGGTGGGCTATAGCCCATGGGATCACAAAAGAGTCACACATGACTTAGTGGCTAAACAACAACAACAGCTACAAATTTCTGTTCACTGCCTATAGCAATGTCAGCCTGGCTTCTGGTCCAAACTGAGTACTGCATGTATGAAACATACAATGTATAATGGCATTTTTGCCAAAGTAGCAGCCCCAGGTGTTAAGACAGTATATTGCTCTAGTGGTCATGAACCTTAGAAAACAATCAGACTTCTCTCCACTCATGTTAGGTTTAATAAAGGGGATTTTAGTCCAAGATATTTAGGTTAAAATAATTTCTATTTTCTTACTTAGTAATGTCTGCATCCCTCCAGGATGGCCAAAAAAGGGTGTGTATGGAATCAACACAGGTGGTAGAGATTCAGATTTCAATAGAACACTGCCGTCAGCAACATGCTGCATATATGGTGGGAGTGGATCAAGATTTTTGTTAGTAGTTGAGTTTCTCTGGAGGGAAAAGCATACTTGGCAAATGGGTGAATTTTGGTTCCAGGGGTGATTCATCTTAAATTGGATTTGTCTATTAAGACACAAACGGAGAAGGCAATGGCACCCCACTCCAGTACTCTTGGCTGGAAAATCCCATGGATGGAGGAGCCTGGCAGGCTACAGTACATGTGGTCACTAAGAGTAGGACATGACTGAGCGACTTCACTTTCACTTTTCACTTTCCTGCATTGGAGAAGGAAATGGCAACCCACTCCAGTGTTCTCTCGCCTGGAGAATCCCGGAGACAGGGAAGCCTGGTGGGCTGCCGTCTATGGGGTTGCACAGAGTTGGACATGACTGAAGTGACTTGACAGCAGTATTAAGACACAAAACCCTTTTAATAGAGTGTGATGCTGTAATTTGAATTTATCACTTTCAAATTATAAATTTGGGACCTAAAATGACTACCTTAATAAGCCCCCAATCTAAAGGTCATAATGCTTAGTGACTGGTTCTTTAATCTACAACTTTGGCCATTTCCTAGTATACAGGCTAATGTCAAGTGGAATGGGATGCATGATCACCAATTTCCCTTTTCTTTTGTTTCAGGTCTAGAACAAGCAAAATATATCTCTTCACTTTTTTAATTTTTCTGGCTTTTCCCTGATCTGGGCCTTATGTATGGCAATCTTTTTCCATGCTAAATGACCCTCTGTTCCTTCATTCTGGAAAGAAAGGCTGGGTATATCACAGCTTCTTCTCTTTCAAGAGAACTGATGCAAATCAGTCCACATCCCTGCCACCAGGTCAATATACTGAGAGGTGAAATAACTCTATCAAACATTAGATGCTAACAGATAAGTAGATAATGAAATATTATGCTTCATCCTTATTCCAAGAAAATAGAACCTGTCCTCTTGGATTTGACAAGCTAACAGATCTTCTAAAAAAGTTGTTTTTGAAGACAAAGATATGTTTCTGCTAATTAAAATGCATAATAAAATGTAACAACTATAAATGTTTACATGCCTAATTTAAAAAAAATTCTCAAAATACTTGAATCAGAGGGAAATATAGACAGTTCCACAAAAGTGGTAAAAGATTTAACAAACCTTTTACAATGCTCAGAGAACACAAGGCAGCATGGTATGAGTATAAAGAAAGACAAATAGATCAGTGGAATAGGACAGAAAGCCTGGAAAAAGACCCACATAAAAATGGTACACTGATTTTTGGCAAAAGTGTTAAGGCGATTCAGTAGGTAAATTTAAAAGCCATTCCAACTGTACATACACCTGGGGGGGAGGAAATGTTAACATATCTTACACCATAACCAAAAAATTAACTTGAAAGGAATATAGACATGAAAATTAAAGCAAGCAATAAAACTTGCAGAATAAACCATAGAAGAAACCATTTTCCTTGGAATAGGCAATGGCTTCTCAGATAGGACACAAAAAAACAAAGGGTAAAGGACACTCATCCGTTGTACTTAATCAAAATTTAACTCTTTTACTCCTTGAATGCCAACATTAAGAAAACTGAAAGGGAAGCTACATGAAAATACTCCCAAAATACATTATTCCTCAAATGCATTTCCCAGACATATATCTGCAAAGAATTTATTTCCAGAATACATTAATAAGTCTTACAGTTCTATAATAGAAAGACAAAAAGTCTATAGAATGACCCAAAAGACTTGAGTAGACATTCAAGACAGAAGATACACAAATAACCAACAAACATATGAAAAAATGTTAATATCATTTGTCCTCAGGGAAATGAAAATTAAAAGCACAAGAAGAAACTACAAGCACACATACTGGTCAAAATTAAAGAGAATGGGGAAAAAAAAAAAGAAGTATTGACTAAGATTTAGAGCAACCAGAGAAATGCCTGGCTGGATGAAGCACAAGCTGGAATCAAGATTGCAGGAGAAATATGAGTAACTCAGATATGCTGAGACCTTATGGCACCCTTATGGCAGAAAGTGAAGAGGAATTAAAGAGCCTCTTGATGAAAATGAAAGAGGAGGGTGAAAAAGTAGGGCTTAAAATGCAACATTCAGAAAACTAAGATCATGGCATCCAGTCCCATCACTCCATGGCAAATAGATGGGGAAACAGTGGAAACAGTGACAGACTTTATTTTGGGGGCACTCCAAAATCACTGCAGATGGTTGACTGCAGCCATGAAATTAAAATATTCTTGCTCCTTGGAAGAAAAGCTATGACCAACCTAGATAGCATATTAAAAAGCAGAGACATTACTTTGCCAACAAAGGTCTGTGTACTCAAAACTATGGTTTTTCCAGTAGTCATGTATGGATGTGAGAGTTGGTCATAAAGAAAGCTGAGCGCCAAGAATTGATGCTTTTGAACTGTGGTGTTGGAGAAGATGCTTGAGAGTCTCTTGGACAGAAAGGACATCCAATCAGTCAATCCTAAAGGAAATTAGTCCTGAATATTCATTGGAAGGACTGATGTTGAAGCTGAAACTCCAATACTTTGGCCACCTGATGTGAAGAACTGACTCATTTGCAAAGACCCTGATGCTGGGAAAGATTGAAGGCAGTAGGAGGAGGGGATGACAGAGGATGAGATAGTTGGATGGCATCACCGACTTGATGAGTTTGAGCAAGCTCCGGGAGTTGGTGATGGACAGGGAAGCCTGGCGTGCTGCAGTCCATGGAGTTGAAAAGAGTCAGACACAACTGAGTGACTGAACAACAGGCAAGAATACTGGAGTGGGTTGTCATGCCCTCCTTTAGGGGATCTTCCCAATCCAGGGATTGAACCAGGGTCTCCCACATTGCATGCAGTTTCTTTACCAGCTGAGCTACCAGGGAAGCCCGTAGGACTTTTACTTCATGACAATATGTGAGATTAACATTATCCCAGGCTGTTTAATATATTTTCATTTTCATCATTGTGTGCCTATCTATAAACCATCCAAAATTTCATGATGAAGTGTGAAAACAAACTAATTTCAGTGATTATTACCATTTCGCCCTCTACTCTCTATTCTTATCATCCCAAAGCATGTACATTTTATGCTAATAGGGTCTCCCCATGTCCCCTTGCTCCTTATTTTACAAAGCATTCTTTTACATAGTATAGTTCTGTATTATAGTCTAGTTAAATATAATTAGTTTATATCTTTCTAGAGATAATAGATCTTTGAACTTGTAGGAAGTAATTTATGTGGTTGTTGGTTGTGTATCTATTTTTAGACCTGCCCTTTAAAGTATAATGTTGTGGTTGGTTTTCTTTCAAGCTCCCATTTGTGTTATGATTTAAAAATGTGAAAGGTGATAATTTGATTTTAGTCATTGGAACTAGGGCTTAATTATAAAGCAATTCTTCTTTCTCTTTCAGAGAAAAAATGAAGCAATATAGTTTTCATGCAGCTAAAGACAAAAGAGCACAAACAAGGTGGGGCCTATTACCCCCAGGAACACATTTGTAGGTATGTGTTGAATTTTCCACCAGACATTTACAATACATATTATTGCAAAAGTTTGTGTTTTTATATCTTGGTTTTATTTATATGTACATTTGCACGTGTTTAAATTTATCTGTGTTTTCCACAAAGGACTGAGTTGCATTTTTTGTTGACTATTAACAATTTAAGGGTTTGAAGAGTTTTACTAAGGATTTTTTTTTTCTTTATCCTTGCAATTTTTTTTTAAACAAGACATCTGAGAAAGGATATTTTTCTGATTATCTGATTTGATAAAGGTATGTAAGCTTAGAATTCTGGAAAACAAACAAACAAACCAGACCTTGAGTTTGTGTTAACTCCTCTTTCCTCATTGCTTCCTTTTAATTCTTAAAATCAATCTCCACAGCCTCAGTTATGATTTTGACTTTCTTTTTACTGGACTGTTTTCTCCTTGACCAAACTTGTATCCAGTCTTGCTTCTAGCTTTGTGTTGGGAGGCACCCAAGTGGAGGGAAAAGAAGGATTTTTGACTCGCAAATATTACCTGGCTGCATTAGTGTCTAGTTATGAGCATAGGTGAGCTATTTCAACTATGCTGATGCATGTGCATCATCATGTGGACTAACTATAGTTATATAGCTGTGTAGTTCTGAAGCCTGTTACAGGTAAAGAACCTGGAGAATAAGTACTGGTTCCTTGCGTTTGATGCTATATTCTCCTCAGCTACCCTGACCCAAACTTCTAACCCTTATCGCTGCATTTATCCATTGTCAGTGATTCCAAAGGGCACCCTTTCTGATTTGGGGCTGACCTTTAGATATAAAAATGCTCTCAGTTCTTAAACTGTAATTAGCTTGCTATTCTGCATTTACCTGTGCAAATTATTTTATTATTCACATATGAAGTTGACTCTAGTGAAGGTCACAGTCCTAATCTTGTTGTTTTGCTACCTTTTTTTAAAATTCAGATGCAGTAATCAAGTATTCTGTCTTGAATTTCTAACATTTAATTGATGTGCTAGAATCTTTATTAACTTTCTATTTGTTCAAGTGATAGAAAATGAAGTTAGAAACTGAGAGACTAGTATTGATAATATTGACTGAGTAGTTCTTCAGAGAACACCATGTATATTCTACATACTACATTAATTCCTGAATTATTGATTGAGATTTTAAGTTTAATAATTATCATTAATATGCTATAAAGGATAATATTTAGGAATAAATATAATAGAGCCTGAAAATAAAATTAGTTCAGCTTTATGTGTCAGTATTTTCTAAAAATTATCATAATTATTTGATTTAATAGCATGTGTTATTATTGTTCAGTATATTCAATAATTTGCCATAAGCTCCTAGTTTCACTGTAAATGTTTAATAGGCAAATGAGGCTTTAGCTACAAACTCAAACAAAAAGTTCTGAAACATTTATTTGACCATATATCCCCACCCATGACATGATATTCCCTATTCCATTATTGCTGTAGCCAATATCTTAAAAAATCTTGAAGTTTAAATTTAGGGACTGCATGAACTGCTAAATTTATGAGACCTGATTTTCATGAAAAGCATCTAAGAAAATACAAAGTAATATATACTTTTAAAATTAACGATAATGAGGAAATGTGGCAAATTTCACCAATCCTGGTCCACCTCATAGAGATACACTTACTTGCCTGTTTTATTTGGGGAGAAAGGAAAGCATGAAAAGGAAAGGAGTCCAGATGAATACTTTTGCTGTAATTAGTGGTGATGCATGTAGTGAACTGCTAAGTATCCATGACTAATCGAGATGGACAGGGCTGTCCCTTGCTAATCACAGAAGATATTGGCCTGTCCACAGGAGAAAAGAGTGATTATATCAAAAAGAACAGTCAGCTATTACCAGGGCAAACTCTGTCAGGACTGTCTGTGAATGATAAGAGAAAACGACAGAGATGAAATTAAAAGCAGTATTAACTATCCTTAAGTAAGGAGGCATTTTTATGTGCTCATGCATCGCACTGAAAGACACTTTTTTAACAAGACGTATTTTTTAAAGGAACCAATTACTTTATTAGGTCTTGAAATTCTTTGTCATAAAATTAATCATAGTCATTGTGTATTATACTAATGTAAAACACTTAAAATATATACTTATTTTATAATTCCTACATAATCTTTGCGTGCTAGTTATAGTCCAGTACCAAATCAAGTGCAGAACAAATGATGAAGCCAAATGAAGCAGGTGGGTTGAATATTTGTGGTATGGTAATACAGTTTGTTTTTGGTCTGCTATTATTTATGTTAACAGACAATTAAGTCTTAGTTTAAATTCATAAATTATTCCTTACTGCCAAGCTAAGAATTAGCTTTTAAGATTTGTTGTTGTTACTGAGGCTTCTGTTTGGATGCGTCTCTGAATTTATCAAATACTTTTTTTCAGGAATCAGTAGTTGAAAACTTTTTTTAGTTGGTTCTCATGGGATCATCTCCATTCTCCCATTATTGGAGTCTGAAAATTTCCTCTTTTTCCATATCATTGCTTAAATCTAACTAATCAAAGAATAACCACAATTTCATAAAAGTTCAGTTGTTTATAAAGTAATATATTTTCAAATTTCAGAGTTCTAATAAATGAATATATTAGAGAAAAATTATATTTCAATGAGCAAAGCACTCAAAAGAATTTTGGAGAAAAAATTTTATATTCCTTTCTATAGAATGCACACCCAAAAACTGCAGTAGAACAGCAAACATAGAGTCAATGTAATATTGGTAATAAAAATATATATGTACCAGACATCATTGCAAATACTTTTATATGTATTAATTAACTGAACCATCAAGTCACTCTAGAGTAGGCTTTGTTTTTATCCTTTTTATACACACTTGGGAACTGAAACACAGCTATAAGATCACTGTAGAACAGGAGTTTAAATCTATATAGTCTGACTCCATAGTCAGTAAGCTTCATTACCGTAATATTTTCCCTCTCAGGGCAAAGCAGTTACAAATTTCTTTTTTTTTTTTTTAATTTTATTTTATTTTTAAACTTTACATAATAGTATTAGTTTTGCCAAATATCAAAATGAATCCGCCACAGGTATACATGTGTTCCCCATCCTGAACCCTCCTCCCTCCTCCCTCCCCATACCATCCCTCTGGGTCGTCCCAGTGCACTAGCCCCAAGCATCCAGTATTGTGCATCGAACCTGGACTGGCAACTCGTTTCTTACATGATATTTTACATGTTTCAATGTCATTCTCCCAAATCTTCCCACCCTCTCCCTCTCCCACAGAGTCCATAAGACTGTTCTATACATCAGTGTCTCTTTTGCTGTCTCGTACTGTGAGCAGAATTTTGACATAATAGGGTAGGATGGGTTTGATTTAGATAGCTATGGAATAAATACAAGGAATGAACACAGTCTTAGATGTTTTTTCCTCCAGTGCTTGTTGTAACTCAGCTCCAAAGAGAGGACTCTAGAGACCAGATGTAGATTTTTGGTTGCTTGATACAACTTCAGTCTTATTAAGCTATGAATATAAATTGTATATATTTAATATACAATTTTGTATATATTAATATACAAATTTAATCTCAATAATATAAATTGAGATCCTCCGCTAGCTCCCACAAACATTCCTTTGAATGTTTTCCTAACTGGCTTGCTGCAATTGTTCAATTCAAAGCCACTGTCAATTTAGAACCATTTCTAGCCATTGATGGGGCTTAACTGAAATACTAGGAACTCACAGAATCCAAGACACAAGCAAGTTTCGGAAATGAGAAAGCATAATAGTGCTAATCAGTCAATGACACACATTCGAATAGTCTGTCAATGAGTTGCTGGCTCGCAGGAAGTTGTCCGTGACTGTGACCAAATCATTTTGGAAGAAGTGGAACAAGAATGAGTTATAGAAACTTTCCTGAGATTGACCACTGAAAACTTGAGCTTATGAAAATTTATTTTTGTCCAATTTTTTCCATCCCCAAGGGATATTTTTTCCTCCACCTCAAGAACCACCAACCTATCCTCTTTTAAGTGTCCAGAGCACAGACTTGCTGTTACAGGTACTGTACACCTTGCTCTATAGGTGACCAGTGTCTTCTGACAGTGTATTTATCTTGCCTTTCATAAGACATGAGACAGTGACCACAGTCTTCCTCAGAGTATTCTTCTATATGCAACATTGCATTGCATCTAAAAGTCCCAAATACCACAACCTTCAGGTGAGGTCCTGCTCATCCTGGCATTTGTTCTACTGGCTGAAAATATAACAAGACTATCCAATATGACTGGTTTCTCCTCCCACAGAGTGAATTGGGCAGAACTGCACTAAAAAATATCCCTGGCAGAGCCCTAGGCTGTGGGCTCCTGGAGTTGCTGCTTGTAATTTTTTTTTTTTTTCATTTCTAAGTAAATGTGATACATATTTTCATCTATCTGAACAAAGCATTGCTTATACGTTTGTTTAAATGGTGCTATTCTTCCAAAAATGGAATCCTTCCCACTCTCCTAGTTGGAGCTGTAGGCATCTTAGGTGCCCAATGAGACCTTCTTATTGCTCTTAGAGGTGCCTTCATACGTATGTAGCCTGTTCTATAGTCTTCACCAAGCTTTACACCCTTAGGTTATATTCAGGTTTTCCTTGACTCTGGGTTGCATTTCACTAGACCTTTGAATGGTTGTCCTTATTACTGACCTGATTCTATAAGCTGCTGCTGCTGCTGCTAAGTCGCGTCAGTCATGTCCGACTCTGTGCGACCCCATAGATGGCAGCCCACCAGGCTCCCCCATCCCTGGGATTCTCAAGGCAAGAACACTGGAGTGGGTTGCCATTTCCTTCTCCAATGCATGTAAGTGAAGTCGCTCAGTCGTGTTGACTCTTAGTGACCCCATGGACTGCAGCCTACCAGGCTCCTCCGTCCATGGGATTCTCCAGGCAAGAGTACTGGAGTGGGTTGCCATTGCCTTCTATTCTATAAGCTAGATGGTCTCTTTGCTTCCTGAGGCATATTTGTAAGAACTTTTTATGTAGTAATTAACCTAGTATTTTTTAACATCCATAGAAGTAACTACTATAAATATCAGTGTTTTACAGATAAGAGAAATGAAATATAGAAAGGTTGGATAACTTTACACGTAGTCACCAACTGGTGGCAAAATCAGATTTCAAATCCAGGTAATTTGGGTTTAAAGTCTGTACATTCAACTACCATGTTATGCTACTATGAAAATTGAAGGCAGATTTATCGCTGAGGGTCAAGAAACTGAGGTAGTTCCCTTCTAATTGTCTCAATAACCTCTATGATTCCAATGTAGCAGAAGGTTCAGTAGGACTGAAAACCATGAAACAAATGTGAGGGGAATGGCAAATGTTTGTTCAGAGACTCACCATTGATGTGATTTTCTCATCTATCAGCACTCAGATAACCACAAGCTCTATTAGGGGAAACAAGGGGAGTAAGGATGTCAGTGGAGGGTGGTTCAGATGAGCAGATATCCAGAGTGAGTATAAAAGAAAACTTTGAGATGACTATCGGAATAGAATCATTTTGGCATCACCATGTGCCATGCAGGATCGCAGTTCCCAGACCAAGGATTGAACCCATACCCACTGCATTGGAAGTGTGGAGTCTTAATCACTAGATCACCAGGGAAGACCCACTTCTCAGGTGGTACAGTTTGTAAAGAATCCACCTGCCAATGCAGGAGATGCAAGGGATAAGGATTTGATCCCTGCTTTAGGAGTATTCCCTGGAGTAGGACATGGAAACCCACTCTAGTATTCTTGCCTGGAAAATTCCATGGACAGAGGAACCTGGTGGGCTACAGTCCACAGGTTGCAAAGATTTGGACATGACTGAACATACACAACCAACAACAACATGTGGAATAGAATATCACAGAGTGAGACTGTTTTTTCTCTATGTGCAGGATGACATTTGGTTCATATTTAGTTAGAGTGATGTATGTAAATCCTGGAAAATTCAAAGCTACTGAGAGTATAGTCTGAGTTTTCTGATCTAGCATTCTGTGGATAGGGGAAAATGTCAAGAATTTTATACCTGGTTTGAATCTTGGAGGAGATTTGTTCTATGGAAGGAAGCGTAATTTATGGTGTAGATATCAGATTTGGGAAGCCAGGGTTTTACCTCCAGGTTCTAGCCAGAATATGGGACCAGAACAGTTAGTTGATAGGGGTTCTTTTGATCAGTTGGTCAAGTTTCCACTATGATAATATGCTCTTCTTCCAGAGAGATGCTTCCAGACCTTTCACTTGAAATGACTTATCGACTAATATTTCTCTGGATTTAGTTGTAGTCTGCTATCCTTATCTGATAAAATGGATTATATCTGAATTGAAATAGATGTGAAAATTGTACAGTGCTTCCTACAATAAGATTTTAAATACAGTAAACATTGGTAAAATCAATCTAATATAATGCTTCTATTTTTATATTGCTTGTAAATTCTTCTGCCAAAATCAAGGACTGAAAGAGGAGTTTTGTCCTCTTTGAATTTTACCCCACCCCAAATAAATATATAATTGATAAAATTTTTAAAAAATAAAAAAAAATAGATTCTATCCCCACACTTTCATTACTTCAACAACATTCTTCTTTACTAATTTTACAACTTAAAACCTCTCTGAATTTATCATAAGGAGTCACTGGGTATAAGCTATATTAAAATAGTTATGCAAAACACAAAGTCTAAGATGTTCCCAGGTTCACTTCAGCTGCTTTACTACCAACAGACTCATGTTTTGATATCGATAAGAATTTTGGTTTCCTACTTCTCTCTCCTAAATATATCTCAAAACCTTCTGTTGCTCCCCATCTCCAGTTCACTCTATTTGTTCAGGTCACTTCTGTTCCTTGTCTGAAATGCTGAGATAGCTTCTTAACTGGTCTCCCTACTTTTCTTCTTATCTACCTTCCCTGTCTTTCCTCATATTGCATATAATGTCATTTTTCTGATGCAGAAATACAGTATCTCTGTTTAAAATCTTTCTGTTCTTCACTATTTGGCTTAGTGAAAAAGCCCACAAACTTTTAAAAATCTCTCTAGTCTTCTATCTTAATACCAGTGTCCTTGTTTCTAGGATTTTGATTAGAAAACTGTCCTGCTGTTCATCTCTAGCCTGAGTCCTGCCACCTGGCTGATTCCTGATTCCTCCTTCAATTTCAGTTTGAATGTCTCTTCCTATAAGAAGACTGGTTCCCTTTTGACTACTATAAGTATTCCTCCTTTATGCTCCAAAGAACTGGGTACTTATTTCTTTGTTATTTAAAATGTTCAAAAGATTTTGAAAAGTGAAAGTTGCTTAGTTGTGTCTGACTCTTTGCAATCCAGTACACGGAATCCTCCAAGCCAGAATATTAGAGTGGGTAGCCTTTCCTTTCTCCAGAGTATCTTCCCAACCCAGGGATCGAACCCAGGTCTCCCGCATTGCAGGCAGATTCTTTACCAACTGAGCTATCAGGGAAGCCCCAAAGATTGCAAAGTCACCTTCTTCTTTCAACGGAATATAAGCTCCTTGAGATAAGTGACATCTTGTTTGTCATTGTATCTCATGTTGAGCTTAATGGTTGGCACAGAGTAGTTGATTATGTGTTTTTAGTAAACTGAAAGTCGTCTGACATTATTCTACAGCAATCTTTCTCAGTTCTCCTCAATAAAAAGGACACACAGGATCAATTTTGGATGGTTTTCTAGATATGAACCCTGGGTTTATCCTGAAATAACCCAGAGAATGTCTGATATATTAAGCTGATTACTGTGTCTCCCTCAATCAGAAAATTTCCTGATCCAGCTCTTCAGGGACATTCTGCCTTTCTTAAATGTCTACAGTATGATTCTCACTCACTCAGAAATTTTCCTGAAGCAGCTATCCAGAGATAATCAGCCTGTCTTTAAACCGTCTTTCTCCTGTGTTTAGCTCCCCTTATCCTTGGGGTTCACCTTCTCACTCATCTTGCTTCCTCTTGCTCAACACCCACATCCACATGGAATGAAACTTTTTCTCTAAATAATGTTTGTATAAAAATCTGGGCTCAGAAATTCCATCTATAAATCCATTAGTGTGGGTGAGTGTGCTCAGCTGTGTCCAACTCTTTGCGACCCACTGGACTGTAGCCTGTCAGACTGCACTGTCCGTGGGATTTCCCAGGCCAGAATACTAGAGTGGGTTGCCATTTTCTTCTCCAGGGGATCTTCCAGACCTAGATATCGAATCCCTGACTCCTGCATTGGCAAGCAGATTCTTTACCACTGAGCCACCTGGGAAGCCCAATAAATCCACTTGGGTAACATAAATACAAACAAATGTAAAGTAAAAGAGTTTATGCAAATGCATATATATATATATTATTTGGGGTAAGATATGTGATCTCAGGATTGACAGTTATAGAAAAAGGTCCTGTGCGATTAGGCAATAAGAACTTCAGGCAGATTGCAGAAAGTCTGTAGCTGCCATTTCAGAATACCTTCAAATGTAACAGGTCACCCAAAGTGTCAATGCATTTTTTACCAAAGGTAAGTTAAATTCAAAGGAGAGACTGCAAAATCTCAAATATATGAATTGTGTTTTTATTTTAAACACGGATTCAACAAGACTTTTAAAGATAAATTTATGTAGACTTTACATACTGATTCATAGACAGGTCTTATGCTGATACAATTGTAAGGGAGACAGGTAAGAGGTAAGGTTATAGGTAGATTTTGTTTTCTTCTGCAGCATTGGTAGCTTTTTTTTTTTTTTTTTTAATTGCCATCAAGACAGCCCTTGGGTAAGTGACATTTCAAGAAACCACCAGAAGACAGATAACAGCATCTGATTACTTTAGGGTTAATCGTTAGCAACACGGTTGTACTAGTGACATTGTTTATAGTGTTCAATTAAATGCCGATTTAATGACACTCCACATTTAAACAGCACCGCTGAGCTTTTATGTAGTTCCAGCCCAGAGGATTGACCAGCTGTCCACTCTTGATGACCCACCACATGCCTTTCCTTCTATGTTTCAAGGATGCAGGTAATTGCTAGTCCTGACAGAGACTAAACAAGCTATTGTCTTGCTGTATCCATAATGCCTTTCCTAATAGGAAATGAATTGGGCAATCTTTACAGTGCCAGGTATCCAACAGAAACCGGGTTTGGATATTAATATGGTAGCAATTTTGTTACATGAAGCTTTTGCTGGATATTTCACTCTGCATTTGCAGCTTTTTATTATACCTTGAATTTTGAGAGCAATGATGGGTGCATTACCACCAATTAAACAGGTGCAAGGTTATCCTTTCCACTCAACCAATTCACTTGGGTTTTTGGAAATATGGTTTGCAAACCTGAAAAGTATTCCCATTCCAGGAGTGCAAGAGAACAAAATGACCAAGGGCTAATATTCAGCAGCAATAAGACTGCTAGCCCCTGATCATTTGCATCTAAAGAAACCAATTTGAACCAAAGGGCTGCTACTGAAATGTGTCATTTACTAATAGACTTCTATAAATATGTGATATCTTGCTCCTTCAGATATTCTCAGCTGAAAAGAAATAAAGTTTGAAGATATTGACTCCATTTTCCTACTTACTCCTCTTAAAGAATACAGTGGACAAATCCTTACTATATGACAAGCTTGTTGTATTTCCTGATGATATAGATGTGCAAGTGATAGTCTCCATCTCAGAGGACTTCACACTCTAGTGGGAATAACAGAGAAATCAACAGAAAAGCATAAGGTAGAGTGCATGTAACTGTGATGAAAGTGGTATATATTGCACTGGGCAATATAAAAGAGAGAGAGATTTTTTTCAAAACAAAGAAAAAAGTTAAAAAAACTGCATACAGAAAAAAAATGGGTTGAATCACCAATCTGAGGCGATTTCAGCTCTTGGTTTATATAATCAACTTATACAACGTAGTCTTGAATACACCAGAAATAACCCTCAAGAACAATTTCTGTGAAAGTATAATATCAAATTGAGTAATGTGAAGGTTAAATATTCTACTTGAACTTCTTAATACAGCATGCAGAAACATCTGACATAAAGCAATAGTAAACATTCTGTATAATTAATCAGTAACTAATATTAATTGAAGGTGATCAAATATTTTATTAAATATATATTATCATTATTAAGAATTTATACCTATATTTATATCTAGAGAAGCAGAGATAGAGAAGGAGAGAGTCATATATCAGTTCAGTTGCTCAGTCGTGTCCAACTCTTTGTGACCCCATGGACTGCAGCACGCCAGAATTCCCTGAGCATCACCATATCAGATATTAATATTTAGGAGATCTATCAAAGAATCCTGTTTTATATTCTATTTTATGGCAAACTGCATTTAAGAAATTATAGCTTAACTAAATTATGAGACAAATTATATTTCAACACACTGGTTTACCATGGATATACCTTTGTTTTCTATCACTTCTAGCTATTCAAGTGAGAATTTAATTAAACATTTCTTACTTGAACAAATTATCTGATGAAATGAGATCAGTGATGGCTAGTGACTGGAGGGTACTGTCTAGGGTGATTGATGATTCTGAGAATGCAATGCTGAGTCTTATTTTACATTGCATTCTGACCCTTAAGTAACATCTGATCTTAGAGAAAGCTAGTCCAAATCAGAATATTGAATCAAAATTTGGGGGTTAGAGTATAGTGATCTAATTATCTTTCCTTTAGGATTTAAGATAAAGTATTAGAATTAATAATATTGATTTATTTGTGAAACATTGCCATTATAATTCCTTGTGAGATTTCTTCCTTGTTTAATTTAGTTCAATTTTAACTTCCTATTCCTTCTTTTGATCCACCTAATGAGATCAATTTAGTTCTTTGAATTTGCATGTATCCTTAAAGAATACTAAGTATTTTTGATGTTATTATTCTTGCCTTTTTTGGGTCAAATACCCACATTATGTAAGTAATATTAATATTATGCTGTGTTTTATCTTCATACTTGTTTCATTCAACACTCATTTTTAGATGTGTTCATTTGAATGTAGGTATTTGTGGTTCATTTATTCTAACCAATCCATAGGCCCCATTATTTATAGCCAGGAATGTGGTTTTTGTGTCTTAAGTATTTTCATACTTAATTTTACTAACTATTGCTATACCACCCTTCAGAAAGTTTGTGATGATTTGCACTCCCATCCTAAGTGTGTGGTGAACTCCATCATCCCTATATGTATATATTTTAAAAAGAACAGTGTGTGTCAAAAAAGAGATAGGCATGTACTGCAGATATTTCAGGCTCTAAGAGCTGGCATCTTACTCCCTGCAAACCTACGTACTATGTACTTCTTCTTCTGCCTGTGTACTAAACCTAGATTCATACAAGTCCTCCCCCCACCACCAAATTAAGAAAGCATTAAAGAAAGAAACAATGAAAAAGAAAACAAGGTAAATGAAAATCTGTAGTAGAGTGGAAAAGATGTTACCATACATAGAAGCAACTCATTGCCAATTATTTGGCAATAGAAATGATTTTTTAAACATTTTATATGCAAGCATACTCATACAGGAGAATTGATAAAGGGAGCAGAAATATTCGGAGCTGATGGACACTACTGTAATGATCTGACCATGGCTCTTTCTCCCCATTCCTTAGGTTTTCTCACCTGTGCATGAAACAAAGTAAATGAATTTCTCTCTAGACCACATAAACAAATCTCTCTCTCTCTCTCACTTGATCGCTTCCTCCTTCTTCATCCTTATTCATCCCTCAATCTCTTTTTTCTCTATTTTTCCCCCTCCTGTCCTTCAGAGAAGCTATATTAAAAGGATCTAAGATGACTCCACACTGACCTTACAGCCTGGTTCATGGGAAACAATCCCACATTCTTCACCCCCATAGACTCTGCCTCCTCATCATGGTTCTTCCTTGTGTCCTGTTTCAAGGCAGGAAGCCAGCCCCCTTGGCCTTATATTTCTCAGGTAAAAGTCAGAAATCAGACCACTGCATCCTCAAATAGGCAGGACATATTTGAAGTTCTCCACATGGAAGTGAATGAAGCACCCTGCATTCTTCTCTCTTATGGGCTAGTGGGGGTTAGGACTCATGAACAAATCAGCTACTCACTACAAGCAAAAAAATTACCTTTCTGATTTATCAACATATCAGTGTTGGTAAATGGTTTTATACATTACATGTCCTGTTTCCGACCATCTTCTTTGAAATATATTTATCCTAAACTAGAAATTCACTTGAAATCTCTTTTGACATTATAGTACTTTATTCAAAACATACAAAAGAAATGAAGAAATAAACACTTTTTAGAAGCCTAGATATTTTCAGTATAGCATCTTTTAGTCTTTGTGTGGTAAGCAAACAAGATTTATTATTTGTAGTAGTTATTCCTGTATTTATAGCATGGTACACCAAGTTGTCTGTTTGAAAAGGGAGTGAAGGTTTAGGTTTGTAATGTCTTTAGTTATTTTTCCTACAGTTCAGTTCAGTTCAGTCACTCAGTCATGTCCGTCTCTTTGTGACCCCATGGATGCAGCACTCCAGGCTTCACTGTCCATCACCAACACCAGGAGCTTGCTCAAACCCATGTCCATTGAGTCAGTGATGCCATCCAACCATCTCATCCTCTGTTGTCCCCTGCTCCTCCAGTCTTCCATCTTTCCCAGCATCAGGGTCTTTTCCAATGAAAAGAACTGGTCTTTTCCAGTTCTTTGCATCAGGTAGCCAAAGTATTGGAGTTTCAGCTTCAGCATCAGTCCTTCCAATGAACATTCAAGACTGATTTCCTTGAGGATTGACTGGTTTGATCTCCTTGAAGTCCAAGGGACTCTGAAGAGTCTTCTCCATCACCAAAGTTCAAAGTATCAATTCTTCAGGCTCAGCTTTTTTATCATCCAACTCTTACACCCATACATGACAACTGGAAAAACCATAGCTTTGACTAGATGGACTTTTTGTCAGTAAATAATGTCTTTGCTTTTTAATATGCTGTCTAGGTTGGTCATAGGTTTTCTTCCAAGGAGCAAGTGTCTTTTAATTTCATGGCTGCAATCACCATCTGCAGTGATTTTGCAGCCCCCCAAAAATAAAGTCTGTCACTGTTTCCATTTTTTCCCCATCTATTTGCCATGAAATGATGGAACCAGAAGCCATGATCTTCGTTTTTGGAATGTTGAGTTTTAAGCCAGCTTTTTCACTCTCCTCTTTCACTTTAATCAAGAGACTCTTTAGTTGTTCTTCGCTTTCTGCCATAAGGATGGTGTCATTTGCGTATCTGAGGTTATTGCTATTTCTCCCCGCAATCTTGAATCCAGCTTGTACTTCATCCAGCCCGATATTTTGCATGATGTACTCTGTATATAAGTTAAATAAGCAGGGTGACAATATATTTTTCCTTAACCAATGCTAATCCTAGTTATATAGATGTTATGAGACTGCTGCTGCTGCTAAGTCACTTCAGTTGTGTCCGACTCTGTGCGACCCTATGGACAGCAGCCCACCAGGCCCCTCTGTCCACAGGATTCTCTAGGCAAGAATACTGGAGTGGGTTGCCATTTCCTTCTCCAATTATGAGACTAGTGCCTTTCATTTTCCATGATACATGCCATTGGCATTTAGCCTTAATCTGAAACAAAAGAGCAAAAATGCCTCAGAGAGAAATAGTGGTCTTTTAACTGGTAAGAGGCAAGTAAGATTCAACTATTTCATCCAGTTTTGTTTGTATTTTCCTGTTGGAATAAAGTTTACCATTTTTGCTTACTATAAAATGTAAGTGTATCTTAAGAACAGATGGATCAAACATTTTGAATGGCACGATTACCATATATATATATATGTATACACACACACATACACACTTAAAACCCCTTTTTAGAAATACCACAGCAGAAGTGTCAAGAAGATAAAGGAATATACACTGACAAATAACAACCTAGAAAAGTAAAAAGTAAGGGGTAAGACAAGAAGACTGGGTTATAGGTAACATGAGAAGATAATTTTTACTCCTCAAAATGTATTAGGATCTACTACTTCCCCATGACAGAAACTAAATAATGTTACTTTGCACATTATCTGTTTACTTATTTTCCTTTTGTAGGTAAACATTGAATTTTTAGTTTCATGAATATAAATTAGAAATGGTCTAAAATTTTTAAAAAAGAATATATTTTTCCCAGAAAGAAAAGCTGTACTTTTTTTTAAAACACTGTAAATTTTTATAAAACTGATTCTTTTATTCCATTGCATTCTATACAGTATGTTAAGCATAGAATAGATGAACCTTCCATTTTTAAATATCAGTGATTTATTTTTGTTATACTTAGAAAACCTGACAGTTTAACTATGGTGGAAATCTCTGCTTTCAAGTGAATCTTTTAGCAATAAAATTAAAAAAAGAGTTCAGATTCAGGGCTTGGATGGATAAGGGAAAAAATACTGCAGTTTTAGAATTTACTACCTGTGTATAAAGGTGCTTTTATTCTAACTCTAATGTCGAGCTTTAATATACTTAAAAACCTTCTCGTTGCATTAGGTCCCTGCTATCTGTACAGTGCTAATGAGTTTTACTTTGCCCAAGTCATGTTCTATAGTGTGCTAAAAGTTGTTTTGAGTTTTGTGTGTGTGTGTGTGTGTGTGTGTGTGTGTGTTTTAAGCCTTGGTGTCTGCTGTGCTGTTTGAGAAATAAAAATTTTTAACAAAATCAAGAAAGTCAAATTTGGGACCTACTTATATGGCTATTTCACATTATGTTTGTTGAAAATGCAAACTAACTCTTCCATTTTCTAAATTTCATATTAGTCCTTGGATGCACCTAATATAATCCATAGACACAAAAGTGATACACTTGCTGGTTTATTTGAGGCATTTCCCTCAATTAATGCTATGCAGAATCATAATAATCCAACTTAATGAGTTTTGTATTGGCATTTGGATTAGTATAACTAATAAATCCCAGTCTGCTTACTTTCCAAGTTCATTACTTAGCCTTCTTTAATTCACTGGCCTTATATATACAAATGCAGGGCTATTTGAAATATAAGGATAAAGGATTGCAACCCTAAAGTTCAACTATGAAATTTAGATCTACAGAATATTAATTTAGGAGTACTATAGGAAAGTCATTCATTTTACAGATTAAAAAAATGGACATGATGTAGACAGAACAAACAGGTGACTGGAGTTAGGATAACTAGTTGTGAATGTGCTCAGTTGCTCAGTCATGTCCAGCTGTTTGTAACCCCATGGGCTGTAGCCCTCCAAGCTCCTCTGTCCCTGGGATTCTCCAGGCAAGAATACTGGACAATTTCAGAGTAGGTTATCATTCCCTTCTCCAGGGGATCCTCCCGACCCAGGGATCGAACTTGGTCTCCTGCATTTAGGACAGATTCTTTACTGTCTGAGCCACCGAATGAAGATCACTGAAGTACAGACATCCCACCCACCACTAATCCAGGGCTCTGCCAATAATGCTGAATCCAAGCATGAAGTGATAAGAGAGAAATATGCTTCCCAATCTTCCATCATCTGAAATTTACTTAAAACAAGCATGAACTAATAAGTTATACTGCCTTAGGCATGTTACTTTCATTCTTATTCATAAAACACTTCACACATAGTAAATGCTTGATAAATATTTGTTGAAATAAATTAAATTAATTCAGGGATAAATAAAGTGTAACACATCTTTCCAAAGCTTCACTGTGTTAATGTCAATTCGTGAGCTTCACCTGCTCTGAAGTTCTACCTACCCCATGGCAGTTATCTGCTTTTTACCTAAAAACTGAATTCTGAAATGCACCAAAGCGAGTAGTCTCCCATGTGCTCAGAAAATGTCATCTTGTGTTGTTTTGCTCTAAATCAAAGAGCCCTATTTGTATCTCTGCTGTCTGCACCTGTCATTTGAATATTGCCCCACAGGGCAGTGATATCCTGTAACAGTGGCCGCCTTGCCCTGTTGTTGTTTAGTCACTCAGCCAAGTCCAACTCTTTGCGACTCCATGGACTGTAGCCTGCCAGGCTCCTCTGCCCATGAATTCTCCAGGCAAGAGTACTGAAGTGGGGAGCCATTCTCTTTTCCAAGGCCTCTGCCTGACCCAAGGATCAAACCTGGGTCTCCTGCATTGCAGGCAGATTCTTTACCATCTGAGCCAGCAGGGAAGCCCCTACCTTGCCCAACAAGAGGCTGAAGATGTTCTGTGATTGGGGACAGAGATGGGGAGAATGACTGTCTCTCCATATTCTGTGATTCTTCCTGAATCCTAAACAACACTGCTGGGCCACACCAGGTCGTAAATGGAATAGCTAATATTTAAAGTTAGCCTGGCTGCTGTCTCTGAGCTACTCCCTGAAACCATGTGAAGTGTGACGATGATGTTCCAGCCTCTACATCTTATTCCACTTTCTGAGGATAATGCACAAACATGCCTTTCTTCTGTCTTCAGTGAAACAAATATTATTTGCACATAAATTTCTTGAATAGGTTGTTTATAGGGGAATAGATAAGGAAAGAGTTTCATCTAGCTTCACTTTCCAGAAGTGTCCCATCTGTGCTCCAAATTCCAACCTAATTCATTGCAATAAAGTAGCAAGATTTGTCATTCTCTGATACATATTTCATACTTTCCCTTTGTGTTTTTATATTTATTTATTGATCTAAGACATACAGTCTTGTTTTGAAAAGCTACACAGAACCATTCAGCTGTTGATCATTCTATATAGCACATTTCTGTTGTGATGATGCTGCATTATAAACAACTCTAAAATTCTCAGTGACTTAGAGCACAATTTCTTGTTCCTGGGCTTACAGGTCAGCTGTGGCACTGCGGGGCTCAGATGGGGTTAGCTGGGCTTGGATCCAGGCTGTACCTGTGCCCAGGTATACTCAGTGTTTCTTTTCATTGCAGGACTAGTGGCTCAACTTGGTTTATTTCTCATGGCAAGTGACAAAGCTACAACAGCAAGAGAAACTATTCAAGTGTATTCAGTGCCTCTTCTTGCATTGAATTTATTAACATCCCATTACCTGAAGCAAATCACGTGGCTCAACCCAAAGTTAGCAGGGTAAGGATGGATATTCTCCCTACTCTACTGTTAGGCTCTGTAGAGTTACATATAGTAGATTTAAGTATAATCCTATTTTGGGGAGTGCGGGAGGTGAAAAAAACAGAACAATCTATTTTGCTACAGTTGGAAATAATGATAACAGTGATGGCAGTGATAAAATGATGATAGTAGAAGGAAGTTGTCTTTCCCCCTCGTTTCTGACATTAAGCTATATTCACCCTGACATTTTTATCCTTAATGGTAATAGCCTAACAAGTTGGTCTCGTTGGAATGTTTTATTTTTCTCCCCATGAGCAATTGAAGAACATTTTTTGGTGGGGAGGGGGAAGTTTTTCCCAAACATAGAGGGAAATGCACAGGAGCTGAAACACCACTGTTAAAGAGATACAGGGCTCTGAGATGTGCTTTGAAGATGTGACTTTGAAGTTAACATCTTATCTAGCTACCATGGTCTTATGCTTAAGTATTAAGGAAAGAGGACTGTGTACATTTAGAAAATCCTTTAAAAAAAATTAGAGGCTGCAGTACTTTGGTGCTTAGATAACAAAGAGTATTTCACACCTTGGATGAAGATTCCTTCCTTCCACTTTGCAGGCACTCCCCAAATCCAGCAGTCTGAGGATGAAACAGAAACATTCAACATGTGAACTAGAAGCAGGAGAGGGCATATAAGCAGTAGTAGGACATCTCCAGTTTTGAAGTGTGGTGATATAATGGGACGCAGATCAAGAGAGCAGGAAAAATGGGAGACCTCATTTAAGTGAGAATGAACTAGTTTTAGTACATGCGCAGACAAGAGGTGAGAAGAAAATTCAGGGGGAACTTTTACTGCTACTGCAGGCTGTTTTCATCCAAGCTAGTTGTTTGAAGGCCTCAGAGCTTATGTGGTTTTTGCTATTATTGAACACCGTTATGATCCATATACTACTGTTTTATCTTCAGTGAGGTGGTAAAATAGTGAATTCTGAGAGTTCCGTTGTTCATGAAAGGAATATGGTTTCCCAGCTCATAGTTCCCTTTGCTTAGGCTAAGATAACAAAACCAAAATTGGATCTATCTTAAGGAAACAAGAATGAATGATAGCTTATCAGATCAATAAAAAATGTCAACATCTGGTTAAGACTATGCCCAATGGACAAAAATTTGCGTAGCACTTCTAAGATTTTATATTCCATAATATGCTACATAACAGCTAGAATTTATTTATTGCTATCAAGTTAGAGGAAGCTAAAAGTTATCTCATCAGTACCATAGAATTGTATTCCAATACTTTTCATCACCTGAGGGACATTCCACAGGCTGTGAAATTCTCAATAAAATTGTAAACCTCATTGAATTCTCTCACACTGAGCTGAATATCAATAGAACTACAATTTTATTGGCAAGTGCTGGCCAGCAAAAATGGGAATTGCATTGATTTACATTATCATAGCTTAATATCCTTTAACAGACAATGTCCCCTAGGTTCATTCCACAGATAACTTTCTTTAAACTTACTCTTTCTCTGGGACTTTCTTAGGAATCTCATCTATTCCCACGCTTTAAGCGTCAATAAATCCTGAAATTGTATCTCTAGACTTGCATTACAGTCTCCTTGACAATCTACCTTGGATATCCTACAAGGAACTGAAACGTGGCAAAAAGCAAACCCATTCATTCCTTTCCTCAGTATTTCCCAAAACATTCTGTTTCTCTTGATGTTTTCATTTCTGTAAATAGGTCTGGTGTATTAAACTTGTAGCTATTATCCTTCTCCTACTTTCTCTATATTTCATCTATGCAAATTCTACATCTACAATTCATCAATATTTTATCCCCACATTTCCATTTGTAGTCCATCTCCTCTATGGTAGATCCTCCTAACTCTTAAATCTTTGGAAAAATCCTTCCAAATGTGATTCCCAAGCTCACTCCTCTTGCCTTCTTAATTCACCTATTAATCTCTCTGCTTATGAATCTCGCTGATGTGTACCCCTCTGCTATTCCAAATTTTATGTTGGGGGTCCACTTCAAATGTCATTAACTCCATTATGATTTTTTCCAGTGTCATAACCATATATAGTTTCTCAGTCATGTGAAGTTTCTTGTAAATTTTACCCCTTAAATATTGTCGCTCATGGTTAATCCTTTTTAAAATGTGATCAGTTTTGTGTTTCTCCATTTTCTCCCACCAGGCACAGAATCATATGTCTTCTGATGCTGAAAATGAAGAATTACTTATCTTTCTATCCAAGGCTATCATTTGCACATAAAAGATGAACAGTAAATGCTGACTAAATTTAATCAGCTACTCAACTCAGGCCCTGTGAATTCATGTTTATTTTTTAGAAAAAAAAGTATCACATTTTTCTTCTAGTGGTTATACAATTGAAGAATTACCTAGAGTCACATCCATACCCAAGAACACAAATGCTCACAAATAACTATTGATATTATTTTGGTTTGATTTATTGGAAAGCATTCTTTTTTTTTTTTTTACCCTATACCTAGGAAGATTTTAAAGTCCTCTGTTAGGATAAAGCATGTGTTTAAAATATTGGAGGCTGTTCTTACTCAAGAGCTAGAATAGTGGACCAGAATTGTCTGCCATGGACAGACTGTAAGGGCCTTACACTGAGGAGATGCCTTTTCAAATGAATTTACTTGAATGGCTACTGATGTTGAAAACGGTGTATTTTAGGTAAAATTAAATGAGGCCTTCCAGTGTGTATTCAAATTCAGTAAAACCTTAATTTTCAGGAAAAATATAGAGAGATAAATAATTTATATGGCCAATGATTCTTAAGTATCGCTCACATTTGCTGTTTTTTGTTTCTCTTTATTATGCAGTCTAGACTGATTTGCTCTCTTTCTCTCTTGATAGCTAATGTTGAACATGTGCTAAATCTTGCAAGAATATCTGCTATGAAAATAAAAGTAAGTGTGGTTCATTTGAGATGATATCTTATATTTTCTTGGCTATCTATGGATTGCATGATTCTAGTAGTACAAGCTCTCCCTCGGCTTCCGTTTCCCGAATTGACGTTAAATAAACCCTGAAGCTTTGGTGCTAAAATAGACAATTCAGCAATTAAAGAGACAGAAAATGGAGAGAGTATATTTACTTTAACACTGCCTCCATTATTCTAAACCCCCTAACAACAGTAATAAAATATTTTAGCAAGAGTTTCCAGATACAATAGGAATTTAATTTTCTTTTCAGAAAGAGGAACTTGTTCATAGCTCACTAGAGAAGACTGGATTTATAAGTTATTCAGTTCTTCTAATTGTGATAAAATTGAGGCACAAAGTAATTTATTTTCTCTTTCAATGTAGTAGATACAATGTGGAAGATAAAGCTAAATAACTGAAGGAAAAATTAGCATGTATGAGATACACATTGCTACTTTGGAAATTGTAAAGTCTCTGTGGTTTCAGCAGTACAGGTCAGAATCTGCACCTTCACACATGGTCCCTGGTGAATAGGCAGTGTGTGGCCAGGTAGGCTGGGTAGCAGGAAGTAACTTTATCCATGTTACATTCACACCAACAGTGAGGCAAAGCACCCCACTCACGTGCAGGACGTGATTTTCAGGGGATCATCCTACATCTTTGCTTTACTGACTGTGTAAGCCTTTTATTGCTGCTTATTGCAGGGGATTTAGAAGGTATGGGCTGTTCATGTGTGTTCAGTTGCTCAGTTGTGTCCGACTCTTTGCAACCCCATGGTCTGCAGCCCACCAGGCTCCTCTGTCCATGGGATTTTGTAGGCCAGAATACAAGAGTGGGTTGTCATTTCCTTCTCTAGGGGATCTTCCTGACCCGTGGATCAAACCTGTGTCTACTGCATTGGCAGGCACATTCTTTACCACAGAGCCACCAGGAAAGCCCCAAGGTATGGGTCACATCATCCTTAAAGAATTGTTTTTGCCCATTGTTGTTTACTTTCAGTTACAAAACTGCAGCAGATATTTGGGAAACATTTCCCATAGAGCCATTTCCACTGACACCAAGTTTAATATGAGTTGTGTTGCTACTCATGTGGAGTTTGTATTTTTAAAAATACTTTTTTTCTTATAATGAAAGTAATTCATGGATATAGAACCCAGGGAATATTTTGCAAATGCACAGAAGGAGTTATTTCTAATCCTATTGCACTATTTTTTTAAAAATTCATTTTACTATGTATATAATCATATATCAATATGTATGGTTTCAATCTTGCAGTTCAGTATGTGTGTGTGTGTGTGTGTGTGTGTGTGTGTGAGTGTGTGGGTTTCTATGGTGGCTCAGACAGTTAAGAATCTGCCTGCAATGTAGGAGACTCAGGTTTGATCCCTGGGTTGGGAATATCTCTTAGAGAAGGGAATGGCTACCCACTCCAGTATTCTTGCCTGGAGAATTCCATGAACAGAGGAGCCTGGCTGGCTACAGTCCCTGGATTCACAAAAAGTTGGATATGACTGAGCACCTAACAAACACACATATATATGTATATACATACAGGTGTATATGCATTTATCGAAATCTTGCATTTTTCAGGTTACATTCTCATTGGAAATTTTCCCATGTCATTAATTGTGAAAAAGCATTACATTAATGGCTGCTTAACAGTCCAATGTTAGACACACTTTAATTCATCTATCCATTCTCTATTATGAATAAAAGAATTTTTTTCTGTTTATAATATCATAGATTCAGTTGTGAGGAATTAACTTCTAAGGAAAGTTAGCTTTTAGTTCATTTCAGTCACTCATTAGAGTCCGACTCTTTGTGACCCCATGGACTGCAGTACAAGAGGCTTCACTGTCCATCACCAACGCCTGGAGCTTGCTCAAACTCATGTCCATTGAGTCAGTGATGCCATCCAACCATCTCATCCTCTGTTGTGCCCTTCTCCTCCCGCCTTCATCTTTCCTAGCATCAGGGTCTTTTCCAATGAAAATAATTGGTCTTTTCCAGTTCTTCACATCAGGTAGCCCAAGTATTGGAGTTTTAGCTTCAGCATCAGTCCTTTCAGTGAATATTCAGGACTGATCTCCTTTAGGATTGACTGGTTGGATCTCCCTGCAGTCCAAGGGACTCTCAAGAGTCTTCTCCAAAACCACAGTTCAAAAGCATCAATTCTTCAGTGTTCAGCTTTCTTTATAGTCCAACTCTCACACCCATACATGACTACTGGAAAAACCATAGCTTACACAGACCTTTGTTGGCAAAGTAATGTCTCTGTTTTTTACTATATTGCCTAGGTTGGTCATACCTTTTCTTCCAAGGAGCAGGCATCTTTTAATTTTATGGCTGCGGTCACCATGTGCAGTGATTTTGGAGCCCCCCAAAATAAAGTCTGTCACTGTTTCCACTGTTTCCCCATCTATCTTCCATGAAGTGATGGGACCTGATGCCACGATCTTAGTGAATGTTGAGTTTTAAGCCAACTTTTTTCACTCTCCTCTTTAACTTTCATCAAGATGCTCTTTAGTTCTTCTTTGCATTCTGCCATAAGGGTTGTCTTCTACATATCTGAGATTATTGATATTTCTCCCAGCAATCTTGATTCTAGCTTGTGCTTCATCCAGCCTGGCATTTCTCATGATGTACTCTGCATGTAAGTTAAATAAGCAGGGTGGCAATATACAGCCTTGAGGTACTCCTTTCCCGATTTGGAACAGGTCTGTTGTTCCATGTCCAGCTCTAACTAGTGCTTATTGACCTGCATACAGATTTCTCAGGAGGCAGGTAATGTGGTCTGGTATTCCCTTCTCTTGAAGAATATTCCACATTTGTTGTGGTCCACACAGTCAAAGGCTTTGGCATAGTCAATAAACCAGAAGTAGATGTTTTTCCGGAACTCTTTAGCTTTTTCAATGATCCAACAGATGTTGGCAATTTGATTTATGGTTCCTATGCCTTTCCTAAATTCAGTTTGAACTTCTGGAAGTTCATGGTTCATGTACTGTTAAAGCCTGGCTTGGAGGATTTTGAGAATTACTTTGCTAGCATATGAGATGAGTGCAATTATGTGGTAGCCTGAACATTCTCTGCATTGCCTTTCTTTGGGATTGGAATGAAAACTGACCTTTTCCAGTCCTGTGGCCACTGCTGAGTTTTCCAAATTTGCTGATGAGAGAGACTAACAGACTATCTTCTTTCAAAGTTTACCATATTCCACCTAGTTTTTAGGTTTCACAGCAAAGACAGTCCTTGTTTTATGCAAAATATACTAAAGGATTCTTTATTTTACTTACAAATGAGTTTGCTTCCTTCTTTTGAAACCACAGATTCTTTTCTGTGTTTTCTCAGTCTTCATTGACTGTGTTTTTCTGACTCTGTTTAGTATTTTTCTATCTAAAACGTCTTCCCTGTAAGCCTCTATAATGCTGTAATATCTAGTTTGACATATTATATCTTTGACCAGGTTTTGTTTTCTCCCCTTGCACTTGGAGGGGCACTCAGGATGTAGGACTCGGTCTTCTCTATGGCCTTTCTCACTTGAGGAAGTCATTCATTCTGAAGACTGCAATAACCAATGTCACGTGACTGGAATCTATTTTTGTTTACACATATCTTTTATTTACTATTGGGAAAGACTCTTGACGTTTACCCAATAGAAAGACTCTTGAAGCATCAGAACACACTAAATGATGTTCCCCTTATTGCAAATACTTAATGCTATGCTATTATCACTACTACTACTTTTAATAGCAATGCTCATTCGCCACTCACTATATAGGCCAAGAATTGTGCAAAGAACTTTCTTTACTTTCATCTAAATTAAACTTCTCAAAAAGTCTGTGGCCCCATGGACTGTAGCCTGCCAGATTCCTCTGTCCATGGAATTCTTCAGGCAAGAATACTGGCGTGGGTAGCCATTCTCTTCTCCAGGGGATCTTCCCATCCCAGGCGTTGAACCTGGGTCTCCTGCATTGCAGGCAGATTCTTTTTCTCTGAGCCACCAGAGAAGCCCTGACACAATTGTCCAAAGCACTTTCTTTATATTCATCAACATTAAACTTCACAAAATTTCTGTGAGATGGGTACTTTTATTCTTCTTTCACAAATAACATGAGTTTTCAGTGTGTCAAGTATTTTGCAAAGGTCTGCATGACCCTAAAGAGCAGATATAACTATCGCACTATTCAGTCTCATCGTAAACCGTTAATCATAAATGTACACAGAACATTACCATCTTTCACATAACTTCTTTGTAAGTCGGTTGTTTTTTCTTAATAACTAATTCAAACTCCAAAATGGAGATTAGCCATGGAGTTCAACAGTAGTCCTGAGAGAAAGCAATTCAGAATTTGAACCTGAAATGTGAGATCATAGACAGCCCCCTTGTGAAACCTGTATAGCTCCTTAATCCCTTACCTGAGTGCATCCGTTTCCAACTTGCATGATTTTGTTCTCCCATTCTACTCTTCCTTGACCTCCTCGGCTGGCGGATCCTGAATACTGGATGTGGGCTGGGCATAAAGGATTTGTTGATGAGTAAGCAACACAACCCCTGATCTGCAGGCTTGTAGAGCTGGGGGCTCAGCACTGTTGGTAATATAAATCCATTTCAGGAAATGGAAGTACTGTGCACTTATCCACCCAGCAGGGGGCGCTATGGGCACTCTATACCAGGTCAGTTACTGTTGCAGTTACTGTCAATAAACATATGCACTCTGATTGATTCCTAGTATATTAGCCAAAAAATAATTATTGCATTTTAAACTAAAAAGTGTATTATGACTGTCATTAACCTTGTCAAATTGCTAAATTTGAAAAATTCTAATACAATTTTCACTTAAAAATCATGTTATTTCCTTCCCCACATTCTTTCTCTTCATTGCTGGTTATTGAACTGAATATTAACTTTTAAATTCTGCATTTTTGTTTCATAGCATACCCTCATTTGCATTTCTAAAATCAGATATTCCTTTCATATAACACAGTACCGTAATTAAAATATTAAAAGATGCTTTTTGAATGAAGAGAATTTCATTGCCATAAAAAATGCTCAGTGATGCAGAATGTTTCTTTTTTATATTTCAATGGCAGTTTCTCTTTAAATTATTTTCTATGGTGTTAACCCTCTCAGCCTTTAGGGTGGATTAAAACTGTGGAAGAGGAATAGGCAATAAAAAGAATCCAGGCAAAAAAGAAAGCATTGACTTTACAGTAAAATTTTTGAGGAAAAAAAATGTACTTACTTTGTAATTAGCTCCTACCAAGGTGTCTTATTTTCTGATTGTTTCACTTGGCCTCCCTGTGCAGAGGAGAGCTAATCACATTTTTGATCCACAGCTCATTGTTTGTCTGAGTTTGTGGAAATCTAGTCTCTTGTTTTTTTGACTTTCCTCCCTTCCCTGATCCCTACTCACTCCACTTATGCTTGCTGAGAAGTTTGACACCTTTAAATTTTTCTTTTGAGTGTCTTATATGTTTATATTTATTTTAAATTAACTGGTCCCTTATCCTGTTTCTTACTGTCTTTATTCAACACTATAATTTGGAGGTCTGGATAATATTACAGGATGTATCTCTAGTTTGCTAGACACTTTTTAGCAACAGTCAGTTCAGTGTCCTTGTCATTTCTTTAGGGATAGACATCTGAGTTAGCCTCAGATTCCTTGACCCACCTGCAATACCGTCATAAATATCCTAGCAGAACCACGTGTGGACTTGGAGTTTAAGCCCCAGGTCATAGAATGTGTCGTGGTCCAGGGGCAGGTTGGGAAAGACTTTCCAGACATGAGACTAAATGAGAGGCAATAAAGTCTATTAGAGTGGGAGACGCTGTTAGAACAGCGGGCCAGCTCAAGGGAGAACCGACGTTGAACAGGGGTCCTTAGTCCACTTTTATACCCAGGGTACAAGGAGTGGGATAGGGGCCTTGCGAGTCATTTGCTGATTGGATGAGGCACGTATACTGGGTGGAGGGAAGAGTAAAGTAAACACCTTCTCCCGGTGGGGTAGGAGGGGAGACAGGTTTTACTGCTCAGGAGGACCTGAAATCTATTAATAGTTACAACATGGGGGACGGAAGGACAATAAGGGTCTGGTTTTTCTGTTCCTGCATTCCAAGACCCTCCTTGATTTTATGTGTATTTTTGTCTTTGGGTCACCATAGAATGTACACACTTTAATTATTTTAGAACTTTCCATGTGGCATTATAGAGTGGCAGCAGCAGTTTAGTTCAGAAATCTTATTTTTCCCAAGAAAATCTCATTTTCTTATACTTCTTCAGAGGCATGTACTCTCATTCCTCTGTTTAAATTTTGTTATTCTAAGTGATAATTCATCAATTTATTTCACAGTTCCAAGCACAGTTCAAAGAAGATGAAACCCAATCCCCCTAAAACTGAGGCAGTATTTTTAAGAATAAGGACTAGAAAAATTTAGAACTAATAAAACACATGCATGCATAGATTTAAAAAGCCCTGGAAAAGAAGTTTTGTTCACAAGATTGTGTTATGAGAAAGTAAGTTCTAGGATGTTTGCTGTAAGAAATAAACAACAAAACGGCAAGGGTATTACTAAAGAACTCTTTCTGTCTTAGTATCATTGTATTCCTAGCAAGTAGTAAAATATTGTGCACACAGTAGGGTTAATAAATATTTATTCCATATATGAGTAATAATCATAAAAGTGTATATCCTCCTTTTGCAATTAACATAAAAGCCTAAGTATTTCCCCATGTTACAGTATTTACTTTTAAGCATGTTTATGTGTTTCACCATCTGTTCATTGCATAAAAATCAATGTCAAGTTTGTTGGACGCTTTGACTTATGTTTATCACCACCATAAACCAAGGTTCTTAGTAGTGCAATCTCCCTCATCAATTCCTTCTATATCCTGCTTCCTCTTCACTTCTGTAAACTAAAACTGAAAAAAGCCAAGAGCAGAGTCCTAATTCAGAAACTAATGAGCGTGCAAAGTTAATGAGAAAAATCCTAAAACTTCCTCTTTATTCCTGCTGGCTTATTTTTTAATGTAATGACATCACAGTAAGCACAAAGGATCTTATTCCTTCTTTTGAAAAAATATGGTCTTTATTATTCTACTTAGATTTAAAATTTACTTGCTGATTCTAATCTCTATAGTTTACATAAAAGTATTGAAGAAGACATGAAGAAATACTTCATCTTTAAATTTTTTATTTTAATATCTGGTGATTTATTCATTCATAATATGATCTAGCTACAGTATTATGCAAGGTACTGAGGCCCAATTGAGTGGTATGAGCATCCATTTAAGCCAACATTTATTACAAACTTCAAGAGCAGGGTTATCAACAAACATATGTAAAGTATGTAACAATGGGGAATTTTTATTTTCTCTATGAGGGTTTTTGTTTTAAGGAATAATTTCAGGAAAGCTTCTGTAACAAGTAGGTGTGGTCTAAGACTTGGATAACATTTTGCCTGATGGGTAAGGGAAGACATCATGTTTTAAAAATGATTTTTATAGTTAAAGTATATAGCAGGGACAATATCTGGACTTTTCAGAAATCAATACAAAATATTCAAGTGTGAAAGGAAAATCAAAATGGAGTCGATATTGCTAAGAGAGAGCTCTCTGAAATGGAGCCAGAGGCCATTGAGGAAGTGGGATTGATGTTAGTTTCTGTTCAGATGCAAACTGAGCTGTTGGCCACTTACTATCTTAACAAAGGCATTCAGAACGTCTGTACAATGTTCCTGAAACATTGAAACTCAAGATACTTCTTGGACCCTTGCTCTAAATAACTCATGACAGCCTATCCCCTAGGACAGATATTTCCTTTTCTCATCAAAGCCAGTCATAATTCTTGAAAGACAATTTTAACAATCTTGTGACTTTTGTCTTTATAAGCCCCTTCAAAACTCTTGTCTTCCCCAGAACACTGTGATTTACCTGAATCTGTCTCTTGAATTGCAATTCCTAAGGCCCCAAATAAAGCTCTTTGTTCTTTGCAGCCTCAAAACTGACTATTGTTTGACACAAGCAAGTTAATTTTGCATTGTTTAGTAAGGGGGAAATTTGAATTGACAATTAAAAAATCTGTATTTTTAATATACAGAAATGTCCACACTAAGTTATAAAAATAAAAAACTGTCAAGTGTGCAAATCTGTATAAGTATTGCCTCTTGACTTACTTTTAAAAAGCTGTTTGAAAGCTTAATAAATTGCCAAGCAACAATTAATTACATATCATAAAGGGACTTAAAGCTTGGATTGTCATCATTGTCTGTGAAAACATGAATACATGTAAAATATATTGCTTTGTACTGGAATGATATCCCTGTCAGTTGAGATAGCTTTTTTTTTTTTTTTTTAAATGCAAATATTGTTACTTGAGTATATCTGGAATTTCTTTTTAGAATCATTTTCAAAGTGGGGGCCAATCAAAGTGCAGGGTCCAAGATTAAAACAAGCATTGGCTTCTTCAAAACTCTTAGTTCAAAGCAAGTGAATAAATGCTATCTCCTCAATGTCATTATTGGAGAAGGAAATGACAACCCACTCCAGTATTCTTGCCTGGAAAATCCCATGAACTTCAGTCCTTGGGGTCACAAAGAGTCAGACATGACTGAGCAACTTCACTTTTACTTTCAACATCATTATAGGGAAGCAAAATTTAACCTTGGCCCTCTTATGCTTGCCCTGAAGAGTAAGAGGCCTTTATTAAAAGAGAGAAAAGTAGGAGACTATATTGTTTTATATGCTGAAGAAAACAGAAGCGTATGCTTGTACTATAAAAAGTAATTAAAGGTACACATGATACACTTTAAACCTTTGTCCACACCTCTGTCTTAGCTCTTATCACACTAAACTGTGATGATATGCTTACATTTTGATTTATTTTCTGTATTGTACACCTCTAAAAGAAGGGACAATATCTTTCTCATTAGCACCCACAACAAATATCTGCCTCCTTAATAAGTGTAAAAAGAACTGGAAAAAAAGAGAAAGTACCTTTGATAACAGGGTGTTTTTGAATAACTATGACATGAGAACTTTACCTATAAATTAAGTTTGTTTTAATTGAAACCTAAAAGGATCTGTAAATGGACTAATCAAATGTCATTTACTCTGGGGTGTTTTTCCATACTTTTAAACAATTATACATATTTTACCTACAGTATAAAAACAACTCTAAGTGATAATATCACAGTAAAGATATAATTCTTACTTCAGCCTTTAGTTTCTTTTCAAAATGCAGACATGTTTCATTAATATGAAAGAATCTATAAATTGAAATTATTTATTTACATTAGGTTAAGTGAATTACAAAAAACTAAATAAAACATCAATTTGCATATGAAATGCATTCTCTTTTTCACATTGTTTATAAATAGCTTAAAATAACTGAGTTACTAGTATTTCATATGGACTAAAATCAGTTTATAGGTTTGCTGTGTAAAAAGTTGCTAAATATTCATGACAATATCAACATTTAATAAGAAAAGTTATAGCAGCAAATAAGGCAAACATATTACACATGGATTCTGATTGAAAACTAGTCTATAGACTTCTTATAAGGTTTAAAACTTTGATATTTCACAGAACATTGTCTCATGAGATGTCCCTCGGAAGTAAAAAGCTAAACAAGACTAGAACTCAGTGATAAGAAGATTAAGTCCATGTTGTCATAACTTATTTATGACCTGTCTAATCTGTGAATAATGAAGAGTTGATGTTATAGAATCACAATGGTGTGGAAGTTTTAGCATTGAACTTCTCACCTTACTTTCTTTCTTGAAAAGTAGACTCTAAACTAGTCTGAGTTATTTGGTCTGAGAATATCATTTCAAATCACAAGTATTTTGTCAGGTATATATTTAAAATATCAAGTCATCAATAATTAAATTCTGTTTATATTCAGTAACTGTGTGTCACAAAAATGAAAATAATTTATTTGATTTCCAATGAGAAAAAAAATTATAGCTTCCATTTTATAAATAAATCCATACAAATTTAGAAGGAGAGGTCAGATGTCAGCTTACTGCCAGATGTACACGTTTGCCTATATCTTCATTGATATTGACATACTTTGCATCTACATCTGCACGTTGACACCTGCCTTAATATTACATCTATCTGTAACTCACTAGAGTTTCCTTGGGTCTCATGAATCTGTAGCCATTTTTGCAGCAATAAGCAAAATTTAATTGGCTCCAGAATTCATCCACATAATGTAGGAATGCAGCCTTCTGCAAACATACCTGTTATTTCTGGGATTTTACATGTTGTCTCAGAGGCAAGTACAGTCTCATGTTCTCCTTGGACTCCTCTCACTGGTTGTTCTCTGACTAGCAGGTTGGAGGCAGCGTTCTTCCAACTTCTAGTTGAGAGCAAGTTCCTTGTGCTCCCAGTTGAGCTGTAAAGCATCAATTAAGGAAAAAAAAATACTGTTATCTAAGAAAATAACCATCATTACATGCAACACTAAGCTAAGTTTTCAGAGTATAAAAATACTTCCATTATATTACATATGATCACTAATTAACATGATACTCAAGCCTGTAGTATTCAAGATAAGTTCTAAATTCAGAAATTCAAGAGAGATGAAACACAATGATACAAAACAGATCATAGAACCATTGAAATAATGGCTCATGTTGGTAAAATAAAATCCTTTTCTATCCTCTCCAAAATGAAAAGATCTTTCACAGAGTTGGATCTTGTGAAGCTCTTAGATAAAAATGAAACTGTGTTTGTAAAATTTGTAGTCTGAGGTTACTGGGGACTCTGAGGAGCAGGGGAGAGAATGTGGGCATATGGGGTTGAGCAAAAGACCTTAGATGGTAAAGAAGAACTTATTAAGTACCTGCTGTGATGCATTAGTTGGAAAATTAGCTCTATTGGTTGTGGCGTAATGCTAATGAGCCCAGGGATGAGTGTTCCCTGTCGACTTCAGGGTCAGTTAGGTGTGCTTTTCAGTGGCCTCTAATTACAAGGCCTGGCAAGACATTTACATGTGCTGCTGGGGCTGAGGGTACAGAGCAATCTTGGGAATTTTGTATGCCCATCCCTTTCACTGAATGCCTCCTCTCAAGCCATGTGCATTCTACTGGCTATCATAGCAACATTACAACATATATAGTCATGAACAAACAAAATTACTTTTCTTAATAATTGTTTTATTTATATTTTCCTTTGATGTTAGCCTTGGAGAATGTTATGGTGTGATTTCAAGAAAACATTCTTGGTATTATCCATCAGAAGTCATACAAATGTTCATATACTTGAAGAATCTCATCTGAAAATTTAGGTTGGAAAATAATTTGATAGCTAAAAAAGTTATATACATATACATAGGAATTTGTTGTAGAGCTGTTTGTGTCAGGCAAAATTGAATACAAGCTAAATGAAATGTTAAATCATAGAAGAATGACTTTCTCAGTTTTAAAACATTACTGTATAGACTGTTATGCATGAATGAAATAAAATATAATTATGGCAATTGAAGGAGAATATAGGGAAAAGTTATGAGGGAATGTTAGAAGAAAAAAACAGCATGAAATGGTAAGTACATTATGAACAGTTTTTGAATACTGAAATATGAATAAAACTATTTGAATACATAAAAACAAATTTAATAAATAGCAAGACCTTGGTTGAGAAGGAGAACAGTTGTGTTCAAGTAGTGGCAGGCAGAATATTCCGTGGATTAGTGTTAGAATATGTAGATTCTATGGGCTTTCCCCTTGGCTCAGTGCTTAAGATTCCACTTCTAATCAGGAGGCTTGGGTTTAATCCCTGGGTCAGGAAGATGCCCTAGAGAAGGAAATGGCAACCCACTCCAGTATTCTTGCCTGGAGAATCCCATGGACAGAGAAGTCTGGAGGGCTACAGTCCAATGGGTCTCAAAGAGTCAGACATAACTGAGTGGCTAAGTACACATGTAGGTTCTGCAGTCACACAGGTATGGTTTTAAATTTAGATATGTGACCATGTCTAAATTACTTCAGTATTCTATATGTCAACTTAAAGAAAAATTTTATGTTTTATGTTTTATTCTGGGTCTTACTGAGGAATATAGCCTGGGAGCCAGCCACTCAGGAGCTGTGAGTAAACTTATCTGATAGGGTAGAGGAGAGCCAGTTTATAAATGATTTCTTTTTCTTTTTTTTTTTTATCTAGAAAATACATGCAGTCAAGCATGTGCTCTGACTCTGCGACTCTATGGACTATAGCCCACCAGGCTCCTCTATCCAGCGTACATCTTGGTAAAAGACTACTGCTAATCACAAAGAATAGATACCCCAATTTAATGATTTTAGTGTTTTTCTATGTCTGGGAAAATGTGGGAATCTGGGGTCACTGAAATTCTTCCTGAGGCATGCATCTAACTATCTAAGAGTCTGATTGCCCAAAGCAAAGAGTGCTTCATTCTGTTTTTCATCCTGAATTCCTTTGAGTATCCTGTGGGCAACTACAGTGGATTATGATTCAAATCCTGTAGAATTGGCTTGTTTTGAGGACCTTAATTTTTCTGTATCCACATGTACCTTAGTCTGTTCTTCCTCAATTCTGAGATAATAAAGTCTGTTAATTCTAAGTATTCTTTTAGTAAAGATTATTGTTACTGTATGTGGTAATTCTAGCCACATAAAGATGTTTGACTGTTGAATGAGGTTAGTTATGCAAAGGCCTTGATCATAGGCTGGTACTCAGTACATATAGTTGTTGTTATTAGAGCAATAATGATAGTACATAATTAATATTACCCTTAGTGATTTTGTGCTTTTTCAGTTTTCAGTCTTTAACTTTAATAATGACAGCATAGATATTTAAGTGCTTATCCTTTGTCAGGCAGGGATCCAAAGCAGACACTGCAGAATTAAGCATATCTAAGTTTGAGACAAGCTCTATTAGCTCACTAATTTTGCAGTATTGGGAATGTTACCCATCCTCTCTGTCAGTCACCTCATCTGTAAACAACCCACTGAGGGCTTTGTTTCACAGATTTATGAAAGATGGTATTTGTTAAGGACTTGGGAATTATTCAGTAAATGGCAACTGTCTTACACCTTATAACAGCTTACACCTTACAACAATTCCATGATATGTAGGAAACTGAGATTTAGAGAGTCAAGAAGCTACCCCAGCCACACTGCAAATAAGGAGTTGAGTCAGGTTTTAATTTCTATTTGTCTGACCTCAAAGGCTCTATTCATGATTGGTATAGTATACTGTGGATGATTTTATGACTGTCCACTGCTAGACTCGCATCCATTTGAAGTGTAGGGGAGCACAATTTGCCTACACAAAATGAGTCTCCTTAGCATGAGGATTAACTTAGGATGATTATTTTTAACAAACAGAAGACTTAGGAAGTTTTTCTTGTTACTTTCCCATAACTGCCTAAAGAATTTAGATACGTGACCAGTTCTCAGAATAGAGCTATCACCAGAGACATCTGCAAAGAGGTGGGCTGGGTGTGATGGGGAAGACTCAGAGGAGCCCAGAAGTCAGAGTCCACTGTGTCCCACCATCCCTGAATGGCTTAACAAATATACGTTACCAAACATTTGCTTTTCCATCTCCATGTAAGTTGCCTTCTTTCCCTCTGAAGTCTCAAACCACTCTGGCCAGCATTCTCTGTTGTCTTTAGCTGAAGATGGTGCTCAAGGTCAGGATTTTGGCTTTCTTGGCATGTAACTAGGTTTTCCTGGGTCTCTCTTATATGTACATGTCGCTGAACTTTTGTTTGATTTTCTCTTCTTAATTTTTCTCATGTCAGCTTAATTCCTATACCAGGTAGAAGAATACAGAAAGGTAGGTGAAGATATTTTCCCTCCCTTACAGAAGAAAAAAATAATCAAAAATGGAGAGTTGAACTCATAACACTCTTGCATCTTAGGCTATGGGGAGCGAACATGCCCTGGATTTTCACAACTGCCATCCTTTCTTCTTTCTCTGTAGGGTCTGGGTCCCAGGCTATAGAGTCACATATTGCCCTAGCTCTGCCACCAGCATAGCTGCTGCAGTAATCCATCACCCTCATCATCCTGTCTGTTATTCACTCTCCTTACTTCTCTGCGTTTATATTCATAAGGCTGCATTTGGGTAAGATGATCTAAGACTTCTGAGATTTCTGCTCAGCTTGATACTGAATGACTTAACTGCTCAACTGTCCAGGGGAGAGGACTACTCAGACCCCTGGTTCCATATTTTCGGTGGAACCCTTCACTTTTCTGAGTAGGTTTAAAGTCTCCTGAAAGTGTTAGTCTTTTAGACGTCTCTGTCTCTTTTGCAACCCCATGGACTATAGCCCACCAGGCTTCTCTGTCCATGGGATTCTCCAGGCAAGAATACTGGAGTGGGTTATCATTTACTCCTCCAGGGGATCTTCCCGATATGGGGATCAAACCCACGTCTCCTGCAGAAGATCCTGCATTGGCAGGCTGTTTTTTTACCACTGAGCCACTTGGGAAGCCCTAAGTCTCTTGAGGGTCTGGGAATTAGGAAAACGAGATGCTTAAAGACTCCCACCACTACTACTCACTGAGAATCACGGTCAAAAGGAGAGACAATTTCACTCCCTGCCTCTGCAAGATGACTTTGTTTAAAAAAAAAAAAAATATATATATATATATAATATATATAGCAGCCGTTTGTCTTGTAGCATAAAAAGACACAAGACATTTATATCAACATGTTGTTAGTATCTTACCTTGTTTCAATAAATGTTAAGCAGGAGTATATTTATTCAGATATTTTCTCCTCTCATATATTTTAAATCCACAGTCAAATGTTTCCCTTTATATTCAGCCTCCCATACCTTTTCCATTTGGAATCCCGTCAATCAGTTTTACAGCTGAAGGCAGTGTCGTACTGACAGAAGGTGAATGCTACACAAGCTGGTTTCCAATTTAATTTGGTACTTGCTGCTCTAAAGTTTGTAGAAATTGTTTTCTTTTAAAACTGGGAGTAAAAATCTCATAAAAATTAATCTTATTTAATAATAATATAGGGACCCAGGATGCCAGAGGTGGGTAGTGCTTAGATCCTGACATCTTAGCCCAAGAAGAAAGTTTTCTTACTTGGGAATGTGAGTGTGTCCTTGATGTTTGCAAACCTATTCTTGGAATTTTCTTTCTTCTCGTGATTTCATGAACTAAAATGTAATAATTTCTCCTTTTCCCTTTCACCACGAAAATTTGTTTCTTTTCTTTCTTGCTCATAATTTTTTTCCTCTTCCTTAATTATTTGGTTACTAGTTGGATTTCTAGATTATATCCCCTCCACTATAAAGCCGATAATGCCCAGACTTTCATTCTTATCTCTGAATTCTCCCTGGGGCTGGGGGGCGGGGTAGTGTCAAATCTCCAAATATCAACTATAAATATATTATTTAAGTACCTAATTGTCATCTGACACTTAACATTCTCAGAACAAAATTCATTGATTCCCCTCCATATCAACTTTCTTGATGTTTTCATGTCATCATAACTCTATCCATGGATGCAAAATCTCCATATCTTCTAGATTTATATTTATTTTTCCTCATCAAATTCAATGTATTAGTGATTCCCTCTCTCTCTTTATAACGTATTTGAAATTTCTCTCCTTCTAGAATATCTGGAGAAATCTACCTATAGTAACAACACTGACATAAAATATAGCACAAACTTACATTTAAATGGTATGATAGCCACCTTCCAAGATGCCCCTCAATGATCTCCATCTCCTGACAGGGCCACGTTGATTTCAGTTTGTGCTTCATGCATCCCAGCATTTCTCATGATGTACTCTGCATATAAGTTAAATAAGCAGGGTGACAATATACAGCCTTGATGTCCTCCTTTTCCTATTTGGAACCAGTCTGTTGTTTCACGTCCAGTTCTAACTGTTGCTTCCTGACCTGATATAGATTTCCCAAGAGGCAGGTCAGGTGGTCTGGTATTCCCATCTCTTTCAGAATTTTCCACAGTTTATTGTGATCCATACAGTCAAAGGCTTTGGCATAGTCAATAAAGCAGAAATAGATGTTTTTCTAGAACTCTCTTGCTTTTTCCATGATCCAGCGGATGTTGGCAATTTGATCTCTGGTTCCTCTGCCTTTTCTAAAACCAGCTTGAACATCTGGAAGTTCACAGTTCATGTCAATTAACTCAGTATCAACCACCCCCTGAGAAAGGCACAGATTCATCAAAACAGAAAAAAGTCCAAATCCCAGGAGGCAGATGATACGAGGAAAAGTTTTACCTTTTATCTAATGAGTTGCTGTATGATGAGAATTATAATTTTGACCTGAGGCATATCTGACCAGTAAAGCAAAGGCTCCTTCAGCTTTTACATTTAACAATGTCCATCAGTTGCTCTGAAACATTGTGGTGGGGCGAGTGGATTTTACATAGAACTTCTTTATAACCAACCGAATTGTACCACTGCAATTTTCTATTGGGAAACTGCAAAATATTGAGGATATTCAGTTCCAGATTTGTCAAGAGTGTGGAGAAACTATTGTAGGCAACATGGCAGAAGGGTCACTGTATAAAAGTGGCCAATTATGTTCTGCATTCTAAGTTTTTGAAGGATTTTGTATTTGAGTGTTTTATGAGCTAGGATTTATATGCATTGTTAGTAAGAAGTGAAGTTTCAACTCTTTGGTAAAAATTAAAATATCAGTAGCTGGATTAAAGGAAATGACAGGAGAAGGGCAGAGTTGTCAGTGTATAGGACCTGCAGATACAAATGCAGGTTTTCAATGCAGGTTGACTATTTGGATGTTTTAGAAGGTATTTTATTTATATATTTAGTGCTCTTTCTTATAGAAATGTGCAAAAATAGCCTCATGGTTAGTTCATCACCTAATTATAGAAGGCATAATTAATTCTGAGTTTGTTAGCATTTACTGCAACATGTTTTAAACCTAAACAGAAATACTGTTATTCTCTGATTTTTATTTGGAATTCTATATAAACCTGGAAAACACTATGCACTGTAGTGTGTTATATACAGTTAAATGTTATATTTCTAAAAAAATAAAAATTGTCCTAACACTAAAATATTTAATTGGAATGATTGACAAGATTTTATTCGCAAGATTTCATTCTCCATGCTAAAGAACTGGTGAAAAAATGTTGTCTACATTGTTTTATTCTTCTTACTAAAAAATATATCTCTTTTCCCCAAAAAAGGGATTCTATTGTCTTCTGGCATTTCCCTTAGTCTTCGAGATAATGCTTGGTATAACAACATCTCAAAATAAATATTCTGAAATTCCAGGAGAATCAAAAGTTGTTTGCAAGTAAATAATCTCCGATTTCAAAACTATTTCAGCTCTACTTTAAGTATTCCAAATTCGTCAAAAAAAAAACAAAAAAAAAACACACTAATCTGCATGTGAAATTCTTGGCTTTCTTAAAAGTTAGCACATTATAGAGAATGTCTTTTGTTGTGTTCAGTAATAATTTTAATAATAATTACTAACTTTGGTGATTTTAAATATTCTCTGTCAAAAATTAAAAGATGGAGGTAAATGATGAAAGATTTACATTTTCTATTTTCACTTTTTTTAAATTTTCCATTTCTTAGGAAAAATGGAATAAGTCCATTTCTAATAAATTGTGACTAAATAAGAGAGATGTACCTTTTTTCCAGCAAGGCCCATAAGCTGATTTGTCAGAAATTAACTGTGTATGTTCTAAATGTGTTGGCTGAAACTTAGCCTGGCTTTTTCAAATTGTAATATTGATTATTTCCTCTGGGATACAGGTAGAGCTAATTAGAAATTAATCAAAATGATTAACTTCTGCATTCCTTCAGCCAATGAATCACTTTAAAAGATGTCAATGAAAATCCCCAGGAGACCATTTTAGGTAAGATTTTTGTTTAAATTTTAAAATGTATAGAAAGCTAAAGAGTAGCATTTTACATATCTAAAATAGCACCCTAGTTTGGGTACAACTGCACTGGTAATATTCATTTTGTGTAAGAGACATTAACAAGTTAAACTTACTACTAGAAATAAAATGTATGCTTCTATCAGAGTATATGGGGTCATATGTCTCTTTTGAGATTATTTGGAGACATAAACATAGGTAAAATCATCACAAGTTATTTTTCGTGTTTCAAATATATGTTATTTCAGTTGAGAAGTTATTAGACACATATCTGAAACCTGTGGTTCTCAAAGTTTTGTCCTTGTATTAACTGTATGCTGCTGCTGCTAAGTCACTTCAGTCGTGTCCAACTCTGTGCAACCCCATAGACGGCAGCCCACCAGGCTCCCCCATCCCTGGGATTCTCCAGGCAAGAACACTGGAGTGGGTTGCCATTTCCTTCTCCAATGCATGAAAGTGAAAAGTGAAAGTGAAGTCGCTCAGTCATATCCGACTCTTAGTGATCCCATGGACTGCAGCCTATCAGGCTCTTCCGTCCATGGGATTTTCCAGGCAAGAGTACTGGAGTACTGGAGTACTGGATTGGGGTGCCATTGCCTTCTCCGGTATTAACTGTATAACTTGTTACAAAAGCAAATTTACAAAGCCCCGCCCCAGATCTACTAATTAGACTAAAACTCCCTGGATCTGGGGCAGTAATCTGGACTTTAACCAGCTCTCCAAGTCATTCAGATCTGTGTTTAAGGTAAAGAAACAGGGTTCTAATAAGCCAATACTGCTGTGAGAGATCCACTGTTAAATGTGAAGTTCTCATACTTCTCCAATCTTAAATACTGAGGAATCTATCAATAAAACTTAAATTCTATAAGACTTCCAAAGCAAAGACTGAAACAGCTTTTAAGCCTGAGTGAATTAAACCCAAATCTTGAATTTCGTATCAGTTACAAGAAGCGAGCTATAGGGGACTCTTTAGAGAACTGGAAAACCGTGAAGGGTATAATTTTGTCTCAATAAACTCTGGTGATTAGTTCTTTGAATTGTTCATATGTAGACATGTTATATGGAGAAGGCAATGGCACCCCACTCCAGCACTCTTGCCTGGAAAATCCCATGAATGGAGGAGCCTGGCGGACTGCAGTCCATGGGGTCGCTAAGAGTTGGATACGACTGAGCGACTTCACTTTCACTTTTTCACTTTCATGCATTGGAGAAGGAAATGGCAACCCACTCTAGTGTTCAATCCCAGGGGCAGGAGAGCCTGGTGGGCTGACGTCTATGGGGTCACACAGAGTCGGACACGACTGAAGTGACTTAGCAGCAGCAGCAGCAGACATGTTATAATAGCTTCCAATTCTAGAGCAAAATGGAGCATTAGCTATTTTAGAATTTCTCACACATCTATGAAATACATATCATTAACACTAGTGCAAGGAAATTTCCTTCACTGAATCTTGTGAACAACAGTTACAAGCTAAAGAATTCCTAATGTCTAAATGAAATTTGGCTGCAAAGAATATAATCAGTCTGATTTTGATATTGACCATCTGGTGATGTCCATGTGTACAGTCTTCTCCTCTGTTGTTGGAAGAGGGAGTTTGCTATGACCAGTGCATTCTTTTGGCAAAACTGTTAGCCTTTGCCCTGCTTCATTTCGTACTCCAAAGCCAAATTTGCCTGTTACTTCAGGTATCTCTTGACTTCCTACTTTTGCATTACAGTCCCCTATAATGAAAGGGAAATCTTGTTTGGGTGTTAGTTCTAGAAGGTCTTGTAGGTCTTCATAGAATCATTCAACTTCAGCTTCTTCAGCATTACTGGTTGGGGCATAAATTTGGATTACTGTGATATTGAATGGTGTGCCTTGGAACAAACAGATCATTTTGTTGTTTTTGAGACTGCACCCAAGTACTGTATTTTGGACTCTTTTGTTGACTATGAGGGCTACTCCATTTTCTCTAAGGGATTCTTGCCCACAGTAGCAGATATAATGGTCATCTGAGTTAAATTCACCCATTTCAGTCCATTTTAGTTCACTGGGTCCTAAAATGGCGATGTTCACTCTTGGCATCTCCTGTTGGACCACTTCCAATTTATCTAGATTCATGAACCTAACATTCCAGGTTCCTAAGCAATATGGTTCTTTACAGCATCAGACTTTACTTCTATTGCCAGTTACATCCACAACTGGGTATTGTTTTCCCTTTGGCTCTGTCTCTTCACTTTTTCTGTTGTTATTTCTCCACTCTTCTCTGCTGGCATATTGGGCACCTACCAACCTGGGGAGTTCATCTTTCAGTGTCATTCAAAAAACTAAGATCATGGCATCCAGTTCTATCACTTCATGGCAAATAGACGGGGAAACAGTGGCAGACTTTATTTTGGGGAGCTTCAAAATCACCAAAAATCATGGTGACTGAAGCCATGAAATTAAAACACACTTGCTCCTTGGAAGAAAAGCTATGAGAAAACTAAATAACATATTAAAAAACAGAGACATAACTTTGCCTACAAAGGTCCATCTTGTCAAAGCTATGGTTTTTCCTGCTGCTGCTGCTAAGTCACTTCAGTTGTGTCCGACTCTGTGCAACCCCATAGAGGGCAGCCCACCAGGCTCCCCCATCCCTGGGATTCTCCAGGCAAGAACACTGGAGTGGGTTGCCATTGCCTTCTCCTGTGGTTTTTCCAGTAGTCATCTATTTCTGCTTTATTGACTATGCCAAAGCCTTTGACTGTGTGGATCACAATAAACTGTGGGAAATTCTGAAAGAGATGGGGTACCAGACCACCTGACCTGCCTCTTGAGAAATCTGTATGCAGGTCAGGAAGCAACAGTTAGAACTGGACATGGAACAACAGACTGGTTCCAAACAGGAAAAGGAGTACCTCAAGGCTGTGTATTGTCACCCTGCTTATTTAACTTCTATGCAGAGCTTATTGAACTTCATGAGAAACACTGAGCTGGAAGAAGCACAAGCTGGAATCAAGATTGCCGGGAGAAATATCAATAACCTCAGATATGCAGATGACACCACCCTTATGGCAGAGAGTGGAGAAGAACCAAAGAGCCTCTTGATGAAAGTGAAAGTGGAGAGTGAAAAAGTTGGCTTAAAGCTCAACATTCAGAAAACAAAGATCATGGCATCAGGTCCCATCACTGCATGGCAAATAGATGGAGAAACAGTGGAAACAGTGTAGACTATATTTTTTGTGCTCCTAAAGCACTGCAGGTTGTGACTGCTGCCATAAATTAAAAAATGCTTGCTGCTTGGGAGAAAAGTTATGGCCAACCTAGACAGTACATTTAGAATCAGAGACATTACTTTGCCAACAAAGGTCCATCTAGTCAAAACTTTGGTTTTTCCAGTAGTCATGTATGGATGTGAGAGCTGGACTATAAACAAAGCTGAGCGCAGAAGAACTGATGCTTTTGAACTGTAGTATTGGAGAAGACTCTTGAGAGTCCCTTGGACTGCAAGGAGATACAACTAGTCCATTCTAAAGGAGATCAGTCCTGGGTGTTCACTGGAAGGAATAATGCTGAAGCTGAAAGTCCAATACTTTGGCCACATGATGGGAAGAACTGACTCATTGAAAAAGACCCTGATGCTGGGAAAGATTGAGGGCAGGAGGAGAAGGGGATGACAGAGGATGAGATTGTTGGTGGCATAGCTGACTCAATGGACATGAGTTTGAGTATGCTCCGGAAGTTGGTGATGGACAGGTAAACCTGGCATGCTGCAGGGTTGCAAAGAGTTGTACACGACTGAGTGACTGATCTGAACTGAACTGAATTAAGGTAGAATGTTTGTAGCCAACTCTCTAAAACCTGAGGTTTTTTTAGATGAAAAATCTTTAAATGCAAACTATTTTAAACTACATAATTAAATGTTTTTTTTTAAAAAAGTATGAACATCAAGCACTTGTCAAATAAAAAATTTTAACCTGTGACTTTTCCTAAAGAAATCATGAATTAGCATACTACAAGATAGGAGCCTGGTGGTAAGCATTTGCTCCTGAAAGCAACAGTGCATAATCAAGACTGCATTCAGAGTGGCCTGAGGGATTTAAATCCACGCATGGACCTGGAATGCAGGCTAGAGCTCCCAGGGAAAAAGTTTCAAGATATGAAGTGCAGGACATTTTGTCTCCATTCATGGTAAGGCATTTTCACTTTAAAACAAATAATGGGTAATACATGATACCTCAGTAAACTGAGAAAATAAAGGATCTCTGACATGCTGCTGTTTTACGTGTTTGACTTTTCTGAGGTTTGCCTGGGATGACTCTTCCAACTACTGTTTTGGTTTCTTCAGCTCATTCTCCTATTATTTAACCCATTCTGCTTAGTGTTCCAGGCATCTTTAGTATGTCTGATGATTGCCCTTCCCCAACTTTCAGCATTTTGGGAGGTTTGTTCTCTTTTGCTGTTTCTCTTTCTCACGTTATCATCATTTCAGTGACCCTTTGCATGTGAGCAGAAGCAGAGACATGTTTAGTTTTTAACTAAAACTGGAATTAATGTGACTGATCCAGCATCACCATTTTGACCTAAAAACCTTACTTTCATTTCTTTGGAGGAAGAAAGTTTTCTTCTGGTATAAGTTTGAGTATTGCTTCTGTTCTAATTGATTAGGTCATGTCTAGTTTATTTCTAGTTTGTTCATCTTCTGTACATATACTCTACATCTGATTTATTTTAATCCTTTATTTTTTTGGTTCAAAGATGAGTGTTTAGGTTTTTCTCAAATTTTTCTTCATTCCTTTGGTCCACAAAGTCAGTGGGGTCTACACCTGACCATGTCATCATAACTTCGGCTGTTTCTGGTCTCCTGTAATCTGTCTCCTTTCTCAACCAGCATTCTTTCCACTCTAACCTATTGTTAATATGTTGTGCCTACAAGTGCTAGAAATTCCATGATCTGTTAACATGTAAATTGGTAGTTCCGTCTAATATTCTTCAGATTCCTATGGCAAACAATTTTCAGAAGTATGTCCATATTCAGGGCAATACTTCTTAGCTTCATACATTTCTTCAGGCCAGAATTGTTTTAAACTGTGTATTAGACCAATCTAAAAGTGTGGGAATTATGGCTTTCTGTATACTTATATGCATAGGTAAACATTACTGAGACTAGACTATGCCACTTGAAGAAATAGTTTGTCATGACTGCAATTTAAAACCAGCGTATATCAAGTACTTAGACTTGTGCAAAAGAAAGGCATGTAATTTTCAGTCCTCTTTGTGCCAATAGCCCAGTGTATACTGTTTCACTCCTGACATTGCTATTATTTGGCTCCAAGTCTTCTCAGACTATAATGCTTGATTTAGGCTCCTATTTTGATTCTTGCAAGTTTTTTGGACTTCTTGACTGATCTTATGTCTTCACATGGAGACTGTATGCTGTAAAGAACTTAGAGTCAAATGGCCCCTTAGTTTTTCTGCTTCTGGTTGCCTGAGATATGTCTATGCTCTGATTTGACAGAGCCTAAACGAGAAGACTCTTAAGAGTCCCTTGGACTGCAAGGAGATCCAACCAGTCCATTCTGAAGGAGATCAGCCCTGGGATTTCTTTGGAAGGAATGATGCTAACGCTGAAACTCCAGTCCTTTGGCCACCTCATGTGAAGAGTTGACTCATTGGAAAAGACTCTGATGCTGGGAGGGATTGGGGGCAGGAGGAGAAGGGGACAACAGAGGATGAGATGGCTGGATGGCATCACTGACTCGATGGACGTGAGTCTGAGTGAACTCCGGGAGTTGGTGATGGACAGGGAGGCCTGGCGTGCTGCGATTCATGGGGTCGCAAAGAGTCGGACACGACCGAGCAACTGAACTGAACTGAAACCCTTATAAGTGCTGGCACCATAAACACTGTTTCATCCCATGTAGCTTGTATTGGAGCACCCAGAAATATAGTCAATACATTCAAACTATTTGAAGTGGTCTCTATGTTTGACTGGATATGTTTTAAAATAATAAGCATGGCAGTATTCATTTATTTTGTCTTCATTGATTCTATGAGTAAAATGTTTTTCAGCTCCAAATGACGATATTCTCATTTGGTTCTATTTTGCTTGTTGAAGGGAATAAGTTTGTTTTCTTAAACCAACTTTTGGTTGGGTTATACCAAGTTCAGTTTGGATCAGTCGCTCAGTCATGTCCGACTCTTTGTGACCCCATGAACAGCAGCACACCAGGCTTCTCTTTCCATCACCAACTCCTGAAGCTTGCTGAAACTCATGGTCCTTGAGTCAGTGATACCATCCAACCATCTTATCTTCTGTCGTCTCCTTCTCCTCCCGCCTTCAATCTTTCCCAGCATCAGGTGGCCAAATTATTGGAGCTTCAGCTTCTGCATTAGTCCTTCCAATGAATATTCAGGACTGATTTCCTTTAGGATTCACTGCTTGAATCTCCTTGCTGTCCAAGGGACTCTCAAGAGTCTTTTCCAACACCACAGTTCAAAAGAATCAATTCTTCAGTGCTCAGCTTTCTTTATGGTCCAACTTTCAATCCATACATGACTACTGGAAAAACCATGGCTTTGACTAGACAGAACTTTGTCAGAAAGTAATGTCTCTGTTTTTTAATATGCTGTCTAGGTTGGTCGTAGCTTTTCTTCCAAGGAGCAAACGTCTTTTAATTTCATGGCTGCAGTCACCATCTGCAGTGATTTTGGAGCACAAGAAAATAGTTTCTCACTGTTTTCATTGTTTCCCCATCTATTTGCCATGACGTGATGGGACTGGATGCCATGACCTTAGTTTTTTGAAAGTTGAGTTTTAAGCCTACTTTTTCACTCTCCTCTTTCATTTTCATCAAGAGGTTCTTTATTTCCACTTTGCTTTCTGCCATAAGGGTGGTGCCACCTGCATATATGAGTTTATTGATGTTTCTCCTGGCAATCTTGATTCCAACCTGTGCTTTATCCAGCCCAGCATTTCACATGATGTACTCTGCATATAAGTTAAATAAGCAGGGTGATAATATACAGCCTTGATGCACTCCTTTCCTGATTTGGAACCAGTCTGTTGTCCCATGTCCAGCTCTAACTCTTGCTTATCGACCTGCATACAGATTTCTCAGGAGGCAGGTAATGTGGTCTGTTATTCCAATCTGTTTAAGAATTTCCCAAAATTTGTTGTGATCTACACAGTCAAAGACTTTAGCATAGTCAATAAAGCAGAAGTAGATAATGAAATTCCTTCATTCTCCTCTCTACCCAGATCACTCTATCTGTGCTGGGATCACAGTTCACTACTGCTGTGTATATATATATATCAAGAAAGGATTTGATTATGGTGATTTAAGGAAAATCTGTCTAAATACAGGTGTCCATAAGCTTGAGAAATAATTGAAATTTTAAGTTATGTCATAGTCTTTATGTTTCTTATTAGTTACAGACTGCTTCAGTTACCTACCATTGCTATAATACTCCATAACCAGCAACTGTAGAAGTTCAGTGGCATATATAGCAATAAGCATCCACTGCCCACATCTTGGATGTGGTCAGATTAAAAGACTGCTGATTTTGGCTGAGCTCATTCACAGGTAGCAGAAGAACTAGGCTGACCTTGGCTTGACTTGCTTATATATCTCATACATTTGCAGGTCAGCTGGCTCATTTTGGTGTTTATGAGATTGACTCTCATCTTCCAGGAACAATGGGTTAGCCTAGACTTACTTTTTTTTTTTTTTAATGGCAATGGCAGATGGCAAAGGAAACCATCTCAAAAATTTAAGCTCATTTCATCTGTTCGTACTGCAGCTGCTAAAATAATCTTGGGCAGAGGAAATAACATGGTCCTTCAAGAGCTGAGTGAGAGGGCACTGAACAGTTATAAGGCAAAATCCCTGGGTAGAAGGAGGGTGAAGAATTACAGCCATTCCCGCAGCTAGCTACCACAGTCACTGTACACATGGGAGGAAAACATTTAATGGAATAGACATTGCAAGTCCAAATCGTAGAAAAATATTCAGAAAAAGTTATGATTGTAATATCCCTTGGAAATCTTCTCCCAAGCATGAAGTCAAAACTGCTAAGTACAATTGGTATAGAAGTATACCAAAGGGAAAACTTCCACTTTCACTAATTCCTTACTATTAGGAAATGAAAATTATCTATGTTTTTGTGCTAGTCCTCTTTTCAGGGAAAAGTATGTGTAGTTTGTTATTTCTTTTAAAAGTAATAATAGTCCCAGACTATTAATCTGTGCAAGGTTTTCTGGGGGGATGACAAAAATGTTTTCAAATCAGATAGTGGTAATGGCTACATGACTCTGTGAATATACTAACAACCATTGAATTCTGTACATTTAAAGGATCAATTTTAAAATAGGTGAACTAATCTTAATAAAGTTGCTATTTAAAATACTTAAGATCTGAAGAATCTTCAATAGTGCATGTATAAATAAGACATATATATATATATATATAAAATATTTTAAACTTTTGTGCTTAAATTTATGAACAGTAAAGGAAAAAATTTTAGTAGCTGTTTTTTCCATACAAAATTTTGGAAGGTTTTCTTAAAAATGATTTTGGTATAGTTCTGAATTACAATAAGTGTGAATTAAACTTTAAAATAAAGCTGAATTAATATTGTAAATCAAAGTGTCAAAAAACAGGAGCATTTTTAAAAAAAGATTTCATTGTTACGAGAAGTAAAACAGGTATAAGTTTATGATTTGTAAAGTATCAAATATACTGTTAAAAATGTGTCTATTATCTGGGCTTTTTCCCTCCCTGAGTTCCATTTACCATGAATCTTTAAGAGCATAATCACATTTTTAAATAAAACAAAATACATGAACTCTATAAAGTACATATTAATACAAAGTTCAGGGGCTGAGAGAAGAGTAGAAACATACTGATGAATAAGACAAGGTTTCCACCTTCAAAATCAAAGAATTTTAATACCTTGATTTTAATTAAAAATCAAAGAATTTTAATACCTTGATTTTAATTAAAATGTTTCCGGAATTCAATTTTGTTATTTTCCTGTGTTCTTTTCACAGTGAGTCATTTAAACAGAAAAGATGCTATTTAGGGATTTTTTGACATTACTGCATAAAGTAAGTATCTGCATTCTTAAAATGTAAGGCTGATATTACATCATTGATTAAAAAAAATGTTAATGTGACATTCTCTAAGGAACCTTGTCAACTACATGAGAGAAAGTGCTTGAGAAAGCTTTATTCCTTAAAGTTATGATTCCATGTTATGAGTCTTCTATTAACAAAAGTGTCTAAACTAAATATGCCAAATCAAATAAGGCTTTACATGTACAAGAATTATTATTTTTAAAGTGTTATGAGTGTAAATTAACCTATTTAATTTTAGTTTATTAGTAAATAATAAACTAATTTATTCTCTTTCTTTTTCTCAGATTTTTTTTTATTTTTAGCAGAAATAAAGGTCCAAATGTGCTAGGTTACACCAGATCAAAACTGCCATTTTGTAGGCCACAACTAGTCAGATACTGAAATTTTATGTGACTTACTATTATACAGAGTGAAGTAAGCCAGAAAGAAAAACACCAACACAGTATACTAACGCATATATATGGAATTTAGAAAGATGGTAATAATAACCCTGTATGCGAGACAGCAAAAGACACACATATGTATCGAACAGTCTTTTGGACTCTGTGGGAGAGGGAGAGGGTGGGATGATTTGGGAGAATGGCATTTAAACATGTATAATATCATATAAGAAACGAATCACCAGTCCAGGTTCGATGCAGGATACAGGATACTCAGGGCTGGTGCACTGGGATGACCCAGAGGGATGGTATGGGGAGGGAGGTGGGAGGGGGGTTCAGGATGGGGAACACGTGTACACCCGTGGCAGATTCATGTTGATGTATGGCAAAACCAATATAATATTGTAAAGTAAAAAATAAATAAAATAATAATAAATAAAATTAATATTCTTGAAGCTAAAAAATAATAATAATAAACAAATGAAAGTACTGATACACTCTATTTTGAGATACACAAAGACATGCTTTGTGTCATTTCCTCACAAAACTGTATCCTATCTTTTATAATAAGATGATATTAAGTAAAACCCCAAATTGGTTAGCATTAAAGTTCATCATGGTTTAATCCCTCAAGATGACTGGTTTCTAAATATAGAAGCAGCATTGTGATTTTGTTGCTAACAATAATATAGTTTTTTAAAAGAATATTTATAATAATCAAAGCCTGTGCCATTCTAAATAGCTTATACTAGATTACTATCTAATCCACCCTCAGACTCTATCTCAAAATTAATCTAAACCTGAAAAGAGGACAGGGAAACAGAGGACAGAATATTGTGTTTAATATGAAGATTTATCTTGAAAATAATAGTTTAGTGAGAATCATTAAAAACTGCTGAGTGTGTCACTGAAGTTTATAAAGCTTTGGAATAGACCATTACCATATAAGCTGGCTTGAGACATGGGATATCCACCTATTAGTACAATTATTTAAATTTCTTTCCTCAGTTTTTTATTTATATAAGATCATACATAATGTCATTGTTTTAGCTTCAATGTAGAGCTCATCAGATTAAATATGTAATATTCAAAAGCACTATTTGTAAAATTTTAAAATTTAATACATTTTAAGAACTATTCAAAATTAATGTAAAACTGTATTAATTTTTTTAAATTTTATTTTTTAAAGCTTTTGATTTTGTATTGGGATATAGCCAAAAAACAATGCTGTTATAGTTTCAGGGGAACAGTGATAGGATTCAGCCACATATATACATGTATCCATTCTTGGACTACAAGGAAATCAAACCAGTTGATCCTAAAGAAATCAACCCTGAATATTCACAGCTGAAGCTGAAGCTCCAATACCTTCGCCACCTAATGGGAAGAGCTGACTCATTGGAAAAGACCCTGATGCTCGGAAAGATTGAGGGCAGGACGAGAAAGGGACGACAGAGCGTGAGATGATTGGATGGCATCACTGACTCAATGGACATGAGTTTGAACAAACCTTGGGACATAGTGAAGGACAAGCAAGCCTGGCATGCTACAGTTCATGGGGTTGCAAACAACTTACTGACTAAACAACAAAAACAATTCTCCCTCAAACTCCTCTCCCATCCAGGCTGCTACATAACATTGAGAAGAGTCCCATATGCTATAATGTAGGTCCTTGCTGGTTATCCATTTTAAACATAGCAGTGTGTGCATGTCCACCCCAAATTTATTTATTTATTACATTTTATTTTTGTTTTAATTGGAGGCTAATTACTTTACAATATTGTGGTGGTTTTTGCCATACATTGACATGAATCAGCCATGGGTGTACATGTGTTCCCCTTGCTAACCCTCCCTCCCACCTCCCCCCCATCCCATCCCTCAGGGTCATCCCAGTGCACCAGCCCTGAGCACCCTACCTCATGCATTGAACCTGGACTGGTGATCTATTTCATACATGATAATATACATGTTTCAATCCCAAATTTTAAAATTGCATTAATTTTAAATTGCAATCACTTAAAAATTTAACAAGAAATAATCCACATCTCTATAGTAATTTAAAGAGTATTTTGGCTTAACAAGGGAAAAGAAAATGGTTCTATTTTAAAAATATTGGTATAACATAGTAGATTTATTGTATTGGCCAAAAAGTTTGTTTAGAGTTTTCTGTAGCATCTTATGGAAAAACTCAAATGAATATTTTGGCTAACCCCATATAATAATCCTGCCAGCAAGAAATCCTCCCTTCCAGATTTTACATATAGCCTTGTATTTTCCCATCTTCCAGAAAGACAGCTCATTGAATTGTCCATTTTCAAATTTATGTATAATCTGAAACACTACCATAGACTGAAATATCTCTTTTTAATTAACTAATTTTATTGTCCCATTTACATTGAAAGTAAGTATGCTTATGCCATACATTATCCTCTAAGAACTATGATCAGTGTATTATGTGTAAAGTCATATATTGTATCAGTTGTATATATTATATTGTATATATTGTATAAGAAAGTCTTCCTCAGTAATCAGTGCAAAGAAATAGATGACAACAATAGAATGGGAAAGACTAGAGATCTCTTCAAGAAAATTAGAGATACCAAGGAAGCATTTCATGCAAAAATGGGCACAATAAAGGACAGAAATGGTGTGGATCTAACAGAAGCAAAACTAATACAATTATGTAAAGTTTAAAAATAAAATAAAATTTAAAAAAAAAAGAGGAGGAAAGAATACACAGAACAACTGAACAAAAAAGATCTTCATGACCTAGTTAACCATGATGGTATGATCACTCACCTAAAGCCAGACATCCTAAAGTGTGAAGTCAAGTGGGCCTTAGGAAGCACCACTATGAACAAAGCTAGTGGAGGTGATAGAATTCCAGTTGAGCTATTTCAAATCCTAAAAGATGATGCTGTGAAAGTGCTGCACTCAATATGTCAACAAATTTGGAAAACACAGCAGTGTCTACAGGACTGGAAAAGACCGGTTTTCATTCCAGTCCCAAAGAAAGGCAATGGCAAAGAATGCTCCAGCTACCACACAATTGCACTTATCTCACATACTAGCAAAGTAATGCTCAAAATACTCCAAGCCAGGCTTCAACACTATGTGAACTGTGAACTTACAGATGTTCATGCTGGATTTAGAAAAGGCAGAGGAACCAGAGATCAAATTGCCAACATCTTTTGGATCACCGAAAAAGCAAGAGAGTTCCAGAAAAACATCTACTTCTGCTTTATTGATTATAACAAAGTCTTTGACCTTGTAGATCACAATAAATTGTGGAAAATTCTTAAAGAGATGGGAATACCAGACCACCTTACCTGCCTCCTAAGAAATCTGTATGCAGGTCAAGAACCAACAGGTAGAACTGGACATGGAATAACAGATTGGTTCCAAATCAGGAAAGGAGTACATTAAGTCTCTATATTGTCACCCTGCTAATTTAAATTATATGCTGAGTACATCAAGTGCAATTCCAGGCTGGATGAAACACAAGCTGGAATCAAGATTGCTGGGAGAAATATCAGTAACCTCAGATATGCAGATGACACCACCCATATGGCAGAAAGTGAAGAAGAGCTAAAGAGCATCTTGATTAACGTGAAAGAGGAGAGTGAAAAATTGGCTTACAACTCATTATGGAAAAAACTAAGATCACAGCATTTGGCCCCATCACTTCATTATTCTCATATAAAATCTCCATATTCATAAGGCTTAACATAAAAATAGAGGCTTCTGAGATGCCCATTTTTATAGTCAGAGGCAGGAGGAAATATTCTACTCCAGATTAGCACCCAAGTAGCTTTTAATTAAGCCTGGTAGGCTGCAGTCCATGGGGTCGCTGAGGGTTGGACACGACTGAGAGACTTCACTTTCACTTTTCACTTTCATGCATTGGAGAAGGAAATGGCAACCCACTCCAGCTGTTCTTGCCTGGAGAATCCCAGGGATGGCGGAGCCTAGTAGGCTGCCGTCTGTGGGGTCGCAAAGAGTCGGACACGACTGAAGCGACTTAGCAGCAGCAACAACAGCAGCTTTCAATTAGAAAAACAGAAACAAAATAAAAATTTTATATATTTCATTCCACCTCATATAGTTGTTCATTAAGCATGCTTCTTTTTTCTCTGTAAGAGTACTCTCTTCATAGCAGAAAAGACATTGAGTTACTTACTTTTCACAAAAACCAAGATGTTGATCAGGTGGTCAAAATATGTTCATTTCATTTAATTTCAGAATTTACAAGTAAGAGTCACTGAAAACAACAGCTTATGTAATCAGAATTTTAGTACTTCACCATCAAATATAAATAGATGAAAAAGAACTAATTTTTTTCTTATAGAAATCTCAGGGACAACATTTTAAAGGACTGTATGCATAAAAATTTAAAGGAATGTATGCAACATTCCCTGGTAGCTCAGAGGTTAAAGCATCTGCCTGCAGTGTGGGAGACCTTGGTTTGATCCCTGGGTTGGGAAGATCTCCTGGAGAAGGAAATGGCAGTCCACTCTAGTATTCTTGCCTGGAGAATCCCATGGATGGAGGAGCTTGGTGGGCTACAGTCCACAGGGTCGCAAAGAATTGGGCACGACTGAGCAACTTCACTTTGACTTTCACTTTACATGCATAAAAATAGAATCCTCTAATGAAAACCATTAAAAGAATAAATAAAACTGTGTAATGTCTGCTATATAACTATATATTAAAACACAGTTGATGAAAATTTCAGTTTATAAAACAAAAGACATGGGAATGTGCCTTAATAAGGAAAAATATGTCAAAGTTAGAGGACAAATCTGGAAGTAGAAATATCTAATAATAGGAGTTCCAGAAAAATGTAACAGAAAATATGGAAGTGAAAATCATATTTAACTAGTATGCAATTGTCCTATAGCTTAATAATAGTTTCCAGAATTTTCTAAAGATCCCCCATAAAAATAATTGGAAAAAGAATAGATGCTTTTGAACTGTGGTGTTGGAGAAGACTCTTGAGAGTCCCTTGGACTGCAAGGAGATCCAACCAGTGAATCCTAAAGGAAATCAGTCCTGAATATTCATTGGAAGGACTGACGATGTATATGTGCATCAACATCTATACCAAAACCAGTCATCTAAAATTTCATAGTAGTGGAAATAAAGTGAAGATTATGAATTCTTAGGGGGAAAAAAGAAAACAGGCCCCCTATCAGGGATCATGAGAGAATCAAGAAAGAAAACAGAGGGAGAGGGTGGGAAGATTCGGGAGAATGGCATTGAAACATGTAAAATATCATGTATGAAACGAGATGCCAGTCCAGATTCGATGCACGATACTGGACGCTTGGGGCTAGTGCACTGGGAGGACCCAGAGGGATGGTATGGGGAGGGAGGAGGGAGGAGGGTTCAGAATGGGGAACACATGTATACCTGTGGTGGATTCATTTTGATATTTGGCAAAACTAATACAATTATGTAAAGTTTAAAAATTAAGTAAAATTAAAAAAAAAAAGAAAAACAGGTTCCCTGGAAAGAGAGCTTTCCCAGAAAATAGAAAGGAATTTCCAAGTTGATGGGCAAGAGAAGTCCCAAGGTAACCACCAAGCCATAAATGTAGAAGTCCAATGGTTCAGATTAAGGCTGGAGGACAAACGACTTCAGGCAAAAGTGAAAATGAATGGGAACATATTTGGGTTATTTGAGAAGATATTTAGAGATTATCTGAGGATGACCTTTTGATGGTCACACTGAGAGATAACCAAATGAAAAAATTAGCTCCAGGGCAATAAAGACTCGAGGAAAATATGAAGCATAATGTTAATAGATTACCTGGAATATTCTACATGGCTTAGCTATGAGTATTAATTTACATAGTCACAATACACATATTGACTACTGACTTAACCATTAAACAGTAAAAGTCAGATTTATGTAATCCTGTTGGAAGAAAGTTTGTGTGTGTATGTGTTCACATAGGCATATGATTGTGCATGTGTTTCTGTTTATGTGCTTTAGAAAGAGGTCAGAAGAAAGTTCAATCCTTCTCTTCCATTTTCCATTTTCAGAGGTCTAAAGATACTGATTATTGAACAATCAATCAAGAACAGAACACTTATGCGATTCAGAAAACAAAGGCAAAAAACAGAAGGAGTGGGCACAATGTTGAATGAGGTATGAAAACTGAAATTTACAATCTAAGAAGAATAGAAGAAGAGTGTTGTCTTAGATTTGTAAAACTGTCAAACGTTTTCAACAATAAATAGTATAAATTTGTTAAAAATGAAAACTAAAGAAACAATGGATCACACCTGCAAACAAAAGGCAAACTTAAAGTTGCTGCTGCTAAGTCGCTTCAGTCGTGTCCAACTCTGTGTGACCCCATAGACGGCAGCCCACCAGGCTCCCCTGTCCCTGGGATTCTCCAGGCAAGAACACTGGAGTGGGTTTCCATTTCCTTCTCCAATGCAGGAAAGTGAAAAGTGAAAGTGAAATCTCTCAGTCGTATCTGACCCTCAGCGACCCCATGGACTGCAGCCTACCAGGCTCCTCCATCCATGGGATTTTCTAGGCAAGAGTACTGGAGTGGGGTGCCATCGCCTTCTCCGAAACTTACAGTTAGTAGTCTCCAAATGAAGAAAGTGAATGAATGGTCATGGAAACAGTTTTGTTTTTCATTCTTCAATTATTTTATACTTATGGAAAATTGTGCCATGTATATGTAAATAGCCTCTTCAAAAATTATTAATATGATATGTAGAGGAAAAAAAGACCAAGGACTGCCATAATATATATAACCACCCTCCTCCAAAATATATACATCGTTTTAATGAAATGATACTTGAAATATAGGCACAAAATGGACAATAAGTACGTATAGGACACCCTGAAGAAAACGTCGTATGATGAAATTCTCACCTTCCACCCTAATGGTTTTTAATTACGAAATATACATTTTTACGGTAGAGAATAGATGTTGAAAATACTGGACACTTGCATATCTTTCACATTTTCTATTCAAAAAAAACAAAGGGTTTTCCATATTAGTGATTGTGTAACTGATTGTTCTGAAAGATTAACATTTTCAGATTTTGATATTTTGTACAAGAAAGGCATTTTGTTTTTATAGTATTTGTATTCCACCGAGGGAGTTAGTAGATAGAACATGTGTCTATCCCAGAATAGCAACCACCTAGTAAATAGGTCCAGATGTTTAGGATAACAGCTTTCCACCTGCATGTATTTAGGACTCCTTTGCCTTCTCCCTCTCCACCTCCCACCAAGTTCCCTTCTGTCATATCTTATTTAATGTAGCAGATGTGGGTTAACTAGAGACACACAACAGCTTTTTAAAAATTGAACAATTACAGATTTTATCAGCATGGCAATAAAAAGTTATCTTTTAAACTCTCGAAAACCACTGGGTGTTAGAAAACATTTAAATAAGTTTATATTTCTTACGTTAGGATTTACTGATTTTTTTCAAAGAATAGTTTTATATGAACTTTTTTATAGTTTACAAAGAACTTTGAGGAGAGGGGAACGGATTTTTGTAAAATGCACAGTCCAAGCCAAATGTAATGGCTGCATTTGAAGTGAAATAGAGTTAGAGGGATGGGAAGTTTGTTGAATGACATAAAGATAGCTGTATGTAATGTAATGTAAGGAGTGTGTCTTTAGAGAAACCTCTCCTGTCCAGATAAAAGGAACTTCAGTAATATCTTGAGAGTACCCAAGGCTGGATCTATGCTTATACAGATGCAATAACCATGGCTGTGTATAAGAAACTCCCTTCCATGCCTGATGCTGGTTCCTGTGATGAGCTACTGAGGGAGAGAAAAATGATTACGCTATATGTCCAATTGATTCTGCCTCTCTTGTGGAGTGTGTCAAATAAATTGCATTTTTCCTGAGCCCATTTAGATGGAGTATTATCCTGCTGTGTTCCTTTGGATCCTGTACAGATTTCTGATTGCTGAATTGTAACACTAATCATAATAATTATCTATGTAATAAGTTCACAATATGAATTGTTACAGATGGTCACATTTTCTATCACAGAGTAATCAAGCTTATTTGTACAATCTACTTGCTCCTAGATAAAACAAAAGGCAACACGTAAGTTTCTGTATGTTCATCACACATTATAAGTGGCAATTTAGGTCTAGTACATCAGAGAAAATGAGAGATGATAAGAGAGAGTGCTAAAGAACTTTTCAATAAAGCATATTTGGATTTTGCTATTAGTTTTACAGATATTATCATTATATATCCAATTAAATACTAAAGATTTGTTGTTTTTTCTTCACTGCGACCAATTTCATTTTTTCTATCTAGAATCTGAAATTCATTTTGACAAAAGAGGACATGCAAATGAATTATAATTCAAATACAATACTATAAGTTATTGAAATAGAACTTAGAGCAAATTTGGTGGCACAGAGCAAATTTATGACCTTCCAAAAACTGGTCTTCTAGAATTGACTGCAGTTGGAGCGGTTTACCCTCTCTGTCATTTTAACAGTCGCCATGTGGACCTTTAGTTAATGAGCCAAATCTGGTTACCATTTACAGGTAATGACAGAACTGATGCAGATACTTTGCTGAAGAGATATTTTAGTTTTGTCTTGTTGCTGATTCTGAAATATGGCCCATTTTTCTTACCAATGTTCTTTACTACTATGCCCAAAAAATTCATTACAGCAAATGGAAAATTACTTCTCCTGTGACTTTTATTTAATATTTCATCAGAGTCAAAGGAAACTTTTGCAATATGAGGGTAAGTGCACAGCTCATACTTGAAAAGACTAGCAACCTCTGTTGAGTGTTTTAGGGTGCCTAACTTGTACCTATTCATGACCAAATAGAAGCACATATTCATGTATGTATCTATTCATCTATAAAGGTGATGACATCCCATTTCTCTGCTCTGAGGTAATTTCTGATTTTATTAATAGTTCAGTTTTTAACCAGTAAGATTTTATACTTGTCCATCCTGAAATAAAAACCAAATATGACTTATGCTTAGGAAACTTTATACCGTAGTTACAATTATATACTGAACTATTTGCATCATATCCTCAGTACTGACATAGTTGTTAGAATTATCAATTGTAAAATTAGTTAATAACTCTCTAATTGCACAAATGACTTACACATTTTAAGCTGAATGTCATAAATCCATTTGAATAGACACAAAACCATTGTGATACCTGAGAAGTGAAGGGTTCACATATTCTTCAGAAAATAAAACATGCAGAATGAACCTTTAGGCCTATCTGATAGTTTAATTTTTTCCCATTAATATGTATATGACACATTTCCTAAAATGAATGCTATCTTCTAACTCACTTTTTTTGAGCTAAAATTCTCATTTGTATTTTCTGAAAATTTGATTTCTTCTTTATTATAAAGAACAAGCTTTACACTTCCTAACTTTCTAATTTGAAAACTAAAGAAATGAAAATTCTGTTCTGGGACAGCTAGAAGATATTGACTAATTCATTTAAACTCCAATAGAAAATAACAAAGTAATGGACATCACGTTCCTTTGGATGTCTGGCAGATAATTAGCTGAATGATTTCAAAACATTCAAATATAAATAAATAATTCACAGTTAATTTTATTTGCTTTAGATATTAAAGGATGCATAATGCAGTAAAAGTCATATAAATATGCCACGGGGATTTCCGTAACTATTTGCTTTCTCTTTGCCTCTCAAGGATGTGCCTTCTTTCAGGAATATGTTACATAAATGATTTTTAGATTAATGTACCTATATTTTTTTGTTATTTTTCAAGAGTAAAAGTTAAAATAGCTAACATTTATTTTGTGGTTATTCAGCAGTGTATTGTGGTAAGTGTTCTATAGGGATTATTTTCATTTAATTTTCATAACTTCAAGAAGATTTACAAGTATCATTCCAATTTTCAGTTCAGAAAACTAAAGTTTAGTGCCATTACTTGATTTACCCTAGGTGCATCATGCAGCTGGACCTAAGCACTTCTCTTTCTTATTCCAGAGTCAGACATCTTGCTGCTGCTGCTGTTCAGTCGCTAAGCTGTGTTTGACTCTTTGTGACTCCATGGACTGTAGCTCACCAGACTCCTCCGTCCATGGGATTTCCCAGGCAAGAATACTCGACTGGGTTGCTATTTCCTTCTCTAAGGGATCTTCCCCACCCTGGGATTCAATCCATGTCTCCTGCTTGGCAGGTTGATTCTTTACCCCTGAGCCACCTGGGAAGCCCCAGAGATCTTAAAGATGGTTATTTAAAAAATAAAGAAGTATTCAGGGATGTAAAGGGTATAGATGTACAAAATCATCTGTAAATACATTTTCTTACAAAATATGGATCACAGGTTCTAGGTATCAAATCATAATTTTCTCAAGTTAAAATATTTAGTGACCTATAAATATTGAATGAATGCTTGTCAAAAATTTATTAGCTCATTAATGATTGAACTAGTAAAAGGGTAAAGCTGTTTCAAAGAGAATTTGAGGAAACAGATATATACAGACATTTAGAAGATTAGAACCAGTTAATCACCATCAGAGCAATAAAAAAAAAATTGAAGACTATTTCTAATAGACATTATTTTCACTTTTACCAGACAATAACAAGTTAATGCATATCTTCCAGAGTCTAAAGACAGACAAAAGTGCATTCTTCTAGATGGTGGAAAGATCCTTGAATGAGTTTGATAAATGATGTTCCTGGATTCTCTCGGCCTTATTCATATAAATTTTCAATAATTTTTCTTTACACAATTATTAACCCTAATTCCAGACATTGTGCTTGTGGCTCTGATGTAATTCACACTCTGAAGCCCCCTTATCACTCAATCTTTTCATTTAAGCCCTCCTTCCTCCTTGATAGTGTACAATTTGTCTATACAGGATGAAAGGGGATTTTCTTTTCTGAGGGCCCTTTTAATCTGAGATTTCTTTTGTTAAAAAAAAAAAAAAATCTGTGAAACTGATATCCATTTTTACCTCAAAAAAACTATTATTTTTATCTTTATTTCTTCTGTTTTTGAAAAAAAAAATCTTATTTTCCAGATATCAGGACTTTTTCCCTAACATTCCTATGTCTCAGTTTATGTTTTAGTCTTTTGTGTTTCTTTCTTGTTATTTCTTTTTCTGAGAAATTTTTTTTTATTATTCATTTATTTGGCTGTGTTGGGTCTTAGTTATGGAACACTGGTTCTTTTTTTTTTTTTAGTTGCAGCATGTGGGATCTAGTTCCCAGTCCAGAGATTGAGCCTGGCCTCCCAGCACTGGGAGCTTGGAGTCTTAACCATTGGACCACCAGGGAAGTGCCCTTCTGAGTAATTTTCTTAATCTGACCTTCCAGTTTGCTAATATACCTCCTCACCTGTATGTATTTGTTTCCAAATTCCATCTAATTCTAATATTATATATATATATATAAATTATAATATATATTTTAATTAATAATAATATATTTATGTTTTTGTTTATGTTTTCTTATTCCTGTTCCATCTTAACAATGTCTTCTCTTTTATCTTTTAGTTTATTATTTGACTAATATTAATCTTGATATGTGTTAGTCACTCAGTCATGTCCAACTCTTTGTGACCCCATAGACTGTAGCCTGCCCCGCTCCTCTGTGCATGGGATTCTCCAAGCAAGAATACTGGAGTGGGTTGCTATTTCCTTCTCTAGGGGATCTTGCCAACCCAGGGATTGAACCCTAATCTCCCACATTGCAGGCAGATTCTTTACTCTCTAATCTTAATAAATAAGTTCTAATATGTCTGTTTCTAACACAATCATATTTATTCAGAGGTAAGTTTGTTTCTCAAGTGTCTTGCTTTTATCTGTGAGTTCATTTTCCTTTAGGGATAGAAGCCCCTCTGTCTTTCCATGTTGATGAAGGAAAATTAGACTTTCACATCAATGTGCTTAAGGGATTTGGAGGCAGGAGGACAGATGAGTCTCAGTGGAAAATCTCAGTGACTAAATAAACCATTAGTCATGACCTACCCTATTACACAAAGCCTTAGATAAATGGCTTCACCTTTTACCTTCCCAGAAAAATCAGCATTAGGACAGACAATCCCCACAATAGATTATATTTAACAACACAGGACATTTGAAAACAGTGTGGAAAAGTGGCTGTCCACATTTTTTCTTCATCTGTTTTTGTCAGCTCTCTTTTGTCAGGGTTTCTGTGCTGTTCTGATTTTATTCTTGAAGACACCTGTATTGGAGTTCTGAGAAGTCACAGGAGCCAGTGCTCTTTGTCCCCAGATGATTTTACGGGAGAACTTGAAGAACTGCCATGGACCCTCCTACTGCTTGCTCTCACGTTTGCCTCTTACCCCGTTAAAAGCACCACTCACACAGAGCAGTGCAAACTTCTGTCACCATGAGATTTTCTTATATAACATTTCTAGTTTGATTTGATTTTAAAGTCATATAAAATTTCAGATATTACGTCAAACATTATAATGGCACACTGAGCTTGTATATAATAACCAGCCCTCAGTCCACCGAATTTCTCCTGACCAGCTGTATCCCATACATTGAACTTAATAGGTCCTCTGTTGGTATGGAACACAATTGTGTTATGTGGCAACAAAGTGGATATTAAGGACAGAAAGGTTAAGGCAAAGTCAATTGTCTTCCACCAAAAGAAGAATCTTCAGTACTATGACATTTCTGCCAAAAGTAACTACAACTTTGAAAAGCCCTTCCTCTGGCTTGCTAGAAAAATGATTGGAGACCCTAACTTGGAGTTTGTTGCCATGCCTGCTCTTGCCCCGGCAGAGGTGGTCATGGACCCAGCCTTGGCAGCACAGTATGAGCACGATTTAGAGGTTGCTCAGACAACTGCTCTCCCGGATGAAGATGATGACCTGTGAGAAAGTGAGGCTGGGGCCCAGCATCAGAAGTCTAGTTTTATAGGCAACTGTCCTGTGATGTCAGTGGTGCAGCGTGTTTGCCACTTTATTATATAGCTAAGCAGAACATGTGCTTAATTTTTGGATGCTGAAGGAGATGGATGGGCTTTGGAGTGAATGTGGCAGTTAAAAAAAAAAAGAAAACCTTCATTTTTTGGACTTGCATATTTAGGTGTTTTGGAACACAGTTGTTTCCTCCTTGAGTTTCAAATATAAGACTGCTATAGTCACATGACAATATTGAGAGGTGGAATCTTGTTTGTTACTGTCATTCCCATGACAGTAATCAGAATCAGAATAAAGTTGTATTTCAAATATCTAAGAAAAAAAAAAATTCAGATAATGCTTTTTTAATCCATGATTATGGCAGAAAGTGAAGAGGAACTAAAAAGCCTCTTGATGAAAGTGAAAGAGGAGAGCTGGCTTAAAGCTCAGCATTCAGAAAACGAAGATCATGGCATCTGGTCCCAACACTTCATGGGAAATAGATGGGGAAACTGTGAAAACAGTGTCAGACTTTATTTGGGGGGGCCCCAAAATCACTGCAGATGGTGATTGCAGCCATGAAATTGAAAGACGCTTACTCCTTGGAAGGAAAGTTATGACCAACCTAGATAGCTTATTCAAAAGCAGAGACATTACTTTGCCAACAAAGGTCCGTCTACTCAAGGCTATGGTTTTTCCAGTGGTCATGTATGGATGTGAGAGTTGGACTGTGAAGAAAGCTGAGGGCCGAAGAATTGATGCTTTTGAACTGTGGTGTTGGAGAAGACTCTTGAAAGTCCCTTGAACTGCAAGGAGATCCAATCAGTCCATTCTGAAGGAGATAAGCCCTGGGATTTCTTTGGAGGGAATGATGCTAAAGCTGAAACTCCAGTACTTTGGCCACCTCATGCAAAGAGTTGACTCATTGGAAAAGACTCTGATGCTTGGAGGGATTGGGGGCAGGAGGAGAAGGGGACGACAGAGGATGAGATGGCTGGATGGCATCACTGACTTGATGGATGTGGGTTTGGGTGAACTCCGGGAGTTGGTGATGGACAGGGAGGCCTGGTGTGCTGCGATTCATGGGGTCACAAAGAGTCGGACACGACTGAGTGACTGAACTGAACTGAACTGAACACAAATTTAATAGGAAGCAAGCACTATAAGGTGAAAAACGCTGCAGTTCAAATATAAATATTTCATTGCCAAATTTCTATAAACTGAAATAATAGTTCTATTAATGGAAATGTTTCATATTCTGTATACATGTCTCTGCAGTCTTTTAAATGTGCTTCCTGGAGGAAAAAGAAAACCTAAATATCTTTCAACAATGCTGCTCTTTATAGTGGCTATAACTGAATTATTACCTGGAAATGCTCTATTTTGCAAGGTAAGGAAATGCAGCAAGAATCTTTAACATTTATATAGATGTAGTTGAAAAGTGGCATAAAAATCTAAGCCTTTCATCTCTTCTTGAGTGATTCCTTATTCAAAATGAGCTGGAGTTCTGAGAGCAGAATACCATGCTTTCTTGGGCCTCCATTCAAGGGAATCTTTGGTTCACTGTGTTTCATAATAAATCTTGGGAGAACCAGTTGTGACAAAACTTCTGACAGTGTGGCCTACCTGAATAGTGCATAGAGCATGGCTTTCAGTTCTGCAATGCTATATACTCTCCATCCATTGATCTATTTTAGGCAAAAAATATGTAAAACAATAGGCTAATGATATGTCCCCTGATTGATTTTACCTATAGTTAAGCTATTACAAGCAACTTTAGGTTGAAATTTTTTTCTGTTTGTGATGGTTATGAACAACTGAGTTACTTCGCTATTGTTACACGGGACTCAGCACTCAGGTTCTGTGTATTAATTATTTTACAAGGTATATATGAGGCTAGCCTAAAAGTTTGAATTTTTTTTCATGTTTAAGTTTTAAAATACAGCATGTGCTTATCTGACAAACTGATAAAAGTACTCATGACATTTTCCTTTGAAAAATAATACTTTAAAGTTAAATTTTATTTTAGTTTAGTTTTGAATTTGAATGATAAAGGATATAACTTTCAGTATTTTTTGCGTGGCTTTAATAGTCACTTGATATTAATTTACTTTTAATGAATATAAAATTTAATTTTAAACGTTTACTGAGCTAACAAATCACTTCTTTTAAAGATGCCTTGTGCTAGGATTGGAGGCAAAGAAAAATTTTAATTTGAAGAGAAACTCCACATCTTAGAATGTGACAGAAAAAGAAATCAGTAACATGATTCTGTAGAAATAAATTGGGGAAATAAATTCCATTTGATGCTGAATACTACAGACTGGAAAGAATAGATTTGCTATCTATAGAATCAGAGCCACTGTATATCAGGATGCTACACTCTAGAGCTACTGGTTCATTGGTACGTGAATGCTTGATCTATTTACAATAGTACTGGGTGTTTTCTTATATGAACTCTGGTAAAGGCAAAAAGGGATGGGGATGAAAATGGTTTAATGCACAAGTGCTTCAGCTACCATTGTATTGATACGTTTGTGTTTCAGGTTATACTACATGTCCTTAACACAAATCTCATTTTTTATATAGTGTAATAACAACACTACTCTTACACAGTGATTGGTATTATAAAATGTGCTGTGAGATAAATGCTGTTACTATGAAAATCCCATTAGCAAGTCCCTATGTACTATACATGCAGGGCAGATTTATTAATATACACTCTGTAGTCACTTTCCTGAAAATAGTTTTACCAGCTATGAAATACTATGCAATAATGCCATTAATAAATGTATCTAATTGCAGTATATAAAAGTTAAACTTTGAAGAGCTTAAAACGGCTTCTGTGAATGGTGAGATTATTTCAAGTAGATGTACTGGGCAATGGATATACTGTGTTACCCCTTTTTTATACTGCCACATGTCAAGTAATAGATCATTAAAGTCTGCAGTCAGACAGTTAGGCTAATGAGAAAATGCTGGTTCTTTTACAAAAAGTTGTCAGTAGATGGCAATGTGACTATTTTATAAGGCATTTTTATTCCATATGGAGCTAAAAACTTGAGATCATTCACGTTTTCTACCTAAATTACTGTAATTTTTCCCCCCCAAAAGGGTTCCAAGAGCCATTTCGAACTATTCTTTAAATAATTGATAGTTACAAATGAAAAACCAAGCCTAGAATTTCCAAAGTGATCAAAGTTGCTTTAATTTTCTATTGGTCATGGCTGAATAAAAATAATGTTACAAACTACATCATCAATAACCAGGAATTGCAGAACCTCCATTTCAAAATAAAGCACTTTTAGCAAATCCATATTGTGCCCTCGCTTAGGCACTGTGAGTGACTGGCTATGGCCTGCTGGTGTACTATTTATCACAAGAATCTGAAGAAAAAGATTACATTGAACATTTTTATTTCATTTTTTTCCATCTTTTTTTTTTTAAATCCTTTCAGCTCTCTTGTCATCCAAATAAATCATGTTTGTTTTTCTGTTATGTTTAGTGATATTTTATAGAAATACTCACAAGCCTATATATTACATATATGCTTATGTAATAACATACAATATTAAATATACCTGAAAAGTCAAAGCATGGGAGGCAGTCTGCATATAGGAGACCATGGCATCTGAGTTCATTATGGCTTATAAAAACCAAAACAAGAATAGTATATTCTGGAGAGAAATTCTCAGAATTGAGTTTTGGCAACTATGGAAATTCTACAAAAAAGAAAAATATTTTTAAATTCTTGGACAATTGTATTAGAAGATACAAAGATAGTATTCAGCTCTACAGAATTATTTTAATCATATTGTGCCTTAAACTTGTGATTCCATATTAGGATTACGAGGGGTAAAGAAAAAGATATATTATCACGAGTGGGATTTTTATGAATGTGCAGTATGCTGTGGTGGGGAATCACTGGTCAGTTAAAAACATGATTGGTAGTCATGGTGTAACCTGAGTTACTGTTTTATCAATAAAGTGAATGGAAGTAACTTTTCAATATCAAATATTTCTTTAGATCTCACTAGTGATTGAAGGTTTACTCTGACTTTGATCCCAATTTGATCAGCAAGGCCCACTAAAATGGGAAAATTCCAATCCTGGAAATTCTATTCAGTACAGGATCCCTGAGCCCTAAATATCATTGACCCAAAGGAACAAGTACAAATCAGTTCACATCTCAGAAATTAGAATTTTCAAAGCTTGGCTCCTTTTTTTACATAACTCCTTAAAATAGGTTTTCTTGAATATGACAATGGAAAATCCATAAACTACAAATGATTCTTTTTTTTTTTTTTCAAATGATTCTTGAATTTGTAATTAGGTATATAGTTTAAGAGTAAGTTTGCCAGTAACAAAAAGCAGGGGTAATACAGAGAATAAAACATATTTTTCTTCCATCAGTTAACATAAAGAAAAACCAAGAATATGAGAATTGTGAGTTTACATTTAATCCAAGGTATTACGGAGGACTATAACCTGGGCGTTATTTACTTAGCTATCGAGTTAGCTCAGAGGAAGTGCTCTGAAGAGGCAGGAGACAGGCCTATTCATATATAAATTTTGACGGTTGGGAAACACATGTATGAAAAGTTAAAGTGTTAGTCGCTCATTAATGTCCATCTCTTTGTGACTCCATAGACTGTAGCCCGGGCTTCCCAGGTTCCCAGTGATAAAGAACCCACCAATGCAGGAGACGCTGGAGACGTGGGTTTGATTCCTGCGGGGAAGGTCCCCTGGAAGAGGGCTTGGCAACCCACGCCAGTATTCTTGCTTGGAGAATCCCATGGGCGGAGGAGCCTGGCAGCTATAGTTCATGGGGTCGCAAAGAGTCAGACACAACTGAAATGACTTAGCATGCATGCATGCAGACTGCAGCCCACTAGATTCCTCTGTCCATGGAATTCTCCAGGCAAAAATACTGGAGTGGGTAGCCATTCGTTTCTCCAGGGTATCTTCCTGACCCAGGGATCAAACCCAGGTGTCCTGCATTGCAGACAGATTCTTTACCATCTGAGCCACCAGGGAACCCCTAAATACATGCATACATCTTGCTAATCACGAAGAACAGATATCTCAAGTTAATGATTTTAGTGTTTGCCTAAGTATGGGAAGATGCAAGAATCTGGTGTCATTAATTTCACCCTGAGATATATGTCTATGTAAGGGCCTATGTATCCAAAGCACTGAGTACCTCATCCTGTTTTTCATCCAGAATTCCTCTCAGGTTACACTGTTGGTGGGCCACTGAAGAGGGGTATGACTTAACCTTTGAAGAGTGGTGAGTGATGCCCCTTTGTTCTTTGTTCACATTCCCTTCTAGGTTCTTGGTAAAGACCCCCCTCACCACCACCAACTCACCTATAATAAAAGACAGATTAACAGGAGATGAAGGGGACGACAGAGGATGAGATGGCTGGATGGCATCACTGACTCGATGGACGTGAGTCTCAGTGAACTCCGGAAGTTGGTGATGGACAGGGAGGCCTGGCGTGTTGCGATTCATGGGGTCGCAAAGAGTCGGACACGACTGAGCGACTGAACTGAACTGAACAGGAGAAAGACAAACAGAATTTTAAAAACTTGTATACTTTCCATATAAACATAAATATCTCTTACAAAAGGGTAACCTCTACTCAGTTTTCCAAGCTTTTCCTATGTCTGCTCTTTCTTAAAAATAGTCAGCCTAAAAAAGTTCTTATGCCAAAGAGGCATACTTTAGGCGGCGGAGGGTGTGAAATTCTGCTCACTCTCAATAGCATCCCTTGTAGAAATATGCAATTATTTACATATATTAAATAATTAAAGGGCTTCCTTGGTGGCTCAATGGTAAAGAATCTGCCAAATTAAAGGAGATAGTACACTGGCTTTGACAAATTAAAATGATAAGTTTTATAATTCTAATACTTTATAATTTTTTATAATTTGAATAAAATCAGTCCTTCTCTCTTATGATTAATGTTCGATGAAGCTTAGTAGTTTGTATTGTAGGACAACAAACGAAAAGTATGAGGCTTAATTATCCCTGTCAAAAATGGGGGAAGAGATTTTTCATCCCCTTCTTGAAGCATTTACCTTAGAAAACTTGCAACTGTGGTACTTTCTTGTCTCTCTGAATGTATGTAAGCCCTTTTGAAAACTAAATAGGCATTCTGTGTATTGGTCTTTTGTCAGCTCTTTGGACCAGGAAAGTTTTTGTCAAGAACCTGGAAGCCATCTCTTTGAAATGTTAGCATTCAGGGAGAGAGTGCCCCTATCTCTCACTTTCTATGAGAGAATAGGAACCTAAATTCAAGGTTGTGTCCTGATTCCAAAATGCAAAACCACCTTTTGTAATAAAATTGTGAAGTTTGTTATTCAATCAGATAAAACTGGCCTTCCCTGGTGGCTCAGATGGTAAAGAATTTGCCTATAATGCAGGACGCTGGGGATCCCTGAATCTGGAAGATCACCTGGAAAAGGGAATGGTAATACACTCCAGTATTCTTGCCATGGGAAATTCCATGTACAGAGGAGCCTGATGGAGTCTCAAAGAGTTGGACACTTTTACTTTTTCTCAGAAAAAACTAGCTAACACAGATGGTAGATACAATTATCAGGTAAAGTTAGTATGAATAATATGTGACAACATATGCTGTCAATTCCTTTTACTTGAGGACTAGTTATTGTTTATCTGAAATACTTTGATATATCTTGTCACATCCACTTGGCTGTATGAAACAGTGAGATTTTTTTTTTTTTGCCTTTGCAATCACTTAGCTGATTGCCTGAGATGGTCATTACATTCTGCTGTAATGCTTATTTAGTAATAGAAAAGTTTTCTCTCTCTACAAACTTTGTGGAGAGGATTTCTAGGTTGCGTGAAGATTTTGTTTTTAATTATACTTCCCCTATGGTATTTAACCAGAATTCAAATTTGATTTTCTTGCTTCACATTTTTTTCCTGCCATTGCAACTCAACCTTAACTATTGCTCTGGGCAAGAATCAGATTCCTATATTAGTTACCAATTCCTATTGATATAGCTGCAATTTATCTTCATGATCTTTCATTATTCATTGAAGATAATTGTGTGCCTTATAGCATGCCACTTGATTCGAATAAAGCAGTCAAGCAAAACATAAAGAGGAAAACTATCAGAGGAATTCTTTTACTTTTTAAAGTAAGAAAGCAAATCCTTTAGATGAGTTTCCAGTTTTTGAAAAATCCATGAAGTAGTATGTGAATTATTTTAGGCAATAAAAATAGCTTTGTTTGGCAATATTTGTGGTTAAACCAAGGTTAAAAGTAAGTGTACAATGAATAAAATACTAATGAGAATTCTATCATTTGATTTGTGAATGAAATATTTTTCATTAAAAATGATTTATGCATATTTCCCATTAAAATAGCATCTTTTTTCAAGGAAAAAATGAGAAGTCAGACAGTGGAACTTCCTGTGGAAGTTATCACATTAAACTAATAAATCATGGTGAAACCTATGTATTTTAAAGTATCTTTCCTTAAAATAACCTTGGAGCTGCTCTCAGTCAATACTTGCATTAGATGTTTCTTCATGTGCTATCATGGAGGAGGAAACAGATAGAACAGGCTCCATCTTGAAAGCAGGACTCCATCCTGGGCCGGACTGTGGCCTTGGAGCTGTATGCCCAGTATCTATGGAAATGACATACAAACTGGAAAACCAGGCCCGCCGGACTGAAGAGCCCCAGGGCTCATACCTAGACTCTCCATTGCCTGAAAGAATACCCTAATTATCTGTGTAACCAAAGTGAAGTCGCTCAGTCGTGTCCGACTCTTTGCAATACCATGGACTGTAGCCTACCAGGCTCTTCCGTCCATGGGGTTCTCCAGGCAAGAGTGCTGGAATGGGTTGCCATTTCCTTCTCCAAATAGAATCATAAATTCTGTTATGCTTATTGCGGTATGACCAGAGGCCTATTGATAATTGTCCACTGTTAACTACCTAGGCTTAAGGCATATGAATCACGGGTTAACTTTGATTGTATCTTTCTCTTCCTTTGTTCAGACTCATTTCAGGGAATTTGGGGGGGTGGGTTTGGGCACTTACACTTAGGGTATATAAAGTTTTCACAAAAACTGGTTGGAATCCTTGGCTAAGAGTAGACTCTGCCTTGGGCCTGCCGGTGTAATAAACTGCACTCCATTATCTGCATTGTCCTTCTGAATGAGTTTGTTTCCTGGAACGCGTGGCTACAGCATCATCAGAGATATATGTGAGTGAGAAAACCTGTTTTGTGAAGTGATACTATAGTAATTATTTTTAAATCCAGTGTCTGTATAGAGGGTCATATATCTTCAGTTTTGCAAGGTTTTCTTAGAAACCAATTAGAATACAAAATTACACTTTCCTTCTATAAATGGCAATGTTTCTACCTTTTAAAAACAGATTTTTCTTATTGTAGTAAATAGAATAATAGCCATAAAACATCCATAGTGCTCTAAGTTTTATAATTCTTGCTGTTTTTGTAACAAAATTGCCTATAGAGACATAAAGTGAAACCCATCGACTCACCTTCAGAGCTTTAATGGAGTTTGGAAATCAATCTTAAAGCACAGACTTGATTTTTCAAGAAAAGGGAGTTGACAGCAAAAGTGACGCTGATGTATGGAACAGTCTTACGGAATCTGTGGGAGAGGGAGAGGGTGGGAAGATTTGGGAGAATGGCATTGAAACATGTAAAATATCATGTATGAAACGAGATGCCAGTCCAGGTTCAATGCACAATACTGGATGCTTGGGGCTAGTGCACTCGGACGACCCAGAGGGATGGTATGGGGAGGGAGGAGGGTTCAGGATGGGGAGCACATGTATACCTGTGATGGATTCATTTTGATATTTGGCAAAACTAATACAATTATGTAAAGTTTAAAAATAAAATAAAATTAAAAAAATAATAAATGGATCATAAGCAGAAATGTAAAAAAAAAAAAAAAAAAGGGAGTTGAGAGAATAGTATATGTAATCTGAGTATTCTTAATATCTGAACTCTATGCTTTCCAGGCCTTCTAGATGATTAGGTCTTGAAGGTTAGCTTGGACGTTATTTGAAATACAATTTTCCTTGGACTAGCAATAATACCACAGACTGGCCTAAGACCTCAAAGTCATAAGTTATTATCTCTCTGTCTTCAGAAAAGATGTCATTTTATAAAAATCTCTAAGGTTAAAGGAAGACATTCAACTTGCATTAAATATCTTTTACCTCCCTTGTTCGCAGAGAGGTACACAGCAAATTTTCTATTCTCATTTCGCCTGGAAAATTCCATGATGAATTGACTGTGAAACATTACTTTTAGGAAAACTATATGTAAACACTAGTTTATACCCAGTATACTTTTCATATGTAATCAAGCTTCATTGATGACATTAGTGTTCTATATATTGTACTAGCTCTGTTTGACTCTTAAAATTATACTGTACCAAGTTTCTACTATTGAAAATAAAAGCTTCTTCATTTCTTAATATGCTTACTCTGACTTATACATACTCAAAGTTTTAGATGTAGCTTTAATATCATACTGAGGCATAAAAATTTGAAGAATAAATGGAATCACAGTCCTATAGAGTTGGGAGGGTCCTAAGAAACTTAGTTGATTTTTTTCCTTCAGTGAGAAGTACAATTAGTGTGTAGCACCCTTGAGTCTAAGGAAACTGTTCATATAGCCAAATCTGTTACATAAGAAAATTTTATTCACTTATTCTCTCTTACATGGAGTGGAAGTTACTGAAAGCTTCTTTGATAAAGTTAGAGATGGTTAATAAATTACAGCTCTCAACTTGTGACTTTCCTATTTGAGTAAGTAAATTCTTTTATTTTTCTATGATTTTAGTTATGGATGATAAATACACTTTATTTTTCAAGACATATATTAATTTTGAAATAAGATCTTGATTTCTAATCATATTCAGATAGGTATAATTGCATTTTTAGGGAAGTCATAGAAATTTTTAAAATTTCCTTTTTTGACTTAAAATATTTTTATATTAATAAAAAAGGATAAACTTAATGCATGCCTCTCTAATTTTTTTAACTTCGGTTTTTGGTTTTGTTTTTAGTAAACTAAGTATACTCTACTGTTTAGATATTTATTTTGAAAGTCTCTAAGACATTTTTGGGAACAAAATATTTTTTATTTACTAAGAACTGCAGCTACATATTTTATAAGTAGTACTTTTAAATGCATAATTGTTATGATTGCAGATATACAATAATTATTCTCACTCCAGACTCCTAACAATTTTTTTTTTTTTTTGTAACAGCTTCAACTAAAGTTTATGTTCTGATCTTATGGAAGCCAACTTGATTTTGTATGTTATCAACATGCTATAAATAATGAAATAATTATTTACTTAGGGTTACCTAACTTACTTTCATACCAGTCATAACGAAATAAAAAAAGAAACTGGATTGATCAAACTGAAACATGATTAGTATTTTTATGTGTCATGAACTCCATAGTGGAAATTCTTTATACCCCATGGCGTTGGGTCCTGAGTTTGTTATAATTCCCCCAGGGCTCCATTGGGAAGGATTTTAAGCAGTTTTAAAAAACTGTTTTATTTATTCTCTTTTTCTAAAGATAATTGGTGGTTAGTAGGAATGACTAGATACCTGTAATGTCCAAAGCTTAGGAGTAATAAAACATGACTGTACACTTTTCTAAGATTGGCTATGAAAGGTCGTTGGGTACAGGTATTTGCCTTGGGAGAAAGTAACTGATTAACAGTGCACATCAGGAAGTAGCAGCTACCTGGCAAACAAGGAAGTACTGGAAGGGAACATTTTAAGTAAGAGAGGAATACATCATGGTCCTGGAAACTATATACTGTTTTATCTCTGAAATGGGCATAGATTTAAAAATATATGCAAAAGTATGAACACAATAACATTATTGAATTTATATCTGAATCAGATATGTATTTCATATGTAATGTTTACATTATGATTTCGTTATTGCTATTTCATTTTACATTACTCATCTTAAAGATCATTCTATGTATATTATTGAATATTTTATATAGCTTCCATTCTGATCTGTTAATGCATTTATATGGGCAAATAAAAACCATTTCTACCAACTCTAACAAATTTTCACTGTAAAATTTGAAGAAAATTAGCTAAAGTTTTGCTCAGAAGTAATATCATTAATGATATTGTTTTGCTAAATGTATTGTGGCTGTACAATACTATAAATCCATAATCCATTATCCATCATGCTTCAGTCCAGAAGTATGAAAATCAAAAATATTTTGGAACTAATTTTTAACAGATTATTTCCCAAATGGATATCACTGTTTATAGTGTTTATCTCTCTTCATTTCACGGCATATATATTAAGGTGTGATTACTGTGTGGAGTGCCGGGACCCCTCTGTGAGAATTACACAATATATGCATCAAATTAACCTTACAAAACCAGGTGAATTTTAAATTATGAAGCACATCTAGCCCCAAGAGTTTTAGATAAATAATTGGAACTTGTGTTATTTAAACCAAGGTGAGACTTTGAACCCTTCAAATATGAAGTTGCATATCTTAATGAATTTGTAAACTATCAAATTGTTATTGAAGGTCATATGGAGAAATAAGATGTTAAAGCTGGAAGTAGTTAGAAATCACGTTCTCATTCTCAGCAAAAGAAACTGCTGGTCTTGGAAGTATCAATAAATTATTTTGTTCAAAATCATGCATCCAATAAGCCAACAATGAAAGGACTGAATGCAACTCTCCATGCTACTAGTATCTCCTGTAAATGAAAAATGAAAAGTAAAGGTGGGAAACTTGGTATCGTAGTGAAAGGTTGTTGCTGAACCATGAAAGATGCCAGGATTCTTGGCCTCCAGAGAAGAATTCAATCTAGGGCCAGAGACAAGGCTTGATTGCTCAGAGCTTTTGTATAATAAAGTTTTAATAAAGTATAAAAGAGATAGAGAAAGCTTCTGACATAGACATCAGAAGGAGGTAGAAAGAGTTCCCCCTCGCTAGTGTTAGCAATGCAGTTATATACTTTTTTATTACTTATTACAGTGAATCAAAAGACTCTCTGGAGGTCATAAAGCCCTTACTAGATCCACTCCCATAATTTACATTTTAAGATAATAGAATTAGCCAGATGGTTTTTTCTAAAAACTGTCCTCAAGCAGGATACACTATTGTTATATAATCCTAAGGAATGTAGAGGGGGAAAAAATGTTTGTCCTTTTCTCCTCCTTGAGAATCCAGACCCTTCTCTCCTTGGGGACCCCTGGACTTCTTATCAACCTGCCTAGGAATTGACTCAGTAGCAGCAGGTGAAATTGTGGTGAGATCCTGCAATTTAATTGGGGAAATGGTGCTGGAGCAGTTGGATATCCATATGGAAAAAATGGTTTTTGACCCCTGCCTCACATCAAAAACAAAAATCAATTCAAGATGAATCGTGGCCCTGAGTGAAAAAAAATCAATAAAGCCATAAGAAGAAAACATAGGAGACTGTCTTTCTAACTTTATTATAGACACAGATTTCTTAAGTAGAATAAAAAAAAAAGCACTAACCATATAAGGAAGACAAAGGATAATCTGGACTTTAAAAAACCCACCAAATTTCTTTTTATAAAGTGACACAATAGAGAGAGGGAATTACAAAACACAGGTTAAAAAAAAAAAAAAGTCTGACAAATACATCAGGAATATATAAGGAACTACTACCGATCAATAAGAGAGATAAACCATCATATTAAAACACACACAGTTGAATTCACTTCACAAGAAAAGTTATCCGCCCCCCAAAAATGAAAAAGACCTCCAAATATTAATCACCAGAAACCTGCAAATTAAACCAAAATGAGATAGTACTACATACACTCATATTGGGAAATTTAAAAAGACAAACAATATCAAGTTTTGTCAAGCTTGTGGAGAAACTGGAACATTGCCTCACTCCGGACTCACTCTGGCAGTGTAAATAGGTACAATCACTTTGGAATACTGGATATATTTGCTAACTCTAGCTATCCATGGGTAAATTTCACAGATTTTATAGTGAGTGGGGAAAAAAAAAAAAGGCCTAAAGGGGACCTACTGAATGATTTGAGTTATATGAAGTTCAAGACTTGGTGAGAATAATCAGTTAGAATAGTGGTTGCCCGGTTGTGGAATCCAGAGTCGCAAAACACACCTCACAGTGTGGAGTACAGTTTATTATGCCAGCAGGTCCGAGGCGGATCGGTCCCCAACAAGGACCTTGATGTTTCTGAGAGACTTAGTTTTATACCCCTCTCTAAGTGACCGGTTGCATGTTAGCAACCTCTTTGATGTATATGATTGAGTTTTACAACAAGCAGGTGCTAGGAAACAAACAATTAAGTTTAAAGGGGAGAACCATGACTCTACATAATGGGAGGGATGTCTCCATGGTTAATCTAACTGGGACAGCCTGACCTCAACTACAATCTCCATTTGCCATCTATCAAGTGTCCAGGAGACCTGATTTTCCTTAGCATCAGTTTCCTTATTCTTGGGAGAGTTCAGGCCCAGTTCACATCCTGTCTTTAAGATGGATGACAGGCTTCAAGATGGAGTCTCTCTTGCTTTTCTCATAGTGGCCCCAACAGCCCTGGAAAACACATAGATTGGGAAGGCACCCAAGGGAAACTTAGGAGGTAATGAAAATGTTCTATATTTTGATTTGTGATTAAGTGGGTATGTATATGTTCAAACCTCTCCCAGAGCTGCAACTTTAAATGAATAACATAAAATACTATGTTTATAATGTACCTAAAGAAATAGGTGGAAAAAAATGCATTGGAAACTAAGTTCATTTCAATTTGAAGTTCTAGAATATAATTCAAAGAGGAAATGGTACTTGAACTAAGCATTCATTAGATAAATGATCATTATACTTCTATTCACCAGTCATTTATTAGGTATTAAGAACACCTAGAAGATAACACAGTTGACACCCTCAAGGAGCTTAGACCGGCAGTCATAGATGGTGAATAGATTGCCTGTGTATAAAAGGGAAGATTATTCCAGGCTAGACAAATGGGCTATAATAGGGAAGTGTGGGAGTGCATGAATTATTTATATTTTTAATTTCTTACTATATAAGAAATGAAAAATAGTTCAGTTTTATGGAGTACAATTGCATTGAATAATATGATAATCCCAAATCCAAGTTTCTCTACCTTGTGTAGAAATAAATTCATTGTCTTTCTTTGTCTTTGTCTTTTTTCATTTTTCCTTCCTTCCTTTTTTATATTCCCTTTCTTCCTTTTACTTGTTTCTTTTTTCCAATAAACCTACATTGAATAAACCCAAATCACATGAATTATACACTTTGATGGACTCATTATATTAATATTATAATCATCTATCATTTGTATCACTAGAAAGAAGTTTAACAGGATTCTAAATTCCTAAGTAATCAACCTACCACAAATTGCCACATTGGGTTTCAAAGAGTGATATGCAAAAGATATTTGGAGATAATAATTCAAGTTACATTATTTTTTTCACCCTTAACTCCAATGCAAAGCTCTTATCCCTACTGTATCAATGTGAGATGGACAGTAGTAGGCTATGATGATTCTTTTTAACAGTCTGACTTGAGTCTTTGGTCTCTTTCCTCCAAGCCCATACTCTAATTATGATCTCATGGAAAAATTAATTTTTTTTTCCATTGAGGTCTAGGACAAGATTGGCACACACTCATTTAAACCCAGGCCTTCTCAGAACTGCAAAAGCCTTCATATCACAAAACATCACAGCAAAATAGTTGCTAGAAACACTTTGAAGATGGAGATATTTGGATTCTAAGGCCAATTCTGCTACCTGCTTGACCTTGAGAATGCTGTTTACCCTCCTGATCTTCAGTTTCTTCTTTGGAAACCATTGTTGCATTTATGGCAACCAGTGTTTAAAGAGTTCTATAGACACTCATTTAATGCACAAAACAATGGGGGAAAAGGGCGGTTATTTTTTACTTCATTTTACAAATGAAAACCCAAAGAAAAGTCAGCTTAACTATTAGTACCTTGCCAAGGTCCATAATTTGTGACAAAGAGACCATTTTGAAACCTAGTCTGGGTCCAGAGTCCACATTTTTTATGACTACTATGGAACACTCTTACACTGTTGGTGGGAATGCAAACTAGTACAGCCACTATGGAGAACAGTGTGGAGATTCCTTAAAAAACTGGAAATAGAACTGCCTTATGATCCAGCAATCCCACTGCTGGGTATACACACTGAGGAAACCAGAAGGGAAAGAGACACGTGTACCCCAGTGTTCATCGCAGCACTGTTTATAATAGCCAGGACATGGAAGCAACCTAGATGTCCATCAGCAGATGAATAGATAAGAAAGCTGTGGTACATATACACAATGGAGTATTACTCAGCCATTAAAAAGAATACATTTGAATCAGTTCTAATGAGATGGATGAAACTGGAACCTATTATACAGAGTGAAGTAAGCCAGAAAGAAAAACACCAATACAGTATACTAATGCATATATATGGAATTTAGAAAGATGGTAACAATAACCCTGTGTACGAGACAGCAAAAGAGACACTGATGTATAGATCAGTCCTATGGACTCTGTGGGAGAGGGAGAGGGTGGGGAGATTTGGAAGAATAGCATTGAAACATGTATAATATCATGTATGAAACAAACAAAAAAAAGATAACTGGTATTGAAAATAACAATAGTACTTTCTCCTAGACTTATTTCAAAGATACACTCAACACATGTAAACTTCTCAGTTCTTAGCCTATAGTAAATATTCAATTTAGGGTGGTAATCATTCTCAAATGCAAAAATAGTAATACTATCATTTTCTAATGAGGGTTAAATAAAATGATGAATATAAAGAACTCAGAAATTAATAAATAATGATCAATAATAATTATTGTTATTATTATTTTACCAGTTATAAAGGGGGCTTCCCAGGTGGCTCTAGTGGTAAAGGATTTGCCTGCCAATGCAAGAGACATAAGAGATATGGGTTTGATCCCCAGGTGGGGAAGATCCCCTGGAGGAAGGTATGGCAACCCATTCAGTATTCTTGCCTGGAGAATCCCATAGACACAGGAGCCTAGCAGGCTACTAGGCCTAGTGGGGCCATAGGGTTGCAAAGAGTCAGACACTACTGAAGTGATTTAGCACCTACACACAGCCATAAAGGGCAGTCTTGAAACAAAGTTCACAAGAGGGAAACCAGACAGGTGTCACTTCCACTTCCTGGGCAGTATGGGAGCAAGGCTTACTTCCCTTGCTTGTAGCAGTGGCAGTCAAAAGGAAAAAACAAAAAACAGAGGGGAATTCAAATTGAGCTCATTACATGAATTGAGAAGGAATTACTCTTTCACTTCCACCTGACGCATCTATCCCCCATAACTATGACCTCATAATGCTCTTGATCCATACCATTATTATTATACTTGGAGGGGTGAGAAGGTCGGCAGTAAGCACCCTTTAGTTGTTGAAGTGTTTCACCTAATGGGAGAAAGAAATTATTTTTGCAGTTTCACATGGAGAAGACACTGGGAGAATGCTTTATGCTACCAGCAAATCCAGTCATTCAAGCCCCAAGTATGTCTTTTACTTACAATTCCAGTGTTAAAGTAACTTTCTAGGTCCAAGAGAGAGGTGTTCCTGCCCAGGGTCCATGTCAGCAAATGGAAACCTGCATACCTTTCTGTGCCTGCAAATACTCTACTCGAACACAGTGAAAGGATTTCAATCTAAAATGATAGGAAATGGAGAATCTGAGGCATGTGCTCTCAGAAAAAGGAACCTTAAGAACTGAGATTAATTTTATGTAAATTCCTGATTTACAGATGACAGAAACTTAGCTCCTGAACCATGAACATCTGCCAAGAATCTCTACCCATCCTCAGGCCAATAAACTAACTTTCTGGACTATGGCTGGACTCTGCCTGGCCTGCACCCCTTGCTCCTAAACGCAGCCCACGCCAACCTTCAATGGAGGTTCCCAGGTAGCTCAGGGGTAAAGAATCCGCCCGCTAATGTAAGAAACTCAAAAGAGGACAGCTGGATCCCTGGGTTGGGAAGATCCCCTGGAATAGAAAATGGGAACCCACTCTAGTATTCTTGCCTGGAAAATCCCAGGGGCAGAGGAATGTGGCGCGCTACGGTCCGTGGGATTGCAAGGAGTCTGACAGGAAACACAGCCCTCAATGGATTTTCCCAAAGGTTAGTACAGCAGGTTTTGCCGATTGCAGATCCACTATCACACGGAATGAATTTCTACTTCTCAAATCGTATTTTGTAAAGAAAAAAAAAAAAGTATGCTTTGGAACAGGCCCTCACTAAATGATCACTAAATGAATAAATAAATAGGTCACCCAAGTTTATTACTGAAACTAAAGACTGAAGAAGTAGAGTTGTTTTTTTTTTTTAATTGCCCTATGAATTTGAGAATGTGGTCAGTCACTTCAGTCATTTAGGATTCTTTGCAACCCCATGGACTGTAGCCTGCCAGGCTTCTCTGTCCCTGGGATTCTCCATGCAAGAATACTGGAGTGGGTTGTCATGCCCTCCTCCTGGTGATCTTCTCGACCCAGGGATCCAGCGGGCATTTCCTGCACTTCCTGCACTGCAGGCAGATTCTTTACCCACTGAGCCAACTGGGAAGCCCCCAAATTTGAGAATAAATAGATCCAAAAGTGAAAATTTTCTTCTTCACTGTAAGTACTTAGATAACATATGCAAACCGATGGATACAATGTCTACATTCTAGTCCCTTTCCCTTTTTATAAAAAATGAATTTCCACGCCACAAGCCACGTGGCCGTGGCCGCGGCCGCAGCGGGCGCTGGGAATCCCGCCGCCGGGTGTTCAGCATGCGCAGTCACGGCTGGCCGGAACTTCGTCCGCGGCTTGTGGAGCGAAGGGCTTGGGGAGGAGTTTGAGGAGAACCTGCGTCAATTGTGATGAGAATCCTAGTGGATGGACAGTGACCCCTTCCTTTTTAAAAATGTCTCACTTGGCAGAGTACTGTGACACCAAGAGGAATTTAATGAAATTTCATTATGTCTGGGGGGGAAAAAGTACTTTCTTTCAGTGAAGAAACAGCACGTCAGAGGAGTGTGGAGAAGCCCTGAGTGTCTCAAACCAGCCAAAAACTCAGGTGGCCCTAGGCAGGGAGGATGACGTTCACCTACGATGGGTAAGAAACTCCATTTGTGTCTCATGTTCCTTTCTACTTGGTGCTGAAACTAGACTTATTATATGATACCTCTTCTGGAAGTAAAATCTTAAGTATTTTAACAGAGTTCATCTGCTACTACCAACCCTTATTTTTTGCTGTTTTAATTGCAAGGTGCTTCTGACACATCTAATCCAAAGAGCTCATTAAATACCAGCAGTAAAAGCTTTAACGTCAATCATGCAGAAACTATTTGGATATGACGAATTATTTTTTATTATTATATAAATTTATTAAAAGCACAATTTCATGGCCAAGGAATTTAAATCAGATAAACCAATTTATACTTATGTAAACAAATATCATAAGAACTACATAAAAAATTAAATATCACCAGAATCAAAGTTACATCTCTTGCACATGGAATTAAAAGTTTTTATATTATTTTTTTCTACCAAATGTTTGTCACTGTTCATAGATATAAATTAGTTAATCCTTGTGATTTAAAACTCAATTAAACTTTAGGATATTTTCTTGTTTAAAATTTAATATAAAGTGATAAAAATAAAGATATATGCAAAGAAAAATTAGTTATAATATGAACATTTTAATGAATTTTCTTTGCTCTCATATAAAAATATAGACTTAAATATATCCAAATTTCAACACTTGGCCTCCTTCATTGATTTCATCAGTTATATTTGTGGCCCAGTAATCCAATCTTGTGGAAAAGGCAATGGCACCCCACTCCAGTACTCTTGCCTGGAAAATCCCATGGATGGAGGAGCCTGGAAGGTCACAGTCCATGGAGTTGCTAAGAGTCAGACAAGACTCAGCGACTTCACTTTGACTTTTCACTTTCATACATTGGAGAAGGAAATGGCAACCCACTCCAGTGTTCTTGCCTGGAAAGTCCCAGGGCGGGAGGAGCCTGGCGGGCTGCCTCTCTGGGGTTGCACAGAGTCGGACACGACTGAAGCAACTTAGCAGCAGCAGCAATCCAATCTTGAGTCACTTTTCTAATTTATGTATGTAATTTAAGTTTAAAATTTGCCTAGTGGCTATTTCAATACTTGTCACTTCATGAATTGTAAGGTAATATATTTACATGAAAAGAAAGATGATAAGTCAGTGGTATGAATCATTATATTAAGGTCGTAATTATGAGCCATTAACTTACATTCTTTTGAAAAGCTTTCAGAATCCCTAATACAGTTCAGACTTATTTTGTAGATGGAACTCTTCTGTTCCTAGAGTTGCCTTTTACAGACTTGATTGTAAATTTCTGTTCCATACAATGCCATACTACCTTTTTAAATAGAAAAGCACACGATAATAAGTCTATTATTATTTATTATGTTTTTAACTTTATTTGGCTGTCTCATTCTTAGTTGTGGCATGTGGCACCTTGAATTGGAAGCATAGAGTCTTAGCTACTGGACCACCAGGGAAGTCCCCAAATATATTATTATTAATGATTTAGGTTGGCTTACTTTGGAGGTTATTCCTTAGAGTTCAATTACATGAGTTGAGAAGTTATTTTAACTCTGTGTTTACAGAGTTATATTGAAATACAACATTACCTTCCCCCACCAAGGGAGTAAATTTTTAATAAATAGGTATCAGGACCAGATTTTGGTTCCTGTCTTAAGAAAATGTATGTTGGATTTTAGTTTGAGATTTAGGATAATTTTAAACAAAATAATATCAAACGTTGAACTATGACTTGAAACTGTCCACATCAGTATCAGCTCTTATGTATGAAACACTATAAAGTCTATCTTCTCTTTCTAATTTATTTGACTTGCTATATTCTAGTGATATGGAAATGCCACACAGTAGGGAATAGTTTAGGTGCTGATATCATTATTTTCTCAGAATCATTACCTGTTATGATCCTCTGTTTTCTAGTTCAGTTCAGTCGCTCAGTCATGTCCGACTCTTTGCAACCCCATGGATTGCAGCATGCTAGGCTTACCTGTCCATCACCAGCTCCTGGAGCTTACTCAGACTAATGTCCATCAAGTCAGTGATGCCATCCAACCATCTCATCCTTTGTCATTCCCCTCTCCTCCTGCCTTCAGTCCTTCCCATCATCAGGGTCTTTTCCAGTGAGTCAGTTCTTTGCATCACATGGCCAAAGTATTGGAGCTTCAGCTTCAGCATCAGTCCTTCCATTGAATGTTCAGGACTTATTTCCATTTTGAATGGACTGGTTTGATCTCCTTGCCCTCCAAGGGACTTTCAAGAGTCTTCACCAACACCACAGTTCAAAAGCATCAATTCTTTGGCGCTCAGCTTTTTTTATAGTCCAACTCTCACATCCCTACATGACTACTGGAAAAACCACAGCTTTGACTAGACAGACCTGACAGACAGGCAAAGTAATGTCTCTGCTTTTTAATATGCTCTCTAGGTTGTCATAGCTTTTCTTCCAAGGTGCAAGCATCTCTTAATTTCATGGCTACAGTCACCATCTGCAGTGATTTTGGAGCCCCCCAAAATAAAGTCTCTCACTGTTTCCATTTTTTCCCCGTCTATTTGCCATGAAGTGATGAGACCAGACGCCATGATCTTAGTTTTCTGAATGTTGAGCTTTAAGCCAACATTTTCACTCTCCTTTCACTGTCATCAAGAGGTTCTTTAGTTTTCTTCTTCACTTTCTGCCATTAGGGTGGTGTCATCTGCATATTTGAGGTTATTGCTATTTCTCCCAGCAATCTTGATTCCAGCTTGTGCTTCATCTAGCCCGGCATTTCACATGATGTACTCTGCCTATAAGTTAAATAAGGAAGGTGATAATATACAACCTTCACATACTCCTTTCCCAATTTAGAACCTGTCTGTTGTTCCATGTCCAGTTCTAACTGTTGCTTCTTGACCTGCATACAGATTTCTCAGGAGGAAGGTCAAGTGGTCTGCTATTCCCATTTCTTTAAGAATTTTTCACAGTTCATTGTAATCCACACAGTCAAACCTTTGATGTAATCAATAAAGCACAAGTAGATGTTTTTCTGGAACTCTTTTGCCTTTTTGATGATCCAACTTTTTCTGCTTTCTATATCACATTCAAACAGGTAAAATAATGTAAAATAAAAATTAAGCCTAACAACAAAAAAAAACATTTCTCATAGGAATACAAGTGACCATGGTATCAGCACTGTGGAATGCATGTTGCTATTTATTTTCTTTAAATACTTACCTCTGCAACTGGACTCCTAGTTCAGTAGAGAAACAAAAATTCAGGTAGCTTTATTTCCCCGAGATATAGCTGTCATTTGGTTTGCATACTGTATTCTGCACAGTAGAAGTAAAGCTTTCATGATAATTGTTCCATTATACTATGTATTGGTTTCTTGATCTCTCACAAAATTGGCATTGAAGATTGATGAAAAATTGGTGGTAACAGTTTATCAAGAAGTGTTGTGGATTGCTTTACTGAACTCTATCACTCACCTTTTGTTTATTTGCAAGTCATCGGGATTGATTTTAAGATATATGCCATTTTTGCTTTATTTGAGTGTGAGTAGAGCTTTATTTGAAACATATATTATTAATTTGAAAAGTCGGTTGTATTAGAAAGTGGAGATAGAATCAAGCAAGTTGGTAGGTATTACTAGGGAAAACAAACAAAAAACACCAAGATGGCATGCCCTAAAATTCTGCATTATTACAAATGCTAAAGTTTTGTTATCAGTCAAGTTCCCAGTAGGGAGTGGATTGCATTGTCAAGTTGGGCATTTGAAGAAGGTTTAATAAAATGATTGAGAAAGATGTAGCAAGTTATAGCAGAATTTAAGGGGATTATGTTGTAACATGAAAAGTAAGGCAAAGGTGAAATTATAGGATGATCTTGTCAAGGAGGAATAGCACCTTGACAAGGTCTGTGATCATCATCTGTTGAAGTACAAAGTTGGGCAGGGAAAAAGCTGTGGGGATGAGTGCTACAATCTTCTTCCTCTCTCTAAACTCCTGAAGTGTTCTTGGCTGGGTCTAACTGGTAGCCAGAGAAGAAGATTTGTTAAACAAGCAGGGTTTGAAAGGTTAGGACAGCAGAGAGGCACAGGGAAACATAAGCTGTACACAGTAATTCATGATGGAATGATAAAAATTGTTTGTTTCTTTTAAACCAACTCTTGTAGCCCCCAAGGCAAATATAATATGTCTTGATTTATAAGACCACTCAAAATATATTATTCTGTTACTCCCTTAAACTTCCTGTGCTATAGAAATAGAAGCCAGGTAATACTGACTTAATTTTATAAATGATTAAATAGCCTAGCAGAAATTGTGTAGCTGGAGGCATTAGAACTTGGATTCAAACTCACCTTCTACTTTTAAATCTAATATTATTTCCATTAACTTCAAATTATTAAAAATATTTAATAAGATTAGTTATTTTTTCACCATTAAAAAGTAAGTCTTTTTTTTTTTTTTTTGCATACTTAAGCATCCACCCCCAGTTAACTGAGTATGTGGTACATGAAGTCAAGTAACTGTTTTGTTACCAACTACTGGAACATAAGTGACTATTAATCAATTAAGCTAATGGCTTACACTCAGTTTTAATAATGTTAAACTAAAAGACAAAAACAGTCTTGAATTCAAAATGGGCTCCTTCATCTTGTATAATACTAGAGAATGTATTTCTGAAATACAGTCTAACATAGTCATAACTATTGTTACATTTTGGGGGGCCTTATTTAATTGTATGTTTGTTCAGGCTTTGTGTTAATAATAGCAAAGTGATCTAGTATGAAGTAAGGCAGAATCCTTCCCTGGATTGCTTTAAAAAATTAATGGCAGGGAGATAATTTACCATTTTGGGCTGTCCTTGGTTATAGCTACATTTTATACTCATCAATACACCATAAATGTTCTGATTATGCAATCTCATAGTATGATGACTCTGTGACATGGTGGACAGAGAACTTGATTACTGTAAGAGCTGGTTCCAGTCTGAACTCTGTTACTAAACGTTATGAGAGAGAGTTAGCTTCTCAATCTATAAAGCATACTTTTTAAAAAATTCTAGAGTGGTTTTTCATCATCTAAAAATTATCTTCCACCTCAAGTTTTCATTTATTTTAAAATTGTTTCCTTGAATACAAAGTATTGAATTCATATAAACACGGGAAGTGCTTCCTTTGTATTGTTTAAAAACAAGTAAACCAAATATTGGTTCTAATCCCTGTAATGAGAATTTATGTCCAATAGTAATTATTCCCTTGTTTTATGTTAATTAAATGTACACTTTCATTGGTAGCAGTAGTAGAACTGCTAATTTAGTTTCTTTCCTCTTTTTAATTAGCATATTTACATAAAAGAGAAGCTATATAGTGGCACAATAAAGGCATAATATTTCAGTTTGGTGTAAGTAAATATATGCAACTCCATATATCTTGTTCACTGAGGATAAATATACTATATTAGGTTTCAGGTTCATCAAAAAGCAAAGTAATGTTGAAAGGTTAGTTCATATGCTTTTATTATGTTAGTTTTAGTAAGGGATGAAAAGAGCATTAATAATTTAAGAATGTATTTCTTATGAAACTAAGCACTTTTAAATTGAATTACTCTAGTGGAACACTGACTAAAAACTTGTCCTCTAAACACTTCTTAGTATCTAACACATCTTAGTGTTAACACATTTTGCAAAAATATTTAATGATTTTGTTAATATGTAAAATTTGGTTGCATGTAAATATCAAAAAGTATTGAATTTAGCTTGCAGGGTTATTTGTAATTATTTCTAGCTGGGTCACTCTTTAGCTAGTTATTATACAGGTGGATATTATGGAGGTTGGTAAGTATTTCAAGTCAAAAAGAAAAGCTAGTGGAGTTTTATTACACCTTCAGCCTATGGGACGTCCTCTCTGGGAAGGTATAGTGCTGTCCTAAATGTCTACACTCATCATTTTTCATTTGGTTAGTTTTCTTTAGAGAAAAATCTCATCTTAAATCTCAAATTATGTTTCCTAAGCCATGTGTAGTAAACTCTTGCCCAGGTGTCCCAAATGCGTGACAGAAGACTGTCTCTTCTGCATCTGCATTCAGCTGCTCTTTTCGTGGCCCCTGTAGCACACATGTCTTAAAATCAGGCTTTCTCCCGTGGCATTCCTTCTGGGTAGAGCACGTTCCTCCCCTCTACTCACCCTTTAAACAGTTTAATATAATTTTCTTTCCAAAGTTTTCTTGCAACATTCTGGCCCCATCTGTACCTTCCATTTTCTAGACGCCCTCCAATCCAGGTGATAATTATTAAATGATTGTCATCTTTGTGTTGGAGTCAGTCATCCTTAAAGATAAGTTTCAGGAGGGCATGGATTTTGTTAAGTTTGCTGTCATTTAGATTGTTACTTGATACTGATTACATTTTTTAAATGAATAAGTGTCTCTTTTCCTTGAGGCTAAGCTCCGTTCTCTGTAGAGGGATTTTCTTTTACATACTAGAGTTGTTAGACTTGGAGGCTTCAGGCAAATATTAGGTGGTTTAACTCTCTGACCAGAGATTTCCTGAGGATATTTATGATTATGAAATACATGAAATAGTTGTAAACCTGTATCTTGCTCCTAGAGGGGAAAAATAAAAAAAGAGAAAACAAAAACAAAAACGTGATGATTATGTGTCCAGAAACACCACAAACTACATTGCTCTTCCAAGGAGACAGTTGTCTTATTCCTAATTATCTTTTTGAAATTCACCAAAGTGAAAATGAGTACTTAATAGAACCACATAATACTTTGAGTTTACAGATGGAATACTTGGTACAGCATATATTCTTTTTTTCTCATAGATTTCACACTCTTGCAAAAACCTAGGGACAAGTGCTAAGTCATTTGATTTATTTAACTCTGAATTTCTTTGCTTTAGGATTATAAATCAGACTCTTATTGTCACTTTAATGCAGAAAGTGTTCTTTTGTGTTCATAATGTAGATCAAGATGTGATTTAAGTCGAATCTTGTCAAGGTAACTCCTTTTTAAACCACGAGAAGAGACTTGGCTGTAGCCCAAAACTAATGGGAGTCATATTTTATAATAAAAAGCAATATGTTAGTAATAGAGGCTTTGCTGCTTCTTGCAGTCTCCACAAGCACAAATTCTTGTCAGTTTTCACAGCTAATGCATTTTTTGTCAAGTCATAAGCACTTTTAAAAAGCCTCTTAATATTGTGGAAGACAGAAATTCTAATTTTCTGAAGGAAGCAGTGAAAATAGAGATCTTAGCCTGGAGGAATAAGATATAAGATGCCTGACTATCAAAGGAATCCCATTTTGAAAAGAGACCCATCAGAGAGTAGAGTAGTGTGAATATAGAATTGAACAAACTTTCAAATTGAACATAAAGGGGTGTCATATTGCCAGTACTTTTCCTCTTCCTCACGTTTTATAAAGGGATCCTTCAACTGAGCAAATGGCAGAGATGACAAGAAGTAATTTATATTGTTCACATCTACTATTTAATGACTCCTGGGAGAGAAATGAAAGCTAATTTCACTTGTGTTTGCATGTACTACAGACACTTGTCACACATGGCTTGTAGCTCTTGTAAGGCCACTTGTCTCTAATGTAGAGTTGGATAGTGATGTGAAATTATAGCAAAAGTTTCAGGAAAGCTAGTTACTTACACTTTTAACTTCTGTGACTGCCAGTGTGAGAAAACCAAAGATGTGTGAAATAAACACCAGTGTGAGCAATTAAGTCCAATGGGGGAAGTTCATTTTTAAAAATACTGATTACATTAAGAAGTTATCCTCCTAGAATAGCAAGCGATTTTATTTATTAAACTTACAAATTTAATGAAAAGGAAAGGCTAAATCCATTTACAATTGTACCTTAAGGAAACTCACTTTATTCTTCAGTTTTTATGTAGTATGTGACATGTCCAAAGCCCTTATTTGCCTCTGAACTTTACAGGTTTTCAGAGTTTCAACATTTCAAGGACATTCATATAGCTTCTCTTTAATATTTAGTTTTGAATTATGCAAATCCACTTTGTTCACATTGTTATTCCTGTCTTCATGTGGTCCTCCTTCATGAGGTTGGCACAGATGGAGGTGAATAGTGTTCTTTGATGTCAGTGTGGCTTTCTTTAAGAAGTATCATCAGTAGATTAGTACATGTGATCTTTTTCCTTTGCTCTTCTGTGTTCTAGCATAAATTTATTATGTCACAGATGTCTTTCTCTTTTATTTTCTCCTTGAATTGTGTGATGATAATATTCTTTATTTACATGACCAAATTTCAAATAGAAATTAAGCTGCTTTGCATATTGTAATAAAATCGTCTCACTTTCTTCTTCACAGATTGGTTTGTAATCTATTCACCAGGTGAAAACCCTGAAATTAAAAAAAGTAAATGGTAAAATCAGGATATTAATATAGGTCTTATAACTGTAGTGGGCTTTTCCCCCTCACAAAGTTAGTCCAAATTATTTTAAAGACAAAAGTACCAAATTTTCTTAGGATTATGAGCTTAGTAACTAAAGTAGCTCTAAGTATTAATAAGAGTAATAAAGGTAAGTCTTAAAGTTAATTCCTAACACAATGCACATGTATGCCTTGTTACTTTATTTTTTAAGAAATGTTGTTCCCAATAAAACATTTCAATAGAACCTGAAACTTGACCTTCGCTTTTCCCTTAGTTTTTCTTGAACACAACTAGAGATTATATGCAAAAGAAAAAAAAAATGTTTTAGATAAAGAACCTACTTTAGAAACAGTTTCATTCACTAACAGTCTGTTACTGGGATACATAATATCATTTTAATAGTCCTAGATTATTATATTTAATGTCTGAGTTAGGTCATTTCTGTTGGATTTAATTGCTTATATTACCTTGCAATTTAAAATTATTTAATTGTTCTATTCTTTAATTCTTCAGACTGTTTTAAATTGACAGTTTTTGTGCTTGATATCAGTACCTATTATTAAAATTCATTAATTTTTTAGAAAAGAAGGTTGCTCTTTTTGATCCATATGGTAAGAATGGAGAATTGTGTAAATCACTCCATTAAGATCATTTAGTAAAATGAGAGAATATCATTCACTGAAATTTTTGTGTCTTAAACTATTTTAACATGTATTTGTTGTCTGTTAATCTTCTCCCTATGTAATCTCATCTACTTCTGAAGGATTCAGCTACCAGAGGGAGGCTGAGAACTGTTGAACTTCCATTTTCAATCTAGAAACTGTCCTTAGCTACAAATTATATAACCCCTGCCCCACTAGATCTTCCTACTTAGATGTCTTGCTGCTGCTGCTGCTGCTGCTAAGTCGCTTCAGTCGTGTCCGACATCGTGCGACCCCATAGACAGCAGCCCACCAGGCACCCCCGTCCCTGGGATTCTCCAGGCAAGAATACTGCAGTGGGTTGCCATTTCCTTCTCCAATGCATGAAAGTGGAAAGTGAAAGTGAAGTTGTTCAGTTGTGTCTGACTCTTAGTGACCCCATGGATTGCAGCCTACCATGCTCCTCCATCCATGGGATTTTCCAGGCAACAGTACTGGAGTGGGGTGCCATTGCCTTCTCCCACTTAGATGCCTTAAAGACTACTAAAACTAGTAAGACTCAAGACCCTTCTCTATACTCTTGAACTAGCCTCTCCCTCTGTTTTCAATCTCATTCAAAGGTAACACATTCTCTCCAGTTGAAGACAGTAATTTGGGGATTATTCTTGACTCCTCCCTCCTCCTTCAGTTTATCACCAGATTGTATTGATCATACCCTTCTCCATCCTGTCACCTTCTCCTGATTACCACTGCTCTCACTGTAGACCAGAGAACCACTTCGTTTTATTATTGAGACTAGAGATAGTCTTGGCCATCCTTCCTAATTCCTGATGCCATTAACAAAATGTTCCAAATACTTAAGATGGATGACAGGTATTATTAAAATATTGTCTCTGTCCACCTCTTAGAATTCGTCTCTCATTCCTGTCTACTTCCACATCTTTGTGTACTTCGGATCAATCAGACTTACTTCAGTTGTTTCTATATGTGCCTTCTCTTTTCACACCTACTCACCACAGCAGGAAATTGCTTCTTCCAGAAGCTCTTCACCTTTGCTACTACATCTTCACATACATACGTTTACACCATCCTTTCTGTATTATCTGAGATGTCACTTCCTTTGTTCATCTCCCCAAAGAAGATTACGTACCTCAGTATATGATCTATTTGTACTTTCTTTTGTATTTATTTATTTATTTTTATTTTATTTTATTTTTAAACTTTACAATATTGTATTGGTTTTGCCAAATATCGAATCCACCACAGGTATACATGTGTTCCCCATCCTGAACCCTCCTCCCTCCTCCCTCCCCATACCATCCCTCTGGGTCATCCCAGTGCACCAGCCCCAAGCATCCAGTATTGTGCATCGAACCTGGACTGGCAACTCGTTTCATATATGATATTATACGTATTTCAATGCCATTCTCCCAAATCATCCCACCCTCTCCCTCTCCCACAGAGTCCAAAAGACTGTTCTATACATCAGTGTCTCTTTTGCTGTCTCGTATACAGGATTACTGTTACCATCTTTCTAAATTCCATATATATGTGTTAGTATACTATATTGGTGTTTTTCTTTCTGGCTTACTTCACTCTGTATAATAGGCTCCAGTTTCATCCACCTCATTAGAACTGATTCAAATGTATTCTTTTTAATGGCTGAGTAATACTCCATTGTGTATATATACCGTAGCTTTCTTATCCATTCATCTGCTGATGGACATCTAGGTTGCTTCCATGTCCTGGCTATTATAAACAGTGCTGCGATGAACATCTTTGTACCTTCTTTTATGGCACTCATAAAAATTGTAATCATGTATTTATTACCTATTGTTCCCCCTAGAATTTAAATTTACTTAGGGCATGAAAGTGAAGTCGCTCAGTCGTGTCCAACTCTTTGCGACCCTGTGGACTGTAGCCCACCAGGCTCCTCTGTCCATGGGATTCTCCAGGCAAAAATACTGGAGTGGGTTGCCATTTCTTTATCCAGGGGATCTTCCTGACCCAGGGATTGAACCCGGGTCTCCCACATTGCAGGCAGACACTTTACCCTCTGAATCACCGGGGAATCCTTGGTCTATTACTTAGGGCATAGACCATTTTATTTCCTCTGCTGAATTCCTTGTATCTATCATAGAACACTAACTGACAAAAAATGAATGCAGTGAGGGTATGAGTATTTATTGAGTAAGTCAATATCATTTGATTCTTGATTAATTCCCCATATTCATTTCTGAAACCATCCTGCCATCAACTTTGTGGAAAAATATGTAGTTACACATTTATATCCAAATCTTACTATGCAAAATAAAATTGTCAAGACAAAACAATTCCTTTATCTTGGGTCAATTATTAGATTTCTTTCAATCCTGCCATTCAGTCAGTGATAAATTTGGCTTTTAAGAACTGGCAGTCTTCTAAAAAGCACAATTTATTTCCTTATAGTAAACTTATCCTTTAAGTTTATTTGTTGAATATTATTATAATTAATGAATTATTTGTTGAATATTATTATAATTAATGAAATTGGCAGAGTATGTCAGTCTAAAACCTAATATCTGTTGAATATTATTATAATTAATGAAATTGGCAGATTATGTCAGTCTAAAACCTAAAGATTTAAGAAACCAAATCACAAAGTTTAAACCTCGTAAATTGAAGTCCCACCTAAATAGCCTACACTGATTCCCCTTATTTTTTAATGACAGCAGATATATTAGTAAGACTCTTTATTATTTAGAACAAGTCAGAACTGATTACATTTGAAAGATTTAATCACATTCCTAGGGGATTTTGGCATTATACATTAAATGAAAATATACGTTTTCATATTACAGAACTACGATTTGTCATTTTCTGTGGTTTTGTCAAATATACCCTGAATTCTAATCTTCATTATGTCACAAAGCTACATTCCACTACTCATTGTAAATTATGTTGAGATATTTAGTTGCCACATAATGTGTAGAAAGGAGAGCGTCATTAACCATTTCTTTTCAAAATGAGTGTGACTTTGTTGATGTCTACATGCTACCGTCATAAACTGTGGAGCACATACAATAGACGTTAATTTATAACCTTGACTTTGATAAAGCAGATGGCCCTGGGAGGGAGAAAATTCTTTAGCGACTTAAGTTTTATGCAGTGCTAATTTTAAAAAGTCTTAGTGACTAGGAAACTCTCAAAGTATGATAGATTTCCTTAGATGATGAGCATTTTAAAATTATTAAAATTTCAAATTAGAAATTCATCAGTATGACAAAGCTTAATACCTTTCCTCTGGATCCATTCTCATACTCTCCTCCTTTCACACTTATTTATGTAGGATCCTTGATAGTCCAGCTGGAGGGTACCCTTCTCAGCTGTTTTGTCTGTTTTCATGTGACTAAGTTCTCACTAATGTAGAATAAGCAGCAGTCAAATAGACAAATCCAATGCCAATTTATTTGTAAATTTTATTTTTAATTGTGAGGAAATTGCCTTACAATGTTCTATTGGTTTTCCATACCAATTTCTTAAGAGAATAGTGCTTTCTCTCTATTTCTTCTCTTTCTCTTTTCTTAGGATTGATAGAGTTAGCCAGTTTCAAACTTGTAGATAGGACACTAGGGTAGCAAAGTGAAAAGTCAGAAGAAACTTGGGTCCACAGAACATCTGTGAAGAAGATGACCTACCTAAACTGGAACTGAAATGCAAAGAGAGATAACATTTGAAGAGAAATCTTATTTTATATCATTTCTCATAACCAGTTTTTAATTGACTAAATAGCACAATTAAAATATAATCTATATAGGTACGGTGGGGAGGGAAGGATTGGGAGTTTGGGATTAGCAGATGCAAGCTAGTATATATAGGATGAATAAACAACAAGGCCGTACTCTATAGCACAGGGAACTATATTCAATATCCTGTGATAAATCATAATGGAAAGGAATATGAAAAAGAATATAAGTATATGTGTAACTGAGTACTTGCTGTACAGCAGAAATTAATACAACATTGTAAATCAACCATGTTTCAATACAATTAAAAAAAAACAAAAATGCATATGGATACATATGTATGCATACCCGTGTATATATGCATATATCCATTTTAAAATCTGCTGGCCCATAGGTTAGATAATGTGTTCTGTGGTAAATTAAATGTAGAAATCCTTGAAATTGTAAAAATATAACAGGCAAGGGATTTTCACGGGAAGTAACTTGAATCTTTTTCAAACTAATTCGTTTTTATTTCCTTTTTTTAATGAAAAATGGTTGAGTATAGACTCCTCTGTTGTAGGAAACAGAAATTGATTAAAAACTACTAACTCTAAGAGTTTGTTAACTGTTCTCTTTTTGCATAGTGTTGTGCAGCTCTCAAATAGATGATGCTTTTCTCTAAATGCCTAGGCTTGATGAAGTTATCGTTAATCTTCTAGATTCTGATACAGTTTTATATAAAAGCTTGAGGAGGATATATATACCTAAGAATGACTTGATAACATTAACCTGAATTTTAGCTCTAACTCCTAATCTTTAAATAGCATAACTAAGTAATTTAAGTAATAAAATGACTTGTTTCTTTTAAAAATATTTTTGAAACTTTCTGTGGTTGATATATGTTAACATCTGCATATTAGTTATGTTCATTCATGACATTCATAGGGATAATTATTTAGTTAAACTCTCTTTGTCCCAAATGCTATATAGTATCTTTGACTTCCTCCCTTTTAATTATGTCAATTATTAAGATATAATTTAAGAGTCTGTGGGTGAACCACTCATTAGTCATTCCCAGAGCAGCAAAAAGTCATACACAAGAATAGATGCTACATTAAGGGTCTTGCTAACTTGGGATTCTTCTTAAGATGCCTTATGTTTACAACTTTAAAAGGTAAAATATAAATTTTGATTTCATAGAAGCCAGTGTAAGCATGGTGGTCTAAATGCGGCTGTTCAGATAAGTATCATTACCGGAAAGCCTGAAAGCCCACAAGATGGGCTGGTGACAACTTGAAATTCACATATTTTCCAAATTAGGTGCTGTGTTTGAAAACTTGGCCAAGTGAGATTGACATAAGCTTCATAGGGAACAGTGAGAAAAGCAGAAGGCAGATCAAATTTGAGCCTGCCAACCTTTGACAGGCTTGCTTTAACTTTCTCTGCCTGAAGTTCTTTGTCTTATATTATCTTTTACCTGAAATTGTGACACAAAGGTTATGACAAGCATGTGAAAATCACTAGTGACTTATTAATGTTGGCTGTGATTTGAGCATCACAGAACAGCACAGGGTGGCTCCCGTGATCGCCTTTCTTTCTTTCAGTATATTGCAGCCAGTCTCTTGAGCTGTCCAGAAGTGTCATATTCCTTCAGGGAAATAAGATCAGTGCATTAATACTCTCCTCTGCTTCGAAGCTCATAGTTACTTGTCGCATTAATGTTTTGCTTAAATCAACTTTCCCTGAAATATAAGAATGCAAATTACTCAATTCTTGACATTCCTTTGCAGACTCTTTTCCAACATCCAATTTACACATATATTAAAGAAATGGACACTTTTAACAAACAGGAGTTTTCATTTATTTATATTCATCCAAATAGAATTGAAAAGACAATATTGAAACAGGCTTTTTAATGAAGAATCTAATAGTTAATAGCCTCTTTACAATACTAAATTTTAAATCTTAAAAAAACTCTATATAATTCAGTTTGGGGGCATGACTGCCTTTATTCTTTTACCCGTAGTTATTTTGTTTTAATAAGACTGTCATTTTTATTGGCTTAAATTTAAGTACAGATATGTAACCACTGTCCTTGTAGAGCTGTAGCTTATTTTGTTTTCCTTTATCCAGAAATTGAGAACAAGTTATTGTCAATAACAATAATGATGCAAACTTTTGGGAACAAGTCTGTCACTGCTCAATGATGGTTTTGAATTTAGAAGATAAATGAGGGGAATTTCAGAGAACAACTTAATGTTCCTAGGGCAAAACAATTCTTATTTGCCTTTGAAAAAAGTAGAAGACATCTAATAAAATAGCATCTTTACTTTATTTTTTCCATTTTTAGTTTTTTACTGTTCTTTCAAAGCTATATCATTTACCTAATAAAAGTATATGTACGTTTTGATTCTTACTGTCTTTTCTGAAATATAATTTTTGTCCAGTATTGCTGGGGTTTTTTATATCTGTATTCTTATTATGCATTTTGATTGAAGTAATTGTGAAATAGATTAGGAGAGCGACTCATTTATCCAAGTCTTATGTTTTACTAAAGTTATAATAAGACAAACTGATCATCTAATGTTTCAATATATAGATACTAATAAAAGTCTCAGCATGTGTTCTCCATCGTGTCCAACTTTGTGCGACCCCATGGACTGTAGCCCTGCCAGGCTCCTCTGTCCATGGAATTTTTCCAGGCAAGAATACTGGAGTGGGTTGTCATTTCCTCCTCCAGGGGATTTTCATGACCCCAGGATGAACCTGCATCTCGAGTCTCCTGCATAAGCAGGCAGATTCTTTACCACTAGCGCCACCTGGGAAGCCCACTAATAAAAAAAAAAAAAGTAGTAATATTTAAATTTATTGCTGTTTTGGAGTAGGCAATGGCAAGCCACTCTAGTATTCTTGTCTGGAGAATCCCATGGACAGATGATCCTGGAGGGCTACAGTCCATGGGGTCGCAAAGAGTCAGACACGACTGAAGGGACTTACCATGCATGCATTGCTGTTTTACCATACAGAAGACATTTGAGGAAACTCCAAGAGATAGTTAAGGACAGGGAAGCCTGTCATGCTGCAGTCCATGTGGTTGCAAAGAGTTGGACATGATTGAACAATAGAATTTATAATCATGTATATACCCGTGGGGCACCCATGTGACTCATAAGCATTTTTAAAGATTTTTAAAAATTATTTATTTGTTTACTTTGGGCTGTGCTGGGTCTTTGTTGCTGCAAGCAGGTTTTCTCTAGTGATAAGTGGGGGGTACTCTCTCTTTGTGAAGCACAGGCTCTAGGTGTGTGGGCTTCAGCAGTTTTAGTACAAGGGCTCAGGAGTTGAGACCTGAAGGCTCTAGAGCGCAGGCTCAGTAATTGTGGCACATGTGCTTAGTAGTTCTGCAGCACGTGGGATCTTCCCAAACCAGGTATTGAACCCACTTCTCCTGCATTGGTAGGTGGACTCTTAACCACTGGATGACCAGGGAAGTCCTGACTCATAAGCATTTGAAGACTTTCACTCTCCTTAAAGTCTGCAATATCCTAAAAGTCTGGTAACTACTTATTCCATGCCAAGAAAATAAAATGGATTGACTTCCATGGTCAGTGGGCATTAACACTGACTTCTTCTGTGAAGTTTTATATTCTGACTGAAAATAGCTGTGTCTTCTAAAGAATGGTGTATCTTAAGTATATTAAGTTCATACAACCAAGGATCTCTTGAAATACTGATTAGGGGATCAAGTAGCACTTCCACGGACTTTGTATCCTGTGAACTTCTTAGTAATCACACAGAGTAGGGGGACACACATGCATAAAATCTTGGTATAATATAAGGAAACCAGGGCTCTGGCAGATCAGGTCATTCAGTTGCAAAGTCTAGGTCTCTTGACTCACTGTTTCTGTACACATACATTTTTATTTGAAGCCTTAAACAACCACCACAGCCTTTTGTGCTTGTTGTATCTGAGAAATGACCTTGCTCAAATTTTTAATTTTACAGAGGGACTAACTCATAACCATAAAAATAATGTGGTGTGCTCAAAGTTTAGAGCTTTTCATCTTACTGTGCCACCAACTATCTTTATGATCTTTTGCAAGTCACTTCAGTTCTCCAAGTTTCGGGTTTATAATACAAGCAGGGGTTAGTTACGGACTTTGTGTTCTCTTGCACAGTCCTAGGGCATAATGCAGTATGCTTGTTTCCAGGTCTACCATGGCAGAGCCGAAGCAAGAGCAGATCTCATGGCTCGATTCCTCTTGTTCTTATGACTCATGTTTTTCCTTTGAATTTGCATCACTGAGATAGGCTGGCTCATCCTAATTCTAGGTGAACACAAAAATTATGTGCAGATATCTCCATGTTTGGGCTTCACTGGTGGCTCAGTGGTAAAGAATTTGCCTGCAGTGCAGGAGACATGGGTTTGCTGGATTGGAAAAATCGCCTGGAGGAGGAAATAGCAACCTACTCCAGTATTCTTGACTGGGAAATCCCATGGACAGAGGAGCCTGGTAGGCTACAGTCCACAGGGTCACAAAGAGCTGGACACGACTTACTGGCTAAATAACAATATTGTCTCCATGTACACTGATTCCTGGTAAGAGAAGGGACAGTGCTGTGAAATCCACTGGGATTCTAAGTCTAAGGCTTTAACACTTCATAATAGAGAACCTCAGATTAATATATTATCCACATACTGAAATGTTAGCAGATTATTTAGTGTAGCCCTAATGGTAATATTTAATTAAAACAGAATTGTGGAAGAATAATCAGCATTTAACTGTTCCTAAAATATGAGCTTTACTTTGAATATGAATTGAGTTCCTTTGTCCTCTATATAAAACTGCTCCACTGAAAGAACATTCACCTTTCATTTGGCCATTTGTTGTGGTTTATCTGTAGCACACCCACATATGGAAGATCATTCTCTCCTTTTATGTTCTTTAAATCACTGTCATGTGCCAATATTCTGCTGGCTAGAAACCAAAGAGTATGTATGATGCACAGAGTTTCTTAGTTGACTAAGATTCTGGAGACAAATCTGGATTGAGTGACCTTGAACTTTGTTTATCTGATTGTGAGGTTTATGTGAACACAATGTGTATGTGCACCCATACACATGTGTGCACACACACACAGGCTCTTAACCCTGTTCACAGTACCTAGTAAATGCTCGGTAAATGTGAACTATAGTGTTTGGAATAATCTGGTATAAGGACTAGATTATCTCTGTGGATGCTTTCATAACTGAGACAAATATTTTGTTGTTGTTCAGTCACTCAGTCGTGTCTGACTCTTTGCGACGCCATGGACTTCAACACGCCAGGCTTCCCTGTCCACCATCTCCCAGAGCTTGCTAAAACTCCTGTGCATTGAGTTGGTGATGCCATCCAACCATCTCATCCTCTGTCGTCCCCTTTTCCTCCTGCCTTCAGTCTTTCCCAGCATCAGGGTCTTTTCAAATGAGTTGACTCTTTGCATCAGGTGCCCAAAGTATAGGAGCTTCAGCTTCAGCATCAGTCCTTCCAGTGAATGTTCAGGACTGATTTCCTTTAGGATGGACTGGTTGGATCTCTTTGAAGTCCAAGATACTCTCAAGAGTCTTCTACAACACCACAGTTCAAAAGCATCAGTTCTTTGGTGTTCAGCCTTATTATATATTGTTGATAAATAATAAACAGTGTTATAACTTGAAATATTTTGTAATTAACACAGAGCAAGCTATTTTCAAATGAAATATAAAGCTGAAAATCATCTTTGGGAAATTAAACACATTAAAAAAGAGTGTGTGTATACACTAGATAGCAAGCATACTAGAAATCAGAGTGGCACTTTTAGAGTAACTATTTCACAGTTCATTCATATTTTTCAATAAGAAGTTACTATTAAAATATATACAACAAAATTCCCCTGCACCTCTGATTTCCAACTATTTCAGCATCAAGATCTGCCTTTCTTAGTGGACCTGACCCTCAGTGTATCTGTCAAAGTGTTTGCTATGCAATGTGTATGCATCCATATCCTGGATAGATATAAGATTTCCACTGATATGGAAATATCAAAAAATCTTATTATATTCAAGCATTTCTGTGACTTCTTAGAACTATTTATTAGAAACCTTGTACTGAAGTGCACACTCTGTTGTGTCTGACTCTTTGCAACCCTGTGTTGCAACTGTAATCTGCCAGGCTTCTCTTTCCATGGAATTATCCAGGGGAAAATATGGGAGTAGGTTGCCACTTCTTTCTCCAGGGGATCTACCCAACCCAGGGATTGAGCCTGCAGAGCCTGCATCTCCTACAGAAGAATCTGCGGGCAGATTCTTTACCACTGAACCACCTGGGAAGCCCTTATAACTTCTTACCTGTGTATATCACTTTGAAGTATATAAAAATGTGTACACGCATTACCCATACAGTTCCACCAACAGCACAGAGTAAAATCTTATACTTTTAAAATTTGGTGTAACTAGCATTCATTAAGAGACATAAAGTGATCCTGTCTGGTTTTGCTAGTAAATGCAAGAATGAAGCCTAATACTGTGACTTTATTCTCACATATTTTATCTATTTCTTACTGCCTCCTAAAAGGATCTAGAATGTAAATGGGATGCCCAAGAGCCACTTGGAAGCTGAGAATGTTTATTAGACAAAAACAGGGCCTTTGATTTATGACTCAGTTCTTTGCTGATTCTTTATTGGAATTTTCAATGATTCCTATTCTCTTGTCAGATGACATATACCGTGAGAACTCTCAGTCCACTTAGCCAGATGGTACAGCCAGGAGACAGAGGGAAGACCCAAGGACTGATTAAGTGTGGAGCTAGAGGCAGGCATATGATTAGAATGCAAAGCCTCCATTCTCCTCCCGTTTCTGATGCTGGGTTACTCTCTCCAAATGTTTTACATAGTTGCCAAAAAATCTGCATAGAAATAATATTCATTTGTGCTTGCAGCATTCATTAGTTACCCTGAATTTTCTCTGAATATCAAATACATGCCCAAGTGAGATGAGATATAAAAGCAGCAGGCAGTGCAATCCAATTACCCAAGGAATAGTGCCAGTCCTTAGCACAGCAACTGAATGGCTGAATCTCAAGGTCTCTATACATCTATTTCTGATTGCTTATACTTTGGAGTTTGGTCATCAGCTTTAAAGAACCTAATGAATTGCTTGAAATAACACTTGGGTTTTTTTAAATTGTATATGCATTTGTACTTTGAACATAGATCTCATTCACCCTACTCCAAATGTCTCTATTGTGACAGCCCTTCCTTGACTTGTCCTGTGAGCCCCTGTACATGGCCTCATATTTAATCATTCACACATTCCTTCTTATACTCCCGTATCCTGCTTCCTCCACTCTGTAATTCTAGTCAACTTAACATTTATTCTTTAAGTGACAGCATGCCTCAACATAGTTTTCATTGTTTACTGATTCATTTATTCAACTGAGCTACAGGGTGTCAGTGAACTGACTGCAAGATGACACATGTAGTACTGGCAGGCAGGGCATGGAGAAAATCAAGGGAATGTGGGCAGGCGTTAGATAGTTCAGCTGAGGAGATCAATATTCTTTGCTTTAAAATGGCTCCTGGATTTATACACAGTGATACTATCCAGAGCCGTATATTTCCATCTCTGCCTATAATTGCAGTTTTGATTTTTCATTTGGATTATAAACCTGTCCCAGCTGGGTTTTCTTGTGTGGCTTCATTCTCGATGGCAGAAGTGGGATCGATTTAATATTATAACCATATTGCAGCTTAAGTATTTTTGCATTCTACCCTAGGGCAGGTGGCTTCATTTACATTTTAAAAATAAGGAATTAGAGGTTATTGATTATAAATCACTATGCAGTGCAGTCTAATTTCTTTTGATTGTACACACTGCAAATTTTAGCCTTTCCTCAACAAGTAGTCTGGGTTTACTAAGAAGATAACCATTTATAATTATTGTCTTTCTTCTTCATTTCTAACAATACTTCTCTTCACTCAGTAACTCTCTTCTGGGCACCTTCTAAGTGCCTAGCTCCATGCTGGCTTGCTGAGTAAATGCTGGTGTTGTAGATGCCTTGTGGACAGTAACAACCTAGTTTATAGCTTGATAGTAGTTAGTGCCATTTTCCAAATAGTCCAGTTCTTCCAGGAGTGTGTCAGAATTTCACTTGCTATCTCCCTTGTCTTTGCCTGGTGTGTGAGACCAGTTCTGTCCAATAGGTTGTAAAGATAAACGTCACCTCAGGTTGAGTTTTTGTCATTGTGATACTAGGCAGTATCTTTTTTTCCATGCTACTGAATGTAGCAATGATCTAAGTAGGGTAGGGCTATTCCATTAGCCTGGTTCTTAGAGTGACGACAGTGTGGAAAAGAGACCACAGTTTATACATGATGGGAATTTGGTGTGAGAAGAGATGATATTTTGTTTTTTAAGCTACTGAGGTATGGAGGACATTTGTTACAGTCGTATTACTTCACTTATCTTGATGACATAGAAAACTTTCAAATGAAATTGTAAAATTTATTCCAAAGGTTCATTATGATGACTAGATGACTGTCTGTCTGTCTCTCTCTGTAAAACATAGATGGTGATGGCACCCCACTCCAGTACTCTTGCCTGGAAAATCCCATGGATGGAGGAGCCTGGTGGGCTGCAGTCCACGGAGTCGCGAAGAGTCGGACACGACTGAGCGACTTCACTTTCATTCACTTTCATGCACTGGAGAAGGAAATGGCAACCCACTCCAGTGTTCTTGCCTGGAGAATCCCTGGGACGGGGGAGCCTAGTGGGCTGCCGTCTATGGGGTCGCACAGAGTTGGACACGACTGAAGCGACTTAGCAGCAGCAGCAGCAGCAATATTTATAGCAACTGTATCTATCTATCTGATTGTGTATACTTTGTGCACTTATCTTTATCACTTAAAACTATTTCAAGATTAATTCCAAGATTATTGATTTAGGCAAGGAATATTATAATTTGCTCCCAGTCTTCCAAAACTAGCACCATTTTCCAAATAATTCATAAGATAAACTTTTATAAATAAGCAAATATAATTGATTTTCTAAAGATATCCAAAACATAAAATTATGAGGGAAGCCCCAGAAAAAGGATAGGCTATGGGAAAATATTTGGGATAAAATGACTAGCAAGTAATGAAGTAGACAATGTAAACTCACTTTCTATTTTTATTAAGAAGGCAGAGAAAACTATTTTTCTTAAAATTTGTTATATATAAAGTATAGTTGATTTACAATATTGTGCTAATTTCTTCTCTATAGCAAAGTGATTGCATTTACTTGTATACACATTCTTTTTAATATTCTTTTCCATATGGTTTATCACAGAATATTGAATATAATTCCCTGTGCTATAGAATAGGACCTTGTTGTTTATCCATTCTGTACATACTAGTTTGCATCTGCTAATACCAAATTCCCAATGCATTCTCCCCCTCTCCGGGCCCCTTTGTCAAACACAGATCTGTCCTCTATGTCCCTAAGTCTACAGAGAAAACATTTTTCTGCATCTCACTCTCAGTCTTTCTTAAAAACTTGTAGATAATAGAAATAAACAGTTGCTGAAAACTCAAACTTTCTCTTCAGTGGGTCAAAGTTTGAGATATTATAAGAATACCAAAGCAAGGAGGTTGGATTATTTAATTAGAAGGCAAGGGTGAATAGATTAATCTTTGAAATACATCTAAAATATTTATGAGTGAGTGTTAGTTGCTCAGTTGTATCCAACTCTTTGTGACCCCATGGACTCTAGCCCACCAGGCTCCCCTGTCCATGGAATTCTCCAGGCAAGAATACTGGAGTGGGTTTCCATTCCTCTCTCCAGGGATCTTCCTGACCCAGAGATCGAACCCAGGTCTCCTACGTTGCAGGCAGATTCTTTGCCCTCTGTTCCACCAGGGTTTATACTGGTGCTTGAATTCTGTTCAGCTTCTAAGTCACAGTAGACCTGGAATATAATATCTAGACCCATCTAGACGTTTTGAAGTTGGAGGCTTCTTTTCATTACTGAGGAAACTACTAATTGCAAAAATGAGAATGCGTTCTTCTTGCAACTACTGTGAAAAAAAAAAAAGTAATGAAAATATTCATGAATGAAGAGACTTGTGCTCATGTCTGTCAGGACCCTGCTGGGTATTGTATATGTACTATTTCATGTAAGTCTCAAAGTTATCCTCAAAATTGATACTATTCCTTACATTGTTTGACATTCCTCAACTAATAAATAGAGGCCCACGATTTCTTGTCATTTCTGTGCGACTACAAAAGCTATCCTCTTTCCACTAGGAAGGCCCAAATAACAATGGTTAGTTTTCAAAATACCATATCTGTCTTTTAACTACAGAAAAGTGAATTTGTCATTGAATGCAAACTTCCAGGTTTTTTTTTTTTTTAATTTAGGAATATTAGAAATTTATAGAAGTTTGCTGTCTTCATAATACTTATACTTTGTAATTAAAATATCTGATAAAGTTGCTGAGCTAATATCAGTAAAAGTCTCCAAAGGGAGATTTTAAATCACAGGGTAGACAAGTGGTAATGTGCACTGTGCTCCCTGTCAGCCCAGCTGTAAATGATTATGCACTACTCCTAAACTCCATAAATTCAGAAAGGAAACTCATTGAGAGTCCCCTCTTCACAAAACACTCGGCCCTCTTTTGCATAAAAGCAGGAGACTCTGGGGAACCTTACACATTAATACCCATATCTGTAAAGGGAATAAAAGTGATTTAGCTAGCAGCATACAAAATTGGGGACATCTGAAAGATTCATATTTCTGCCCTATCCACTGAAAAGCGTCCAAATCATTTTCCTTCATGCTGTGAATGAGAGTAACTGTAGTGGAGGCTATTCCTGTAGCTGTCACTAAATAACTTGTCTCCTGGTGAAACCAAGGGATGGGACAGCATGTCATACCTCAGAATGAAATTAAAATAAAATGGAATAAAATATAAATAAAAGAAAAGGACCCTTTTATCTATTGTGAAATGTGAAGTAGTTGAGTTTTATCCCCAAATGGCTTTTAAGTCAACCTGCTGAATTCTAAATTATTAGTACCAGAAATAGTATTTGGCTTAAGTTTTCAATACCCTGACTTAATCCCTGGCAGATTTTTCTGTATTCGTGCTATAGAACTGTGTCTGCTCGAAACAGAAAGTGACAGGTGAATGGGACCTGTCCCCTCTCCTCTTTTTCTGGCCTGAATAGTGTTGGCATTAACTAAGTAAAGCAAATTACAGTAGTAAAATAGAAAGTAGCCACTTTTTTGGTTCAAGCTATTTTCTTAGTTTCTTTCAGCTTCTCTTTCGTGGTAATAATACCTAAAGGAAACATTTAAATAAAAATACATTTATTTGAATATTTAAATCAAGAGGTTTTCCATTTTAATGAAACAAAATTTCCAGAGATGAGGTATTCTAGTCACTTGCCACAGTGTTTTTGTAATGTCACTAATTCCCCTTCACTGTAATGGGATTTTGTGTCATTGACATTCTCATGAGATTTTTCTAATATAAATCCACAGACATCATGTTACAATGTCAAATGAAATAAGCTGGCGAGTGTATGGAGATGTATGTCAATGATGCAAATATTTCTAACCTGTAGAAGTAGCAATATGTCAAGATGATGGCAAATAATACCAGGGGATTTCTGGGGATACTATTTTCTGGAGCAAAAACAGTGCAAAAAAGAATGTCAGTATAGTTCTACTGAGACAATGATCTGATTATCGAGGCTATAATAAAAGAAAGATTGCTAGTGTTTGTGCTCATCCAAATTATTTTTTTCTATATTTGGGGAATTGATATTTTTATATGCCCCATTGCATATAGAACTTAAGATCTTCTTATATCTTGAAAGGAAAATTTCTGGTTTCATAACAGTTCAAATCGAGAGGAAAGAGACTGTCCTGATTTTAATGTCAAGAAGGTTACATTCTTTTACTCTGTGCCTTGTCTGAGTTTGAATATCAATGAAACAATCATTAATATTCTTAACTTTGGTAAAATCTGAGTTTGATGTGGTCAAATGTGTTCATAAAACTTTCAAAATACGATTTTAAATATGAAGCATGACCTTAATCAGATAAATGGAGGAAAATGGGAGGGGTGTGTCATCCATGATTTGTTTAATTCCTTAAGTGTATTCAAGATGTTACAAGGAGAGTGATTTGACCTTACTTGGTAAAAGTAATTTATTATAAATAGATATTTTTGGTTTAATTTATTTAGGTAACTGGACATGGATAGAAACCAAAATAAAATATTGAAATTCATCATTTTGAATTAGGTGAGCTATTCAGTTATTACTGCTGGAGCACCAGACGTAAGGAGTGATTTCCGACAGCCATGCTGTTATTACAGTGATAATGAAGTAGCTGAGAGAGCCTGTTCTGAAACACCACTTGAAGAAACAATCAAAATAATGTCATAGCCCCTCAGGAGGAAAAGGAGCTTATATACATACAAACACATGTGCTTAGTGTACTTTCAAGAATGTTTTATCTTCTTTTATCATAATCTTGTGATAGAGATAAGCACAAGGATTGTTCTGTTTTTGCATAAGGAACTAGACATAAGCCATGGTCATTGTAGTTCTTTCTTATAATGAATTAAGTAGCATCATGTAAAATTTGAATGAGTAAATGTTCACTTATTTCAGGGTAGTTTGAATGTGCACCTACAATGAAACTGTTTTTTTTTTTTTGAATATTATTTCTTAATACTACATTTCTACAGACAGCAACTTGGGATTAATTCTAGTTTTTAAATGTCCCAGTTTAGTTTCTTTTTCATAAAATTCAGTTTTAAGTATGTTCATACTAACATTATGACTTACTATAAAGTTACAGTAATCAAGACTGCAATACTGGCAAAAGAATGGACAAATAGATCAGTGGAACACAATACAAAGTCCTGAAAGAAACTCGTATAAATATAGTCAGTTGATCGTTGATAAAGGAGCAAAGGCAATGCAGTGATAGTCTTTTAAAAAAATAGTGCAGGAACGATTGGCCATTCATCTGCAAAAAATAAACACACACACAGATTTTAAACCCTTCAAAAAATTAACTCAAAATGAGTCATAGACATAAATGTCAAATGCACAACTATAAACCCTTGAAAGATAGCATAAGATAAAGCCAAGATGACCTTGTGTATGTCAGTGACTTTTTATATATAACTAAAAGACATAATCCATGAAAAAAATTAAGTTGGACTTCATTAAAACAAATAAACAAAAACTTTTGTTCTGTAAATAATCATATCAAGAGAATAAGAAGGCAAGTTATAGACTGGGAGAAAATATTTACAAAAGACACATCTATTATTCCAAGTACATAAAGAGCTCTTAAAACTCAACAATATAACAACCTGATTAAAAAATGGGCAAGAGATCATTAAAGACATACAGATAACAAATACACACATTAAAAAGTATTTCAAATCACATATCAGCAGGGAAATGGAAATTAAAATAGCAGTGAGATAGCACTACACACCTATCAAAATTGCAAAAACCCGAAACACTGACAATACATAATGCTGGCAAGGATATGGAATAATAGGAACTCTTGTTCATTGCTGGTGAGAATAAAAAATGGTATGGCTATTTTGAAGGACATTTTGATAGTTTCTTATAACACTAAACATAGTCTTACTATATGATCCAGCAGTGATAGCCATGTGTCAGTGTAAGTTCATCAGTTGTAGCAAATGTACCACAGGAATGTTAATAATGGGAGGTTATGCATAATTGAAGGCAAGAGGCAAATAGGACATCTCTATACCTTCTGTTCAGTTTTGCTCTGCACCTAAAACTCTTCTAAAAAGGACTGTCCATTATTTAAAATGTATGTGTGTATAGTATATATAATACATATAAGTGTATATATATATTATATATAGATAGATAAGTCTATACAGGTTTACAGCAAGGCACTTATATAAGTACTTATATACTTATAAATATATATGTGTATATATAAGTATATATATGTGTATATATAAGTATATATATATGTATATATATACACACTTTCCAAAGAGGAAAAGGAGTATGTCAAGGCTGTATACTGTCACTTTGCTTATTTAACTTATATGCAGAGTGCATCATGAGAAATGCTGGGCTAGATGAAGCACAAGCTGGAATCAAGATTGCCGGGAGAAATATCAATAACCTCAGATATGCAGATGACACCACCCTTATGTCAGAAAATGAAGTAGAACTAAAGAGCCTTTTGATGAAAGTGAAAGAGGAGAGTGAAAAAGTTGGCTTAAAGCTCAACATTCAGAAAACTAAGATCATGGCATCCAGTCCCATCATTTCATGGCAAATAGATGGTGAAACAGTGGAAACAGTGGCAGACTCTATGTTTTGGGGCTATAAAATCATTGCAGATGGTGATTGTAGCCATAAAATTAAAAAAAGCTTGGAAGGAAAGTTATGATCAACCTAGACAGCATATTAAAAAGCAGAGACATTATTTTGCCAACAATGGTCCATCTAGTCAAGGCTATGGTTTTTCCAGTAGTCATGTATGGATGTGAGAGTTGGGCTATAAAGAAAGCTGAGTGCTGAAGAATTGATGCTTTTGAACTGTGGTGTTGGAGAAGACTCTTGAGAGTCCCTTGGACTGCAGGGAGATCCAACCAGTCCATCCTAAAGGAGATCAGTCGTGGGTGTTCATTGGAAGGACTGATGTTGAAGCTGAAACTCCAATACTTCGGCTACCTGATGAGAAGAGCTGACTCATTTGAAAAGACCCTGGTGTTGGGAAAGATTGAAGGTGGGAGGAGAAGGGGATGACAGAGGATAAGATGGTTGGATGGCATCACCAACTCAATGAATGTTTGTTTGAGTAAACTCCGAGAGTTGGTGATGGACAGGAAGGCCTGTCACGCTGCAGTCCATGGGGTCGCAAAGAGTTGGACATGACTGAGCAACTGAACTGAATTGACTTATACAAACACACACACACACACACACACACACACACACACACACATCAGGTAATTGCCTTGCTATAAACCTGTATAGATTTATTCTCATTTAGCACTTGCTATGTTCCAGATAAATTTATTTATCACAATAATATTCTTTAAAAAGAGCTTATAAACCTTATTTTGTAGATATGAAACTTAAGACTTGGAGATAAGAATAGATTGCTAAAGTTAAGTGGGTATAATTGAGAATGTTCATGGTGTGAGTCATTTGTGTTTGGGTCCTAACTTGTGCCCTTCAAAGAGACTCCTTACTTCATCTGTTTATCCAACCATCCATCCAGTAAACACAATTTTTAGTGAGGAAAATATTTAGTCAACCTGCCCTTATTAATTGTGCTCAGTTCAGAGAATGAACAATTGCTGAACTTCCTGTCTTCTTTCTGCTGCCGCTAAGTCACTTCAGTCGTGTCCGACTCTGTGCGACCCCATAGACGGCAGCCCACCAGGCTCCGCCATCCCTGGGGTTCTCTAGGCAAGAATACTGGAGTGGGTTGCCATTTCCTTCTCCAATGCATGAAAGTGGTCAAAGTGAAGTTGCTCAGTTGTGTCTGACTCTTAGCAACCCCATGGACTGCAGCCTACCAGGCTCCTCTGTCCATGGGATTTTCCAGGCAAGAGTACTGGAGTGGGGTGCCATTCTACCACTCAGTAAACCATACCAGCTGAGATATTTAAAATCCTAAAGTATGATGCTGTTAAAGTACTACAGTCAATATGCCAGCAAATTTGGAAAACTCAGCCTTGGCCACAGGACTTGAAAAATCAGTTTTCATTCCAATCCCAAAGAAAGGAAAGGAAAGCCAAAGAATGCTCAAACTACCACACAGTTGCACTCATCTCACATGCTAGCAAGGTTATGCTCAAAATTCATCAAGCTAGGCTTCAGCAGTACATGAACCAAGAACTTCCAGATGTATGACATGGGTTTTGAAGAGGCAGAGGTACCAGAGATCAAATTAACAAATTCCATTGTATCATGGAGAAAACAAGAGAGTTCCAGAAAAAAACATTTACTTCTGGTTCACTGACTATGCTAAAACCTTTGACTTTGTGGGTCATAAAAACCTGGAAAGTTCTTAAAGAGATGGGAATACCAGACCATATTACCTGTCTTCTGAGAAACCTGTATGCAGATCAAGAAGCAACAGTGAGAACTGGACATGGAACAACTGACTGGTTCAAAATTGGGAGAGGAATATGCTAAAGCTGTATATTGTCACCTTGCTTATTTAAGTTATATGCAGAGCACATCATGCAAAATGCTAGGCTGGATGAATCACAAGGTGGAATCAGGATTGGTGGCAGAAGTATCAACACTTTCAGATAAGCTCTATGATATCACTTTAAAGATGGCAGAAAGTGAAGAGGAACTAAGGGTCCTCTTGATGAGACTGAAAGAGGAGAGTGAAAAAGCTGGCTTGCAACTCAGCATTAAAAAAAAAACTAAGATCGTGGCATCTAGTCACATCACTTCATGGCAAATCAAAGGAAGCAGTGACAGATCTTTTCTTTGGCTCCCAAATCACAGTAGACGGTGAGTGCAGCCATGAAATTATAAGACACTGCTCCTCCTTGAAAGGAAAGCTATAACAAACCTAGTTCAGTTCACTCAGTTGTGTCCGACTCTTTGCGACCCCATGAATCGCAGCATGCCAGGCCTCCCTGTCCATCACCAACTCCTGGAGTTCACTCAGACTCACATCCATTGAGTCAGTGATGCCATCCAGCCCCTGTTGTCCCCTTCTCCTCCTGCCCCCAATCCCTCCCAGCATCAGGGTCTTTTCCAATGAGTCAACTCTTCGCATGAGGTGGCCAAAGTACTGCAGTTTCCTAGGCAGCATATTAAAAAGCAGAGACATCCCTTTGCCAACAAATGTCCATATAGTCAAAGCAGTGGTTTTTCCGGTACTCATGTACAGATGTGAAAGTTGGTCCATAAAGAAGACTGAGCACCAAAGAATTGATGCTTTCGAATTCTGGTGCTGGAGAAGAATCTTGAATGTCGCTTGGACTGCAAGGAGATCAAAAGAGTCAGTTCTAAAGGAAATCAACTCTGAATATTTACTGGAAGGACTCTTGGTGAAAATGAAGCTCCAGTAGGTCAAGAGCAGACTCATTGGAAAACACCCTGCTGGGAAAGATTGAAGGCAAAAAGAGAAGGGAGTGGAAGAAGATGAGATGGTTAGATAGCATCACCGACTAAACTGACATGAATTTGAGCAAACTGGGAGACACTGGAGGACAGAGAAACCTGGTGTGCTACATTCCGTGGGACTGTGAAGAGTCAGACACAACTGAATAACAACAAAACTATGCCATATATATTAGGCTGGGATTAAGAATAATAGGACTAGTTATGTCTTGTGTGGAATTTTTATATTCAACAGTTAATGCATATATGCATTATCTAAATACAGATGGGTTTTTAGGGCTAGCATACAATATCATTTCTTAATCTACCTCATGTTTTTCCTCAAGTTTTTGTTGTCTTGAATAGGAGGGCAGCCTGGACATGATACATTTATAAATGGAATTGTTTTCTAATAAAAATATTAAAATATGTAAACTCTATTTTATCTGCACTGGACCTTAATGTAGGATCAGTTGGTTCCTTGTTTAGAATGTAAGTGTAATCACCTTCATTTCCAACATGTGCTATTACATGGCAAATCGTTCTTTTAAACTAAAGCAGTGAGTCATTTTAAGAGAAACAATGGTTCATATATATAATTTTGCTCTATGTTAATCTACTTTTGTTATCCATAAATTCAAGTTAAAGGAGTAATACTCAAAGTAAATGGATGATTTTAAGGTTTATGTGGAAATATCTTTGTGGAATAGTAGATGCGGCAACTGCTATCATTTTATGGGATGGTTTTTTTTATAGGATTTTATGCGAGCTTATCGGGACTAAAAGTGTATATGTGTGCAGAGTGTATATAGATAGGAATACTGTTTGCAGATAATTGAGTAAAATTTTACAGTCATGTTTTCTTTACATTAAGTCAAGGCAGAACTAAAGGCAGTGCCTTGTGATTCCATTAAAATTTTGACTTAGAATTTACCTGTTAGGAGCTTTACTCAGGACTTTAAATGCCAAACTTTATCTATCTATCTATCTATCTATATAACGATAAAATATATTACTTGCTGATACTAATGGTGTTTTTTGATAATCAATATTACTTTATAGCTGCTGCAAAGTGTTATACATGTCATTTTGTGATATGACACATTTTGTTTTTTTATGAATCTGTCTTACTTTTTTGAGGGAAATCAGTAACTATCTCCTCACCCATATATTTCTCATGAGTCCTAGTGCTTATCTAAAATTAAAATTTTTATAACACTTATTTTCAGAAAGTCCTAGAAATCAATACTCCCCCCCCCCCATTTTTTTTTTTCATTTCCTGATATCTAAGCAGCATTCTCCCCTTTCCAGAAAGCTTCCTGCTGTTGTTTCCAGCTCTTTACTAGACTGGGCTTCAGACACCACTTCTCCAACTTGCATTTACAAAGGAATTGCATTTTGTGTTAGCCTGTTCCAGGAACAGGGTCCACTACAAGGCCAAATGTAGGCCCATATCCAGAAGTTATTAATAATTTAACAAAGGCAGCAACAGAAAATTAAGCCAAGGGCAGAGCCCTTCTAAACATGGGGCGGTATGTACCACACATGTTCTGGATTCATGAAACTGACCATGACCTGTTCTCTTGGTTGTTATGCCCTAAAATCCCCTCCTCTTTTATATTCCCTAACCTGACTATGTCTTTCTTTTCCACATTCTGAGTCCAATTTTTCCTCTCTGTGTAGGGCTTCCCAGGTGGCGCTTAGCCCGAGACTTGAGCTTCAGAGAATCTGACATGCCCTCTTTCTGTTTTCTGAGACAGAAAGCCAAAAAAGAGCAAATATTTGGGAATTAAAAAAAAATATATATATATATCAAATCACACAGAACATTTTTGGCATTAATTCTTATTTGATGGTTGTAGTAGTATAAGAGTTCTGCTGTGAAATACTTCACTATGACTTAGCTTAGTGACTTCAGTTCAGTTCAGTTGCTCACTTGTGTCCGACTCTTTGCTACCCCATGAATCACAGCACGCCAGGCCTCCCTGTCCATCACCAACTCCCGCAGTTCACTCAGACTCACATCCATCGAGTCGGTAATGCCATCCAGCCATCTCATCCTCTGTCGTGCCCTTCTCCTCCTGCCCCCAATCCCTTCCAGCATCAGAGTCTTTTCCAATGAGTCAGATCTTTGCATCAGGTAGCCAAAGTATTGGAGTTTCAGCTTTAGCATCAGTCCTTCCAAAGAACACCCAGGACTGATCTCCTTTAGAATGGACTGGTTGGATCTCCTGGGACTCTCAAAAGTCCTCTCCAACACCACAGTTCAAAAGCATCAATTCTTCGGCACTCAGCCTTCTTCACAGTCCAACTCTCACATCCATACATGACCACTGGAAAAACCATAGCCTTGACTAGATGGACCTTTGTTGGCAAAGTAATGTCTCTGCTTTTTAATATGCTGTCTAGGTTGGTCATAACTTTCCTTCCAAGGAGTAAGCATCTTTTAATTTCATGGCTGCAGTCACCATCTGCAGTGATTTTGGAGCTCAAAAAATAAAGTCTGCCATGAAGTGACGGGACCAGATGCCATGATCTTAGTTTTCTGAATGTTGAGCTTTAAGCCAACTTCTTCACTCTCCTCTTTCACTTTCATCAAGGCTCTTTAGTACTTCTTCACTTTCTGCCATAAGGGTGGTGTCATCTGCATATCTGAGGTTATAGATATTTCTCCCGGCAATCTTGATTCCAGCTTGTGCTTCTTCCAGCCCAGCGTTTCTCATGATGTACTCTGCATATAAGTTAAATAATCAGGGTGTCAAAATACAGCCTTGATGTACTCCTTTTCCTATTTGGAACCAGTCTGTTGTTCCATGTCCAGTTCTAACTGTTGCTTCCTGACCTGCATATAGGTTTCTCAAGAGGCAGGTCAGGTGGTCTGGTATTCCCATCTCTTTCAGAATTTTCCACAGTTTATTGCGATCCAAATAGTCAAAGGCTTTGGCATAGTCAACAAAGCAAAAATAGATGTTTTTCTGGAACTCTCTTGCTTTTTTGATGATCCAATGGATGTTGGCAATTTGATCTCTGGTTCCTCTGCCTTTTCTAAAACCAGCTTGAACATCTGGAAGTTCATGGTTCATGTATTGCTGAAGCCTGGATTGGAGAATTTTGAGCATTACTTTACTAGCGAGTGAGATGAGTGCAATTGTGCAGTAGTTTGAGCATTCTTTGGCATTGCCTTTCGGGATTGGAATGAAAACAGACCTTTTCCAGTCCTGTGGCCACTGCTGGATTTTCCAAATTTGCTGGCATATTGAGTTCAGCACTTTCACAGCATCATCTTTCAGGATTTGAAATAGCTCAACTGGAATTCCATAACCTGCACTAGCTTTGTTCATAGTGATGCTTTCTAAGGCCCACTTGACTTCACATTCCAGGATGTCTGGCTCTAGGTCAGTGATCACACCATTTGATTATCTTGGTCATGAAGATCTTTTTTGTACAGTTCTTCTGTGTATTCTTGCCACCTCTTCTTAATATCTTCTGCTTTGGTTAGGTCCATACCATTTCTGTCCTTTATCGAGCCAATCTTTGCATGAAATGTTCCCTTGATATCTCTAATATTCTTGAAGAGATCTCTAGTCTTTTCCATTCTGTTGTTTTCCTCTATTTCTTTGCATTGATCACTGAGGAATGCTCTTATCTCTCCTTCCTATTCTTTGGAACTCTGCATTCAGATGCTTTCCCCTTTGCTTTTCGCTTCTCTTCTTTTCACAGCTCTTTGTAAGGCCTGTTCAGACAGCCATTTTGCCTTTTTGCATTTCTTTTCTTGGGGGTTGTCTTAATTCCTGTCTCCTGTACAATGTCATGAATATCAAGACAATATCATTAATAATGTAGGATATCATGATGTGTGGCATTTATAGAAATTTATTTGTGTAAAAGTTTATTAAATGTAAAAATGTATTTAATAAGTAAGCATACTGCATTTGATAGATCAGTATAGACATCAGACTTTTTTTTCTGGCTCCTGCTACTTCTTCATTATATCATTAACATAACTTTTCCTAAACTCCTTTTTTGTAACACTACTTTATCATAGAATGTAAATTTTTAATGAGAAAGCAAAATCTTAGTTTTTTAAAAAATATGCTTTTAAGCATTTATTCAATCAATAAGCATTTTAAAGTCCACCAAGAGGTGGCCATCTTAATCATATTTTAACTCTTTGCCAATCCTGTTTATGGTAGCCTTTATCTTCATTACCTCCACCATAGTTTGGCTCTAGGTAAATAACAGGGAGGTAGCAAAGCTCCAGCCATCAACAGAAAATTGGATTAAAGATTTTCTGAGCATGGCTCCACCCATCAGAATAAGACCCAGTTTACCCCTCTTCAGTCTCTCCCATCAGGAAGCTTCCATAAGCCTCTTATCCTTCTCTATCAGCAGACTGATGGAAAACAAAAATCACAGAAAACTAACCAATCTAATCACATGGACCACACTTTGTCTAACCCAGTGAAGCTATGAGCCATGCTGTGAAGGACCACCCAAGACAGATGGGTCATGGTGGAGAGTTCTGACAAAATGGTGATCCACTGGAGAAGGGAATGGCAAACCACTTCAATATTCTTTCCTTGACAACCCTATGAACAGTATGAAAAGGCAATAAGATAGGACACTGAGAGATGAACTCCCCAGATCGGTAGGTGCTCAATATGCTACTGGTGATCAGTGGAGAAATAACTCCAGTAAGAATGAAGAGATGGAGCCAAAGCAAAAGCAACACCCAGTTGTGGATATGACTGGTGATGGAAGCACGGCCTGATGCTGTAAAGAGCAATATTGCATAGGAACCTTAAATGTTAGGCCCATGAATCAAGGCAAATTGGAAGTGGTCAAACAGGATAAGGCAAGATCAACATTTCAGGAATCCGCGAACGAAAATGGAATGGAATGAGTGACTTTGATGCAGATGACCATTATATCTACTATTGTGGGCAAGAATCCCTTAGAAGAATTGGAGTAGCCATCATAGTCAACAAAAGAGTCCAAAATGCAGTACTTGGGTGCAATCTCAAAAATGACAGAATGATCTCTGTTTGTTTCCAAGGCAGACCTTTCGGTATCACAGTAATCCAAGTCTGTTCCCCAACCAGTAATGCTGAAGAAGCTGAAATTGAACAGTTCTATGAAGACCTACAAGACCTTCTAGAATTAACCCAAAAAAGGTGTCCTTTACATCATAGGGAGATGGATTGCAAAAGTAGGAAGTCAGGAGATACCTGGAATAACTGTTAAATTTAGCCTTGGAGCACAGAATGGAGCAGGGAAAAGGCTAATGGAGTTTTGCCAAGACAATGCACTGGTCATAGCAAACATCCTCTTCCAACAACACAAGAGAAGACTCTACATGTGGACATCACCAGATGGTCAATACTGAAATCAGATTCCATTAAAGATGGAGAGGCTCTATACAGTCAGCTAAAACAAGACTGGGATCTGACAGTGGCTCAGTTCATGAACTCCTTATTGCCAAAATCAGACATAAATTGAAGCAAGTAGGGAAAACCACTAGACCCTTCAGGTATGAACTAAATCAAACACTTATGTTTATACAGTGGAAGTGAGAAATAGATTTAAGGGACTAGATCAGATAGACAGAGTACCTGATGAACTATGGACAGAGGTTGGTAACATTATACAGGAGATAGAGATTCAGATCATCCCCAAGAAAAATAAGTGCACAAAATAAAAATGGTGTTTGTGGAGGGCTTACAAATAGCTGTGAACACAAGAGAAGTGAAAAGCAAAGGAGAAAGGAAAGCTATACCCATTGGAATGCAGAGTTCCAAAGAATAGCAAGGAGTGATAAGAAAGCCTTCCCCAGTGATCAGTGCAAAGATATAGAGAAAAACAATGGAATGGAAAGGCTAGAGATCTCTTCAAGAAAATTAGAGATACCAAGGGAATATTTTATGCAAAGATGGGCACAATAAAGGACAGAAATGGTATGGACCTAAAAGAAGCAGAAGATATTAAGAAGAGGTGGCAAGAATACACAGAAGAACTGTACAGAAAAGATCTTCACGACCCAGATAATCACAATGATGTGATCACTCACATAGAGCCAGACATCCTGGAATGTGAAGTCAAGTGGGCCTTAGGAAGCCTCACTATTCAAATCTAAGGAAGGTGATGGAATTCCAGTTGAATTATTTCAAATCCTAAAAGATGATGTTGTGAAAATGCTGCACTAATATGGCAACAAATTTGGGAAACTCAGCATTGGCCACAGGACTGGAAAAGGTCAATTTTCATTCCAATCCCAAAGAAAGGCAATGCCAAAGAATGCTCAAGCTACCACACAATTGCACTCATCTCACACACTAATAAAGTAATGCTCAAAATTCTCCAAGCCAGGCTTCAGCAATACATGAACCATGAACTTCCAGATATTCAAGCTGGTTTTAGGAAATCAGAGTAACCAGAGATCAAATTGCCAACATCCGCTGGATCATGGAAAAAGCAAGAGAGTTCCAGAAAAACATCTATTTCTGCTTTATTGACTATGCCAAAGCCTTTGACTGTGTTGATCACAATAAACTGAAAAATTCTGAAAGAGATGGGAATACCAGACCACCTGACCTGCCTCTTGAGAAACCTGTATGCAGGTCAGGAAGCAGCAGTTAGAACTGGACATGGAACAACAGACTGGTTCCAAATAGGAAAAGAGTATATCAAGGCTGTATATTGTCACCCTGCTTATTTAATTTATATGCAGAGTACATCATGAGAAACGCTGGGCTAGAAGTACAAGCTGGAATCAAGATTGCCGGGAGAAATATCATTAACCTCAGATATGCAGATGACATCACCCTTATGGCAGAAAGTGAAGAGGAAATAAAAATCCTCTTGATGAAAGTATAAGAGGAGAGTGAAGAAGTTGGCTTAAGACTGTTCTACACATCAGTGTCTCTTTTGCTGTTTCGTACACAGGGTTATTGTTACCATGTTTCGGGAGAATGGCATTGAAACATGTATAATATCATGTATGAAACGAGTTGCCAGTCCAGGTTCGATGCATGATACTGGATGCTTGGGGCTGGTGCACTGGGACAACCCAGAGGGATGGTATGGGGAGGAAGGAGGGAGGAGGGTTCAGGATGGGGAACACATGTATACCTGTGGCGGATTCATTTCGATATTTGGCAAAACTAATACAATATTGTAAAGTTTAAAAAAAAAAAACTAAACTAAAAATAAATAAAATAAGTCTGTTTTTCAGAAGAGTTGATAAAGAAGATGTGGTTCATATATACAAAGGAATACTACTCAGCCATATACAGAACAAAATAATGCCATTTGCAGCAACGTGGATGTAACTAGAGATTATCATACTAAGTTAAGTCAGAAAGAAAAATACTATATGATATTACTCATAAGTGGAATAAAAATACGGTACAAGTGAATTTACCTATGAAACAGAAACTGATTCATAGAAAGACTTGTGGTTGCCAAGGCAGAGGGGAGAGGGAGAGGAATGGACTGGAGTTTGGGGTTGGTAGATGGAAACTATTACATTAAAATGGATAAACAACAAAGTTTTAATATGTAGCACAGAAAACTATTTTCAATATCCTGTGATAAACTATAATGGGAAAGAATATAAAAAAGAATGTATAGATGTGTTTGTGTCATTTTGCTCTGTAATAGAGATTGGCATAACTCTGTAAATCAACTATACTTCAATAAAAATAAAAATAAACTGTCAAAAAAAAAAAAGAAGTTGGCTTAAAGCTCAACATTCAGAAAACTGAGATCATGGCATTTGGTCCCATCACTTTGTAGCAGATATATAGGGAAACAGTGGAAGCAGTGTCAGACTTTACTTTTTTGGGCTCCCAAATCACTGCATATGGTGACTGCAGCCATGAAATTAGAAGACACTTAGTCCATGGAAGGAAAGTTATGAACAACCTAGATAGCATATTGAAAAGCAGAGACATTACTTTGCCAACAAAGGTCCGTCTAGTCAAGGCTATGGTTTTTCCAGTAGTCATGTATGGATGTGAGAGTTGGACTGTGAAGAAAGCTGAGCGCTGAAGAATTGATGCTTTTGAACTGTGGTGTTGGAGAAGACTATTGAGAGTCCCTTGGAGTGCAATGAAATCCAGCCAGTCCATCCTAAAAGAAATGAGTCCTGAATATTCATTGGAGGGAGTGATGTTGAAGCTGAAACTCCAATACTTTGGCCACCTGATGTGAAGAACTGACTCATTTGAAAAAACCCTGGTGTTGGAAAAGATTGAAGGCGGGAGAAGAAGGGGATGACTGAAGATGAGATGGTTGAATGGCATCACTGAATCAATGAACATGTGTTTGAGTAAACTCCGATAGTGGGTGATGGACAAGAAGGCCTGGCGGGCTGTAGTCCATGGGGTCGCAAAGTGCTGGATATGACTGAGTGACTAAACTGAACTGAACTGTACCATATTATATTGCTAAATTCTTACAGTTTAGTTGACCTGCAATGTTGTATTAGTTTCAGGCATATAGCAAATTATTCATTTATACATGCATATATATATATATATATATTCACATTTATATATGTATGTGTTTTCTTTACCATAGTCTTTTCTATTGTACTTTTTACAGGTTTTTGAACATAGTTCCCTGTGTCATATAGTAGGACCTTTTTATTTATTAATTTTATGTATAGTAGTGTTTATCTGTTAATACTTCTAATTTATCCCTCCCCTACCCTCTTTCTCCTTTGCTTGCTGTAAGTTTGTTTCCTATGTGTTCTAGTCTGTTTCTGTGTCATAAATAAGTTCATTTGTGTTGTATTTTAGATTGTAATGTAAGTATTACCATGTGGTATTTATTTTTCTCTTTCTGCATTTACTGCACTTGGTGTAATAATCTCGGTCCAACCAAGTTGCTGCAAATGGCATTATTTCATTCTTTGTTTTTATGGGTTATTTGTGTTCTATTGTATATATGTACCACATCATCTTTGTCCTAAATGTTTAGGTTGCTTTTGTATCTTGGCTATTGTAGATAGTGCTGCTGTGAACATAGGGGTACATGTATCTTTTTAAATTGACTTCTCTAACGTTCTATCCCAGGAGTGAGATTACTGGATTTAAAAGTTTCTAACAAGTAATATAAAACTTCTTACTGTATATTATAATTTATAATTGTCCCTTGCAAATTGTGCTTATTATAACTTCTATTGGTTTTGTTTTCATGACTTCTTGTGATTTTTAGTTATTTAAGAGTAACTGATGTGCTTTCTACATAGAATAATATGATATATTAAATTATATGCTACTTTTTATCTAAATAATTTTGATAGAATTTTGCATGTGGGTTTTAGACTGAATTATTTTTACAATTGCTTTAATTCTTCATTTGCTATTCTATTGTGTAAGAATAAATATACTTCAAAATTGGAGGTACTCTTGAACTTCCATATGATCAATATTTATATTTTGTGAAAAATAATATATTTGATGGTGTGGATCACAATAAACTGTGAAAAATTCTGAAAGAGATGGGAATACCAGACCACCTGACCTGCCTCTTGAGAAACCTATATGCAGGTCAGGAAGCAACAGTTAGAACTGGACATGGAACAACAAACTAGTTCCAAATAGGAAAAGGAGTACATCAAGGCTGTATATTGTCACCCTGCTTATTTAACTTCTATGCAGAGTATATTATAAGAAACGCTGGGCTGGAAGAAGCACAAGCTGGAATCAAGATTGCCGGGAGAAATATCAATAACCTCAGATATGCAGATGACACCACCCTTATGGCAGAAAGTGAAGAAGTACTAAAGAGCCTTCTGATGAAAGTGAAAGAGGAGATTGAAGAAGTTGGCTTAAAACTCAACATTCAGAAAACTAAGATCATGGCATCTGGTCCCATCAATTAATAGGAAATATGGGGAAACAGTGGAAACAGTGTCAGACTTTATTTTTGGGGGCTTCAAAATCACTGCAGATGGTGATTGCAGCCATTAAATTAAAAGACCCTTACTCCGTGGAAGGAAAGTTATGACCAACCTAGATAGCATATTCAAAAGCAGAGACATTACTTTGCCAACAAAGGTCCATCTAGTTAAGGCTATGGTTTTTCCAGTAGTCATGTATGGATGTGAGAGTTGGACTGTGAAGAAGGCTGAGTGCCGAAGAATTGATGCTTTTGAACTGTGGTGTTGGAGAAGACTCTTGAGAGTCCCTTGGACTACAAGGAGTTCCAACCAGTCTATTCTAAAGGAGATCAGTCCTGGGTGTTCTTTGGAAGGACTGATGCTAAAGCTGAAACTCCAATACTTTGGCCACCTCATGCGAAGAGTTGACTCATTGGAAAAGACTCTGATGCTGGGAGGGATTGGGGGCAGGAGGAGAAGGTGATGACAGAGGATGAGATGGCTGGATGGCATCACTGACTCGATGGATTTGAGTTTGAGTGAACTCCAGGAGTTGGTGATGGACAGGGAGGCCTGGCATGCTGCAATTCATGGGGTTGCAAAGAGTCGGACACGACTTAGCAACTGAAGTTCACTGAATACATTTGAAACAATTCATTAATAATACATGAACACATTAATATAGTACAACTCACATATAAAGGATGATAAATTTAAATAAATATCCAAGTGAATAGATAACAAGAGTATGTTAATTACTGCAGATAGCAAGAGTAAGTTAATTATGGCATCTGAATTTAATTTTAAACTTCCCAAAGTGAAATCTATCTAGAAACCCTTGATCATGGAATAAAGAAATTTTAATGTTATTTTTTATTTTATTTTTTGTGGGGTATGCATAGAACAGGTTTGAAACCCAATGAGCATATATGTATAAACCCAGCTGTGAATTTTTTTTACTAAAAATGTTTACCTACATTTAGTTTGATTGACACATTATATTTGAGTACTTTATTAAAGTCCATAAACTGTCATAACTATCTTATTAGTAGTCCAACTAAGAATCAAGCTTATATTATTGGAAGATTTTATAATCTTTTATGTCTGATCAAATGATATCACTGTAAATGCATTTGGTGGTGTTTAAATTATCTGAATGAAATGTGCATTCATAAGAAATGTCATACTCTCATAGGTTTAAGATGTTTTAATTTTTTTGATGTGAACACCGTTTTTTAGTGAGAACAGCTTTTTGGTCAACAGCATTTTATCTTATGTAAAACTTGTTATAAATAATAAACTTTATAGTTAATTTAAGCAACTTTGGTGATTCAAAAAACTGTGTAAAGTTCTTTAATGGCAATTATTACCTGCTTTAAACATTTTAATAAAGCAGTGTTCTTATCCTTAAAGGAAAATACAGGATGTGAGATGTTGCTAAGAGAAATTTGTGTCTCCAGCATACAATTTACATTTAAAGATTGAATAAAGATGGGTTTCACAGTCATAATTTGTTGAATAAGTTTGTAAATAACATTAGGAAAAATTCAGTTACATATAAAAATTATTTCTTCATATTAGCTGTTCCTGTATTTATATTTTGAGTGATGCAGTTGAGAGGTGGTGAAAAATATCTTGGTGATCAGGATAAAATAGGGACAGTGAACTTTAATCACTTTATTTATTTTTTTGAAATGTGCTTAATGGAAAGAATGAATAACTGCCTTTCTTCAAAATTAAATTCTATTGCCTTGAGTGAAAGATTTGAGTATTAGCATAACATTCTATTTATGTGAGTTATGCTGTAGTTTTTGTCATTTTTTACATTACAGTTCAGGAAATGCTACTGATTTATTGTTGCATTTTTAAAGGGCAATGCTGTGGTGAAACCAGAGACTGAAGGAAGATAAAAATCGTATTTGTCAAAAACTCAGCCTTGACATGGTTTATGATCACTGACTCTTGGCCCTGTTTATAGGGCTGTATTTAAAAGTAAGCTAATCTAGCGAGATCAAATATGATTGATGTTTTCTATTTATTATTTTCCAATATTTCAATTTTTGTCTTTAAGATGGTTATAAGACACAAGATACATGAAGTTATATGGAAGTTAAAGAATGCATAGTGCTTTCCATTTTTATTATGCTTGTTTGAAGAGAACTATTTTTTGAATATTCAACTTGGGTCCTATCAGCATCTGCTATAATCAGAGTAATTTTTTAAAATACCAGATGAATTATGAATATCCTCTTCACCTGTGCCAGCAAGATGTTAAATGGTTGTATGAGGATTTGAATGCTATGGTCTAGTATAATGGTAATTATCACCAATGTGAAAAACATTTCTGCTTATAAATTATAAGAACTTGAGACCTTGAAACTTTTATAAGATTACTTCTCAGTTGAACTGTAGGAAGCAGAATCTAACTGACAGCTTATTTGGCCAGATACCTGGAAACATAGGGAGCGAACTTATAGGTTACTGTTCAAAAGCTTTAGAGTATGAATATGTTTATAGTTTGCATTAAAATTAATTACTTAATTCAGTTTCTTTGACTCATAGAAAGTAAGAATAATAGCTATATTTTCTTTAGTTTTTAAAGAAGTTATTTATTAGTCATTTTTTATAAGAATAATACATTTTTTTGATGGGTCTACAAATAAATTATACTACTTTGATATTCCATACATCACAATGTAGGCAGAGCAGGAAGATATAGTAAGTGACTTGCTTATTTCAATCATTAGATGAGGAGGCAGAAGAACCCTCCATTAAAGAGTAATGCAAACATCCATTAATGGTAATCTTAGAGATTAATGTGGATGAAACTGTCTAAACTACTATATCCAGGTAGGCTGATGGGATACTTACTAGCTTTGTCATTCCAAAGGGATTTTATTTCATCATTTGGATTAAGAATGAAATTAAGCCAAGATAAACTTTTATATATATCTGAGATACTTTACTGCACAAAAAAAATGATTTTGTATTTATTATGGGTTAATTCAAATGGTTAGTGTTTCTTGACTTCAAAACACAATGTAACTAAGAATAAAAATCTTTGATTAGTAAAACTCAAGCTGTACTGCAACTGACCTGAATAATAGAGTGGGCTAGAAGGAAGGAAGTTTATTTATTTGAGACACCCCAAGTGATAACTATGAAACACAGAGGGGGAAAGACAGTTTCATTGAGAATAAAATATTCATGTTGATAACTTACATAAGACAAAAGATGGAGTGTTTTCTGCAGGGAAATTACTTTCTTTGATGAGCTCCATTTATGCATGATGGAGTTTTAAATTTTTGAAAACCCCCTTGGTTATTTTTTCTTCCTTTCAATTCTTGTGGTTTTAATTTCAGACATAAACAGATGTAAAATTTTCTTGCTAAAAGCTTCTTACTCTGTTTAAAGTCAAATTTATGACAGGAAAACAAACAAAAAGAAAAGCAGAATGCCTTCATAGAATGACAGTGATTAGGAAATCAATATTTAAGGCATCAGTTTCATGACTTGCACGGTGAACAGTGACTCCATTCGTTTTGAAACTATTCTGTGATAAAATATATCTTCATTTACTTTGCTCATTTTTAACATTGTTTGAAGCATATTCTTGAGGGATGCTGAGTATTATATCTGCTAACTAGCAGCTTGAGTTTGGAAGCAATTTTGTTTGAGTGAAATCCACTATATAATGACTTTGAGTGGTCTGCAAGCTGCATGTTAAATCTCAAATATTTACTTCTTGAGGATGGAAGGCTATTGGTTTTACTTGGTAATTTTATGTGGAAGCTATTTTAGAAGTTGCACTGGCAAGTAGGGAGGTGAATCTTACATACTGCTGATCACACGAATCAAAAGAGAAGGGGAAATAGAATATTGTCATTGAGTTCCAATGGTAGAACATGAAATTAGATGGGAAAATAAATGTATTGGTGTTAGTGTGCAAACATATCTGTATATCACAGAGTCACCATGTAGTGTGATTTCTTTGAAGGAGGTTGCCAATATCAGCCTCACAAAGGACTGGAATAAAAGTGGGCAGAAGAATGACTGTTGATAGATTGATTTACATCAGCAAAACATTCACAGAGCCTGATTACATGCAATTGCCTGATGCATTAAGAACAAATCTTTAGGCAAATGTCTTTAGCAACAAAACCATAAACAAAGCCCTGTGAAATTACCAATTATGGTAAATAGATACCTGCACTGGCAGAATGCCTGCAATTAGGAAGAAGGGACTCCGAACTGCTACCTACATCATACATCAAGATAGTTTGCAAATCTGTCTCAGTGACCCAATTTTGCATTCCGTGACAGCAGGAATCTAGCTCGTAGACTCAGGCCTACATTTTCACACCTTAAAGTCTGGCAAAATCGAGTGATTAAAACATGTTTTTGGAAATTCAGAAAATGCTGAACAAATAAATGACTACACACACATTTTTAGTATAGAGAGAGTAACTTGGAAATTTATAATACCATATGTAAAATAGATAGCCAATGGGAATTTGCTGTATGACTCAGGGAACTCAGACAGGGCCTCTGTGACAATCCAGAAGGATGGGATGGGAAGGAGATGGAAGGGAGGTTTGGGAGGGAGGGGCCATGGGTGTACCTGTGGCTGATTCTTATTGATGTAATTTATGTATATTATATGTATTATTTATATTAAATTATGTATATATAGTTATTTATATGTATATAAATAATTTCACTTGTATTTTTGAATTCTCACCTAGAGTTACATAACTGAAAAGTATGTAGATTCATAGAAGAATGATTTTGAGAAATTAAAGATATTGTAATGTCTGTTCCTCTAAATATGAGATAGTGGTTTTGCCAAACTAATGTGCATTTGACAAGTACTTATTGATTTTTAGTTCCCAGAGACTCAGAAACAACTGTGACTCATTTACACCTTTGAGAAGCATGCAATTAGCTGAGGTAGACAGAAAAATGTATCAGATTTTCATAGCCTAAAATGATAACTGTAAGTTAAGTAGAAGTTGTTATGCAAGTGTGCTTTGCTTAATCTAAGAAGTAAGAGGAAGGTTTTGAACTTGGTGATATGGAATTGAATTCTGAAGAGTAAATGAGTGGAAGGCTGTGATGGGGTGTGGGAATATAAGGTGAACAAGGTGGGGGAGTGGATTTGAAAAAACCATGAAACGTGAACCTTTCAGATAAGAGGATATGGAACTGATCATATGTTAAGCCACAAAGCAAGCCTCAAAAAATTTAAGATTCAGACCATATCAAGCATCCTTTCTGACCACAAAAGTGTGAAACTAGTGTGAGACTCTTTTTAATTACGTGAAGAAAACAGGAAAAATCACAGATGTAGTACTGAACAACCAATGAGTGAACAAAGAAATCAAAGGAGAAATAAAAAAGACCTTGAGAAAAATGAAAGTAGAAAGACAACTTACCAAAATCTATTGGATTCAGCAAAAGCAGTTAAAGAGGGCAGTTCACAGTGATTGGAGGCATACATCTAAAAACAAGAAAAGTCTCAAAGAAGTGTAACTCCACACATAGAGGAACTTGGAGAAAAAGGAACAAAGTTCAAAGTTAGTAGAAGAAAGAAAAAAAAGATGAGAGTGGAAATAAAATAGAGAATAAAAAGACAGTTGAAAAGACCAATGAAAGTTAGAGCTGATTCTTTGGAAAGATAAATTAACAAACCTTTAACTATATTCAATAAGGGTAAAAGAGCATTCAAGTAAGTAAAAATCAGAATTGAAAGAGAATTCACAACCATTATCAAAGAAATACAAGAGATAATAAGATATTACTATGAATCCTGGGTTGGGAAGATCCTCTGGAGAAGGGAAAGGCTACCCATTCCAGTATTCTGGCCTAGAGAATTCCATGGACATCCATGGGGTCAACTGAGTGACTTTCACCTTCTCATGAATCATTATACACAAACAAATTGGACTAGAAATAGATAAATTTCTAGTAAAATATGGTGTTCTAAGACTGAATCATGAAGAAATAGGAAATCAGAAAAGACTGATAATTAGGAAATGAAATCAATAGTTAAAAAATTCCCAGCAAACAAAAGTCCAAGACCAAACGGCTCTACTGGTAGATTCTATAAAATATTCAAAGATTTAATACTATCCTTCTCAAACTCTTCCTAAAAACCAAAGAGGAAATTCTTCCAAACTCCTTTTATGAGACTAGTATTACCGTGATACCAAAACTAGACAATTACACCACACAGAAAAATAAAATTCAGACGTGAATCCCTACTAAACATAGGTGCAAAAGTCCTCAATAAAATATTAGCAAATCAAATTCAACAATATATCAAAAGGATCATGTTGCTGCTAGGTTGCTTCAATCATGTCTGACTCTCTGTGACCCATGGACTATATGTAGCCTCCCAGGCTCCTCTTCCCAATGGATTCTCCTGGCAAGAATACTGTAGTGGCTTGCCATGTCCTTTTCCAGAGGATCTTCCTGATCCAGGGATTGAACCCATGTCTCCTATAGCTCCTGCATTGCAGGCAAAGTCTTTACTGCTGAGTTATGAGGGAAGCCCTAAGAGGATCATACACCATAATTAAGTGGGATTTATCTGGGGATATGAGTGGTTCAGCATCCACAAGTTAGTACGATATGCCACATTAACAAATGAAGGTTGAAAATTATATCCTCTCAACAGATAAAGCATTTGACAAAATTGAACATCTATTTATGATAAAAAACTCAGTTAAGTGGACATAAAGGTAACCTGGGCTTCCCTGGTGTCTCAGATGGTAAAGAATCCACCTGCAATATGGGAGACCTACATTAATTAATTAATCCCTGGGTTAAGAAGACCCCCTGAGAGTAGGGCATGGCAACTTACTCTGGTATTCTTCCCTGAAAAATCCCTATGGACAGAGGAGCTTGGTGGGCTACACAGTCCATGGGGTCGCAAAGACTCAGACATGACTGAGCAACTAAGCACAGCACACAGAGGTAACATAACCTCAACGTAATAAAGACCATACATGACAAACCCAATAGCAAACGTCACACTCAACAGTGAAAACTGAAAGCTTTTCAAGATCAGGAACCAGACCAGGATTCCTACCATTGCCAGTTTTAGTCAATATAATATTGGAAGTGCTAGCCAGAACAGTCAGGGGAGACAAAGAAATATAAAGCATGCAAATTGGAAAGAAAGAAATAAAATGTTACCATTTGCAGACAACTTTATTTTATATAGAAAATCCTAAAAAAAATCCACCCCCCCCCAAAAAAAAACTAAGACCAATAAACACAAGTTTCAGTTTATAAAATCAATATACAAAAAATGAGTTTGGAGGAATTTCCTCTTTGGTTTTTAGGGAGAGTTTGAGAAGGATAGCATTAAGTCTTTGAATATTTTATAGAATCTACCAGTAGAGTCGTTTGGTCCTGGACTTTTGTTTTCTGGGAATTTTTTGACTATTGATTTGATTTCCTAATAACAAATTATCACAAAAAGAATTAAGAAAACAATCCTATTTTACAATTACATTGAAAAGAATAAAATACCTGGGAATAAAGTTAGCCAAGCAGATGAAAGTCTTGTGTACTGAAAACTACACAACATTGATAAAATAAATTAAAGATGACACAAATAAGTGGAAAAATATTGTGCTCATGGATCTGAGTAATTAACATTGTTAAAAATGTCCATGTTACCCAAAGCAATCTAGAGATTCTATGCAATCTCTATAAAAATTCCAATGGCATTTGTTTTTACAGAAATAGATAAAGCAATCCTGAAAATTTTTTGAGCCACTAAAGAGTCTGGAAAGTCAAAGTTATCTTAAGAAAGAACAAAACTGAAGGCAGCACACTCCTTAATTTCACACTATATAACAAAGCTATAATAATCTAAAGAGTATGGCAGTGACATAAAAACAGGCACAGTGATCAATGGAATGAAATAGAGAACACAAATAAACCCATGCATATATGGTTAATTAAAGGATGTGAAGGAATCAAGAATTTACAGTGGAAAAGGACAATATCTTTAATACATAATTTTGGGAAAACTGGACAGACACATGCAAAAGAATGGAATTAGATTGTTATCGTACACTATGAGCAAAACTTGACTCAAAGACTTGAATGTAGGAAACCATAAAACTCCTAGAAGAAAACATAGGGATGATCTCATTGATTGGTTATGGTGATGATATTTTGGAACTGATTCTGTACATCTGAAACTGATGTAATGTTACATGACAGTTATACCTGACTAAAAGCAAAAGATAATAGAACCTACAAATAGTTGCATATTCTTTCCACAAAGCAGCTGGGTAGGTAGAGAGAGCCCTAGATTGTATCTTTGCTCTGCCCAACCACTGTTTTGTGTTCTTTGCAAGCACTTAACTTCTGAGTTTCATTTCTTTATCAATAAAACATATTTAATAATACATTGCCTACTAGGGATAGTGTGAGATTTTTTTTTTTTCATGGTACATACAGAATTTGTTGTTCAGTTGCTAAGTTGTGTCTGACTCTTTGTGACCTCATGGTTCCTCTGTCCAAGGGATTTCCCAGGCAAGAATACTGGAGTGGGCTTCCAATTTCTTCTCCAGGGGATCTTCCCAGCCCAGGGCTGGAACCCACATCTGCATTGGCAGGCAGATTCTTTACTACTGAGCCACCAGGGAAGCCCATATATAGAACAGGGATTGAATGAAAAGAATTTAAAGAGATTATAATTATCAACAATGACCTTAACTAAAGGTTCCTAATCTTGACTGCATATTGGAATACTTTTAGAAACTTGCAGAAAGCATTTTATTTTCTTAAATTTTATTTTATTTTTAAACTTTACATAATTGTATTAGTTTTGCCAAATATCAAAATGAATCCATCACAGGTATACATGTGCTCCCCATCCTGAACCCTCCCCCCTCCTCCCTCCCCATACCATCCCTCTGGGTCGTCCCAGTGCACTAGCCCCAAGCATCCAGTATCGTGCATTGAACCTGGACTGGCTCTAATGAGGTGGATGAAACTGGAGCCTATTATACAGAGTGAAGTAAGCCAGAAGGAAAAACATCAATACAGTATACTAACGCATATATATGGAATTTAGAAAGATGATAACAATAACCCTGTGTACGAGACAGCAAAAGAGACACTGATGTATGGAACAGAAAGCATTTTAAAAATGCTGATGTTTGTATCTTATCCTTAAAGATTCTGACTTAACTGGGTGTGGTATAGTCTGGATATGAAACTTAAAGGAGAATACAAGGAAGTCTGAGAAAGAGTAAGTATCAGTAACAAAAGAGGAAATAATTGGGCAAGTGTAGACTTCTGCAGAGGGGGCTTTATTAGTCTCCCAGTGCACTGATGAATGGGTTTCCTTCACACCATAGAACAGAAAAGCTTCTGCTGCTAAGTGTATTTGAGAAGTATTTCCAAATTTCATCTGTTCCAGAGTAGATGACTTTAGGGAAGCTAACCAGCAGAGGCACAGTTTCTGCTTTTCAGACATTTCTTCTATGCATCAATTCTCTGCTTTAGACTGTGGTAGACTAGGTGATAATTTTTATTCCTTGTAATGGTATAGAAGAAGTGTGGAAGAGATGATGAAGATATCTAACATTAAGAATGAAGTTTCTTAGAATTCACTGAAGTACTTCCATCTAGTCTATCTAATTAGCAGGCATCCCCAAAAGAGACTGAGGCCCTCCTTTGAAGATGTGAAATACAGCAAAAACATTCTTGCCTAAGCCTTTAACCATATGTTTGATGACTGGCAATGACATTTTTAACTATGTTAGGAAAAATAGAAATAGGCTGAATTACAGAAGAAGGAATTGTAAATACTTACTAGAGAAAGTGCAAGCTCAGGTTGAATCTTAAAACAATTTACTCCTTTTTTCCCCTGCTTATCACAAATAAGCCCTGCTATTCTAGCCTGGTTACCACAAAAGAGATTGCATGGCAGAATTATGTTCTCTAATATTGAACATCAAAGAAAAACCAAAAAGAAGCAAAATTGTTTTAATAGATTTAGATCCCTAAGCTCTACATATTATATTTTTTACATGAAGAACAACTGTGATGATATTTTGATTCTGTAAATATAATACATTATATTATAGTTTTGTGACTACTATCTGGAACCTCCAGATAAATGAACTCTTTTACCCATATATTGTTTTTCCAATGAAAATACTTCAGGCTAATTGGAAAATAATTAACTGCATTTATTTTCTCCCCATTGATATTACAGAAATATTTCCCTGTGAAACATATAATTGCTGAAATATTTCCCACTTAAAATCATTCTAGTTACTTTGTACCATTCTTAGGATAGAAGTACTTGAAATCTCATCATTATTTAAAGAGATTTTATTAAAGATCTTTAATTCAATGTATACTAAGCAATACCTGTAAGGTATTTTAGGAATGAAAATTAAAGGCCAAACTATACTTTGAACATATAAAAATAATCACTCATAAAATGTATCCATTTTTGCTCTTCATCACATAAAATTCACATACTTGCAAACTTGCCTATGAATGCTGTTTTTATTTCTGTACTCAGCATTTATACAAGATCTCATTACTGTCTGACAGTTGCTTCAGCTTCTCAAGTGGACTGTTCTTGTGGGTGTTTCATGTAAACCAACTATTTCATGTAAACAAATTCAGTGATCACTTTTCAGTCCCCATCTTATTTGACTCTCATCAGCATTTGATACAGTTAAGAGTCCTTTTTTAAGATGTCCTCTTTGTTGATGTCCACCATAAAAGAACACCTGTAGTTGAACAGATTGGGCATTTGCATGTTGGTGTAGGAGAGAGGCAGTATACTATGAGGAACTGTGTGTGTGGCTCCGTTGTGTCTGGCTCTTTGTAACCCCATGGACTGTAGCCTATCAGACTCCTCTATCCATGGAATTTTCCAGACAAGAATTCTGGAGTGGGTTGCCATTTCCTTCTCCAATGAGAAACTGAGGGACATCTTAATAAGAGTGTGATGAGAAGTTCTTATTATACATTGTGGGTTTGTGTTAGGTGATTTGGAGGAAGGTTCAAGGAAATGAAGTCTGTTCTAGACTGATTGCTTTCAGGGAGCAATGGGGTTTTATGGCTGTGAACGTTAATAATACCTTTTATTTTGTAGGTAGAATAGAGTGAATCTAAAGCTATAATTCATGAAGTAGTAGTTGTCATTAGTTGGGAACTGGGAATTTTAGAAATAGTTGTAGTTTTCATAGAGTTCTTACATTTGTCTGTGTTCAGAAACAGTCAAAGAATCTTCCTGATTTTATCTCACTCCACCGTGGTTATATAGTGACCTTGTTCTATGAAACTGTCCATATTCAACAGAAAAACATCATGGCCTAGGTCTCTCCTAGCTGATGTTTGTTAGGATTGCCTTTTTCTTTCCAAAGATCATGGTATCATATTTTCTGGTTTCCTTCTACCACTTTACCTGTTCCCTTTCAGTCTTCCTCACAGTATCTTCTACTATATAATGTTTCATTCCTAGAGTTTCCAAGGTGTTATATCCAAAACATCTTTTATGTTATCCATTATTTTCTATGCAGTTTCACTCTTTTTTATGATTTTAATTATTATCTGATTTTTTCAGACTTAACCAGTTAGCACCTAAAAGATGGATTGGAAAACTACAGCCTATAGGTCCAATGTAACCAAAGTCTGTTTTTGCCCAGATATAAGAGGATTTTTTTATTGGTTTAAGTAGTTAGAACAGATTCAAAAATGAATAATATTTCATGATGCATTAAAATTATATACAATTCAAATTACAGCGTGTAAACAAAAAACAATAAAGAAAATTGCTGACTGCCCAGTTCTACAAGGATTAAGTCATCAGTCACTGCAGCAGTCCACCCACGGGGCAACTTGAGAGGAACTCAGGATGAAAAACAGGATAAGGCTCTCTGTACTCTGGGTAAGCAGGTTCTTAGACAGATGTATATTTCAGGAAGAATTTTAATGAACCCACATTCTTGCATCTTGCCATACTTGAAAAAGCACTAAAGTCATTAACTTGAGATACCTGTTCCTTGTGAATAGCAGTAATCTTTTACCAAGGGTACTGTATGCGCGACTGTATGTATTTCCTAGCCATCATATATAAACTGGCTTCTTACCAATCTCTTCAGAGCAGTTTTCTCACAGCTACTGAGCAGCTGTCTCCTGAGTTACATTCCTTTCTTTTGATCAAATATAGGGTTTTTTTTTTTTAATAAATTTTATTTTATTTTAATTATTTTTGCCACACTGTGTGGCATGTGAGATCTTAGTTCCTCAACCAGGGATTGAACCAGGCCTCCTGCATTGGAAGTGCAGAGTCTTAACCACTGGACTGCCAGGTCCGTATAATCCTTTCTTAAGAAGATCCCTGAATAAAACTTAAACTTACAACTCTCAGGTTGTACATTTTTCTGTAAGTCAATTGGTGTCCAGAGATAAACGTTTATTGAAATCCAGACATGTTCATTTGTTGTTTTCTCTGTCTACTTTCTTGTTATAAGAACAGTGTTGAACAGTTGCAGTAGAGAAAGCCAAAATTATTTACCAGCTGTGCGACTGAGCATGCACACATGTCCCTTTATAGAAATGGTTTGCCAAGCCCTGCTCTAAAATCATGCATTTACCTAAAGTGTAAGAATTTTTCAGTTGAATATTTTAGTCATCTTTAAATATTTAAAAATGAAATTTTTGTCACCTCCAATCCATACCGATGCCTGTGGAGTCGGTATATGGGTCTTAATATATGGAGCCACTGTCTACACAGTTACTGAAGCCAGAGACCAGACATCATCCTTACTCCCTTCTAGCTTGTATTTCTAGTCCTTCTGAAAATCCACTGTTTCTACTTCCTGATTATGTCACAGACAGGTTTTTCTGCCATCATTCTATATCATTCTCTCACCACCTTGTGACTGGTCTATGCAAGCAACCTTCTTATTGGTTTCCCACTTACGTCACTCTAACTCTCTAAACCATTATATTTTCTCTCATTATGCATAGTCTGCTTTTCTTTTTTTTAAATCATATTGATTACCATAATTTTAAGTGAATATTTGGGTTTAAATTCTATATTTATTTACTTATTTCTTGTTTATCCAAATAAGCTCTAAGAAAATGAATTCATGCCTTTTTGTTCAATAGTGGATATAAACACTTTGAACAGTGATTGGCATGGAGTCAAAGGTCAATAAGTTTTTTTTTAACCAGCGACCAACTTGCTTAAAGACCATGTGGATAGTAGTACAGTTACCCACTCTCCACCCCCTACATGGGATTCCCTGGTGGCTCAGTGGTAAAAAATTTACCTGCTAATGCAGGAAACTCAGATTCAATCCCTAGGTCAGGAAGATCCCCTTGAGAAGGGAATGGCAACCCACTACAGTATTCTTGCCTGGGAAATCCCATGGACAGAGGAGCCTGGTGGTCTATAATCGGGTTGCGAAGAGTTGGGCATAACTTAGTGACTAAACAGCAAAAACACCCCTACATGCACATGATCGGTTTCTAAGGAACAAAAAATGTAGTCTTACCTATTTAATTGAGGAGTATATACATGTTCATCAGTTAAGTATGCATCACTTTAAATTTTATCCACATCTGTAGGAGAGGTTGTTTGCTCTGGGAAGGACGAGTTAATGCTGATTTTATCTTGATTTTTAAGAATTTAAACTTGGTCAGCTTGTGTTGTTCATGGTAGTGCTGATGGTGATCTTTTTCCTTGCAAAAATGAAACAAGCAGTTCACTTACATCATTCTTATGACTCGAGCCGTCTCAGAGTACACTAATCATTTACTTGATGATTTGTTGTCAAGCAGCAGAGGCCTTTCTTTTACACAGGAAAGAACTATCCAGTTATTTTTATGTGGATTTTAAAGAGGAACTTGTCTTCCAAAATATACCAAAATAAGAATGTAGACTAACTGTAGATAAGCACCATTTTTGTGTATTCAGAAATTGGGAGAAACTGCAGAATTCATAAATTTAGGTTTTAGGTAGAACAAACATAATGAAAATGGCCATAGGATATGACATGAAGAAGACCACTTGAGAACAGTTTTGTGAAGTTATCGGGAAAGAGGCCAGACTGCAGGACTTTACGGATAAATTACCTGATAAGAAAAAAGGCAGTGAGTTGGCAGTAAAAGGGAAAACAGAAATGGGATGGTAGACAGATGGAGAATCAAATACAGCAGGAAACAAGAGGGAATGGTCTCTGTGTTTGAAGGCAGAAGAAAAGAAATCACTACTGTGGAAAAAATTCAATTTGGCAGAGAGTGAGGAAAACATAAGAACCGTACACTAAGAACCTTAAGTGTCTTCCCAAGTTTTGCATAATAATTTGTATTTAAAAAATGTTTTAACATAATTTACATCATATGACCCTCACAAAAACTGTGTACGTCTGAGTAAATGGAGACAGGTGGTTCTATTCCCATTTCCTAGATTAGGAAACAGAAGTTCAGTTCCTAGGGTCATGCAGTGGGTAAGGAACATAAGGGAGAGCAGAAGTGTCCTTACACCTACAGTTTTATACTTTCCACCACAGCATGCTGACAGTGTGATGCTAATCTTTAAACAGGAGATCAAAATCTGCTCTGAGAAAAAGGAAGTATTTAAGGCAGTGATCCAAAAGAAGTTGTTGCTTTCCCCACCCACTCAAACTATTAGGACATTTAAGTGAGTTTCAGTAAGCCAGGAGTGTGGAAAGAGATGATTCATGAAGAAGTGTGTGTAGCATTCATTTATTTTTCACATTATTGGACATACACCATGTACCAAGTGTTGGAGATATAATGGTGAATAGAAATTGTCAGAGTCCCAGTCTTAATGAAGTTTATTTGCTACTGGAAAGAATCAACTTTTGATCGAGTAACAGAATTAAATATTTGAGTAGAAAGTCAAATATAAAATGGTGTCGAGATTGCTATGAAAGATTGTTACATTGGGCCTCATTGAGCCCACAGGGATAGATGTTTGCTTAATGAGAGGATAACAATTGATCTAAACTTTAAAGAAGGAATAGGATTGAAAAATCTGAGGGAGAGGGGTACTGGAACCTTTTAGGAAGGCTTTTACATAGAAAGAAGTGAAAGGTTCTGGTATGACCAGAAAAGTTGTATCTTGCTAATGTTTGTTTGGCCTGAATTATAACCACCATATAGAACTCTGTCTTTATTCTAAATAGTTATGTAATGATGTGTGCGTGCTTGCTAAGACACTTCAGTCGTGTCCTACTGTTTGCGACGCTGTGGACTGTAGCCTGCCAGGCTCCTCTGTCCATAGGATTCTCCAGGCAAGAATACTGGAGTTGGTTGCTATGCCCTCCTCCAGGGGATCTTCCCAAGCCAGGGATTGAACTTGAGTCTCTTACGTCTCCTGCATTGGCAGGCAGTCTTTTACCACTAGCACTACCTGGGAAGCCCAAAGAAAGAAAGTGATGTTGAACCATATAGTTCTGATTCAATAGTTTTTTCAAGTAATAACTTAAAAATAGAGAAAAATGACTGTTGTAAAATATTAATTTCTGATAGAATATATATATGTATGTATATTTATGTGTTTAAAATAGTAGCCTACATGTAATGGTATACAATAATATTCTTGCAAAGGTCTCAAATAGTGTCTTGAACATGATAAACAGTTATGAAATAGTGATTAGCTAATTCTTTCAACCTATATTTATTGAAAGCCGGGTAAGTATACTATGTATAAACACCACGCTGAATTGTATTGTGAGCAACTTATCCTCCCTTTGACCGAGGAATAGTCAGGGCATGTTGTAAAGGAATTCTTCTTGCCATGAAAAATCCATTACTGTGTGTGTTTGATGTACTTATAATCTCTAGATTTATGGTTTTATTTGCCTTAGCCTTAGGTAGAGCAGGACAAAGCCATTCTTGCAGAGCTATGGTGATGAAAATGTTCCTTATCTGTTCTGTTCCAGTGGCAGTCATTAGCTACATGTGGCTATTGAGCACTTGGAATGTGGCTAGTGCAACTGAGAATTAAATCTTAATTTATTTAATTTTAATAAATTATAATTTAAAAAGCTACGTGCAGCTAGCAGCAACTGTACTGAAGGAACACTTCAGAGGGATTCAATAAAAGACTTTGAGTTCCCACTGCAATACTTTTGATACATTTGACATGAACTTGATATTTCTTGTATCTGGTGGCCTGGATATAATTGAAAGAGATGTTTTCTTTGTATGAGGGAGAACTTATCTTAAGGTAACAGTGTAGGTGTGAACAGAAGCTCATTTTCCCAACTCACTTGGGGAATAACAACTGAACTTGTTTATATCAAAAAAATCTGCCAAAACATGTAGATAGAACTGCACAGGTGATTTCTTTCAGTGACCCAAAAGATTCAAAGTAAACAATTTTCTTTATGTTTACCATTTGAGTGACAGCCACATAGGAAGAGACAGAAACTATAAAATTAAACAAAATAAAACTAATTGTATAAAGAAAACCACTAAAAAATCTAGTAATCATATATAGGGAGCAGAGTAAGGAATTGATTTGTGGTCAGTCAACTCATTTCTCTCCATTATGTCCAGTATTAATAGTTTCTAAGAGACATCCTTTCTGTCTAAAATATTTTTATTTGAATATGAATGCCCACAATTAAATATGTTTATTCAAAAGCTAGAAAAAGAGTGTATATAGTGAAAAATATATTTATCTTCCCTGTTTGTTTGATAGCTGTCTAGTACTACTGCTTAGAGACTTTGCTTGTGTTTGTGCTCAGTCGTGTCCGACTGTTTTAAACCCTTGGACTGTAGCCTGCCAGGCTCCCCTGTCCATGGAATTTTTCAGGCAAGCTTACTGGAGTGGGTTGCCATTTCCTTCTCCAGGGATCTTCCCAGCCCAGGGATCTAATCCACATTTTCCTGCATTGATGAGATGATTCTTTACCCACTGAGCAACCCTATCAATTTTCTTTTTCTTCAAGATTTTAGATATTCAATTTACACCTAAAGCATATTTACTGAGTGTGTGTTATATGCTAGGCATTGTTGTAAGTGCTAGCTTCAGTTCAGTCGCTCAGTTGTGTCCAAGTCTTTGCGACCCCATGGACTGCGCACACCAACCTCCCTGTCCATCACCAACTCCTGGAATTTACTCAGACTCATGTCCATTGAGTTGCTGATGCCATCCAACCATCTCATCCTATGTTGTCCCCTTCTCCTCCTGCCTTCAGTCTTTGCCGGCATCAGGGTCTTTTCAGTTGAGTCAGTTATTCGCTTCAGGTGGCCAAAGTACTGGAATTTCAGCTTCAGCATCAGTCCTTCCAATAAATATTCAGGACTGATTTCTTTTAGGATGGACTGGTTGGATCTCATTGCAGTCTAAGTGACTCTCCAGAGTCTTCTTCAATACACAGTTCAAAAGTATCTGGAAAAACCATAGCCTTGACTAGATGGACCTTTGTTGGCAAAGTAATGTCCCTGCTTTTTAATATGCTGTCTAGGTTGGTCATAACTTTTCTTCCAAGGAGCAAGCATCTTTTAATATCATGGCTGCAGTCACCATCTGCAGTGATTTTGGAGCCCCCCAAAATAAAGTCTGTGACTGTTTCCATTGTTTCCCTGTTTGCCATGAAGTGATGGGACTGAATGCCATGATCTTAGTTTTCTGAATGTTGAGTTTCAAGCCAACTTTTTGACTCTGCTCTTTCGCTTTCATCAAGAGGCTCTTTAGTTCTTCACTTTCTGGCATAGGTGTGGTGTCATCTGCATATCTGAGGTTATTGATATTTCTCCCAGCAGTCTTGATTCCAGCTTGTGCTTCTTTCAGCCCAGCGTTTCTCATGATGTATCTGCATATAAGTTAAATAGGCAGAGTGACAATATACAGCCTTGACATACTCCTTTTTCTATTTAGAATCAGTCTGTTGTTCATGTCCAGTTCTAATTGTTGCTTCTTGACCTGCATACAGATTTCTCAGCAGAAAGGTAAAGTGGTGTATTATTACCATCTCTTTAAGAATTTTCCACAGTTTATTGTTATCCACACAGTCAAAGGTTTTGGCATAGTCCATGCCAAAGCAAAAGTAGATATTTTTCTGAAACTTCTGGAACTCTCTTGCTTCTTTGATGATCCAACAGATGTTGGAAATTTGATCTCTGGTTCCTATGCCTTTAAATCAAGGTTGAACATCTGGAAGTTCACAGTTCACATACTGTTGAAGCCTGGCTTGGAGAATTTTGAGCATTATTTTGCTTCTTTGTGAGATGAGTGCAATTGTGCAGTAGTTTGAGCATTCTTTGGCATTGCCTTTCTTTGGGATTGGAATGAAAACTGACCTTTTCTAGTCCTGTGGCCAATGCTGAGTTTTCCAAATTTGCTGGCATATTGAGTGCAGCACTTTCACAGAATCATCTTTTAGGATTTGAAATAGCTCAACTGGAATTTCATCACCTCCATTAGCTTTGTTCATAGTGATGCTTTCTAAGGCCCACTTGACTTCACATTCCAGGATGTCTGGCTTAAGGTGAGTGATCATACCTTTTTGATTACTTGGTTCATGAAGATCTTTTTTGTACAGTTCATCTGTGTATTCTTGCCACCTCTTCTTAATATCTTCTGCTTCTATTAGGTCCATACCATTTCTGTCCTTTATTGTGCCCATCTTTGCATGAAATGTTCCCTTGGTATCTCTAATTTTCTTGAAGAGATCTCTAGTCTTTCCCATTCTATTGTTTTCCTCTATTTCTTTGCACTGATCACTGAGGAAGGCTTTCTTATCTCTCTTTGCTATTCTTTGGAACTCTGCATTTAATGGGTATATCTTTCCTTTTCTCCTTTGCCTTTCACTTCTTTTTTTCTCAGCTATTCTAAGGCCTCCTCAGACAACCATTATGCCTTTTTGCACTTGATTTTCTTGAGGATGGTCTTGATCACTGCCTCCTGTACAGTGTCACGAACCTCCGTCCATAGTCCTTTAGGCACTCTTGTCTATCAGATCTAATCCTTTGAATCTATTTGTCACTTCTACTGTATAATCGTAAGGGATTTGATTTAGGTGATCTCTGAATGGTCTAGTGGTTTTCCCTACTTTCTTCAATTTAAGTCTGAATTTGGCAATAACGAGTTCATGATCTGAGCCACAGTCAGCTCCTGGTCTTGTTTTTGCTGACTGTATAGAGCTTCTCCATCTTTTGCTGCAAAGAATGTAATCAGTCTGATTTTGGTGTTGGCCATTTGGTGATGCCTATATGTAGAGTATTCTCTTGTGTTGTTTGAAGAGGGTGTTTGCTACGACTGGTGTGTTCTCTTGGGAAAACTCTTTTAGCCTTTGCCCTGCTTCATTCTGTACTCCAAGGCCAAATTTGCAGATATTTCTTGATTTCATACTTTTGCATTCCAGTCTGCTATAATGAAAAAGACATCATTTTTTGGGTGTTAATTCTAGAAGGTCTTGTAGGTCTTCATAAAACTGTTCAACTTCAGTTTCTTCAGCATTACTGGTCGGGGCATAGACTTGGATTACTGTGATATTGAATGATTTGCCTTGGAAACGAACAGAGATCATTCTGTCATTTTTGAGATTGCATCCAAATAATGCATTTTGGACTCTTTTGTTGCCTATGATGGCTACTCCATTTCTTCTAAGGGATTCTTGCCCACAGTAGTAGATATAATGGCCCTCTGAGTTAAATTCACTCATTCCAGTCCATTTTAGTTGGTTGATTCCTAAAATGTTGGGTTTTCACTCTTGCCCTGTCTTGTTTGACCACTTTCAATTTGCCTTGATTCATGCACCTAACATCCTAGGGTCCAATGTTTATTAAAGTGGAAAGAGAAAAAAAAAGTTATAAATTTCTCAAAGAAGGAAAAACACATGCTATGTTAAATAGTGATAAGTACTACCAATTTTTAAAAATAATTTTAAAAGAGACAAAAATGCTGAAGGAAGTAAGGGAATAAGGATTGTCTCAGTTGGGGAAGGAGTTTACATTTTAAATAAGATGAACACAAAAGGGCTCTCAGAGTTTTATTTTCATCAAATACTTGAAATAAGAGAGGAAGACTTGTTTAGGCAGAGGACTGAACCTGGAAAGATCTTAAGGTAAGAGCTTGTCCAGCACCTTCCATGAAAGAGTCTTTATAATATGGTTGGAGCTGAGATCACAAAGCAGAGATTTTTTTTAGGTCAAGTAATTAATACACCAACCTACTGATAGTAATAGTATTCTATGTTGTATGTACTTATTTTTCCATCAAGCATTTTATGTCTCTAGGTTTGGTAAATAGGGCCCTGATTTCTCTCTAGTACCTATCATCTCTATTAACTACACATTAACTTCAAATAAAATAATTGCATATTAGGGTCTGATTATTTCTCTTATGGAGCATATTATGTAATACCTACAGAAAACAGCTAAGCTAGTTTCTGCTTCAATATTCTTTTCAAAGGCCAAGTTCGTTTTGTAATTAAGATTCTATGCTATCAATATATAGGATTGTTTTGCATTGAATATAGTTTCAAAAAAAAAAACCCCACAGTTTTAATTTATTTGATTACAATACCATTGAAAGTGTTAGTTGCTCAGTCATGTCTGACTCTTTGCAACCCCATGGACTGTAGCCTGCCAAGCTCCTCTGTCCATGGAATTCTCCAGGCAGTAATGCTGGAGTGGGTTTCCATGCCCTCCTCCAGGGGATCTTCCTGACCTAGGGATCAAACCTGAGTCTCCCACATTGTAGGTGGATTCCTTACCATCTGAGCCATATTGCCTGCTTTTTTTTTTTTATAGGAAAAAAAAAGGCTTATGAAAGAGAACTACTCACTAATTTGGTTTGTCAGTGGGGGCATCAAAGACTAAGACAGGTAAAATGATTTTCCCAGGACTCACCTAAGTAATGATAGTTACAGCTAACATTATCATGTCCATAATATGTGATAGCCACTGTGCTAAATATTTTACAAGCACTATGTGATTATAACTTTCCTAACAACTTTGAGAAAGTGAAAGTGAAAGTCACTCAGTTGTGTCTGACTGTTTGTGACCCCATGGACTATACAGTTCATGTAATTCTCCAGGCCAGAATATTGGAGTGGTTAACCTGTCCCTTCTCCAGTGGATCTTCCTGACCCAGGAATCGAACCAGGGTCTCCTGCGTTGCAGATGGATTGTTTACTAACTGAGCTATCAGTGAAGTCCCAGATTTTGAGAGGCAGTCATTATCACTGTTTTACTAATGAGGATATTTAGGGAAATAAATAACTGCTGCAAACTCACAGATAGGTAAATGGTACAGTTAGGCTCCTATCTAGATGATTACATCTCAGAAAGAACTTTCATTGATAATTATTTGATATGCTGCTAGAGCAACAGGGCCAGGAATTCCCTGTTAAAAACATGAAAGTCATAGGGGTATCCTGGGAAGAGAGCAAGCTTCCACTGTTATCAGATGTTGGACTGAATTTTGCTGCCATATAGGAGCTGAATATTTTGGAGCAAGCTACATAACTTTCCATATGATTCCAGCTGTGAAAACTTGAGGAAACAAATTACAACTCCATATCTGCTTATTGGAACCTTGACTTTACTCAGTATGGGCAAAAGTTAGAAGCCATCAAACTTCCTAATTTAATTTGTAAGTATATTCTTACAGAGTAAATAAAAGAAGCTCTTCAGGGAAGAATGCCTTTATATGCCTAACAAGAACATAGATTATTATATTAAAAATACTACTCATAATTTAAAATGAAAAGGCATTCCCCCTGACCAGCAAAGGCTCATCTTTGCCGGCAAGCAGCTGGAAGATGGCCACACTCTTTCTGATTACAACATCCAGAAAGAGTCGACCCTGTACCTGGTCCTTCATCTGAGGGGTGGCTGTTAATTCTTCAGTCTTCTATTCATAATGCCCAATGATGGCATCGTTCTGCACTCTAGCCATTTACCCCAATTTAAGTTTAGAAATTACCAGTTTCAGTAATAGCTGAACCTGTTCAAAATGTTAATAAAAGTTTTGTTGCATGGTAAACAAAAAGAAAGTATGAAGTATCTACTTAAAGATTTTAAAAGTATACTGAAATTAATAAGGTGTTCATTAATTTGTTTCATCTGTTTACTCTTCACTTCTTTCTCTTTACCTACATTTGAAATTTTAGTTATGTTCAATGGAAGTTTGTATTATCAGTATGGATCATTATGTATCTATTGTATAAATGACATCTTAAAAGTAACTATTTTGTTTGCACATGTGGAGCTATAAACTCCAGGTCAGGTTCATAATAGTCACTCAGTATTTATACTACATATAATTTGATGTTTTTTCAAATTTAAAATAAATTTACTTTTATAGGTAAAATACCTATTAATCTGAAGTCAGAACTGATTTTTATTGTACTTACCAAGGAGCAAAGTTCTAGTAACCTTATGCTGTATTTTGCCAAACATCTTTTTTAACCCATTCTTTTATATATCAAAATGATATGATTTATCCACTGTGAGTAGCAAAACTTCAAGTTATTTTTACATTTTTAGTAATAAATTTACAATAAGCATCCAGCTTTCTACACTGAGACCCCTGGTGATCAATTGAATGCAGGTACTGGATCACCAGCTGAGATTACAAGGTGTAATCTGTGACTAGGGATGAGAGATTACTCTGTATAAATTTAATTTACCCTTATGGGGATCAAAAGCTAATTAATACTCTTTTCTTTCCAGCTGAGCTAAAAGCCTGAAGCAATTAGTATTTGAAAAAAATATTTTCTTTCATTATTTTTTTCTCTTTGTTATCTGTGTTGGTTCCGTATGAAGTATTGATAGGCTGTACTTTAAAATAGACATGTCATGGACTATATTGTAGATTTTATTGTTGCTGTTGTTTTGGATTACTATTCTGTAACAATTTTTATGCCTGAAGAGCTTTTACAGCAATTTAAACAACAGTAGAAAAGTAGTATCCAGGTGTTCATTTCATCTGCTTTCCAGATGAAGTGACCAATCACTTTCAAGAGATTTAGATTATTCCTCTATTATTCCTGAAAGGAAGAAGAAGTGAGAAAACATTTTTAGTCATTAACACAGGAGAGTTTGCTACTTTTCAGTGGTAAATACACTCTGTACTAGCTGATTTAGCCTGAAGGCAGTTCATTAATTACACAGATTTGTTGGAAATAGGGCCACTGGCAGTGTTTAGTATGACTAGTGAATGAATAAGCTCAGTTTTTTATTTATATAATGTCTTCGTCTAAGACATTACCTTATTCTTATCAATTCTTATATGCAAATTTGTGTGATTATATAACTTCATTTATATCCAAAAGAAAATTTTTTCTTTTATATTTTTTTATATTATCAGAAAGAAAATATTCAGGAACAGAAAGAGATGATGAGTATTAGTGGAAAACAACCAAAGATTTTTAGATTTGTATTTTGTTTTAAAACTCTGATATAATTTGAAATTATGATATATTACTAAGTCTCTTCATAATAATAGCCTGTTGACAAATGATGCTGTGAATGATATAATCTGTAATACTACAAACCATAGATTAGGGAGAAGATTGTATACGTTAGAAACATTCCTTCGTTAACATCCCTCCTTGGTAGTACATCTAGTGCTTAGCAGGGTGTACTAACTCTTCTGGTCCACTAATGCCTCTGTGAGGACTTTCAAGTCATAGTGAAAAATACAATGGAAAAAATAACAGGTTTTACGTGTAAATGTCTCTGTAATTCCTTAGTATACACTAGTAAAACTGAGACTGAAAAAGAGGTTAGCTCATAGTTAAGACTATTAGAAATCAAAACTTTTCAGCTGCTTTTGATATCCATTTTCTTCTACGGTGGAGAATTATAGAACATGTAGGAAAATAACATATGGGCTTTTGTCATCAATTTCTGTTTCAGTGAGAATTTACTTCTTTTTCTGCTTTACTGAATTACAACTGACAAAAAATATTATTTAAAATGTGTAACATGATTTTATATACTTATTACATATTGTGGAAGGATTCCTCCACATCAACAGAGTTAATATTAACACTACCACACTTCACATACTTTTTCCAAAAATAAGGTAGAACTAAAATGAGAACTGTTTAAATTCTACTCTCCAAATTTTGGTTAAACAATACAGTGTTATCAACTGTAGTCACTGTGTTATATATTAGATCCTCGGACTTCATTTATCTTACAGATGAAAGTTTGTACCCTTTTAACAATCTCTTCTTATTTTCTCCACCTGCTAGCTGCTGGCAACCAGCTTTCTTTTCTGTTTTGATGTTTGACTTTTTTTGAAAGATTCCACAAATAAGTGATAGCATTCAGAATTTATCTTTCTGTGGTTGGCTTATACTGCTTAGCATAATGCCCTCTGGTTTCATCTATGTTGTTATAAATTACAAGACTTCCTTCTTTTTTAAGGTCGAAAAATATTGTGTGGTATATATAGGTACCTCTCTTCACTTTATTGTGGTTTGCAGATACTGCAGTTTTTTGCAAACTAAAGGTTTGTTGAGCAAGACTCTTGGTGTCATTTTTCCAACAGCATTTGCTCACTTCATATCTCTGTGTCATGTTTTGGTAATTCTTACAGTGTTTCAAACTTTTTTATTATTGTTGTATTTTATGGTGATCTGTGATCAGTAACCTTAAATGTTACTAATTATAATTCTTTAGGGGCACCAGGAACCCTGCCTATGTAAGATGGCAACTTGGATACATTCGTGCATGTTCTGACTGCTCATTCAGTAACCCAATAGTCATTTCCATGTCTCTCTCTGACTCCTTAGATCTTCCTCCTCTCTGATACACCACAGTTGATAGGTACTTAGGTTATTTCCATGCCTCAGTTATTGTGAATAATGCCTCTATGAACACAAGAGTACAGAGATCTCTTTGAGATAATTCCTTTTATGTGTATGTATATATACACAACTTAAATACGACCATATATAATTATCTCAAAGAGATTGCTGTGTGTGTGTATGTATAGCATTACTGAATCATAATGGTAATTCTATTGGTAATTTCTTAAACAACCTCCATACGGTTTTCCATGATGGCTGTATCATTTACAATCTCAACAGCATCTGTTATCTCATCTTTTTGATAGTAGACATCTTGACAAATAATGAGATAACTCATTGTGGTTTGATTTACATTTCTCTGATGATTAGTGGTATTGACCACCTTTTCATGTACTTGTTGATCTTTGGAAAAATATTTAGATACATTGCTCAGTTTTTAAAAACATTGTTTTTCTGGTGTTAAGTTGTTTGGGTTCCTTGTATTTTGGATAATAATCTCTTACTGGACATGTGATTTAGAAATACTTTCTCCCTACTTTGCTGTTGATGGTTTCCTTTGCTTTATAGAAGCTTTTTAGTTTGATATAGTCTCACTTGCTTATTTTTGCTGTTATTATCTTTGCTTTCAGTGTCAAGTTTAAAAAGTTATTGCCAAGACCATCGTCAAGGACCTTACACATCTATGTTTCTTCTAGGAGTTTCACAGCTTCAAGTTTTCTGTTAAAGTCATTTAATCCATTTTTAGTTGATTTTGCTGTATGGTGTTAGATAAGGGTTCATTTTTATTTTGCATTTAGCTATTTAATGTCACCAACACCATTCATTGTAGAGGCTATCCTTTATTTTCTTGGGCTCCAAAATCACTGCAGATGGTGGCTACAGCCATCAGATTAAAAGACACTTGCTCCTTGAAAGAAAAGCTATGACCAATCTAGACAGCATATAAAAAAGCAGAGACATTACTTTGCTGACAAAGGTCTGTCTAGTCAAAGCTATGGTTTTCCCATAGTTGTTATGGATGCTGAGCACTGAAAAGTTGATGGTTTGGAACTGTGGTGCTGGAGAAGATGCTTGAGAGTCCCTTGGACTACAAGGAGATCCAACCAGTCCATCCTAAAGGAAATCAGTCCTGAATATTCATTGGAAGGACTGATGCTGAAGCTGAAACTCCAATACTGTGGTCACCTGATACAAAGAACTGACTCATTGGAAAAGACCTTGATGCTGGGCAAGATTGAAGGCAGGAGGAGACGGGGACGACATAAAATGAGATGGTTGGATGACATCACTGACTCGATGGACATGAGTTTGGGCAAGTTAATTTAGTTTGTGATGGACAGGGAGGCCTGGCATGCTGCAGTCCATGGGGTCATGAAGAGTTGGACACGACTAAGTAATTGAACTGAACTGAAGCTTTCCCCACTGCATATTCTTGGCTCCTCTATTGAAAATTAATTACCCATATTTATGTGGATTTATATCTGGGCTCTCTGTTCTGTCCCCTGATTTGTTTGACAGTTTTATGCCAATACCATATGGTTTTGATTACTGTAGCTTTGTAATATAGTTTGAAATAAGGAAGTGTGATACCTCCAGCTTTTATCTTCTTTTTCAAGATTGGCTATTTGGGGTCTTTTGTGATTCCATACAAATTTTAGGATTTTTTTCTATTTCTGTAAGAAGTACCAGTGAAATTTTGATAGGACTCACATTGAATCTGTAGATTTCTTTGGATAGTATGGACATTTGAACAATATTAATTTTTAAACCTATGAATCTAAGTCATAAAGAAATTAAGTAGCATGTACACAGCCACACAGCAGTTAGTTAGCAGAGTGGGAATCTGTTCCTGGCCACTAGGGTGCAAGTTCCCTTTGTCTTAAACCACTCTTCAGTCATTTCTTATAAATGGAAAATAAGAGAAAGATGAATGAAGAAAGACTTAAGAAAGTCAGAAGAGCTGAAAGTGAGATTATAGAGCAGAAGATAAACTTTCTTACAGTGGGAGTCTCTGACTAAGGGAAAAATTTCTGACCATGTAGTTGAAACAGGTGTAAATGGTCTTACGTTGTGAGAACTTGAGACAGTTAGTTAAACTGGGGACAGACCCATCAACAGATACATGAATAAAGAAGCTGTGATACATATATTCAGTGGAATACTACTCAGCCATAAAAAGTTCTAATGAGGTAGATGAACCTAGAGCCTATTATACAGAGGAAAGTAAGTCAGAAAGATAAATAAAAATATCGTATACTGATGCATATATATGTAGTTTAAAAAGATGGTACTGGTGAATTTATTTTCAGGGAAACAAAGGAGAAAGAGGCACAGAGGACAGACCTATGGACATGAGAGGAGGGGAGAAGGGAGAGGTTGAAGTGTATGGAGAGAGTAACGTGGAAATTTACAATACCATATGTAAAATAGCCAGTGAGAATTTGCCATATGATTCATGGAACTCAAACGGGCTCTGTGACAATCTAGAAGGGTGGGATGGGGAGGGCTAAGGGAGGGAGGTTTGGGAGGAAGGGGACTTGGGTGTACCTATGGCTGATTCTTATTGATATATACAGAAAACCATAAAATTCTGTAAAGCAACTATCCTTCTATTAAAAAAAAATACAGCAAAATAAATTGGAGACAAACTAGTGATACCATGAAGATGCTCTGCTCCTAAAGAAAAGTTGCTAAGACCTAAACTAGTTTTAATTCTGTGAGGAATCAACCTTTAGAGAAAACTGACTACCCCCTGTGTTTCTCTAAGTTAACTGTAATACATTTCTCTCTATTTAAGACAATCCTTACTCCTCCTCTGATTTCCTTTTTTCAAATGTCCAGGGAGGCATACAATTATCCCATCTCTTCCTATTGTGACCCATGTTTTCAATATATGGTTTGAGAATAGTTTGAGAACATCACTGATGTCAGCTCTATCCTAATTATAGTCTAAGATGAAATTAAATTCTTGGCAATTGGAAAAGCTATGATTTAGACACAGTCCTGTGGCACAATTTAGAGAAATTTTATAGATAAGTTTATTGAAACTAGACATTGATCTCAATGCTTTACAGATAACATCTCATTTTCTTCTCACACTAAGCTAATTTATAAGGTAAATAGCACTAAATACCCAGTTTTGAGATGAGAAAATGGATATTATAGAAGATTTTTATTTTGCCAAAGTTACACAACTAGTTCTTGGTGGCATATATTATAAGCTATGCTTATTTACTTTTTAAAAAATAAAGTGTATTCACCAAAATGTAAGCTTCTTACTTTTCTTCAGAAACTTGTCTGTAGAGTTATTTTAACACAAGCATTATGTACTGAGACTTTGAATGTTTTAAATAAAATTATCTAGCATATGTTTGTTTTTACAGGAAGGAATCAGAAGTTAGCTGTGATCCACATAAAGATAAATAAAACAAAATTTTAATTTGATTGTTTGGAATAATTTTCTCATTATTCCCTTTGAATGAAGTAAAATGTGTTTATAATATAGAGAACAAAATATTTTTTTAAAGCTGGAAATATTTTATATTGATTTATCTAAAATAGTTAATTTTACTTCACCACTTATTAAGCTAGTCTTCAGATAGAATAAAAGATATGAAGTGAAAAGTTTCTCGATACCTACACAGAGTAAGTACATAATAAAACTTGCAAATTGATCAAATTGTAATATATGGTAAATTAGAGTAAACCTTGTGTGTCAGATTACCCAAGGGATTCTAGAAATCAGTTATTATTTTTATTTAGTGCACAAGGCAAAGCCTTATATATTACAAAATCATTATCAGATCAGATCAGTCGCTCAGTCGTATCCAACTCTTTGCGACCCCATGAATCGCAGCACGCCAGGCCTCCCTGTCCATCACCAACTCCCGGAGTTCACTCAGACTCACGTCCATTGAGTCAGTGATGCCATCCAGCCATCTCATCCTCTGTTGTTCCCTTCTCCTCTTGCCCCCAATCCCTCCCAGCATCAGAGTCTTTTCAAATGAGTCAACTCTTCGCATGAGGTGGCCAAAGTACTGGAGTTTCAGCTTTAGCATCATTCCTTCCAAAGAAATCCCAGGGCTGATCTCCTTCAGTATGGACTGGATGGATCTCCTTGCAGTCCAAGGGACTCTCAAGCGTCTTCTCCAACACCACAGTTCAAAGCATCAATTCTTCAGTGCTCAGCCTTTTTCATAGTCCAACTCTCACATCCATACATGACCACAGGAAAAACCATAGCCTTGACTAGATGAACCTTTGTTGGCAAAGTAATGTCTCTGCTTTTGAATATGCTATCTAGGTTGGTCATAACTTTCCTTCCAAAGAGTAAGCGTCTTTTAATTTCATGGCTGCAGTCACCATCTGTAGTGATTTTGGAGCCCAGAAAAATAAAGTCTGACACTGTTTCCACTGTTTCCCCATCTATTTCCCATGAAGTGGTGGGACCAGAAGCCATGATCTTCATTTTCTGAACCTTGAGCTTTAAGCCAACTTTTTCAGTCTCCACTTTCACTTTCATCAAGAGGCTTTTGAGTTCCTCTTCACTTTCTGCCATAAGGGTGGTGTCATCTGCATATCTGAGGTTATAGATATTTCTCCTGGCAATCTTGATTCCAGCTTGTGTTTCTTCCAGTCCAGCATTTCTCATGATGTACTCTGCATATAAGTTAAATAAACAGGGTGACAATATACAGCCTTGACAAACTCCTTTTCCTATTTGGAACCAGTCTGTTTTTCCATGTCCAGTTCTAACTGTTGCTTCCTGACCTGCATACAAATTTCTGTGCTAATCGTTATATGTGTGTGAGCTCAGTTGCTCAGTTGTGTCCAACTCTTTGTGACCTCATGGACTGTAGCCCACCAGGGTCTTCTTTTCATGGGATTTCCCAGGCCAGAATGCTGGAGCAGGTTGCCGTTTCTTCTTCCAGAGGATCTTCCCGTGACCCAGCAATCGAACCTGCATCTCCTGCATTGGCAGGTAGATTCTTTACCACTGCACAACCATTAGAGCTACAGAGATGAAAATGATAAAGGAATCTCAGAATACAGCAGGATATACCAGCCAGCAGATCATATCTAAAATATGTATGGAATTAACAGGGATGATCTTGAAGGCAATGCCTATATCTCTAATGTGGTGAAGGACATAAAAAGCCTTCTAGAAGAGTTTCTGCCTTAGCAAATTACTACTCGACCTGAAAACTGAGCTGGTTTTGAGATAAAATGGGGATTTGGCAAGGCCGTATACAATTGAATGTTTCATATATTATATATATATATAATATTTGATTATGTGTGTATGTAGAAAAGTTATGTTGGGGGCTGAAACATTGTGATAGGTGGAGTAATGACCTCTTAGATATCTAGATACTAGATTTTGAAATCAGTGAATGATATCTTATAGAACAAAAGAGATTCTGCAAATGATATTAAAGATCTTGATATAGGGGATATTATTCTGTAAGTCTACCTGTGATCACTAGTGTCCTGATAAAAGGGAGGCAGATTTGACTAGAAAAAAGGGAGGTGATGTAATGATGGAAGCCGGGTTAGAAGGTATATTTTGAAGATGGAGAAGGAGCACAAGCCGTAGAAATCCAGGCCACTTGATGCTGAAAAGGCAATTGTATTTTCCTCTCAAAACTCCAGAAGGAACCAGCCCTGCTGATAATTTGATGTTAGCTTGTGTATCTATCTGATGATTTCAGATTTCTGGCCTCCAGAACTGTAAGATAATGAATTTGTGTGTTTGTTTTTTTTGGATACCAATAAGTTCATGGTCATTTGTTAGAGTAGCAGTGTTTCAGCTCTTACCCTGAAAAGCCTCACTTGAATCAGAAACCTGACATTAACCCCAGAGGTTATCCTAGTCTCAGTCATCAGCATTATAAATTTGATTGACATTACCATTCAGATACTCACCTTATATATTTTATGATCTGTATACATTAAGGTCACATCTCTTGTTTTTAGTCCAATCTGAAGTCTAATTTGGTGGTAATCTCCATGTTCCAGGAAAGACCACATGGCCTAAGGTGCTTGCTTTTGAAAATTATTAATAATGAATTCATACATAATAATGCAACTGCTTATTTTTAAGATTTTAATGAGTCACATGCTTAGATATGAATTTCAAAAATATAACTTTAGCATCAAATCAGAAAATTATAAGTTGTGAATGAGAAGTGGTAAGACTATCAGTGAGGAAGAGACTAGATTACATATATGAAAGTTTGTCCTGTGTGGGAGCAGTAGGTTAAGACATACTCCGAAGATATTTTGGATCCAGAATCAACAGTCTCTGATTGGATTATTGTGGTGTTGGAGCCAAAGGCAGCTCTGAGATTGATAACTTGGTTATCAATAACTGAGTCATGAGATAACTGAACTAGGAAATATGTGTACAGGAGAAGGTATACAGATTTAAATATATTTAGCTTTAGGTTGGAGAAGGAGATGGCAACCCACTCCAGTGTTCTTGCCTGGAGAATCCCAGGGACGGGGGAGCCTGGTGGGCTGCCGTCTATGGGGTTGCACAGAGACGGACATGACTGAAGTGACTTAGCAGCAGCAGCAGCAGCAGCTTTAGATTCCTGTTGGACATCTGTGTGGAGATTGATATTTAAAAATGAAAATGCAGTCAAGATGCCACTGTGCCAGTACAGAGTTTGGAGACAAGCCACCTTACATCTTTGGGAATAGCATGCTTCTAAAGAACTTGGAAGGATAGGAAAGAGTTCCAGAATCCAAGGAAACATAAATACTGGAAACTGCCTGTGGAAGAAGAATCAATCAGAGAGACTAAAGAAAGCAAAAAGAAATCTCGGGGAAAAACCATCAAGAAATGGTTATGTTGAATCCCAAAGAAGAATTTTATAGAGATCTGTCCTCTCTTGCATACCAGAAAGAGAGATACAGAGCAAACTCATTGGAAAAGACCCTCATGCTGGAAAAGATTTGAGGGCAGAAAGAGAAGGGGGCAACAGAGGATGAGATAATTGGATGGCATCACCAACTCAATGAGACATGACTTTGAGCAAATTCTGGGAGATAGTGAAAGACAGGGAATCCTGGTCTGCTGCAGTCCACGGGGTAGCAAAGAGGCTGACAGGACTGAGTGACTGAACAACAAAAGTTGCAAAGATGAGATTTCTAATCTCATCCAGAAAGATGAGATTAGAAATCTGTAGCTGTTTTTACCCCAATATTTGAATTAATGGGATTAAAACCTAGGATATAATGGAAATACGTAGAAATATATTTCCCCAAAGGATCTGAACTTGAAGATATCTATAAAATGTTTTATATGTCTGTCCTTTTGTACTTTAGGGCGTTATTATAAATTTTATGTTCTTATAATGACATAATGGTAAGTACATTAAACCTGCCCCTCAATTATTATGAAGCTTAAAAATAGCTATATTAACTCTTTAGGATTTAAAAAACAGATTTTCAGTCATTTGTGTTCATAGTCTTCATGCATATTAGTGAGATGGTTTCTGTGTGCTTCTTATCAATAAAATGCTACTATGGTTTCTGGTTAGAGGCTAGGAATCTCTGGAAAATGAAATTAGACGAGATGAGGCACATTTATATATAGTAGAAACAAGGATACCAGTTGATCTATGAAATGTGAAGTTTCTGATGTAATCATGAAGAAAAGACATTTAGAAAGGAAAATGTTATCTACCTCTGAGTGCCCTTTTAGTTTGGTCACAGTGTCAATGTGATCATTACTCCTGAATAGTGAGATTAATCTCTATTTGAATAAAAGTTTATATAAAACTAGAAGGCATTCTAAAATTCATATTTTCCTACTTCATGTTTCATAGATAAAGAAATTACTTGATCAAAAGGCTACAGAAATGACTGTTTTCCCTAAGTTTTATTCACATATAAAGTTTAATTTCACTGGACCCTGCTTTTGAACTAAAGATAGTCATTCTTACCAACCACAAATCACCATGACTTGAACTGCTATAAAATATTAAATCAGTTTAAATTAATCTCCCCTAGGGTATAAAAATAGGATATTTCTTTTCACATTTTTAGTATATTTATCACACCAAGCCTTATATATCCATGTATAATGGACTCGGACCTTGTTTCCAATATTAAATTACAGAGCTGTGAAGAGTCAAACGTTTCTAACACTGTTTCCTTTCCTCACCAGTGATTTCGGCAGTAGCAGCCTTGGGTTCATATATGTGGATTCTTTTAGAGATTTCACAGATTTTTCCATCAAGGCCAAGTCTCTGGTTATATGACTTCAGTAATTGTCTCCTTCCTTAATCAAATATATACTCTTTGCTGATTTAAGAGTATCAGCGGATCCAATAGGGTGGTGGTGAATGAAGAGCATCTCTCTTTGGCTTCCAGGAAAGTTTTATAAACAATTTTTGGTTTCCTTTTCTGACTCACTTTCTGATGAGATGACACCCTGAATGGTGATGGTTCTGTCTCTGCCTGTGATGGGGATAATTGGTGCTGGTTGTTATGATAGCTGCTCTAATTTGGCATTATAGATTCTCTGCAAGTCCTTGATTTGCCATTAACTATTCATGTAAATTTGGGGCAAAAATCATATTTTGTGAACATCAGTTTCATCATCTGTAAAGAGGGATGGTGATACTTAGGCCATGAGTAGTTTAGAAGTTTATGAAGCATAGTGAAAATAAAAATTTTAACACAATACTTGTCATAGCAGACATTTAATAAATAAGATTTACTCTAATTATTATATAATGATATATATGTTATGTGTATTAGTCACTCAGTCATGTCCAACTCTTTGTGACCCCATGGACTGTAGCCTACCAGTGGGTTGCCATTCCCTTCTCCATAATGTATATTATATGTGTTATTATATAAAATCATGTATTGCTACTAATTTGTGGCAGTGTAGACTTGACAGATTGATCTTGGAGGAAGCCTTCTATATTTCTTACTATGATATGTCTTAATCTTCTGAGCTCAATGCTTTGCATATCTGCAGACAAAAGCATACCAAAGGCTATTACAATTAGATCAGTTGACTGTTTTTATCCTACTTTCATAGCATATAATATAACATTCAGATATGCCACTTTATTTAATACAGACCTTGGGGATGATTGTAGCAGTTAAAAAAGAAAAAGACAATTAAGAGATGTACTGACAGCTTTAGGTTTATATATCATTGGCTGAAATCTGTAGATAATGAACAGAGTCCTTGTACCAGAAAAGGTTTAAGGCACTAATATCATTCTGATTGTTTCATAAATGATGTCAACATCCCTTTAAATGTCTTTAATGTGCTAGTATGAACTGGCCCACCGTTGTAAACAATTACTAAGGAAATTGACAATCTGACCTCCAGAGAGAGAGAATAAAATATTATTGAGCACTTATAATGAACTATGTATTTTCATTTATAATAGCTCAACTTAATTATTAGAAACTTATATTTTATACGTTACTAGATGAAATTACAGAAAATTATTGGACACATAAATGAATAGTGTAGCTGAAATTCTTTCCAATATATTTCAAGTTGCAGACATTAAAAAAAAATTAACACAAGCAAACTAAAAATGAGTTGGTTATTATTCATTCTATACATAAAACATTTGTAGCCAGTTCATGACTGTTAGAAATTAGAATCAAATAGTTATATATTGGAAGTAGAAAATATTCTGGGGGGCAAGGTGTAATCTCTCAAATCTCTTTTTCTCTTTTTTTGTGACTTACTTTTAAGGAATAAGAAATAGGATTTTAAGATACCAGATTTGAAATAAAATCTTATGTATCAAGCAATGACAAAGTCTTAGTAATTGTAAAATGTGTTATTAAATGCAAATCCATTGTAATTAGTAGTCTAATAAAATTATGCTCCGATTTTGGATATTCTAAATGAGTGACTAAATTTTTCTTGGAATTAAATAGTCAATTTGGAGGTTTGTATTCCAAGATACAAACTTTTAGTTTCAGTGCTTCCACTAACTCCAATTTGATGACTTAGGACGTTTTATCACCACTAGCCTTGCTTCTCTGTTGACAAAATGTTAATAGTAATGTCCTTCACCAAAAGAATAAATTAGTAAAGTATAGTAAAAATTCTTATGATCATTAAGATGACAAAAAGTAAAGTTTGAGGGGTTAATATAATCTAAACCTGCTGAATTTCAAATGTTATGAAACTTTTTTATTGAAAAACTATTGTGGATAATGTAAAGTATTTCACTGAAGCAGTAATGTCATTTTAATATTCAGTGGTGGTATTAAAAGACTTAGGATCTCCTAACCACAGTTCTTTGTTCCATAAAAGGAATAGCATCTTTCTTTTATTTTTTTAATACTCTTAAAAAGCACTACTCACAAGTTGAATTTTTTTAGGATAGAGAAAAAATTCTAATGGAAAAGTAAAATCTCAACTTCTTGGCCTTAAAACCACATAACTCTGGTTTTCAGATGGGAAAAAAAGAAAGAGCAAAAAATGTGATGAACCCTTAATACTATAAGCTCCTCTAACTGAGATGTGGTAGTAATTGCTTTTTATTTTTTTGTAACATATCCTGGAAATGGTAATGCTTTCAAGTGAGGATCAAAGAGAATGACCTACATAAGAAATAGATTGCAACATGTAGTTACATTTTTCATTCTTTGTAATGTGCTTCTTGCATCTACACTTCTAATAAGAAACACAGCATAATGCTCATCATTTTTTAAAATGAGTTGTCACTAAGGTCAGATAGGATACTTGGAAACTAGCAGAAAAATATGATTTAGACCAAGGTATTAATGCCAACAGATCTCTAGGCGGATCAGTCTTCATAAAGTAGCCTTGTACATTTAAAGGAAATAGGACAAAAAATATGATAAATATATTTTTTCTGGTTTTTATATATGTATGTTGTGTATATTTTATATATGTGTTACATATTTGCCTGAATTTGTCTATATGTGAACATTTATACACATTGCACTCTATATATATTATCTATTTCTGATGCAATGTGTGTGTCATCAGACATACTTAAAAGATTCATTAAGAACAAGGTGATATTGTTTTTAAGTATAAAAACAAGTTTAATTCACAGATTTTTGTTGTCTTTCCAATTAGGCAGTGTACCTCAAAATGTATAGTTACTGGTAATATTTTGCAAGAAAGTATCTCTTGCCAACTCAGCACAGCACCAAAGTTATGTGATTAGTGCTATCTATGTTCCCTGATGTACAAATTTTCCTAGAGAAGTAACACCTTAAGATATTATTAGCTAAATTAATGCATCAGATAATTTCAATGATAAAAATTGCCTGAGACGAGAGTTTTATGGGAAGTTTCAGTGTCTAGGAATTGGTGGAGAAGTAATTCAGTGGTACCAGGAAAAAGACAAACCACTTTAAATCATGAATTTTTCCAAGGGCTCCTTTCTTCCAGGATAAATTAAAAAATAACCAACAGTATAATGTTCCTGAAAAAAATGATGTGGTCATCTTCTGATATCATTTGTAAATGTCCTTGATGGCAGAAGGTAAAACTATTTAGAAATTGCCCAGGTGGGAAGAGTACATTGAAAATAGTCACATTTGTTTTGATTGAAAATGATTCTTATCCTATCAAGATATCCAAAGTAGTGCTCTATAGTTATAGCATCACCTTTCGTTCAAAATATAAAATTAATTTCTAAGTAGAGTCTATATGTACACTTCTAAAGCTATTTCAGAGAGGCCAAAATGAGCTTTGGAAGTCTGCCAACATGCACTTAACAATTTTGGGGCAAGCATAAAGTGCTGCAGGGACTCAAAATAGAAATGGATTAGTCAATATGCCTATTAAAAAAAGGAAATTCTTGAATAGAGAGATAGCTGCATTTTATTTCACATAACAGATTTATCTATTGTATTGAAAGTTTGATATATATTTCTTGAATATATGCCTATTAAATCTTATTTGTCTTATAATCATGAGAAGGCAATGGCAACCCATTCCAGTACTCTTGCCTGGAAAATCCCATGGACGGAGGAGCCTGGTAGGCTGCAGTCCATGGGGTCGCGAAGAGTTGGACAGGACTGAGCGACTTCACTTTCACTTTTCACTTTCATGTCTTGGAGAAGGAAATGGCAACCCACTCCAATGTTCTTGCCTGGAGAATCCCAGGGACGGGGGAGCCTGGTGGGCTGCCGTCTATGGGGTCGCACAGAGTTGGACACGACTGAAGCGACTTAGCAGCAGCAGCAGCATGAAAAAACTTGATATGTATTTCTAGTAAAAGAAATATTGTTTCTAAGAAGTCAACCTAGAACAATAAACTACTTAAGTAACTTAATGAAATGCCCATCTGATAGAACAGTGTTCAAATAAAACATTATATGTAACTTATTGAAAAAAATTCCTCTCAATTGGAGCTAGTCTTAGATTTTAAAGGGAAACTGACCACCCCGCAGAGCAGAGCATCCTGAACTGAAGCCCTTCAGCTTCTATTAAAACATCCTTCTAATATTTTACTACCTTAAACTGTCAGGCTTACACCTTAGTTAAAGTGATACTTTTAGAAATGAGGGAACCAATTCTGACTAAACACAGGAGATAATAAAAATATACCTTTTTTTCCCATATTGAAAATGCCTAAGCCAATGTGAAAATGTTCTTCATATTTACAAAAATTGTCTATTAAAGAACCTGAAAATTCTTCATTCATATAACACACAGTGCAAAAGCTCCTTATTTTTTTTTACCTGCAAAAAGAAAAAGAAATATATTACCAAAAATAAAGGGATGCTCAGTACTTCTTTACTGAAGAAGTACTTAAAGAACTTCTGTCTGTAATATATAGCATATATTAATCAGTTCAGTTCAGTCGCTCAGTTGTGTCCGACTCTTTGCGACCCCATGAATCGCAGCATGCCAGGCCTCCCTGTCCATCACCAACTCCTGGAGTTCACTCAAACTCATGTCCATCGAGTCGGTGATGCCATCCAGCCATCTCATCCTCTATCGGCCTTTTCTCATCCTGATGCCAATCCCTCCCAGCATCAGAGTCTTTTCCAATGAGTCAACTCTTTGCATGAGGTGGCCAAAGGACTGGAGTTTCAGCTTTAGCATCATTCCTTCCAATGAACACCCAGGACTTATCTCCTTTAGGATGGACAGGTTGGATCTCCTTGCAGTCCAAGGGACTAAAGAGTCTTCTCCAACACCACAGCTCAAAAGCATCAATTCTTCAATGCTCAGCTTTCTTCACAGTCCAACTCTCACATCCATACATGACCACTGGAAAAACCATAGCCTTGACTAGACAGACCTTTGTTGGCAAAGTAATGTCTCTGCTTTTCAATATGCTATCTAGGTTGGTCATAACTTTCCTTCCAAGGAGTAAGCGCCTTTTAATTTCATGGCTGCAATCACCATCTATAGTGGTTTTGGAGCCCAAACAAATAAAGTCTGACACTGTTTCCACTGTTTCCCCATCTATTTCCCATGAAGTGATGGGACAGGATGCCATGATCTTTGTTTTCTGAACGTTGAGCTTTACGCCCACTTTTTCACTCTCCTCTTTCACTTTCATCAAGAGGCTCTTTAGTTCCTCTTCACTTTCTGCCATAAGGGTGGTGTCATCTGCATATCTGAGGTTATTGAGATTTCTCCCAGCAATCTTGATTCCAGCTTGTGCTTCTTCCAGCTCAGCGTTTTTCATGATGTACTCTGCATATAAGTTAAATAAGCAGGGTGACAATATACAGCCTTGACGTACTCCTTTTCCTGTTTGGAACCAGTCTGTTGTTCCATGTCCAGTTCTAACTGTTGCTTCCTGACCTGTATATAGGTTTCTCATGGCTTACCTTAATTAAAATACTCCGAGAAACTTTTAGTGATAAAACCTGTCTAATATAAATATAAGAAATGTTAGACTTTCTAAGTATATCTTTTGTATTTATTCATAGCACTTGTATTTTTACCTGGAGATTGTTTATTTTGAACAGTCTTTTGTTTGTATCTTGAAATTTTAAGATTCAGAGGAGTATATGTATTTGTTCTTCTTGGTTTTTAATGTTTTGTGTTTTCATTTTAGCTGACAGTGGGAAAGTTTGTCATGTACTGTGTTTGTCAAGAAAAAGCACACTCTTCTTCATGCACATACCAGAGTTTTGGCTAACAAGATAGAGATCTATAACTTTCATGAAAAAAAGGAACAGGCAGTGTCCATCCACTTAAATAACTCTCCTCAGAAAGGGCTGTGCAGGTGAAGAAATTACTTGGGGGAATTAGGTTCAGGATTTTGGGAAAGATTATGTGTTTGATGATTCATACTTATCCCCCTCCTTTAAGAGATAGCTCTGGAAAGAGGACTCTAAGAATCTTTTTTTGCTTTTGTTTTTTGACATATCAGGTATTTTCACATGCATATACACGAAGGCCAGATTTTATTATCAGCATAGAAAGCCTGTTTGCTTTTTGGATTGTGTATCTGAATTCTAGACAAGATGTCAGGACTAGAATAGATCTTGTGTATCATAAAGTTAACCTCCTCATTTTATAGGGAGAAAAACAGGTCTCACAGAGACATGACTCTATCTAAGATGACTCCTATTTGTACAGGACACAACCCACAAACAAGGAATGAATTATAGGTAATTCATATGTGCCATTTTAAAATGTTTGTGCTTCTCTCTTGGTCCTCCAGAAACACTTATGATCCTAAGAATTTAATAGGGTTTTGATTCTAAATTCCATCTCTCCTCTCCCATCTGGCCTTCTAGATAATGATCACAATTGAAATAGTCTTGAATGATGAATGATACCGAATACTTAACAAATTATTTTAAATTATAGAACTGTAATTCCACAAAAGGTTGTTATAATAAAACAAACAGCTTATACAGCCAACAGAACCCTTGCGTATGATATTATATTCTCATAAATTAAAACACAGTTGTTATTTGGTGTAGCATAAATGTTCAAGAATAAAAATCTTGTCTTATTTTTTCTGCAGTTTTAGACTAATAAGATTGCCTAAAAGAGGAAATTTTCTTCCTACCAACCTGGCATAACTATGTGTTAGTCACTTGGAATATTCAAGTTCACCTTTCACACAGATATCAAGCAGTCTCCCTAACAGTGAGAATCTATAGTTTTCTATTCAAAAATGTGCTGTTTGCTACCTTGAAAACAGTATTAAATAGGTGAGTGTAAATAATACAAATTCTTCAATGCATATAGAGTAGTATTTAAGAGCACTTGCAATACAGATGTTTCCAAGAATACTAATTTAGGCACTTAGAGGCATACTTTATTTGGTAATCAGAGCCTGGAATCTGAGATAGTCTGTTCTTTCTCTGACCTTTAAAGACTGAGTTTAAGGTTCTCATTCATAAATAGGAAATATTTTTTTATCAAACATATGTTAAGCTTAATTTTCTATTTAAAGTTTGTTTGGCTATTTATTTGCTTTACTTAAGAAAGCCCTGCATCTGGAGGAAAGAAAATACTTATAATATTTCTAATATTGTCATCATTCAACTATTATGTCCAAAATCTGGAAGTCTAGGATTGCCACAAATTAGGCCAACCTACAGTTACTCCAACTCATTCGCTGAATTAGCCGTGGACATGCAGCTCTGCAGATCCTGAGGCGTCAAGGATCTGGTAACTCAAGTCTAGTGGTGGACATTTCAGCATCCATGATGATAGACAGAAATAGTGCATAGCAACTTCTGTTGTTGCTCGTGCTCTACATGGTTATATAGAACATTCTATAAAATTGTACTTATATTCACTAGCATATTTACATGTACATATACAACTTTTTCATTATTTTTGGAGAAATTATATTTGAGAATAAGTATAAGATTTTAAAAGAAAAACATGTAGTTTGTTTTCCTCTTTTTCTTTCCTACATGTCTGTTCTACTATATATTTATGTTAGTAATTATTTAGTGTTAATATTAGTCTGAGTTAGTAATTTATGTACATGCATTTAACTTTGCAAAATCATGATCAAAGCAATAGCACTTTAATCTGTATTATGCAGGTAGTAGACAAAGTCACTAAGATAAAACATTTCTGATCCATGACCACACATAATGGGAAAACCTAGTTGAAAATAAAATAAGCATTTAATGTTCACTCCTTCATTTGATTTTTAGTATAAATTTAATCTAAAATAAGAATGGGTCACCAAATTCAATATTCATTCTTTTTTCCCTGAAAATCATATGTTCTAGACAGTCATTCATAACCTTGTTTCTTCTTAAACAAGGAACAATGACAATCTACAAGACACACTTTTTAAATGTTTTAGTTTCTCTTATCCCATTGTATCAAAGAAGGTATCAGTGTAACAGATAGCAAGCTTTCTTTCTTCCCTTGTTAACTTGGCTCAACTTTTCAGGTCATTTTTTCAATTATTTTTCAACTAGGATTTGATTATAGTTGCTGTTGTTCAGTTGCTCAGTAATATCCTACTCTTTGTGACCCCATGGACTACAGCACACCAGGCTTCCCTGTCCTTTTCATCTCCCAGAGTTTGCCCAAACTCATGTCCATTGACTCGGTGGTGCCATCCATCCGTCTCATCCTCTGTTGTCTCCTTCTACCCTGGCCTTCCATCTTTCCCAGCATCAGGGTCTTTTCCTTTGATTGGGCTCTTTGCATCAGGTGGCCAAAGTATTGGAGCTTTAGCTTCAGCATCAGTCCTTCCATTGAATATTCAGCGTTGATTTCTTTTAGGATTGACTGGTTTGATCTCCTTGCTGTCCAAGGGACTTTCAGGAGTCCTCTCCAGTACCACAGTTCAAAGGCATCAATTCTTCAGCTCTCAGCCTTTTTTATTGTCCAGGTCTCACATCCATACATTACCATTGGAAAAACCATAATCCTAGCTAATTCTAGTTTAACTCTTGCCATTTCTTCAAATATATTTGATACCTTTAATAAAATAAATTTACTTAGTTTTCTCTTTTTGAAATGTTTTATAGGCTAACCATAGGGTAGTATATTTGTGTACACACACATGTACTAATAGCAATGGGAAGCACAGTAAAGATCATCTTGACTATCCTTCTAATCTGATATATAAAGAAAGTGAACCTCATAGAGATTAACTAAATAGAAAATATTTTGGAAGCACTCTTAGATATGAACTTAGAATCCCACTTTCCAAATGTCCCCTTTCCTAGGAAAAATTTCTAAAGGTTCCAAAGGTGCATGATTCAAGTAGTTGTCAGTCAGCTACAATGAGGGACTTCCCAGGTAGTGCTAGTGGTAAAGATCCTGCCTGCCAGTGCAGGAGATACAAGAGATGCAGGTTGCATCCCTGGGTCTGGAAGACCCTCTGGAGGAGGAAATGGCAACTCACTTCCAGTATTCTTGCCTGGAGAATCCCACGGACACGGGAGCCTGGTGGGCTATAGTCCATGGGGTCGCAAAGAGTTAGAGATGACTAAAGGGACTTAGCATGGACACACACACACAATCACAATGAATGGAATTATGCCAAAGGTTTTAAAGAACACTCCTGAGTGTTAGAGAATGGTTAGCCTCTCTGGATCTCCATTGAATTATTCTGATACTTTTTTTATGTTGTGTAGCATTAAAAACACGTCACGTTTTTTTAAGGCTCATCATTACTCTTCTAATACTGTAACACCTTGTACAATGCAGCCAAGTGCTCATAAACCCACCATCCATTCACCTACAGTTCTGTAGGCACTTAACTCATAGTTGTAGTGAAGTAAAGTGAAGTCGCTCAGTCGTGTTTGACTCTTTGCGACCCCATGGACTGTAGCCTACCAGGCTCCTCAGTCCATGGAATTTTCCAGGCAAGAGTACTGGAGTAGGGTGCCATTTCCTTCTCCAGGGGACCTTCCGAGCCCAGGAATCAAACCCGGGTCATTGCAGGCAGACGCTTTACCATCTGAGCCAGCAGTGTAGAGAGCATGCCTAATAGCCTTCTTGTATGCTCAGTGAGTTTGAGTGAACTCCGGGAGTTGGTGACGGACAGGGAGACCTGGCGTCCTGAGATTCGTGGGGTCGCAAAGAGTCGGACACGACTGAGCAACTGAACTGAACTGAACTGAACTCATTCTCAGTGGATGCACTATAGATACAGGAGTTCTGTGGGTAGTTCTCTAGGAATGTTGTGTCTGGCTGCCTTTTATCTGAATTTATTATGTCTAGCAGTACTGTACAAAAGTCCATGAAGTAGTAGATAACTACTACACTTCTGAGATATGTACATCTCATGGGGTATCCCCTAGCTTGGATTTATCCAGATTTTATTTTGACACAAAATGGACTCAATTTCTTGAGTCTGGACTCTGAATTGTGGATCTCTTAGCAGTCTAGAAAGCACTGCAATTTTGTGAACGAACCATATACAAGATAAGTTTAAGATGGCATTGAATTAAGACAAGATTAATATTAGTATAAAAAAGGTGGTTGAGGGGAGTGGGGCTATAAAGTTTCTTCAGATTTTTCACTTTAATGGCCTATTTTCAAGGATGGCAAAGCAAGCTGATAAACTTGTCTTTGAACTAAAACCTAGAGAATTATTACAGGTGTCAGCCTGGAAGTGGCCTTTATTGGCTGCCTCTGAAAATATTGGCCAGGTCTCTTCAATAGTGAAAGGGTCGAATGCACAAAGTTGGCAGATCTTAGAGGTTTGTTTTGTTTTTTATTTAAATAGAATGTGTGGATATACTTTACTAATGAAATACTGAGATTTAAGCAAACTAAAAAAAAAAAAAAAATGGCAGGGTTTCCTAGTTCATTATAGAGTAACAAATGCATACACATATAAGAGTATTGGACAGGAAGGGCAGATATATTTTTATTATTCTTTGACATGCATTGATATACAGAGGGCTTATACATATGTTTATTATGTGTAATGTTAATGATGTAAACTAAAATAGTATTAAATGATTCAAAGAATCAGGAATATACTTTTCCACTAATCTTTGGTATAAACCTCCCATTAATCTAAAATTGGTGAGAATCACATATCCTGAGACAGAAAGAAGGTAATATAGTCAGTGGATTTCAGAAGAATGTCTCATAAAACTTTAACTAAATTTTCTGAAGTCGCTTCTTTTAGAAACAGTTTGTTGCAGTGTTGTGCAGCAGTGATTGCTGGAAGATTCTTTATGTTCAGTGGAAATTGTATCTCCAGTTATACCTTACCCTAGGAGTGGTACAGAATGTCTTTGATTGTCCCCTTGGACAGCAAGGAGATCCAACCAATCAACTGTACAGGAAATCAGTCCTGAATATTCATTGGAAGGACTGATGCTGAAGCTGAAACTCCAATGCTTTGGTCACCTGATGTGAAGAACTGACTCATTGGAAAAGACCATGATGCTGGGAAAGATTGAAGGCAGGGGGATAGGGGACCACAGAGGATGAGATGGTTGGATGGCATTACTGACTCAATGGACATGAGTTTGAGCAAGCTCTGGGAGTTAGTGATGGATAGGGGAAGCCTGGCATGCTGCAGTCGATGGGCTTGCAGAGAGTTGGGCATGACTGAGCAACTGAACTGAAACATTTTGTGGGGGCTTCCCAGGTGGCACTAGTGGTAAAGAACCTGCCTGCCTATACAGGAGACATAAGATACATGGGTTCGATCCCTGGGTCAGGAAGATGTTCTGGAGGAGGACATGGCAACCCACCCCAGTATACTTGCCTGGAGCATCTCATAGACAGAGGAGTTTGTCAGGCTATAGTCCATTGGGTTGCAAAGAGTAAAACACGACTGAAGAGACTCAGCACACTTGCACCATTCTGTAATTATTCTTTTTTAAGCTTGGTATCTAATGATCCTTCCAATAAAGGTTAATAGGAAGAAAAAACTTAACATTTGCAGTTAATTAAGAGGTAATGCCTGACACAGCAGACACCTGGTTTTGGATTCTGAATTTACAACTCTGTAGGAAGCCCTAAGGTCTTCCGAGGTGGCTCAGTGGTAAAGAATCTGCCTGCAATGCAGGAAACTCAGATTTTGGGTTAGGAAGATCCCCCAGAGAAGGAAATGGCAGTTCACTCCAATATTCTTGCCTGGGAAATCCCATGGACGGAGGAGCCTGGCAGAATACACAGTGCATGGGGTCACAAGAGTCAGATATGACTTACTGACTAAACCACTGCCACCACCAGGGAAGCCTAAATTTTAGAATTACCTTGTTAGTTTACAAAAAAGATCTTATTTAGAACTGCCAGTTTGTTATATATTAACATTGTCTCTTGCTGAGGCTATTTTAACTGTAGCCTCTGTTCCCTTATCATTGAAATGGGTTCCTCATTATTCATGATAGATATTTTGTGAGGTCATGTGAAATAATAGATGTAAAATTTTAGCAGGGAGTCTTACAAAATATAAGCCTGGTAACAGTTAATCGTGTAAAATTCCTGTGGATACAGTTACAGATAAAATCCCATGAAAAATACTAACTCTGCTACCAGTTAATGCTACTTAAAAAAAGTTAGCTGCCAAGAGAGATTATACATAAATTACATTTCAGTGTTACTGTCACTGTTTAAATGTTAGCACTTAAATTTATTTATTTTTTTTGTATGTTCTGGGTCGTCAGTGCTGTGTTCAGGCTTTCTCTAGTTGTGGCAAGCTAGAGCTACTCTTCCGTGTCGTACTTGGGCTTTTCATTGCAGTGGCTTCTCTCTTTGTGAACAGCTCTAGGCACTCAGGCTTCAGTAGTTGCAGCTTTCAGGCTCTAGAGCAGAGGCTCAGGAGTTGCAGGGCATGCTCTGAGGCATGTGGAATCTTCCTGGACCAGGGAGCAAACCCATGTCCCCTGCACTGGCAAGTGGATTCTTATCCACTGCCCCACCAGGGAAATTCCTGAAACTTAGCATTTAATTGAAGGGAATTGTATATAGGTTATCATGTGAAAAACCAAGGATATATGAATAAGAACATATTTGTTAATTCAGAAGACCTTCAGGTAGACTGAGGAACTTCCTTATTCAATATAGATTCAAATACTGGTCAAAGACTTGCTGTGTACTGTATCTCAAACCCTCTGAGGGATATACTAATTCTAGAGCACCGAGGACTTCAGTTACATGTTGAAAGTTATTAGATAGCTATCATGAGTGAAATGAGATTTCAGCTAACTTTAAAACCTGTGTATTCTGGCTCCTGTTGTTTCATTACAAAGCAGCCTCAAATTTTAGTAGCTTAAAACAATGATCACATTTATTTTTTCTGGCAAGTCTGCAGCTCAAGCATGGCTCTGCAGTTATAGCTTGCCTTTGCTTGGCATGGTGTCAGATGGGGTGTCTAGAAGACCAGGTCAATTCAGAAGTCAGCTGGAATCAGCTGAGGGTTTACTTACTCTTAAACCTGGTACTTGTACTGTGAAGATCCAAATAGCATTGAAGTCTTAGTTGCTCAGTTTTGTCCAACTCTTTGCGACCCCATGGACTGTAGCCTGTCAGGTTTCTCTGTCCATGGGAATCTCCAGGCAAGAATACTGGAACGGGTTGCCATGCCCTCCTCCAGGAGATCTTCCCAACACAGGGAAGATCTTCTCAACCCGGGGTTCAAACCCAGATGTCCTGAATTGTAGGTGGATTCTTAATCAGCTGAGATGCTAGGGAAGCAGTCTTAGTATAATTGTCTCAGTTTGGATTCCTTGGTGTCAGAGTTGCTGCTTTCCTCCAGATAATTGCCCTTGGATGACTCTTTACCAATAGCTCTGAATCGGGGTGGACGGTTGTTCCTGTTGCCTGAAAGTAGGTAACTCCGCAATGTGGTTTATGCTCCAGAGCCCTCTCCCTGAGAATCAGTATGGAACACAAACTACACTACAGGACTATAATGGAGAACACATCCTTTCTTGTTCCCTTCTCCTTTCCCATCTGGTTTCATTTTCTTACAGGTTTCTCCACATGAGCACTCTCTCAGTTAATCACATGCTGCTGAACCCCTGTTTTAGGCTCCCTCCTAGGAAACCCAGTCTATGACAGAGGGCAAAAGATCAACAAAAAAAGTCTTTATTAGAAGAAATAACGCAACAGACAATATTTCTCATTGTAACTTTGTGGAGACATTATACTGGCTCTTCCCTAGTATTAAATAATTTGGTTTTGGATATATATTTCTTTGCATTTTCCAATGTTCTGTTAGAGCCTGCTCTTCACAATTCTTTTAAAAATATTTTTTGATTTTAAATTTATTTATTTTTTAATGGAAGGATAATTGATTTACAGAATTGGGTTGGTTCCTGCCAGACATCAACATGAATTCCTGATACTGCTTTTGCTGGAAACTGTGGGCTTCCCTGTTGGCTCAGTGGTAAAGAATCTGCCTGCGTTGCAGAAGACGCAGAAGATGTGGGTTCGGATCCCTGGGTTGGGAAGATCTCCTGGAGAAGGAAATGGCAACCCACTTCAGTATTCTTGCCTGGGAAATCCTATGGACAGAAGAGCCTGGCAGACCTCAGTCCATGCAGTCACAGAGAGTTGGACACAACTGAGCATGCATTCACGTGTGCAGAAAATCCAGGTGCCTGATAATCTCTTGCACAACTTGTCCAGGTAAATTGACTTTTCTTCTAGCCTCCCCTTTCACATTTGAAGCAACTGGACACACTTTTTCAAGACGAAATCCCCTGATGTGTCTTAGCATGATTAACTGTTTTTTAATCAGAGATTCACATAAGCATAGAGAGCTTTCTGTGGTTGCTCTGCCTTTACCTTTAAAATAGGGTTTAAGTTTACATTATCACCATATCAAATAGTGTGATATTTCAGACAAAAATTGAAGAATTAGAAGTTATCTAAATGTGCAGTCAATATATTCTCTATATTTATAGAATCTAGAATATATTTCTTAGAACAGGCAAGCAGAAGAGCAAATGAGTCAATAGAGATATATAAAATAGCATGCAATTCCATCTGTGTTTTGCCTTGGGGAAATTTTTAAGTAGATGAATCTTCTCTTCAGAGGTCTCATCTAACATTTTTCTTGGTCTCTCTCATTGTAATGTATACTTTTGCCAGGAGCAGTAAACCAGGCACTCCTCCAACCCCCTAGTACTAGACACATTCATAGCAACACAGCCCAAGAAGGCATCAGCCAACCTAAATCTGGAATCATTATTTCAAAGTAACTATTTTCTTCTGAATGTTAAGGAAAAGAGTATTTTCTGAAAAATGTATTTTAAATCTCAGTTATCTTAAAGTTAAAGCAGAGGAAGAAAGCTGATGATTAATGACATCCATAAAAATTGAATGACAGTATTTGAATCCTTCAAGTTATATTCTAAAGCAGTCATTTCATTACTCACAAATGAATTTCATCAATGACAGTATTTTAAATCTCCCAGTTATGTTTGCACTTTTAAATAATATTTTTTAATCTGTAATGTGGACTAAATCAGATATTTTACTGGCTAAAAAGCATCTTATGAAATAGTTCCTACATTTTTTTCCTTTGAAAATAGATTTCTGGGAAAATATGGTATTGAAATCACAGAACTGCAAATGTTTCCTACTGCTTTAAAATAAACACAATAAAAAATATGTGAAAATAGTGAAAAATTAAGCCTATAAGCCTCAAACATATAAAGGATAATAGACTCATATTTTAATATTAAATTTATAGTGTTAGAGCAGAAATTTTGGCAGTTAAAAGGATCATTATTTACTGCTCCCATAGATGGGGAAACAGTGGAAACAGTGTCAGACTTTATTTTTTGGGGCTCCAAAATCACTGCAGATGGTGATTGCAGCCATGAAATTAAAATACACTTACTCCTTGGAAGGAAAGTTATGAACAACCTAGATAGCATATTAAAAAGCAGAGATATTACTTTGCCAACAAAGGTCCGTCTAGTCAAGGCTATGGTTTTTCCTGTGGTCATGTATGGATGTGAGATTTGGACTGTGAAGAAAGCTGAGCACCAAAGAATTGATGCTTTTGAACTGTGGTGTTGGAGAAGACTCTTGAGAGTCCCTTGGACTGCAAGGAGATCCAACCAGTCCATCCTAAAGGAGATCAGTCCTGGGTGTTCTTTGGAAGGACTGATGCTAAAGCTGAAACTCCAATACTTTGGCCACCTTATGTGAAGAGTTGACTCAATGGAAAAGACCTTTGATGTTGGAAGGGATTGGGGGCAGGAGGAGAAGAGGCCGACAGAGGATGAGATGGCTGGATGGCATCACCAACTCCATGAACATGAGTTTGAGTTCACTCCGGGAGTTGGTGATGGACAGGGAGGCCTGGCGTGCTGCAATTCATGGGGTCACAAAGAGTCAGACACGACTGAGAGACTGAACTGAACTGAAAATAATCTGACATGTGGACAAGATATCAGTGAATAGGAATAAAAGAGCTAAGAGTGGGGGTAGGAAAACCAGAGTAAAAAGCTACATCATTTTTCTCTATGCCAGTGGAGGGGTGGGACTTTCTTCATAGCAAATCTGGAGAAACGTGGCAGTTCTGGAGATGTTTTTGATTGCCATAACCAGGAGAGGGCCACTAGCTGCATCTACTGCATGGAGACCAGTGAAGCTGTCAACATTCTGCAAGGCACAGGGAAGCGCCTAGGTAATAGAAAAGAATTATTTGGCCCAAAATATCAACAGTGCCATGATTGAAAAACCTATTCTTGACTAAAGCCTCTTTCTTCTACCAGTGAAACATTATTACCAAGGAAAGTCGTTATACTCAGAAAAATAAAAGTCATTAGTATTTGCTTTCTGTGTTTATTTTGTTAATTTAGATGCACACCATGTTAGATTCTAATCTATGGGACATTCACATATGGGATTGTCAAAGTGGGTCATATTATTAAAAATAGATATGAATTGTATTATACATTTGGCCCATATCTGTACCTGTTTATCATGATATTTCTCTGTTCCAGTGTAGGTCGACTTGCCCTGTCTTTTCATACTAGGGGAAACCTTTCTGGGCAGACAGTTGTACAGCTGTGGTAGCCTGAGGGTGGCCTCTTGGGGAATGGCACTGTGACTACACCAGTACATTACCACTTATGTTAGCTTTGCCTCTCTATTTTTCATTGATCTATCTCTGGTAAGGTCAGTTTGTGTATGTATTTTTAAGGATCTCCCAGAAGATGAGGGTGGCAATTTTGTCCATTTATTTCCTGAGCTCTTAATGGTGGTTTTGGTAAACCTAGCAAATTTTGCAATAGCTGTAAGCAAGTAGCTGTCAGTTTGAGTGAAGAAATTCCCAAGAAGCGAACAGTCAGATTTCCAACTGTGGTCAAAATATATTTTATGGACAGGGAGGCCTGGCGTGCTGCAATTCATGGGGTCAGAAAGAGTCAGACACGACTGAGCGACTGATCTGATCTGATCTGATAGGCAGACAATGGTATACTTGTTGTACAGCCTGCTTGCTTTGAGTATTGTATGAAGCTTGCAGTTAGTATTGTGAGGTTAGGCTAAGGAAGAATTCCCTAGATGGTGGTAGTCCCTGAATTTTTTAGACATGACCTGACCCAGGTAATATTATGTTTTAGACATTGCTTTCCTTGTATATATTGATTAGTGGCCAGGGAAGATGTCCAGGGTAGAATGCCCATGGCCACTTGGTTAGTGCAGTGTCTTCCCACTTCAGTAATTGAGGCTTTCAATATAATTAATAGGAAAAGAGGCTAGTATAATGACACCATTATAGGTGTCAGCAGGATTTATATTTATCATCATCTCAGGGATTTGGAAGAACTGTAACTTTATAATCCTTAATGTTTGTTGGTATTAACTTTGGATTGGAGTTTTTATTTGATTGCACCAGTCATGAGCATCTGATTATTATATTAGTTACATACTATCTCTGGGCATTCCTTAAATGAACATTGTGACCTTTTTTCTATTTATTTGATGGTTCAGTTCAGTTCAGTCGCTCAGTCGTGTCTGACTCTTTGCGATCCCGTGAACTGCAGCACGCCAAGCCTCCCTGTCCATCACCAACTCCTAGAGTCCACCCAAACCCATGTCCATTGAGTCAGTGATGCCATCCAACCATTTCATCCTCTGTTGTCCCTTTCTCCTCCTGTCCTCAATCTTTCCCAGCATCAGGGTCTTTTCAAATGAGTCAGCTCTTTGCATCAGGTGGCCAAAGTATTGGAGTTTCAGCTTCAACATCAGTCCTTCCAATGAACACCTAGGACTGATCTCCTTTAGGATGGACTGGTTGGATCTCCTTGCAGTCCATGGGACTCTCAAGAGTCTTCTCTAACACCACAGTTCAAAAGCATCAATTCTTTTGAACTGGGGCTCAGCTTTCTTTATAGTCCAACTCTCATATTTGATGGTACTGATTAGTAATAATGGTGAGTTATGTCTGATATGAAATAAATGTTGGCCGATTGAATTTAGAAGGCATTTAGGAGACACAGACTCTGTCTTAGAGACTGGCTTTGTAGGAAGAAGGGTTGATTGTATTGGTAAACACAGGAGGAAGTATGCTAGCCTCAACGTTGATGTAGGTGGTCGTTAGTAGGATTGATCAGATTAGCCAATAGCATGGTTCCTATTGTCTCTGGTCTGATCTATGTAGTGTGCATGTAGTATGTTGTTTCCAGACATACCTTGTCAGCAGCAGAATTAAATTACCAGGACTAAAGTGATACACCAACAGATGTATAGTCAGCACTGGTGAGGGTGAGGGCTTTTCAGGTAAGGAAGGGGCACAGTTGCAGAGTAGGAGTTAGCATAAGGGATCATCTGTGGCCAGCAGTAGAGGGGCCAGTTGTCTTCTCAGTAGAGGGTCCAGTTGTCCCTTGGGTGTTGTGAAAATGCTGTTCACAGTGCAGGGCTGATTAATTTTATTTCCTGGGTATTAGGAGCGGGTCCAGGTTTGTTACAGTGTTCCTAGTTGAGCCAAGTACCTGGGCAACAGGTAAGGATTACTCTTTCTCTGAATTATGTCAAGGTGCTTTGTTTAGCTTATACCTGATGATGAGAGGATGATGAGAGGATGCTAAGAATGATCTCACAGTTGATGGTCCACAGCAGGTTCTCTTCAGGAATAAGGGGGAAGTGGCTTGGATTTTCTGTGAGATGAAAAGGAAAGGTGAAAGTAACAGATGGTCTTTTTTTTTGCTATGAGCAGCAATGTCAGGGTTCCCATGTCTGTGAAAATGGTTATTGGACATATTGGTGTGTGTATAAACACCACCAAGTTATAGTCTCCTTATTCATTGTCTATGTAAATGTCATGTAGTTATGGCATGGGTATATATGTGTGATTAATGTAATCAGATATATAAGTAATATTTTTTACTATTTGGGGTAGCCAGTGACCTCCAATGTCTCTTAATAGCTCTTGTTTTAAAAGTTTATTATATTTTTCTTTGACACATATTACTGTAGTATAACAGGATAGATTTATTTATATTATTTTTGGTTGTGCTCAGCCTTTGTTGCTGCATGCGGGCTTTCTCTGTTTGCAGAGAGTGGAGTCTGCTGTCTAGAGGCAGTGCATGGGCTTCTCATTGCAGTGCCTTCTCCTGTTGCAGAGTACAGGCTCCAGGAGGGCAGGCTCAGGGTGGCGAATGGGCTTATTGCTCTGCTGCATGTGGGATCTTCCTGGAACAGGGATTAAACCTTTGTTCCCTGTATGGGCAGGTGGATTCTTATGCACTGTACCACCAAGGAAGTCCAAGATTGAATTTTTTTTTCTTAATCTGTGTGATTTTATACTGTCCTCTACTGCATTTACTTTGTGGTGAGGTGAAAATATTGATCTGACTATATGACTGTATAACTTATGGCACCCTCAAAGTCTGTAAAGCTGCTTTGGTAACCCTTGAATAAAATTAACAGGGGTTGACACAAGTGTAAGCCAATAGAAAAGCTTTATAGGTATCTACCATTGCTGAAGTATATTTAATGGCTCCTACCAGGAAGAGCCCTAATGAAATTCATTTCCCAGTTCTGATGTGGTCCTTCTCTGCTCTTTCTCCTCCCATGAAGTAACCCCAGTCTGTATTTCTGTCATGTGGTACAGTTCTAATGATTTTGAGTAAATGTCTCTCTGCTGGATTGAATCTTCTATTTATAACCCATTTTCATAACCTCATTGTCCCTTAAAGCCTTGACTTCTCATGTCCCCACCAATAGAAAGGTGTGATGGCCCAACTCAAAATTTAGAAACTTTCCCTCCTTCAGGAGGCTCACCTGCTTTGTGGTTTGGTTAGTTTGTTAGCTTTGGCTTTGTATCGACCCTCCTGTGTGTCTTGTGTGAGCCAAAGTGTAGGTGGAATGAGAGCCATATAGCAATTTTTTCTCACATTAGTTTACCGAAATATTTCTGACTTGTATTTTCCAATTCTGATGCTGCCAAAGTCTCAACCTAGCACTTAGCTCATTAGCCACCAAGAAGACATCAGTAAAAATATGAGTTTTAGGAAAATGTTTGTTAAGGTCATACTCTATTTCCAGGACTACTGTGCACACAGTTAAGTTCATTGGGCACTTTGGCCCATTCCCTACAATGGAAATTGGAGTGTTTGATTAAGGGCGATAGGTTGTCCACTGTCTGGCTCCCTTGTACTGCACACTTACCCTCTTGCTAAAGAAAGACTATTGCTTTTCTTGGTTTGAGAGTGCTGAGCATCCTCCCTCTAGTCCCTACTGAGCAAGAGTCAGAGGCATTTCAGGGGAATTGGGCAGGTTAACCTCAGTGACAGGATATGTAGCTATTGCCTCAAGAAGTGAAAATTTAGCAGAGCCTGGATTAGCTAGAGCCTGTAGATACCATTTCCATTTTAATAAGAAGGACTCTATTGCAGATCACTGTTATAAGACCTATTTCTATTACCGTGGGCATAAAAGGAATCACAGTCCACCAGATAATTGACTCTGTCTAGTAATGGCTTCAGCTCCGATAGTGCCCAGTACACAACTGCTTGTTGCCACTCTAGTGGTGAAAGTAACTTTGGGCTGAATCTGGGCATTTTCCTGTCTTTTTGGCTCTTGGAAGTAATTTTTGGGTGGTCAGAACCTCTGATTGTATATCCTGTCTCAAGGCACAAGCTAGAGAACAAAGAGGTGTCATTCAGTTTGTCTAGGGGATGTTGTTAGTCAAGTCCCACTGAAAATGAAAGACCTGTAGGTGACTTCCTAGACAAAGCTTTTCTAGTTTTATAGGTGTAGAGTATGGTAGAAGGCAGAATACAGATATTCCTGCAAATATTGTGAGAGGCTGAACAGCCTAGGAGCCTGCCTTGTATTTCATTAGGGCTAGTTTGCTGTTCTGAATTCCAGATGTATCTCCCAAATTTAAACAGATTGGTAAGGCCTTATATTTTAAGCAAGTGTCTAATCCATTGAGGTGTGGTGTTTATTCACAGTTGTGATGGTGTGTGACAGCCTCTTGGACAGGTATAGTGAGAAGGGTGTCGTCAGTATAATGCCAAAGCCAAGTTTTTGTGAGAGTATGGGTCAGGTGTCTAGGTCTCAGCAGCAAATCTCATGTGCAATTTCAGAGTTATTTCAGTACACCAAAGGTAGTCAGGAAAGGCTGTACTGTTGACCCTCAATGGTGAAGAAAATTCTATTACTCTTTCAAACATGGGTGCTTATAATAATTGATTTCAAAGTTCTGTTTTAAGCCAAGATATATCCAGTTCAGTTCAGTTCAGTTCAATCGCTCAGTTGTGTCTGACTCTTTGCGACCCCATGAATCGCAGCACGCCAGGCCTCCCTGTCCATCACCAACTCCTGAAGTTCACCCAGACCCACGTCCATCGAGTCAGTGATGCCATCCAGCCATCTCATCCTCTGTTGTCCCCTTCTCCTCCTGCCCCCAATCCCTCCCAGCATCAGAATCTTTTCCAATGAGTCAACTCTTCGCATGAGGTGGCCAAAGTACTGGAGTTCAGCTTTAGCATCATTCCTTCCAAAGAAATCCCAGGGCTGATCTCCTTCAGAATGGACTGGTTGGATCTCCTTGCAGTCCAAGGGACTCTCAAGAGGCTTCTCCAACACCACAGTTCAAAAGCATCAATTCTTCGGCACTCAGCCTTCTTCACAGTCCAACTCTCACATCCATACATGACCACAGGAAAAACCATAGCCTTGACTAGACGGACCTTTGTTGGCAAAGTAATGTCTCTGCTTTTCAATATGCTATCTAGGTTGGTCATAACTTTCCTTCCAAGGAGTAAGTGTCTTTTAATTTCATGGCTGCAGTCACCATCTGCAGTGATTTTGGAGCCCAGAAAAATAAAATCTGACACTGTTTCCACTGTTTCCCCATCTATTCCCATGAAGTGATGGGACCGGATGCCATGATCTTCGTTTTCTGAATGTTGAGCTTTAAGCCAAGTTTTTCACTCTCCACTTTCACTTTCATCAAGAGGCTTTTTAGTTCTCTTCACTTTCTGCCATAAGGGTGGTGTCATCTGCATATCTGAGGTTATAGATATTTCTCCCAGCAATCTTGATTCCAGCTTGTTTTTCTTCCAGTCCAGCGTTTCTCTTGATGTACTCTGCATATAAGTTAAATAAGCAGGGTGATAATATACAGCCTTGACATATTCCTTTTCCTATTTGGAACCAGTCTGTTGTTCCATGTCCAGTTCTAATTATTTCTTCCTGACCTGCATACAGGTTTCTCAAGAGGCAGGTCAGGTGGTCTGGTATTCCCATCTCTTTCAGAATTTTCCACAGTTTCTTGTGATCCACACAGTCAAAGGCTTTGGCATAGTCAATAAAGCAGAAATAGATGTTTTTTCTGGAACTCTCTCGCTTTTTCCATGATCCAGCAGATGTTGGCAATTTGATCTCTGGTTCCTCTGCCTTTTCTAAAACAAGCTTGAACATCTGGAAGTTCACGGTTCACGTATTGATGAAGCCTGGCTTGGAGAATTTTGAGCATTACTTTACTAGCATGTGAGATGAGTGCAATTGTGTGGTAGTTTGAGCATTCTTTGGCATTGCCTTTCTTTGAGATTGGAATGAACACTGACCTGTTCCAGTCCTGTGGCCACTGCTAAGTTTTCCAAATTTGCTGGCATATTGAGTGCAGCACTTTCACAGCATCATCTTTCAGGATTTGAAATAGCTCCACTGGAATTCCATCACCTCCACTAGCTTTGTTCGTAGTGATGCTTTCTAATGTGCACTTGACTTCACATTCCAGGATGTCTGGCTCTAGGTCAGTGATCACACCATCGTGATTATCTGGGTCGTGAAGGTCTCTTTTGTACAGTTCTTCTCTGTATTCTTGCCATCTCTTCTTAATATCTTCTGCTTCTGTTAGGTCCATACCATTTCTGTCCTTTATCGAGCCCATCTTTGCATGAAATGTCCTCTTGGTATCTGTAATTTTCTTGAAGAGATCTCTAGTCTTTCCCATTCTGTTGTTTTCCTCTATTTCTTTGCATTGATCATTGAGGAAGGCTTTCTTATCTCTTCTTGCTATTCTTTGGAACTCTGCATTCAGATGCTTATGTCTTTCCTTTTCTCCTTTGCTTTTGATATTCAAACTACCAGACAGTTGCACTCATTTATTTCTCATGCTAGTAAGGTTATACTCAAAATTTATCAAGTTAGGCTTCAACAATATGTGAACTAAGAATTTCCAGATGTACAAATCTGGGTTTATAAAAGGCAGAGGAACCAGAGATCAAATTGCCAACATTCCTTGAATCATAGAGAAAGCAAGGGAATTCCAGAAAAAATATCTACTTCTGCTTCATTGACTATGTTGAAGCCTTTATGTGGATCACAATAAAACTGTGGAAAATTCTTAGAGAGATGGGAATACCATACCACCTTACCTGTCTCCTGAGAAACCTGATTTTGGGTCAAGAAACAACAGTTAGAAACTTAATGGAATAACTGGTTCAAAATTGGGAAAGGAGTACATCAAGGCTGTTTATTGTCACCCTGCCTATTTAACTTCTATGCAGAGTACCTCATGTGAAATGCCAGGCTGGATGTATCACAAGCTGGAATCAAGACTGCTGAAAGAAATATCAGCACCCTCAAATATGCAGATGAAGTGAAGTGAAGTAGCTCAGTCATGTCCTACTCTTTGCAATCCCATGGACTGTAGCCTACCAGGCTCCTTTGTCCATGGAATTTTCCAGGCAATAGTACTGGAGTGGATTGCCATTTCCTTCCCCAGGGGATCTTCCCAACCTAGGGATCGAACCCAGGTCTCCTGCATTGTAGACAGACGCTTTACCATCTAAGCCACCAGGGAAGTTATGCAGATAGTACCACGCTAATGGCAGAAAGTGAAGAATAACTGAAGAGCCTCTTGATGAGAGTGAAAGAGGAAGTGAAAAAGCTGGGTTAAAACCCAACTTTCAAAAAAATACAATCAAGGTATCCAACCCCATCACCTCATGGCGAATAGAAGGGGAAAAAGTGTAAGGAGTGATCGACTATTTTCTTGGGCTCCAAAATCACTATGGATGGTGACTGGGCCATGAAATTAAAAGAAGACCCTTGTTCCTTGAAAGGAATGCTATGACAAACCTAGGTAGTATGTTAAAAAGCAGAAACATCACTTTACCAACAAAGGTCCATATAGTCAAAGCTATGGTATATATGGATGTGAGAGTTGGACCATATAGAAAGCTGAACACTGAAGAATTGATGCTTTCTAACTGTGGTACTGGAAAAGGTCAGTTTTCATTCCAATCCCAAAGAAAGGCAATGCCAAAGAATGCTCAAACTACCATACAATTGCACTCATCTCACACGCTAATAAAATAATGCTCAAAATTCTCCAAGCCAGGGTTCAGCAATACGTGAACTGTGAACCTCCAGATATTCAATCTGATTTTAGAAAAGGCAGAGGAACGAGAGACCAAATTGCCAACATCTGCTGGATCATGCAAAAAGCAAGAGAGTTTCAGAAAAACATCTATTTCTGCTTTATTGACTATGCCAAAGCCTTTGACTTGTGTGGATAACAATAAACTGTGGAAAATTCTGAAAGAGATGGGAATACCAGACCACCTGACCTGCCTCTTAAGAAACCTGTATGCAGGCCAGGAATCAGCAATTAGAACTGGACAGGGAACCACAGACTGGTTCCAAATAGGAAAAGGAGTACATCAAGGCTGTATATTGTCACCCTGTTTATTTAACTTATATTCAGAGTACATCATGAGAAACGTGGGGCTGGAGGAAGCACAAGCTGAAATCAAGATTGCTGGGAGAAATATCAATAACCTTGGATATGCAGATGACACCACCCTTATGGCAGAAAGTGAAGAGGAGCTAAAAACGCTCTTGATGAAAGTGAAAGAGGAGAGTGAAAATGTTGGCTTAAAGCTCAACATGCAGAAAATGAAGATTATGGCATCTGGTCCCATCAGTTCATGTGAAATAGATGGGAAAACAGTGGAAACAGTGTCAGACTTAATTTTTTTTTTTTGGCGGGGGGGCTCCAAAATCACTGCAGATGGTGACTGCAGCCATGAAATTAAAAGATGCTTACTCCTTGGAAGGAATGTTATGACCAGCCTGGTGTGCTGCAATTCGTGGGGTCGCAAAGAGTCGGACACGACTGAGCGACTGAACTGAACTGAACTGAACTGATATATTGATACGATGCTGCATAAGGAGTTTTGAGGTCAGGATCTCAATAAAAGAATGATATATGCCATGATTTAAATTTCCAGAATGAACTGTGGTACTGGAGAAGACTCTTGAGAGTTCCTGGACAGTAGGGAGATCAAGCCAGTCAATCTTAAACAAAATCAATCCTGATTATTCATTAGAAAGACTGATACCAAAGCTTAAGCTCCAGTACTGATGCAAAGAGCCGACTCACTGGTAAAAACACAGGTGTTTGGGAAAGATTGAAGGAAGGAGGAGAAGGGGATGACAGAGGATGAGATGGTTGGATGGCATCACTGAGTCAATGGACATGAGTTGAGAAATCTCCAGGAGTAGTGAAAGACAGGGAAACCTGGCGTGTTGTAGTCCATTGCGTCTCAAATAGTCGGACATAACTAAGTGACTGAACAAGAACAATAATCCAGTATAGATCTCCTACCTGTTTTCCCAAATATATGTTAACACTCTTGATTTTCAGACTTAGACTTACTTTAGATTATAAATTGTATTATTTTACAGTATTATCTCGTTTATAGTTTATTTTAAATGTTTAATTATAGGTTATCTGCTTCTATAACTGCTAAAATAATTATACTTTTATTAATATTTTGTTTTATATTTTTTGTTTTTTTTCTTTTTGTCTTCTTATTAGTTTTATTTTCTATAGTTTATAGTCTTCCACTTTTTAATAAAAGTCTGATTTACCTGTTATTTATTCACTTTGGTTTTCATTTTAATGGAGCTTTTCCTGGACTTAATTTGTTATTCTATCACTTAAATTGTTATGCATCTATCACTTTTTTATAAAGAACACAAAACTGTTTTTATTAGTCTCTTTAGAAGAATTTTTTCAATAAGAGTACTTTATTCCACATCTTTGGTTCATTCTCTGTTCCTCTGTAGCAGTATCTTTTTTAATGTGTCCTATGTTAATATTAACTATTTCTCTATTTCAGTTTCTTTTATATTGTTAGGATAAATATTCTTTTTAGATTCTCTGAAACACCTCAAGTATCATTCATTAAGCACATGCAATCAGTCATCCATGACAGAAATAGGATGACAGAATTAATCATATGCTTAAAAGTAAAAGAGAAGAAGCAACAAGATGGTATGAAATATTCACAAGATTATATATAAATCTTTTGTATAGAATAATAGAAGTGAGACAATCATTATTTTTCTCAGTAGGTGTAGTTATTTACAAAGAACCTCATAATTACTGACATTCTCTCATTGATTATACTTTAGTTGTGCTCCTCTGGCCTCTTCTTGATGAGGACTCCACTTTGGCCTCCATCCTTTTTGGGACTGCATAGCCCAGCGTTGGCAAACATTCTGTCACATGGGTTTAGCAGGAATCCCCTGAACCTTGATGTCTTCTTTTAGTAGCTTCCCATTCACTGGGCCTTCCATTCACTGGACCTTCCAATTACTGCTCCTGGGCTATAAATCTGCAATTGTCCTTTATGTATTTGGAATTGAGGCCAGTTGTGTAATGAGGTCGCTTTTTCCCTTTTGCTGTAGTTTTTAAATTAAATCTATTTTTTCCACTTTACCATCCAGCTCTGGTTTTCTTTAAAAGGACACTTTAATTTCATGCAATAATACATGGATACTGTACATTGAAATTTGGTCAAAATTCTAAAAGAATAGGAAACAAAAGAGGTTTTTAGAGAGGTTTTTAAAAATGAAATTAGACATGCTTCTTTCAAGGAAAACAGATAAAGAGAAAAATAGTAAAGGGAAGAGCCGAACGGTGGGGCTCAAGTGGCAGCATCTTCCAGAAAATCTTGCCCTATTAAGCTAATTGGTTTCCGTTTGCTTCCTCTCCAGCCCCCAGGTGCTTTCTGCTCTGCTAAGTAGGGTTCCCAGTTTTTATAAGAGGATGTGAGTGTATTACTCAGTGCGCAGTAAATACTCAGTAAAAAGCTAACTTCCTAACTGCCTGGAGGTGAGCTAACTTCCACAACAAATTGTTAAACAGGTAATAAGCCAGGAGGACCCCTGGCTCCTCCTCCAGTCTTGGAGACCTTTTATTTTCTATGCCCTGTCAGAGTGGATAAATATCTGAATTAGCAAAGGGGAGTGAGGAATGTTAAACTTCCCTGGTGGCTCAGTGGTAAAGAATCCGCTTGCCAATGCAGGAGATGCAGTGTTTGATCCCTGGGTCAGGAAGATATCCTGGAGAAGTAAATGGCAACCCACTACAGTATTCTTGCCTGGAAAATCCTATGACTAGAAGAGCCTGGCTGGCTGCAGACCACAGGGTTGCATAGAGTCGGAATATGACTGAGTGACTGAGCGCACATGCAAATGAGAAATGTCCTGTTTTGTATTAATAAGAGTAAAAGCAAACATCTTTTCCAATAAAGGATGTGTGAATATGTATCTTACTATCAATTTTAAATTTTGTATATTTTGAATTGAGCATTATGTTAAACTTTATGACTTAAAAATAATGTTGATTTGGGGAATTCATTGGTACACTAAAAATATAATCTCCATAGAATTAATTTTGTGAACAGGATTATTTTGTAAGGAAACTAATTCCTGATGTGACAAAAAGATTTTCTTATTACACAGTCTATCTTGATTCTTAAACTTCAGAGTACAGAATTGATACTGTATAAAAGTGTGATTTTTGAGAATGGAATTTTACAAAGGAATAGATTTGGAGAAGGCAATGGCACCGCACTCCAGTACTCTTGCCTGGAAAATCCCATGGATGGAGGAGCCTAGTAGGCTGCAGTCCATGGGGTCGCTAAGAGTCAGACACGACTGAGCAACTTCACTTTCACTTTTCACTTTCATGCATTGGAGAAGGAAATGGCAACCCACTCCAGTGTTCTTGCCTGGAGAATCCCAGGGACGGGGGAGCCTGGTGGGCTGCCGTCTATGGGGTCACACAGACTGAAGTGACTTAGCAGCAGATTTTAACATTGCCTTACCTAGAATATTTTTCTAAAATTATCTATCAATTTTTCTGTCTCCTTTGGAACTTGTGAAATATTTAACTGGGTTTATATTGGATAAGTTAAGTGCCCAAGAGTTCATTGCATGCAGTTAGGCAATAGTACTTCACACTCTGTCACAGCACATTCTTTACTCATGAATATCTTTCATTTTTATTTTTTATTTTTTTTATTGTGTCTGAGATTAAAAAATAATTTATGATTGAAAACTGTATGTAATGGATTTTTAGGTCACATAGCTACTTTACTTGATATTCCAGAAATGTTATTCTATATTTGAGTACTACAAACACCACCTAGATAGAAGTCTTCTTAGAATAGAAGCAGATTGTTTGATGTTTGGTTGTTCTTGTTCTTTCTTGTGATAAAGTGATGCATGGAAAAACTTTAGCTTTTGAAAATATTTTGGCAAGTGAACTTAGAAAAAAAGTTGATTTTGTTCAAAGGTTTGATCTAGCTTAAGTATTAGACAAAAGCTGGTATTGATATTGAAAATGATAAGAGTTTATATTCTTCATTTCACCAGTGCTTATAAAAAGACAAGTTTTTACACCAATACCTACTGAACAAAAATTAGTAGTTTCATATACTCTATTTACTACAGGAAGGAACCGAAACATCCCAGTGTTTCTGAAAGTCTTTGATGGCTTTTTACTATTTAATAATAAGATAGCAAAAGATCTTCAGTGCAAGTTCAGTTTTTGATTATGCCAAAGAAACCAGAGTTCACAGCTAAATAAATAAATCATGTTCAATACCTTGGTTGAGTTTAACAAAATGTATTCAGCTGGATGAAAGATTGCTTGGGACATTGTAGGTAAGGGTTCCAAAATGTAATTGAGAATGTCAAAACAAATCATAACAAAATGTACTTCTGTGCAGATTTATGCTTTGCACCAGACATTCCTAATGCATGGGATAGTTACACACAAAAAAGCCTTCAGTGTTGGCTATGAAATTGTATGATAGAGGAAGATTAATTTCTCTCTTCCTTTATAACACATACTAATGGCTCTAGCTGTATGAGAGCATTTTGAATACAAAGGCCATGAATTATATGAACCATACGTGAGATTTGACTGGAAAGAAGTAATTCTCAATATGCTAATAATATGGTGTATTGCTTAGAACAGTGGTACAATCCAAATATAAACCCTATGCTGCTGCTACTGCTGCTGCTAAGTCGATTCAGTCGTGTCCGACTCTGTGCGACCCCATAGACGGCAGCCCACCAGGCTCCCCCGTCCCTGGGATTCTCCAGGCAAGAACACTGGAGTGGGTTGCCATTTCCTTCTCCAATGCATGAAAGTGAAAAGTGAAAAGGAAGTCACTCAGTCGTGTCCGACTCTTAGCAACCCCATGAACTGGGATTTTCTAGGCAAGAGTACTGGCGTGGGGTGCCATCGCCTTAGGCAGTGTAAAATTTTCATATTAATTCTAATAACATATTTTGTTTAATCCAAAATATCCAAAACATTATCCTTTCAACATGTGATCAATATAAAAATTATTGAGATAATTTACATATTTTTATTATGCTTGTAAATTTGGTGTATATTTTATGCTTGCAGTAAATCTTAATATAGACTAGTCATATTTTAAGCTTCACCTGATTTCAGTAGTATAATTATAGATTTATAGGCATTTATTAAGTAGTGATTCAAGTTAGAAATTTAGTCATATAGTTGGCATATTTCTTTGTAAAACTTAGATATTGATTAACCAAAATCAGTATTTTCAAGTGGAAATGCTTCATATGTTTACGATAGTTGAAATAGAAAGCAAAAATCCAGGTATCATTTTGTTTTTTATATTAGTGGTTTGTCCTAATACCCTAATCTTATATAAAGTTTTTCTCCTCTGTGCATATTGAGTATCTCAATATTTCTTGAATGTAGAAAATGGATATAGAGTCACACCATTTCATTGGAGACTATACTTATGATTGACATTTTATAAATCCACATACGTCTCTTCCATTTTAAAAGAATTGAAGCTCTGTAGGATCTGTGCTCTCAGGAACACTAAAAAAACAATTTCATTTACTTGCCCATCCTCTATCACCATAACTTACTGAATGACATTAATCCCTTAACTTGTCTGCCAGCACTCGTTATGAGGTAATGAGCTGACCTCTCTAAACTAGTAGCCTAAGCCAGAAATAGTACTGACTATCCTTCAGTGAGAAGAATGGATAATGGTATGTGCAAGAGATGGGCAGTAACTGGACAAGAACACAGTAAATGTCTATAGTCAAATATTCTCTTCATAGGGAAAGTGTCTGCCTGCTTAGCCAGGCTATAAAGGCAGGAGGGAGATATCAAATCATGAGGATGACTTACTCAGACCACCTCAAGAAGCACTAATCAACTGATTTGGCTTTAAAAAAAGAAAAAGAAAAACAACAATAAATAGTCATCCTTGATATAAGCAAAGGAAATATGATCAGTTCAGTTCAGTTCAGTTCAGTCGCTCAGTCGTGTCTGACTCTTTGCGACCCCATGAATTGCAGCATGCCAGGCCTCCCTAAGTAAGTAAGTGTTAGTCGCTCAGTCATGCCCGACTCTTTGCGACCCCATGGACTGCAGCCCATCAGGCTCTTCTGTCCATGAAATTTTCCAGGCAAGGATACTGGAGTGGGTTGCCATTTCCTTCTCCACGGAATCTTCCCAACCCAGGGATCAAACCCTGGTCTCCTGCACTGCAGGCAAATTCTTTACCAACTGAGCTACAAGGGAAGCCCTCCAGGCCTCCCTGTCCATCACCAGTTCCCGGAGTTCACTCAAACTCACGTCCATTGAGTCGGTGATGCCATCCAGCCATCTCATCCTCTGTCGTCCCCTTCTCCTCCTACCCCCAATCCCTCCCAGCATCAGAGTCTTTTCAAATGAGTCAACTCTTCGCGTGAGGTGGCCAAAGTACTGGAGTTTCAGCTTTAGCATCATTCCCTCCAAAGAAATCCCAGGGCTGATCTCCTTCAGAATGGACTGGTTGGATCTCCTTGCAGTCCAAGGGACTCTCAAGAGGCTTCTCCAACACCACGGTTCAAAAGCATCAATTCTTCGGCACTCAGCCTTCTTCACAGTCCAACTCTCACATCCATACACGACCACAGGAAAAACCATAGCCTTGACTAGACGGACCTTTGTTGGGAAAGTAATGTCTCTGCTTTTGAATATGCTATCTAGGTTGGTCATAACTTTCCTTCCAAGGAGTAAGCATCTTTTAATTTCATGGCTGCAGTCACCATCTGCAGTGATTTTGGAGCCCTCAAAAATAAAGTCTGACACTGTTTCCACTGTTTCCCCATCTGTTTCCCATGAAGTGGTGGGACCAGATGCCATGATCTTCGTTTTCTGCATATTGAGCTTTAAGCCAACTTTTTCACTCTCCTCTTTCACTTTCATCAAGAGGCTTTTGAGTTCCTCTTCACTTTCTGCCATAAGGGTGGTGTCATCTGCATATCTGAGGTTATAGATATTTCTCCTGGCAATCTTCATTCCAGCTTGTGCTTCTTCCAGTCCAGCGTTTCTCATGATGTACTCTGCATAGAAGTTAAATAAGCAAGGTGACAATATACAGCCTTGACATACTCCTTTTCCTATTTAGAACCAGTCTGTTCCATGTCCAGTTCTAACTGTTGCTTCCTGACCTTCATATAGGTTTATCAAGAGGCTGATAGCAAATACTTCATCATATAATTAAGTTTTACAGGTCATATTTATTATCAGTTCACTTTGACCTATATTGATTAAATTTTTAACTAAAAGTTTTAAAATCACCATAAACCCACAATCTTTTTATTTTATATCAACATGTTTGTTGTGTGCTAGTAGTGTGGGCATGTGTTCTATTAACCATTTTAATTTCCAGCTTGTTTTAAATGTCATGATAATGGACCACATTATTTGAAAACTTAAGCATTCCATTCTTTTAAGATTCATTAAGCACAAACACTTCTAGTCATGGTTATAATACATAAGTCAAGAACTTGTACCCTTATTTTGAAAGCAGTAATTGTTTTTCTTATATCTATTAATCAAAGCAGAATGAAATAAAAATTAGTGTTAGCCCTTGAAAAATAAGCATGATGACTTGAAAAAGTTATAGATTATGCTCTATCTAAATAAAATATTATGGTAATAACATAGTAAAATGTGCTTGAAGAAATGAAAATATTAACTGTTTCAAGTCATAAATTATAACTAGTAATATTAAAATATAAAGCATGAATTAAAAGAAAATTTATTATGAAGAAGGTTTATGTATTTGTTTCACAAATTTAATATCTTTGATACACATTTTAAACAAATAGAGCAAAACTTCCATATAGAAAAAGAATGAAAAAAAACTAGTCGGTATGGTGAATAGATTAATAGTGCATCTGTAAAAATCAGTGCTAGTTTATCCACAATATGATTGACAGAATTGTGGCTTTAGCTTCTGTAGGAAAAAAGTATGTATCAGAGTGACTGTTTTAACTATGCTGTGCTGTGCTTAGACACTCAGTCATGTCCAACTCTTTGTGACCACATGGACTATAGCCTTCCAGGCTCCTCTGACCAGGCAAGGATACTGGAATGGGTTACCATGCCTTCCTCCAAGGGATCTTCCTAACCCAGGGATCGAACCCAGGTCTTCTGCATTGCAGGCACATTCTTTACCATCTGTGCTACTGGGGAAGTTATATTATTATGTTTTACCCTTAACTTTATATAAATGTTATATAAAAGGACCCAATTTCACCAGGGTCCTTGAGCCCCATGAGTATTATCCATAAAGAATATCAAGAGACTCACAAATAAAATGACTTAGGATTTGAAAAAAAGCATTGACCTAAAAGAGATGTTTCAAATCACCTAGTATAGAGCCATAATTTTATGGATAAAGATTATTTGCTGATTTTTGTCAAATAGCCTGCCTCTAGACTCACAAGGTCCTAACTCACATTTTTCCAAATCTACATTTTCTTTGGCAATTTGCCCCCTCATATCAATACATGTGGAGAAGGCAATGGCACCCCACTCCAGTACTCTTGCCTGGAAAATTCCATGGACGGAGGAGCCTGGTAGGCTGCAGTCCATGGGGTCGCTGAGTCAGACATGACTAAGCGACTTCACTTTCCCTTTTCACTTTCATGCCTTGGAGAAGGAAATGGCAACCCACTCCAGTGTTCTTGCCTGGAGAATCCCAGGGACAGGGGAGCCTGGTGGGCTGCTGTCTATGGGATCACACAGAGTTGGACCCGACTGAAGTGACTTAGTAGCAGCAGCAGCAGCAGCAGCAGCATCAATACATGTGTTTTTCATGGCCAAAAGCTACCTTTCCTCGCCTCTAGGAAAGGGAGCTGCCTGGTCTTAGCCATATTCCTGGCCAGAGTGATTTATCCAGGCAGATGTTTAAGCTCCAGCAGTTCTCATGTCCCTATTCCTTCTTCCATAAGTTCAACGACATTGCAGAATAAACACAGAAACAAACCAACAAACTAAAAACCATGAGGCAGAGACTCAGAGATTCAGGCATCCTACAGTGGATACACAGTATGAGAAAGAAGAGAAATGTTAATCTTGACAAAATAAAAAAAAGCTTCCCTGATGGCTCAGACAGTAAAGAATCTACATGCAATGCAGGAGACATGGGTTTGGTCCCTGGGTTCTCCTCCAGGGTAAATACCCTGGAGGAGAGCATGGCAAACCACTGCAGTATTTTTACCTAAGAACTCCATGGACTGAGAAGGCTGATGGGCTACAGCCCATGGGGTCACAAAGAGTCAGACACGACTGAGTCACACACACACACACACACACACAATCTTTACGAATTACTGAGATTTGGGGACTCGTTTGTTATTATATTTTAGCTTAAGTTGACTGACTCAGGAAGTGCAGTAAATTATATCCAAAACTGAATCCTCCATGTTCTCTGAAAGATCTTTTATACTTAAAGTCTGGCTTGTATGCATTTATATGTTACAGAGCCTGTCTCCTGGCCAGAAACTCATGTGTGATCTTCCAGACCCCACTATAAGCAATTACAAAGGCTTTCCCTGGTAGGGAAGACTCAGGGGGCAAGCTGCCCTCCCTATATCAGTCATGGAGCACAGCCAGCGCACTGCAGTCTCAAAAGGGAATTGCACTCAAGGATCCCACCACACCTCCTGGCCCAAGCTCTTTACTGTATTCCTAGTGGAGGTGCCTTGAAGGCAATGGCACCCCACTCCAGTACTCCAGTACTCTTGCCTGGAAAATCCCATGGACGGAGGAGCCTGGTAGGCTGCAGTCCATGGGGTTGCTAAGAGTCAGGCACGACTGAGCGACTTCACTTTCACTTTTCACTTTCATGCATTGGAGAAGGCAATGGCAACCCATTCCAGTACTCTTGCCTGGAGAATCCCAGGGACAGATGAGCCTAGTGGGCTGCCGTCTATGGGGTCGAACAGAGTCGGACACGACTAAAGCGACTTAGCAGCAGCAGCAGCAGTGGGGGTGCCTTGATGCACAGGCCCCTCAGCCACGGAATTCCCCAGGGCCTCTACCAAGACCTCTTCATTGAGGGGAAGAGCAAACTTTAAAGGTTTTTTCCCCCAGATTCAGTATTTAATGCCTTTTCACTCTTAGTCCTATCCTCACTTCTTTTCCTGAATCCTTGGGTCCATAAAATGACAGGAGCCTTTTGTTTGGTTCCGCCTCAGCAGTGGGACCCCAAGTCTCTGGTGATCCACCTGACCCTCTCAGAGGCCCATTCCATGGGGAGGAATGAAATGTTGGGAAAACATTTTCTGCTTTTCAGCCTCATCTTATGCTGTTGTGGTGATTCAGGGCTTGATGGTTACTTTTGTTTTGGTTTATTATCTTTTTTTTCCCCTTACCTGAATGCATAACTTTAATAAATAATGCTTTGTTGCACCAAAAGATAGAGGTTAGGAGTAAATAAATTATAAGTTAAATAGTAGTTTACAGTAATCTTCACTTGTTAAATAAAACGTGAGATCCTCTGGGATTTTTTATTTGCTTGTTTTATTTCCTTGATAGCTTAGTTGGTAAAGAATCCTCCTGCAATGCAGGAGACCTGGATTCAACCCCTGGGTTGGGAAGATACCCTTGAGAAGGTTCGGCTTCCCACTGGAGTGGGTAGCCGTTCCACTTCCACATCCGGGTGATTTTTGTTCCCTGCTGTTTATTGTTTTCCCCCTCAAATAGATTTGGTTTGTTGGTTTATTTTTTCATCCTTTTCACCAGTAAAAGTTATGAGCATTTTAAATTACACAAAAGAAAGCTGAAAACAAAAAAGAGGAAAAAATAGCGCTATGGTGGTTTGTGGTCTTAAGAGGCTGCTCTGACACCTTGGGCTTGCTCCTTCCAGCTCAGTTCAGCCCCTGTGACTGCTAAAGGATATATTTCTATTTATGTTAGTTATTTGATAACAATTTGACAGTAAGTTCAAAACAGTGAATTTGGCCAAATGGAAAGGTGGAGGAAGCTAAGAAGAAGTTCACTATGTATTTCCTCTTCCAATTTAAAAAGAAATTTTCATTATTTCTAATCACCTGTGGTTTAAATTACTATATTTTAAAAGTTGGTAGCTTGAAAAATTATGATGTGAAGAAAATGTGTAGAAAGACTTGGATAATCAGATTGGCTCTTGTCTATTATAATCTATAATCAATGAAGAGATTAAACATTCAGTCCAATGTCTCTTTCAAAAGAAAGAAAAGAATATAGTTTACCTAGACTCTTTAATTTATCTCATATTTAAGCTTTTATACAGATGTAAACATTAGGTTTTCCATTATGTTGATTGATTCCAGATGTCTTAAGAATATTCCTCTCTGTAGATTTGAGCACAGTGGGTTTTTAAAAAGCTGTTATTTTGAGTGATGATCATCTAGGAAAGGAATATGGCATTTCTAGGAGAATTCTACCATTTCTGTAAAATGTAAGATTAGCTCATGGTGGGGGAGAGAAATGTATAATAACATCAAACGTATGAAATTCTTATAATGAGGTCTTGAATACTTACTTGATCATAGGGGAAAGAAAGAAAGAGAGATTCTTTCAAGGTATTTTATGTATTTAAGGGGAAAACAAGGTTTCTCAGTGGTGCTGTAGTCCTCAACACACAGTGAAGGTCACTGCAGTAGGAAGTGTCTCTGCTGATTTAGATAAATGTGGCCTCATTCCAATATATTCTGCTTTTCCTTTTGTCCAATTGAAAACCGACCACAGGTTTTTTTACTGTAGGCTGTCAGACAGAGCACAAATATTTCATAAACCATAGTGGGCTTATTAAGTTGGCACCAACTTTAACCTTTAGGGCAGTTTACTTCATGATTTGAAGTTCTTCCCCCCTTCTTTATTACAGAATACAAAATACAGATGTTCTTGTCTTGAAAGTCTGATGTTAATGATATCACCAATCCATGTGCTAGTATTAGTATACAAATCTAAGATAATAGATCATGGTTTATGAATGAAGGTGGCTATGGAGATGTACTATGAATGAGTAATTTACACTAAAAGGCCCCAAATAAACCAGCCTTTTAACAACTGGATGATACTTATCTTTAATTTATGCCTATGCTGTCTGCTTGCTGTAATTAAATAAAATAAAAAGAAAAAAAGCATGAATGAAAAAATTTTTGAAACTTGAAATTTTTTTTTAAGGATTACTTTAAGCCTGACAGTGCACTTTCATAAACTGGACAGTGTTAGATAAGTTTAAAATATACTCAGTATAATTTGTATTAGAATCCTATATGTGGGATAATTATTGTTGCCATTTTCCAGACAAGGAATATTGATAGCTTGCTCAAAGTCTCATATCTATGGGTACCAAAGAGGGATTCAGACCTGGGTACAGTAATTTCAGAGTCCATGCTTTTAACCACTGTACTACTAATAAGTTGGATAAAATACAATTAGTAATAGAAAGAAAGTTGTAGTAAAGGGCTAAAGAAGAAGGAAACACTGATCAATAAAACTAAACTAAAAATAAACTTTACAGAATAGTAGAAAAATGCAAAACAAATAATGAAATCCTTATATTTAGTAAAAACATTTAATGAGACAGTTCAGTTCAGTTCAGTTCAGTCGCTCAGTCGTGTCCAACTCTTTGCGACCCCATGAATCACAGCACGCCAGGCCTCCCTGTCCATCACCAACTCCCAGATTTCACCCAGACTCACGTCCATCGAGTCAGTGATGCCATCCAGCCATCTCATCCTCTGTTGTCCCCTTCTCCTCCTGCCCCCAATCCCTCCCAGCATCAGAGTCTTTTCCAATGAGTCAACTCTTCGCATGAGGTGGCCAAAGTACTGGAGTTTCAGCTTTAGCATCATTCCTTTCAAAGAAATCCCAGGGCTGATCTCCTTCAGAATGGACTGGTTGGATCTCCTTGCAGTCCAAGGGACTCTCAAGAGTCTTCTCCAACACCACAGTTCAAAACCATCAATTCTTTGGTGCTCAGCCTTCTTCACAGTCCAACTCTCACATCCATACATGACCACAGGAAAAACCATAGCCTTGACTAGATGGACCTTTGTTGGCAAAGTAACGTCTCTGCTTTTGAATATGCTCTCTAGGTTGGTCATAACTTTCCTTCCAAGGAGTAAGCGTCTTTTAATTTCATGGCTGCAATCGCCATCTGCAGTGATTTTGGAGCCCCCCAAAATAAAGTCGGACACTGTTTCCCCATATATTTCCCATGAAGTGATGGGACCAGATGCCATGATCTTTGTTTTCTGAATGTTGAACTTTAAGCCAACTTTTTCACTCTCCTCTTTCACTTTCATCAGGAGCCTTTTTAGTTCCTCTTCACTTTCTGCCATAAGGGTGGTGTCATCTGCATATCTGAGGTTATTGATATTTCTCCCGGCAATCTTGATTCCAGCTTGTGCTTCTTCCAGCCCAGTGTTTCTCATGATGTACTCTGCATATAAAGTTAAATAAGCAGGGTGACAATATACAGCCTTGACATAACTCCTTTTCCTGTTTGGAACCAGTCTGTTGTTCCATGTCCAGTTCTAACTGTTGCTTCCTGACCTGCATATAGGTTTCTCAAGAGGCAGGTCAGGTGGTCTACCCAGTTGTGGATGTGACTGGTGATAGAAGCAAGGTCCGATGCTGTAAAGAGCAGTATTATATAGGAGCCTGGAATGTTAGGTCCATGAATCAAGGCAAGTTGAAAGTGGATAAACAGGAGATGGCAAGAGTGAAAGTCGACATTCTAGGGATCAGCGAACTAAAATGGACTGGAATGGGTGAATTTAACTCAGATGACCATTATATCTACTACTGCGGGCAGGAATCCCTCAGAAGAAATGGAGTAGTCATCATGGTCAACAAAAGAATCCGAAATGCAGTACTTGGACAGAATTTATCTCTGTTCATTTCCAAGGCAAACCATTCAATATCACAGTAATCCAAGTTTATGCCCCAACCAGTAACGCTGAAGAAGCTGAAGTTGAACAGTTCTATGAAGACCTACAAGACCTTTTAGAACCAACACCCAAAAAATAAGATGTCCTTTTCATTAATGAGACAGTAATAACATTTAATTAAATTTATGGTAACTTGCACCAAAAGCATTAACATTTTATTTGAAAAAGATAACAAAGAAGGAAACAGACTGTTAAGAGAACAAAAGTATGTTAAAGAAAAAAAGAAAAGTAGCAACATGAAGTAAAATAGCAACATGAAGTATAAGCCTTAACACACTGACATAATTCAAAAGCAAAAATGATTGCAGTGTGGTCAGGACTCCAGTTCTCTGCCTGGTTCCCTCATTCATTCAGGCACATGTGCATTTCTTGATATATCTTGGGTGTCTTCCATGCTGTAGGCACTGATGTAGGCACTGGGAATTGAGAGGTATGTCAGCCAGACCAGTCCTTTTCCCTCACTGAGCTTATGTTACATTAACCTTGTTGTTAAGGGAGACAGATGATGAACACATTCATAAGTAAAGTGAAGTGTATTCATAAGTGCTGTGGGTGAAATAAGGCAGAAGAGGACAGAGAAAGCTAGATGATTGCAGGGAGGGTCTTACCTAGTAGGCCCAGTACTTTAGAAAAGAGCTGGGGAAACATTTAGGATATCTAGAAGAAAAATATTTCAATCGGAGAGAACTAGAGGCATAATTTCTGAACTTGGAGTGTGATGAAAATTCTTCAGAGAAAGCAAAGAGACCTTACTAGTCCCCTGTGACTGCTATAGCAAATCATCACAAACAGGATGGCCTAAAACAACAGAGATCTGTTCTCTTATCGTTCTGGAAGCCAGAATTTTGATATAAAGGTGTTGGGCCACACTTTCTTTGGAGACTGTAAAGGAGATTCCATTCCCTGCCTCTTCTTGGTTGTAATGGCTGCAGGTGTTGCTCAGTTTGTGTCCACATGACTCACATCTACATCTGTCTTCAAATTGCCTTTTCTTCAGTGTGTCTTTTTTAAAGCTCCTCTGCCTCTCTTTTGTAGAGATATGTATGATTGCCTTTATTGTTGTGATTCAGTCGCTCAGGCATGTCTGACTCTTTGCCACCTCATGCACTGCAGCATGCCAGGCTTCCCCATCCTTAACTACCTCCCGGAGTTTGCTCAAACTCACGTCCACTGAGATGGAACCATCTCATCCTCAGTTGTCCCTTTTTCCTCTTGCCCTTTGTCTTTCCCAGCATCAGGATCTTTTCCAGTGAGTCAGCTCTTTGCACCAGGTGGCCAAAAGATTTGAGCTCTAGATTCAGCATCAGTCCTTCCAATGAATATTTAGGGTTGATTTCCTTTAGGATTGACTGGTTTGATCTCCTTGCAGTCCAAGGGACTCTCAAGAGTCTTCTCCAGTACCACGGTTCGAAAGCATCAATTCTCCAATGTTCAGTCTTCTTGATGGTTCAATTCTCACATCGGTACTTAACTACTGGAAAGCCATAGTTTTGTCTAGATGGACCTTTGTTGGCAAATTGATGCCTCTGCCTTTTAATATGCTGTCTAGGTTTTTTACAGCTTTTCTTCCAAGAAGCAAGCATCTTTTAATTTCATGGCTGCAGCCACTGTCTGCAGTGATTTTGGAGCCCAAGAAAATAAAAGTCTGTTGCTGTTTCCATTGTTTCCGCATCTATTTTCCATGAAGTGATGGGACCTGGTGCCATAATTTTCACTTTTTGAAAGTGAAGTTTTAAGCCAGAATTTTCACTCTCCACTTTTACTTTCATCAAGAGGCTCTTTAATTCCTCTTTGCTTTCTGCCACAAGGGTGATGTCATCTGCATCTGAGGTTATTGATATTTCTCCAGGCAATCTTGATTCCAGCTTGTGATTCATCCAGCCTGGCATTTTGCCTGATGTACTTTGCATAGAAGTTAAATAAGCAGGGTGACACTATACAGCCTTGACATACACCTTTCCTGATGTTGAACCAATTTGTTGTTCCATGTCTGGTTCTGTGGCCATCTAGATAATCCAGGGTAAGCAGATCCTCTCATGATCCCTAACTTAATCACCCATTTTGCCCTCTAAGGTAAAATTTATAGATTTCACTGAGTTGAAGTGGATATTTTTTCATGGATGGGCATTTTATAGCCAACCATAGAGGCAAGTTTGACTGAAAGTGGAGTGAGTGGGGAGAGAACATGAGAAGAGTGAGAAGGAGGTAGAGATTGTAGATGGCATAACTGCATGTGTGCCGCATTGTGTCTGCCTCTTTATGACCCCACAGACTGTCCCCACAGACCCTCTCCATAGGATTTCCCGGCCAAGAATACTGGAGTGGGTTGCCATTTCCTCCTCCAGGAGATCTTCCTGACCCCAGAATTGATCCCACATCTCCTGCATTGGTAGGTAGATTATTTTATTAATGCCACTGAGCCACCTGGAAGTTCAGATGACATAATTATATTGACTTTTAATCTGGTAAAATTAAGCCACCGAATGACTTGGAGCAGACAACTAACATCACTTAGTTTGTATTCTTAAAGGAACAGTTTTGGTGCTGTGGTGAGAACAGTTCAAGGAGGACAAGAGCGGAAGTGAGTGACCTATTTGGAGTTCTATTGCAATTATCTGGGTGACAGATGTGTGCTGGATTAGAGAAGGCTGGAAAGTAATAGAAGTAATAAGAAAGGCTGCATTATAATATTATTTGAAGAAAGTTTGCAATCCTCAAGTACTCTGGCTATACTTTAAATCTAAAGCACCATTTTGTAGGAGATTCCTGAGAGCCTTGGTTCTGAGGAAATCTCCTGACTATGAAGAGTGGCAAGATGAGAGGGGCTTTGGTCATTTTCCAGTGGTGCTAACAACCCAAGCTCTTATATGTAATGATGTATGTGCAGGCTCTTGAACTCAACCTTACTTGATGAGTTCTTATTGCGGATGTACTAAGAAACATGCTCTCTCTCTTGTTCATAAATTGGGCTAGTAAATGAACATTTAGCATTGAGTGAACTTAGATTCAGAATTCCAAGTCACTTGTGAAATAAGTTAAAAAAATTAAAAGTTTAGTGGGCTTGAGGGATGGGGTTGAATAGAAACCTTAGAAAAGATATGGGAAACCATCAGAGCCTTTCTTTAGCATAAAACACTGTCAGAGCAGGGAAATGAATGCTATTGAGCAAAGCTGCAAATTGATAGCATGGTGGTGGAATTCAGCCCACAGATCTGTTATATTTATACAACAAAATGTTTGAATTTGTTGTCAACATTTTAAAGTTGTGCATTTCATATAAAAAACAAAGTTCTCAAGTATAAATCTGGATTTCCAACTTGAGAAGTGAAAAAAAAAAAAGAAATTGAGTAATAGTGGCCCATCTTTCTACATAACACTAAGCTGCTAGAGTTTTGCAAGAAGAGTCCCCCATTTAGAAATCAGTCCAGCCTCTTTTCTCCCCCTTTCTTTCCTGAGTGAACGTCCAAAGCTCTCTACCCTCTGGTTCCAAGCTGGCTGCTACCAAGGCCCACTGCAGGGCTGGCATTGTGGGTTGTCTCTTCTTCATCCTGAAAGTGCTGCTCACTCTGATATATGCCTTATTCCTAAGATCCCAGTACCTGCTGTTTACAAGTGTATTTTCTCATTTTGTAGAGCATATTTGCAATATTTGGAGAACTAACTAGGAACTTAGAGGAAACACAGTCCACAAGTCCACCACCTTCACTTCTGTTTGTAACTGTTTGTAACAATAGTTACAAATTTGGAAGTTTTACAGGATCACCCTCAACTTTGATAATTTGCTAGAAAGGCTTACAAAAGACACTGTTGTTACTCATGGATACAGTTTACAACAGGGAATAAAACTGATAAAGATGAGCCAAGGGGAGAAGCACATAGAGGAGACTGCTAAGTCACTTCAGTCATGTCCGACTCTGTGCGACCCCATAGACGGCAGCCCACCAGGCTCGCCCGTCCCTGGGATTCTCCAGGCAAGAACACTGGAGTGGGTTGCCATTTCCTTCTCCAATGCATGAAAGTGAAAAGTGAAAGTGAAGTCGCTCAGTCGTGTCTGACCCTCAGCGACCCCATGGACTGAGCCTACCAGGCTACTCCATCCACGGGATTTCCAGGCAAGAGTACTGGGGAAATACCAAATGCAGAACTTCCTTGTCCTCTCCCTGTGGGACCAGGAAGGATGACTTTACAGGTGTGATGTGGAATCATAGGCATGAAGTATTGCCAACCAGGGCAGCTCACTAGAGCCTTGGTGTTCAGTTTTTATTGGGGTTGCATTACATAGGCATGATTGATGAATTGATTGCACATGTGGTTGATTGCAATTCCCAAAGTGACTGATAGCATGTGACCTCAGACCCTCACCCTAAATTATTTGTCTTTCTGGTATGGCCAACTCCCACCCTAAAGTATGGTCAGGTTCTCCCCCAGATCACATTATTAAGCTGTTTAGTATGATCCAAGATCACCAGGTAAAAAAAGGCATTTCTGCTTGTCATAAAATTCCAAATGCAAAGGCTGGCCTATCCTTCTGAGCAAGGACAAATTCTCTATTGTGCACTATTTTATAGTCAAATCTTAAGGACGGTACTCTGGAGTCAAAAAGTAAATGGAAAATTATTAACAATGTACAGTGATCGCTAATTTGTACTGTAAAGAATTCTGCCCTCTCCTTCCAGCAAGTTCCTGCTCATATACATTTTTTACTCAGAAGGAAATGCTTAAGCTTTTAATGTTTTAAGAATTCTGGTAGCTTTCTGACTCTTAGTCAATTATAGATGATTTGCTTTTGCTCTCTGATATGTTTAGAATTTTCTCTGCATCCTTAGTTTTCTTAAATTTCAAAATTATGATCCTTGAAACAAATCTTTTTCATTTATTATCTGAGGATTTGGTTGACTCTTTTAAACTAGGAGCTCCATCTTCTTAATTTCTGCAACACTTGTGTTATTTCCTTAATAATTATACTTTTCATATTCTTTTTTGAAACCCCTATTATTCAGGAAATAAATTGCTTGAATCAAGCATGTAGTGTTCACCTTTTCTCTTATATTTTCATATCTGTATTTTATTGCTTATGGGAGGAAAGTTTTCAATCATTTCCTGTATAAAAAGTTTTGTTTTTAAATTTCTGCTGTTATAGTTTTAAGAGTGTTTTGTTTGTTTTCCAAATGTTCCCTTTGTAGTATCTTAATTTTGTTTGACTAGTACACTCTTTTCTGTTTGCAGTTAAAAATATTAAATGTAAAAATTTTGGAGTTCTTTTCTTGTGCTTTGTATTATCTTTTATTTTTTTCTATTTGTTTTGACATTAAGGATTTTTGTAAGTAGCTTTATTCAAAGTCAGAATTTTTTTTAACATTTTATTCATATTTACTGTTGAAGCAGTAATATAATTATTGGAAATTCTGTATAAATAGGTGGTGCTTGTTGACTAGCAGATCTCCCTACAAAGGTAATCAGAGGGGAATCTTCTTTTTATGAGGAAAACTCCAGTTTTTCAGGTTTTTTTCTCTTGGGAAGAACATTTGAAAGAAAGATGTAGTCCTTCAAAGTCCTACTAAGATTACAGCTTAGCATTTGAGGGAGAATGAAGTCTGTGTTTCAGCATATAAATTTTAGTATTTTCTGGATGAAGATAATTACCACCACTCTAGGTGACTCTGAGCACCTCCAAGATTTATGAACTGTGTGGTTCATTATTTGTTATTTCCAGGGAGTAAATGTCCAGTCTTTTACTAAAGTGGAAAGTAGTATTTGCTTGGCTTGAACAGATCTTCCTTGATCTACACTGGGCTTTCATCCCAATAAACTCAGTCGTGTCTATTTGTGACCCCATGGGCTATACAGTGGATAAGGCAATGGCAACCCACTCCAGTACTCTTGCCCGGAAAATCCCATGGACAGAGGAGCCTGGTGGGCTGCAGTCCATGGGGTCGCTAAGAGTTGGACACAACTGAGTGACTTCACTTTCACTTTTCACTTTCATGTATTGGAGAAGGAAATGGCAACCCACTCCAGTGTTCTTGCCTGGAGAATCCTGCGGACAGGGGAGCCTGGTGGGCTGCCATCTCTGGGGTCGCACAGAGTCGGACACGACTGAAGCGACTTAGCAGCAGGGCTATACAGTCCATGGAATTCTCTAGGCCAGAATACTGGAGTGGGTAGCCTTTCCTTTCTCCAGGGGATTTTCCCAACCCAGGGATTGAACCTGGGTCTCCCACATTGCAGGTGGATTCTTTAACCAGCTGAGCCACTAGGGAAGCCCAAGAATACTAGAGTGGGTAGCCTATCCCTTCTCCAGCTGATCTTCCTAACCCAGGAATTGAACCAAGGTCTCCTGCATTGCAAGCAGATCCTTTACCAGCTGAACTACCAGGGAATCCCTTTACTAAAGTGGAAAGGAATAATTACTTGGCTTGAACAAATCTTCCTTGATCAACACTGGGGTTTCATCCCAATAAACCCTTTTTAAGTTAAAACAACCAAAAGTTGAAAATGTATTTCGTACACCTAACATACTGAACAGTGTAGCTTAATCTCACCTAGCTTAAGCTAAGAACACGTACATCAGCATACAGTTGGGCAAAATCATCTAATATACACCCTATTTTCTTTTTTATGATTATTTTTTTTACTTTACAATATTGTATTGGTTTTGCCATACATCAACATGCATCCACCATGGGTGTACACGTGTTCCCCATCCTGAGCCCCTCTCCCACCTCCCTCCCCATACCATCTCTCTGGGTCATCCCAGTGCACCAGCCCCAAGTTTCCTGTATCCTGCATCAAACCTGGACTGGCGATTCATTTCTTATATGATATTATACATGTTTCTTATATGAAATTATACATATATATACAATATATATGATATTATACATGCCATTCTCCCAAATCATCCCCCCTCCCTCTCCCACAGAGTCCAAAAGACTGTTCTATACATTTGTGTCTCTTTTGCTGTCTCGCATACAGGGTTGTCGTTACCATCTTTCTAAATTCCATATATATGAGTTAGTATACTGTATTGGTGTTTTTCTTTCTGGCTTACTTCACTCTGTATAATAGGCTCCAGTTTCACCCACCTCATTTGAACTGATTCAAATGTATTCTTTTTAATGGCTGAGTAATACTCCATTGTGTATATGTACCACCGCTTTCTTATCCATTCATCTGCTGATGGACATCTAGGTTGCTTCCATGTCCTGGCTATTATAAACAGTGCTGCGATGAACATTGGGGTACACGTGTCTCTTTCAATTCTGGTTTCCTCAGTGTGTATGCCCAGCAGTGGGATTGCTGGGTCATATGGCAGTTCTATTTCCAGTTTTTTAAGGAATCTCCACACTGTTCTCCATAGTGGGTGTACTAGTTTGCATTCCCACCAACAGTGTAAGAGGGTTCCCTTTTCTCCACACCCTCTCCAGCATTTATTGCTTGTAGACTTGGATCGCAGCCATTCTGACTGTCGTGATATAGTACCTCATTGTGGTTTTGATTTGCATTTCTCTGATACTGAGTGATGTTGAGCATCTTTTCATGTGTTTGTTAGCCATCTGTATGTCTTCTTTGGAGAAATGTCTATTTAGTTCTTTGGCCCATTTTTTGATTGGGTTGTTTATTTTTCTGGAATTGAGCTGCAGGAGTTGCTTGTATATTTTTGAGATTAGTTGTTTGTCAGTTGCTTCATTTGCTATTATTTTTTCCCATTCTGAAGGCTGTCTTTTCACCTTGCTTATAGTTTCTTTTGTAATCAAGTGTTGAATATCTTGTATAATTTATTGAATACTGTACTGAAAACAAGAAACAAAATGGCTGTATGGGTTCAATTTGTTGCCAAGAGTATGTATAAGATGTTTACTCTCATGATCCTGTGGTTGACCGGAGCTGCAGCTTGCTGCCACTGTCCAGTATCTGCTGCATGACAATAGCCTGGGAAAAGATCAAAATTCCAAACTTGAATTAAGGTTTCTACTGAATGCATATTGCTTCTGCCCCTGTGGTAAAGTGGAATCATCTGAAGTCAGGGGCCATCTACACTGGAGTATGACATCTGAGAATGTAACTGCTTGTTATATAAACTTTTCAATGATCTTTCCTATAATCAGTTTCAGACAAACTTCTTACCGTGTGACATACCCAGTTTCTCTAAATCCTGAGCCACCGAATGACTCTGTAGGATGAATCAGCCTGCTTTGGTTGCCCTCCCCCAGTGCAAGCTTAGGTTTCATATTTTCTCCTGTATGTAGTTTAATTATCTATCAACTTTTTGGCTTACAAAATGTAGTTGGCAGCTCTTTTCTGGTGAAGTATCCTGCCTTGTTCTCTATTCCCTTGTGAGTTTCAGCTAGTTTTTCAATCTTTTCACTGCCATTTCAGTGGCATTTTCAATCTGCTTTCAGCAGGTTCTATAGAAATGCTTGTGTGTTCAGCCTTCCATGCAAGACCAGAAGCCAAAATCGACTATTGACCAATGTAGTGCACAACCTAAATTTATAATTTGACCATAGCATTACCAAATCTGAGTTTATTTCTTCTATTCAAAGAATGAACTAATAAATCACATTTCAGTGGCATGCTGTAGGATTCTGTATGTAATATGGAACAATTCGTAAAGTTATATAGCAGATTTATTCTGCATAATCTGCATGTATTTATTTTACAGGAATTATTTATTTTAGAGCCTTAAATACATTTATCTCCTCGTACATAACCACAAACACATATAGTCCTCCAGTTGCTATTACAAATCACATTCATTGAGTACCTGCAGTGACTGAGATCTGGAACTATGGACTGGGAGTGCAGAGATTGATAAGGTGTACTTTTTGCCTTCAGAGAGATCACAATTTAGTAGGGTTCCTTTGTGTATAGAAATACGTTGAAACTGGAAGCTCAGGTATCAAACAAACCTTACTCTTCAGAACACAGCTTAGAATTAGAAAGCAAGTGGTGAAAAGCTTTTGTAAATTGAAATAATCCTCAGATTGTTCAGAAATTAAAGCTTGGACACTGTATTCATGAGTTCTATCTAGACTCTTACATGAATTGTATTTGTCCATATTGTAGATATAATTCTAACAAGTTCAATTGTATAATATACCAGAATGCTTAATATTTAAAGTAGCACATAACAAATGCAGACTACAAGAGTGATGGAAAGCAGCCTTTTGTTGAAAAGATGCTGAACTGTGAGAGAGTATCCGCAGCAAGCAGTACTGATGGCGTTAAAATGCCAGGTGTAGTCCTGATTTTATTACCTGTTAGCACGGTAGCCTTGGACAAGTCACATTAACTTTCCAGGCTTCAGTTTCTTTATCTGTGAACTTGAAAAAAGATTGCGCTGATCTTCTAGAGTTCTAAGAAGGATTAAATAGAACAATAAGTATAAAAAACATGCAAACTAATAACAGTACAAGGAGTGGTGAATATTTATTATTATTATGAGAGCACAACTTCCTGAGATTATTCAGTGGTGATAATGGTGATAATTTCTAAGACCCTTCAGTTCCTCTGGGAAGCATGTCACCCAGGGTTTAATCCATAATCAGAAACCACTCTGAATTGTATGCATAGAGTGGTTTACATGGTTATAGAATAAAGTAGAGAAACTAAACAGAAAAAGAGGTAATTGAGGCAACCCAGATGTAAGCCCCAGCAGAAAGCCCCATTCCCTTCTCACAGAGAAGGTGCAGAGCTGCTGAACTTGAGGAGCCCGAGTTGCCCAGAGAGTGGCACTCCCAGCAGAATGGATGAACAAAGACCCAGTGGCAGAGGGAGAGATACCCTGGCTTCTTCCTTCTTCCGCCCTCTAGTCCCCACAGTCTCAGAAGCTGGGAGATCCAGCAGGTGCTCTGCCCATACGACAGGGCAGAGCAGGATCTGACCAGGAGTGGATGTGCAGCAGGCGCTGGACCGGCACTGATGCCAAAACATGATCAAGTTACCCATACTAACTGGAGTCCTACTGAAACTGCTGAGTATTCAGACTCTAATGCACCCCAATAATCAGGTGTTTAAATTTTTTTTTTAATTCCCCAAGGATCTTGGCAAAATCATGTTTTGTATTTCATTAAGGCTGTAGGTGTGTGTGTGTGTGTGTGTGTGTGTGTGGAGAGAGAGAGAGAGAAGAACAAGTGAGTATCTCCCAGGCTCTCAGGCTGCATGAAGTCTCCTTTCTATGCTGCTATGGCCCCTCACACCCTTAATTTTATTTCCAAAGCCCTGTATTGAACATGTTTACCCCTATTTCTGTGTCTCTCCTCTTGCCTTCCCCTAGAAGTAAGGTGGTCAGGTAGAGAGCTGGGTCATTTCTATTTATTCCATTCCTATAGTGTCTGAGATAGTACCTGCCACATAGCAGACATTTAGTAAATAGTTATTGAATTGAATTGAGAAACTATAAATGATTAGACCCCCTTTCTTCAAGTTGAATTATTTGTTCAAAGCTGACGTGGCAGCAGAATATCAGTTCTTCGAAAGTGGTGAGCACAAATTTCAAACTTTATGCTATTTTGTGGTAATATTTCTAGGTATTCTAATATAATTCCTCAATGGGATATTCTGCAGTTAGTTCATGCTTTTCAATTAATTTTAAATTTATTTATTTTTCTATTAAGATTAAATAGATCATTTGATACTATGGACTTATTGTGTGCCTTTTGTATTATTGTTTAATATATCCTTACAAATGACGGTGCAAACAAATCAAATTATCATTTAACAAAATGTCTCCTGTGTTTAGAGAAATTATCTTCACATGCCTGCCAGCAAATGTGGATTCTGGGTGTGGGTGTGTTCAGGCTATGATATCAATCATCACACTGATTGCCATATTGGAGTCAGTCTATCTAAGTGACCATAGAAGGTATTTATTTTCTTCCTCACTAATGCACATGTTTCTCTAAATGAAGCCGTACTGGAAAGGGAAAATTAAAGGGAAAATTTTTTTTCTATGAATGAGAGATGTACTTATGACACTATGTTTCTTTCATAGAAATTTGCTTGTTCTGTTTGTTGAGAGCCCTGTATAAACACATCCTGATTTCTTTAAACAAAAATTAAATAAAAACTAAACTTTTGCCGAGTTTTAAAATCATTTCTGAACTAGGTTACTTTACATGCACTATTTAGGTGTGTATGCATTTGTTTATTTCTCTTCTGAGTTTCTGAACACAGACTAAACTTTTCTGGAAGCCCTGCACCTCCCATTTGCTTCAGTGGTTGCGGCTGGGAAGAGTAGAAAAAAGCTGTCCATGAAGTGTGTGTGTCTTTCAGCTTCTCTGCCCTTAGATTCCAGTTTTGCTCTTCAAACAGCTCCGGGTCCACAGTGAGCACGGAGGCAGAATGCACAGTGGGGGCGCTGACTTTCAGCTCCTTTTACTCTTTGCAACTATACTGCTGACTGTGCATTCTTAAAAGGTCTTAAACTGGTGCCTGACAGAGTTATTTATAAAAATAGTAAGACTTTGATGGTCTTGTTTTCTTCCCTCTGAAGTGTACAGTGGCAGTGAAAGATTGTGTAGACTAAATCACCTTCCCAAGGGTAACTTTTATTAGGAACCAAATGAGTCTTGCCTTTCACAGATGTTTTTCCTAGGCTTTATACGTCCAGGTAGCTCTAGAGACAAGCTTCCTATAACTAGACATCACTTTGTGGCCACTTACTCATAATTCTTATAAAATGAAATCAATGAAAAAGGTGGTTTAAAAGATCACCACCCCTTGCTATGAAATAACTTTATTTAATTATGTCAAATAAATGTAAAATACTCTAGTCAGTGATTATTGGCTAGAAATACTTTGTGCTTATTGATAACATAAAAATATCTGTCATATAATTAATCATGGGAAATTCAAGCTTCTTAGTACCTTGTAGGGAAAACAGTAGCTATGTGAGAATGACTATAAATTGAAACACCAAGTTTTGAAACTTGAAAATAAAATTTTATCCAAAAAAAAAGGTCATTCTGGAATCTCTGGGAGATATTCCCATGCCCCAAATCTTTCTTGCATGTTGATACCTTCCTTAGCTTTCTTTATGACTGCAGTTCTGGACATCAGTGACTTTCTTTCTAATGGGACTGCCCCTGAAGTTCTTGACGTGGCCTTTCCTTTTCCTGTCTTATCCCTTGTGTGGACAAAATTTCTTCTTTAATTCCTGGGACCAGGCTTTAAATTGACAGTAATTTACTGAAGGTTTGAAAACTATGAACAGTTCAGTTCAATCGCTAAGTCGTGTCTGACTCTTTGTGACCCCATGGACCATAGCACACCAGGCCTCCCTGTCCATCACCAAGTCTTGGAGTTTACACAAACTCATGTTCATTGAGTTGGTGATGCCATCCAACCATCTTATCCTCTGTCGTCCCCTTCTCCTCCTGCCCTCAATTTTTCCCAGCATCAGAGTCTTTTCAAATGAGTCAGCTCTTTGCATCAGGTAGCCAAAATACGGGAGTTTCAGCTTCAACATCAGTCCTTCCAATAAACACTCAGGACTGATCTCCTTTAGGATGGACTGGTTGGACCTCCTTGCAGTCCAAGGGACTCTCAATAGTCTTCTCCAAAACCACAGTTCAAAAGCATCAATTCTTCAGCACTCAGCTTTCTTCACAGTCCAACTCTCACATCCATACATGACTACTGGAAAAACCATAGCCTTGACTAGACGGACCCTTGTTGGCAAAGTAATGTCTCTGCTTTTTAATATGCTGTCTAGGTTGGTCATAACCTCAAGGAGTAAGTGTCTAGAACAATACAAAACAAATGTTCTCTAGAAACATACTGATTTTATGTGTGAAACTGACCAAACTCAGGAACAATGAAAATATAGCACAAAATATTGTAAATTTATTAATTATTCTCATGGCTATATTGATAGTAAATGCTATTTATATAGCCAAGTTACTAGTCAGTACTAATTACCAGTTTTCCTGATATTATTAAAATATTTAAAAACAGTTTATATAAACAATGTAAACAATGTTTTTCACCTTGTCTGTTTAGCTTAATGAACAATTTAAGTGGTTACAAACATGTAACATGTAATAAACTCTTGATTTGCAGTTGTGTTATATAGTTTTAAACTCTTATTCCTAGGAATTCCCCCTATGTTAAAAAAAAAAATTATTGAGCTTTGGCCATAATAGATATAAGAAAGTTACAATAAAGAAAATTAAAACATAAAAATGCCACCATAATTCCTTATTTAAATATCACAAAGTAAAAAAAAAAAAAATTACACACACATGCAGATGCACAGTTTAAAATTTGTCTTAGATATTCATCCCAGTGCATCTCTACTTATATAATACTTATAATTTGAAATTTTCAAAACATAATCAGTGTGTCTAGGATCTAAGCTATGTTTTAAAAATTGCCTTAATGAGTTGGATATGATACATTCTGGATGATTTCTAGTAATTAATTTTACAGTTATAGATACTCAAATTTTTGACACATAAAAGTAAAATATATTTTAAAATGTTAATGTAGGAATTATGTTACTGAATTTTACTTTCTCAAGAAATACTGGAGATACAAAAGTAATAATTGCAAAAATTATTAAGTAAATTGGCTGTGATTGCCAAATTCAGACTTAAATTGAAGAAAGTAGGGAAAACCACTAGACCATTCAGGTATGACCTAAATCAAATCCCTTATGATTATACAGTGGAAGTGAGAAATAGATTTAAGGGACTAGATCTGATAGATAGAGTGCCTGATGAAGTATGGAATGAGGTTCGTTACATTGTACAGGAGACAGGGATCAAGACCATTCCCATAGAAAATAAATGCAAAAAATTAAAATGGCTGTCTGGGGAGGCCTTACAAATAGCTGTGAAAAGAAGACAAGCGAAAAGCAAAGGAGAAAAGGAAAGATATAAACATCTGATGCAGAGTTCCAAAGAATAGCAAGAAGAGATAAGAAAGCCTTCCTCAGCGATCAATGCAAAGAAATAGAGGAAAACAACAAAATGGGAAAGACTAGGGATCTCTTCAAGAAAATCAGAGATACCAAAGGAACATTTCATGCAAAGATGAGCTCAATAAAGGACAGAAATGGTATGGACCTAACAGAAGCAGAAGATATTAAGAAGAGATGGCAAGAATACACAGAAGAACTGTACAAAAAAGATCTTCACGACCCAGATAATCACGATGGTGTGATCACTGACCTAGAGCCAGACATCCTGGAATGTGAAGTCAAGTGGGCCTTAGAAAGCATCACTACGAACAAAGCTAGTGGAGGTGATGGAATTCCAGTGGAGCTATTCCAAATCCTGAAAGATGATGCTGTGAAAGTGCTGCACTCAATATGCCAGCAAATTTGGAAAACTCAGCAGTGGCCACAGGACTGGAACAGGTCAGTTTTCATTCCAATCCCAAAGAAAGGCAATGCCAAAGAATGCTCAAACTACCGCACAATTGCACTCATCTCACACACTAGTAAAGTAATGCTCAAAATTCTCCAAGCCAGGCTTCAGCAATATGTGAACCGTGAACTTCCTGATGTTCAAGCTGGTTTTAGAAAAAACAGAGGAACCAGAGATCAAATTGCCAACATCTGCTGGATCATAGAAAAACCAAGAGAGTTCCAGAAAAACATCTATTTCTGCTTTATTGACTATGCCAAAGCCTTTGACTGTGTGGATCACAATAAACTGTGGAAAATTCTGAAAGAGATGGGAATACCAGACCACCTGACCTGCCTCTTGAGAAATTTGTATGCAGGTCAGGAAGCAACAGTTAGAACTGGACATGGAACAACAGACTGGTTCCAAATAGGAAAAGGAGTTCGTCAAGGCTGTATATTGTCACCCTGTTTATTTAACTTCTATGCAGAGTACATCATGAGAAACGCTGGACTGGAAGAAACACAAGCTGGAATCAAGATTGCCGGGAGAAATATCAATAACCTCAGATATGCAGATGACACCACCCTTATGGCAGAAAGTGAAGAGGAACTCAAAAGCCTCTTGATGAAAGTGAAAGAGAAGAGTGAAAAAGCTGGCTTAAAGCTCAACATTCAGAAAATGAAGATCATGGCATCCGATCCCATCACTTCATGGGAAATAGATGGGGAAACAATGGAAACAGTGTCAGACTTTATATTTCTGGGCTCCAAAATCACTGCTGATGGACCTGCAGCCATGAAATTAAAAGACGCTTACTCCTTGGAAGGAAAGTTATGACCAACCTAGATAGCATATTCAAAAGCAGAGACATTACTTTGCCAACAAAGATTCGTCTAGTCAAGGCTATGTTTTTCCTGTGGTCATGTATGGATGTAAGAGTTGGACTGTGAAGAAGGCTGAGCACCAACGAATTGATGCTTTTGAACTGTGGTGTTGCAGAAGACTCTTGAGAGTCCCTTGGACTGCAAGGAGATCCAACCAGTCCATTCTGAAGGAGATCAGCCCTGGGATTTCTTTGGAAGGAATGATGCTAAAGCTGAAACTCCAGTACTTTGGCTGCATCATGCGAAGAGTTGATTCATTGGAAAAGACCCTGATGCTGGGAGGGATTGGGGGCAGGAGGAGAAGGGGACGACAGAAGATGAGATGGCTGGATGGCATCACTGACTTGATGGACTTAGTCTTAGTGAACTCCGGGAGTTGGTGATGGCCAGGGAGGCCTGGCATGCTGCGATTCATGGGGTCACAAAAAGTCGGACATGATTGAGCGACTGATTGGATCTGATACAAATATATGTTAAATAGAATGTAGCATTCCATCGAAAAAATTATACCAAAGACTATTATATGAACATTTTGCTTCAAGTAAACTAATACATTTTTATGATTATATACAAAGATTATTTTAAGAAAAAAGTCTGATTCTTTGGGTCTTTCAGAAAGTACCATCAAATGACTTATATCTGATAAAAGGATGTTTTAAAATTTCGATTTTTATTCCCCTAAATGTTAATTCCTAGCATTATTACTGCACCCTTGGGTATTATTTATTACTGAGCTCAATTAGTCAGTAGGTACTGAATATCTACAATGCACACTGTTGCTAATATTAATCTCACCCACAGTATGCTGCTGCTGCTGCTGCTGATGCTGCTAAGTTGCTTCAGTCGTGTCTGACTCTGTGTGACCCCATAGACTGCAGCCCACCAGGCTCCCCTGTCTCTGGGATTCTCCAGGCAAGAACACTGGACTGGGTTGCCATTTCATTCCCCAATGCATGAAAGTGAAAAGTGAAAGTGAAGTCACTCAGTCATGTCCGACTCTCAGTGACCCCGTGGACTGCAGCCCACCAGGCTCCTCCATCCATGGGACTCTCCAGGCAAGAGTACTGGAGTTGGGTGCCATTGCCTTCTCCGCACCCACAGTATACTCACTAACAAATAGCAAGGTTTATCAAAATGTTCTAGTATCTTGTCAAAATCATAAGTTCATATTTGAGATGAAAATCAGTATGATTATCTGGCTTCCTGCATGTTCTTGGAAGAGTAAGTAGCCATAACTAAGTACACAACTCCCTTTCCACTCATTCTGAATATCATTATAAAGTTGTGTTTATGGGTGTTTAGCAGAAGCTTTATGCAAATTAAGGTATAGTTCTTCTGGTTTTTGAGTTTTCCTCATCCCTACCTACCCAAGTGAATTTCATATATTTCATGTATTTTTATATAATTTGGCCTTCACTTATGACAGATCATTTAAAATATACTCCTCAAATTTAGTATAGTTTTTAATATATGATTAAAATAATAATAAATATTCAAAAAAGTTCATTGTAAATATATTGTTACTATGAACTAATATATTTATTCTCACATCTCTCCTATTATATCTCATTTTATTAGAATATCTGTGCATATATGTTTCTTTTTGTACTCTGACATTATATGATGTTATCGAGTATAATAAATAATATTTAAATGCATGAAAGTGAAAAGTGAAAGTGAATTCGCTCAGTCGTGTCTGACTTCGCGACCCCATGGACTGCAGCCTACCAGGCTCCTCCGTCCATGGGATTTTCCAGGCAAGAGTACTGGAGTGGGGTGCCATCGCCGTCTCCAAATATTTAAATTTAATTATTGTTAAATGTACTTAATATATGTGTACATGTATGTATCTATATATTAAATAATATTCCTGATAGAATTTCTATCTAAATTTTATTCAAGATTCAGTATAAAAGTATGAAAATATAAAATCTGTCTGATTCTTTACTATAAATCCTCATTTTAAAATATCTTGTCTACAAACTAGTTCACTGATAGAGTTCATGCGGTTTTTGTTTCATTTTATATAAGAGATCTGAAAAAATAATGATGCTTATTCTTTTAACATATGACCAGTTGTACAGACTATAAAAATGCAAAAATGGTGATATGAAAATGCTATTTTTGAAACATGCACCCACTTCAGATTTTATATACAGACACACATGTATATTTGATTCACTATTCTATATCATGAGAATTGAAAAACACCCCTAAAATTGTAGGGAACAAGCATTCCCACTTGGAAAGAAAAATAATCAGGAAAATATAATAAGTTCATACTGTCAGCTGTGAAACTGCCTGACAGTAATTCTGCATTTTGTTTGTCCAGCATCTTATTGATTAAATGATATAGACATGCAATATATTTTCAGGTCTTTGTATGCACACCCATATCATTAGTTAATCTATGTCATCAAATGTATTTTTGCAATATTAATTTTTTGTTTTCTCAGGACCCCCTGGGACTCATTGAAACTGAACACATTTTGCTGCCGTATTTTTCCTCAGATTAGGTTCTGTGTTTGTGTTCTCATTGGAAACCACAAACTGAACTTTATAGGACTAATGCCAAACAATTTAGTTGCAAGCAGGAGTAGAAAAAAAGCACCCATATTCAGCAGAATACTATTTTAGGACAGAGAATTCAGGAAAACTTTGAGTCCAATTGAAATTGCAGGGAGATTTAAAATGGCAATAAGTGCATATAATTAACCATGCTGGAATTTGTTCAGGAAATCAGGGCCAAGTGCTCTTTTAATTATTCAGTTAATGGGCCTCTTCATGCCAAAATAGCCACCCTACACTGAGACTGGCAGCCTGTTTTTCAGAAGCATGCCCTCATTTGTGCACTCCAAAACCACACAGAAGTTAATTCCTTATCTAATACCTCCATTTTTGTGCCAAGGCTGCAGTTTCACTCATGAAGTTAGGTACACATCTAGATCATTTTTGGGATTTGAAAGATTACTTTAACAGTAGATAAATCAGTTCTCTTTAATTGAAATGGTTTGTATATACAGATCCAGAACATTGAATCTTCATCTTTAAGGACTTGTCTGGCTTTGAAACCTAAAGTTGCATCTTACCTAAAGGGGTCCTGAATAGAGTGTGCACATTATTTTTAATAATCTACCCAGTGATCTTCTACCCAATCAACAAAACTTTAACTCTTTATAACTTCTATCTCTCAGAAGATGGCTTAAGTTATTTATTAGTTAGTCATTCTGATGTTTCCAGACATGCTTGGAGCCAATTTCCAGTCAGTTTGTTGAGTTTTTCACATTGTATTTTTATGCCTTCATATTCTTTAAATTAAATTCTTCTACTTAGATATTTTTTTCTGAAAAAAAGACTCACATGAAAGTGCTTCCACTTTCCTGTATGCCCCCAAACATTAATGAGACTCATATAAATTTTACTCAGGCCCCGCAGTCCAAACAAATGTGTGCTGAGTATCAACTCCTCCAGGGAATTATGGGACGTATGAGGTAGTTTGTTTCAATTTCTTCTTCTTATTGCACAGGCTCTGAAGTGGCAGATGCAAAGACGAGTGTTCAGTTCTTCACTTTTTGTCCTTCCCTCTGGCATTGCCTGTTCTCTTTTTTTTTTACAATCTGTCACAAGGAAGACAGACTTAGGAAGGTATTGCTACATTTATTAAAACCAGCTTGCCTGCTTTAAAACACAAAGTTTTATAACTGCAGTTAGGAATCTTACTTCCAACACAACTAGGAACTCTAAAATATGATAGTATTAGAAGGTTGCTTTATTATTAGCTAGGGCTTCTCTGGTGACTCAGACAGTAAAGCGTTTGTCTGTAGTGTGGGAGATCCGGGTTTGATCCCTGGGTTGGGAAGATCCCCTGGAGGAGGAAATGGCAGTCCACTCCAGTAGTCTTGCCTGGAAAATTCCATGGATGGGATACAGTCCATGGAGTCGCAAAGAGTCGGACACGGCTGAGCAACTTCACTTTCACTTTATTACAGGCTAAGTAATTTAATTCAGTTAAGAGGTTTCTTTTAAGGATTAAAATTAAAATATATACTTCATACTCTTTTTTCTTTAATTGATATTAAATGTGATGTAACCTATGACTATACAGATCATAGAAAATAATTGAAATATACTTTTCATTTCTGAGTTCAACATCTTAAGGTCATTGACAAGTTGGAAGGTGTTTGAAACACATATAACAAAGATAGTGAGACTCTAGAATCAAAATAATATTAATAAAGGAATTTTTCTTTGAAATAAAAAAAAATTTTTTGCTTACTTCTGTTTTAATGTTGAGCATGACCCTTTGAATAAAAGATTTTTTTAAAAGCTGAGGAAAATGATACTTAGATGATCTCACAGGCATTAGTAAATGGAAGAAGGATAATTTAATACTAGGTTTGTTATATTAACAATCATTGACATTTTCAAGATACCATCATAAATCTGTAGGAAAAAATGCCAACTTACTTTGATTTGCACTGAAAAGCTGTGCAAATCTACAATCTAAAAAAGGAACACAAATTTGGGGTTCAATACAGAACTATGAAATGAAGAGATATAGTGACAGCAAAATAAGCAATAAGGTCAGTAATCCAGATTAAAAAAAAGATCTTCGTAATAGACTAAGTCAGCTGACATCAGTACTTCCCAAACAAAATTCATGAGGCCTTTTCAAAATTCATGAACACATTAGTGGATAGGTAAAATCTAAGTAGGGGAATGATGCAAAACAACAAAATATTTGATCAGGCACAAATTACTGAAGGTATTTTAATTCATAAAGAAGCTAATTTTTAAGAAAAATAATGGGTTGTGCAGATGTTTTGGACTCATTAGAGAATGCCATATTCCAGCTTGCCCTTGTTGGTAGGCTTGTATTAATCCTTTCTGAAGAACCATGATACTAGCATAATTCTTTTTCTTGACAAAAATATAGTATTTCAGACGTGAGAAAACTAATACCAGTGTATTGGCTTATGCAAAATTTGTTACTGCACAAAACTTTGAGGAGTGGACTAGTAAAGGAAAAATAGTAAACTGTAGATTTTCCTTTAACACCGTAAAGAATGCCACAGTTGAATTCATCTGTTTTCCAAATTTTCCAGAACAGTTTATTTTCTTGGAAGATGCTGCATGCTTAAGTTAGAGTTTTAGACATATTTGGCACTATAGTGGGTGCTGAACGTGGTGGAATGCTAAGCATTCCCTCTCATCAAAAGAACAACTGCAGAATTTAGTAAGTAGGTGTGGGTTTTATTGGTCGTTATAGCTGACTGTAAAGTTGTGTTTTCAGCCCTCTTTATTCATTTGATTATTTAATAGAAGTAAGTAGACATACGGCAGACAACCAGGCTTCATTAATGGCAAATATTTGGAAAGTCAAGGCATTAATATCAGAAATGTGAGAATTAGGAGGCATGTTTGTTGAGTTGTTAATTATAATTAATTGACCATGAGTAGATCATTCCTTTGAATTTTCATACTCAGGACAAAAAGAGGACTTATTTAAATTCCTCAAATTTATTTAACCAAGGCCATAAAATTAGTATCTCAAAGTCCAATCACAAAGAGAAAGGCTTTCATTTCAATGTTAATCAAAAATGCTTCCGCACTAAAATTTACCTTCATTATGTAAGGAACATACCAAAGACAGTGATGATGATTGTGTAGCTTATTCTAAAGTTAATGAGTTGCTGACACAGTCAGAGGGACTGCATTTTAACCACAGGATTGTTTTAAATTAAATGATAAATAGTAAATGACAGAATGTGGGATTATATTTTCAAATATGTGTTTAAGAAGAGTATTTTTCCATTTAAAATATTTCTGTATAGCTGTTTTTCTTTACATTATGATCCCTTATTCATTGTCATAACTCTAGCCTCTAGAATGTACTGAAAATTGCTTGTTAAAAGCACTTTTTATTTCAACTAGTAAATGTACTATTGCTTTTAAAATCTAAAAATCAAAATTTTCTTATAGGTTATATTATTGATTACAATACAGCAATAAAACAGGAGATTTTAATTGGAAGAACAAAAAAAAATCCTATAAATTTGCAAATTTCCATTCTCTAATATTAAAATCTGAATTTCTCTTATGTACTTTTTTTTAAAATTCAGATTCAAAATATGAAAAATGAAGCTCTGCAAAATCTGATTTTAGAAGTTTCTTATTGGGATACAAATGTTGTATGTTAGGTACTGACCTATTAAAAATTAGATGGATAAATCCAAGCACAGAAATAAGAACATAGGACTTGGTATTTATAGGGATGTAAAATTATGAAAATAAAATTTTAAAACTCCTTTAATACAACATTTTTCAACTTCAGATTTCTACTGTCAATGTGATAACATACATACCTACAAAGTCCAAATCCACAATCTTAAATAAATTTTAAGTTGGAGATAATGAAGAGGCTGTGGGAAGGACTGCTTTTCAGGAATTGAGACATTGGAACGTTTACTTCCATGATAACAAGTTAGGCTGCTGCAGTTTCATGGAAGTTAGTAGAAGACAAAAACTACTAGGTCAGAATCAAAGGGCATTTTTACTCACTGAACAGCAGAGAGAAGGAATTGCAAGTTCTTTTTGCCTGAGGAGTCTCACGGTGCAATTGTGTGGCTGAACCACACCAACTCCATTTTGTCAGCTACATCTTAGGACTACAGTCCTACACCTTCCCTTTTCCCCATAACTGAGCCCTGGCCTAACTCACAAGGAATGCACTCAAGACAGATGGCTTTCCTATGATCTTTTACATTTGCCTTCAACTGATACGCAAATTGAAAGAGTGCCTTTTGCTGATGCAGACAGTTAATGAGACCACGGAGGGGAGGAAAAATCCCTGGTTTTACTTGGTGCAGAAGTGTTTCTCCCTTATTCTCCCTTGGTAATGAGATTCTTTTTTTTTTTTTTTTTTAATTTATTATTAAAATTGAAGTATAATTGGTATACAGTGTTTCAGGTATGAAGTTTTTCTATTCCATTATAGGTTATTACAAGATATTGAATATAGTTTCCTAAGATGTAGAGTAGGTGCTTGTTGTTCATGTATTTTACATGAAGAAGTGTGTAACAGTTAATCCCAAATTCCCAATTTATCCATCCAGGTTGTGAGATTTTGGTTTTAGTTTTGGCCCCTTTAATTTCTCCTGTACTCCTTTTTGGCAGCATTGAGTGCAGCTGCCAGTGCTTCTGGATCATTCATTGACTGGCTCCTTCCTGCCTGTATATTGTTGTTGTTCAATCTATCAGGCGAGTCTGACTCAGCGACCGCATGGACTGCAGCACAGCAGGCTTCCCTGTCCATCACCAACTCCCAGAGCTTGCTTAAGGTCATGTCCATTGAGTTGGTGATGCCATCCAACATCTCATCATCCTCTGCTGTCCCCTTCTCCTCTTGCCTTCAATCTTTCCGAGCATCAGTCTTTTCTAATGAGTCGGCTCTTCACAACAGGTGGCCAAATTATTGGAGCTTCAGCTTCAGCACCAGTCTTTCCAAAGAATATTCAGGGTTTATTTCCTTTAGGATTGAATGGTTTGATCTCCTTGCAGCCCAAGGGACTCTCAAAAGTCTTCTCCAACACCATAGTTCAAAAGCATCAAGTCTTCAGCACTCAGCCTTCTTTATGGTTCAACTCTCAAATCCATACATGACTACTGGAAAAACCATAACTTTGACTATACAGACCTTTGTCTACAAAGTAACATGTCTACTTTTTAATACATAATATAGGTTTGTCATAGCTTTTCTTCCAAGGAGAAAGCATCTTTTAATTTCATAGCTGCAGCCATTGTCTGCAGTAATTTTGGAGCCCAAGAAAATAAACTCTATCACTGTTTTCATTGTTACCCTATTTGCTTACATGAAGTGATGGGACTGGATACCATGATCTTCATTTTTTGAATGTTGAATTTTAAGCCAGCTTTTTCACTCTCCCCTTTGACTTTTATTGCTAGAGTCAGCTCCAGCAGCCAGGGGATCAGCCTGAAGGGATGAACAGTGTCGGCAGGAAATGATGTAGCCTCTGACTAGAGGTACGGGACTACATGTTTATTTCAAGCATTAGGTTCTCTTTTATACTTTTTCAAAAGCATTAGGTCAGAGGTTTGACATTTTCTGTTCCCCCTCACCCAGATTATTGTCTCATTGTTGCCCTTCAAACAGAGTTCCTGCTTCAGCCATTCACTCAGAATCCTGTTTACTTGTGATTACATTGTAACTCATGCTTATGTCTGGGCTGCATACCACATTCCTCAGTTTATTTCTTATCTTTTTAAATCCTGCTTGCCCCTAGTATCTTAAGCTCACTGTCTCCTAAAAAGGCTTCTAGCTATTCTTAATTGTTTCTAAACCCTAAACTCAGCAAACTTCCTTTGCCATAAACACTTCCCTCACAAACAGGTCTCAGATAACAATCCTTCCCATGGCCTCAAGCTGCGGCCTACAGGCTCATCCTGGGACATTCTTTGTAAAAATCCTTGAACAAATGTCAATGGTTACTTTATAGATTATTTTCTGGGCACAACTGCAGAAGGCTTTGTGCTTTCTCATGCTTCTCTCAAGAACAATAAGCACCTTAACATTATTTCCAGCCAACTCAATGGAAAAAAAGGAAAAAACAAGTCAGAATCGCAAAACTTAACTCCTTCATCCCAGGACCATGCCTGCAGAATGAGGAGAGGGGGTTGGGGCCGTGCCTCCATTTTGTCAGTAGTGCCTAACGTGGCTCCCAACATTTTATCAAGAGGCTCTTTAGTTCTTCTTCACTTTCTGCCATAAGGGTGGTGTCATCTGCATATCTGAGGTTATTGATATTTCTCCTGGCAATCTTGATTCCAGCTTGTGCTTCATCCAGCCTGGCATTTCATTGTGTACTCTGCATAGAAATTAAATAAGCAGGGTGACAATGTACAACCTTGAGCTACTCCCTTTTCAATTTTGATCCAGTCCTTTGCTCAATGTTCGGTTCTAGCTGTTGTTTCTTGACCTGCATTCAGATTTCTCAGGAGGTAGGTAAGATGATCTAGTACTCCCATCTCTTTAAGAATTTTCTACAGTTTGTTGTGACCCACACTGTCAAAGGCTTTGGCATAGTCAGTACAGCAGAAGTAGATGTTTTCCTGAAATTTCTCCTGCTTTTTCTATGATCCAGTGGATTTTGGTCATTTGACCTCTGGTTCTTTTGCCTGTTCTAAATCCAGCTTGTACATTTGGAAGTTCTTGATGTGTGTACTATTGAAGCCTAGTTTGGAGTTTTGAGCATTACTTTGCTAGCATGTGCAATGAGTGCAGTTGTACAGTAGTTTGAACATTCTTTGTCATTGCCCTTCTTTGGGATTGGAATGAAAACTGAACTTTTCCAGTCCTTTGGCCACTGCTTAGTTTCCCAAATTTGCTGACCTAATGAGTAGCAGTTTAATAACATCATCTTTTAGGATTTAAAATATCTCAGCTGGAATTTCATCACCTCCACAGATTTATTCATGGCGATGCTTTCTAAGGTCCACTAGACTTCTCACTCCAGGATGTCTGGCTCTAGGTGAGTGATCACACCATCATGGTTATATGGACCATTAACGTGTTTTTTAAAATAATTTCTCTGTGTATCATTTCCACCTTTTCTTAATATCTTCTGCTTCTGTTAGGTCCATGCTATTTCTGTGTCCTTTATTGTGCCCATTTTGCATGAAATGTTCCCTTGGTATCTCTAATTTTCTTGAAGAGATCTCTAGTCTTTCCCATGCTATTGCTTTCCTTTTTTTCTTTGCATTGTCCACTTAGAAAGGTGTATCTCTCCTTGCTATTTGTTGGAATTCAAATGGAATTTAGAACCCTCTGCATTCAGATGGGTATATCATTCCTTTTCTCCTTTGCTTTTGCGTCTGTTCTTTTCTTAGCTATTTGTAAGGGCTTCTCAGATAAATATTTTGACTTTCTGCAGTTCTTTTTCTTGGGTATGGTTTTAATCACTGCCTTCTGTACAATATTATGAACCCTTGTCCATGGTTCTTCAGGCACTCTATCAGATCTAGTCCTTGAATCTATTTGTCACAACCATCATATAATCAAAAGGGATTTGATTTAGGTCATAGCTGAATGGCCTAGTGGTTTTCCCTACTTTCTTCAATTTAAGTCTGAATTTAAAGATAAGGAGTTCATGACCTGAGCCACAGTCAGCTCCGGGACTTATTATTGCTGATTGTATGTAGTGTCTTCATCTTCAGCTGCAAATAATGTAATCAATGTGATTTTGGTATTGACCACCTGGTAATGTCCACGTGTAGAGTCATCTCTTGTGTTGTTGGAAGAGGGTATTTGCTATGTCCAGTGCATTCTCTTTGCAAAACTTTGTTAATCTTGCCCTACTTCATTTTGTACTCCAAGGCCAAACTTCTCTGTTATTCAGGTATCTTTTAACTTCCTACTTTGCATCCCAGTCCCCTATAATGAAAAGGACATCTTTTTTGTTGTTAGTTCTAGGAGGTCTTATAGATCTTCATAGAACTGTTCAGCTTCTTCGACATTAGTGGTTGGGGCATAGACTTGGATTTACTGTGACAGTGAATCATTTTGCCTTGAAAATGAACTGAGATTATTCTATCATTTTTGAGATTGCACCCGAGTGCTGCATTTCAGACTCTTGTTGACTATGCGGGCTACTCCATTTCTTCTAAGGGATTCTTGTTCACATTATATCTACTACATATAATGGCCATCTGAATTTGATTCACCTATTCCAGTTTTACTTCACTGATTCCTAAAATGTGGATGTTCACTCTTGCCACCTCCTGTTTGACTACTTCTAATTTATCGGGATTCGTGGACCTAACATTCCAGGTTCCTATGCCATATTATTCTTTACAGCATGGGACTTTACTTTCTCTGCCAGGTACATCCACAATTGGGTGTTGTTTCCACTTTGGCTTAGTCTCTTCATTCCTTTTGGAGCTATTTCTCTGCCCTTCTCCAGTAGCATATTGGGCACCTACCAACCTGGGGAGTTCATCTGTATATAGTTAGGCACAATAAACTTTGTGACTGCAGTCTATGAAGTTGCCACTTCATTTTTCAGTGTCAAAGCCTTTTCTCAGTTCAGAAGCTATTATTCAGTATCTCTGCCTCCCAACAGGCAATGCACAAGAGAACCTGATTAGATTCTTCATACATAGTAGGGCTGTGTCAAAGCTGAGGAAACCTAAGCTAATGAAATCTTGTTTTAAATGTGGCTGCTAGCAGCAGCAGCAGCTAGCAACTTGTATGTCATATGTGTCAAGAAGGAACAGTAGAACTGAACATGGAACAACTGACTGGTTCAAAATTGGGGATGGAGTATGACCAGGCTGTATATTATCGCCCTGCTAACTTAACTTCTGTGAAGTGTACATCATGTGAAATGCGGGGCTTGATGAAGCACAAGCTGGAGTCAAGATTACTGGGAGAAATATGAACAACCTTAGATATGCACATGGTAGTGGTCTAATGGCAGACAGTAAGGTGGAACTGAAGAGTCTATTGTTGATGTTGAAAGAGGAGAATGAAAAAGCTGGCTCCAAACTCAACATTCAAAAACTAAGATCATGGCATCCAGTCCCATCACTTTATGTCAAACACAAGGGGAAAAGTGGAAGCAGTAACAGATTTTCTTTTCTTGGGCTCCTGTATCACTGCAAATGGTGACTACAGCCATGTAATTAAAAGATGCTTGCTCCTTGGAAGGAAAGCTATGACATCTTAGGCAGCATATTAAAAATCAGATGCATCACTTTGCCAATAAAGTTCTGTAGAAAAAGCTATGCTTTTTCCAGTAGTCATGTACAGATGTGAGAGTTGGATTATAAGGAAAGCTGAGCACCGAAGAACTGATGCTTTTGAATTGTGGTGCTGGAGTAGACTCTTGAGAGTCCCTTGGACAGCATGGATATCAAACCATTCAATCCTAAAGAAAATCAACCTTGAATATTCATTGGGAGGACTGATGCTGAAGCTGAAGCTCCAGTACTTTGGCCATCTGATGTGACGTGCCAACTCGTTGGTAAAGACCCTGAAGCTGAAGAAGCAAAAGGAGGAGGATGAGATGGTTAGACAGTATTAATATTACCAACTCAACGGACATGAATTTGAACAAACTTCATACGTTAGTGAAGGAGAGGGGAGCCTGGTGTGCTGTGGTCCATGGGGTCGTAGAGTCGGACGCGACTTAGCAACTGAACAAGTAACAACTAGCCCAACTTTTCCCTGCAGAAAGGCATTACCTTTATTAACAAATCTTTGCTCTGCCCAGAAGGCAGGCAGTAAGTTTTCTGAATCTCTTTGCTATACAAACATCCAAGCAAAAGTGGTCTGAAACAGAAGACATGCAGAAATATGAGAATCCCATGGAAAATCAGCCTCAAGTAGGTTGCTAAAATAAATGTATGTATCTTCGATTTTAATTTTTTCAACACCCAAAACACCCACTACTTGTTGGATTAAAAAAGAAAGCTGGGCTTTTAACTTTATCCCATGTCTTTTTCTTCACACTCACCTATTCATCAGTACTCTTGATGCATCAAATATCTCTCAATGAAGTTCACCCTTTTTATTTTCCCATCATTGTTGCCCTAATTAGTTCACTGTGATCTGTTACTTGATTCCTTGCAAGATCCACCTTATATATGTGTCAAGCCCAAATCCTGTCTAGCACTAATGCTTTCTTTATCAGTTCAGCCAGGATTATCTAAGATACAAATTTTATAAGTTTACCGTCTTACAGACAACATTTTATATGTTACCCTTGCTTTCAGGATGTAACCCACATTTCTTTAAATGTCTTACAATGTATGGAGTCTATTTTTCTCTTCATTGTCTTCTCTTAACACCGCTTCTAATGCTTAGGTTGCAGCTCTGCCCAATTACTTAATGTTCCAGGACTGTGTACATTCCATTTCTTCTTCCTGGGATACCTTTGTCTAGACCCTCATTTCCTTTCCAAGGCTGATTAATGCCTGTGCATTCCTCATGGTTCATTGTAGATGTCATTTCCTCCAAGAAGCCTGTTTGACTCTTCTCAATTCAGATTATGTAACTTCATACTTCTTTAACATCTCTTATCACACAATAATTAAATTGTCTATTAACTTGGTTTTATGTCCTGCTAGGCAGTAAGTTCCACAATGATAAGTACCCAAAACCCACACAAATTAGCATATGGTACTCACTCATCAATGCTTATTGAATATATAAATAAATTTTAAATGAGTCAATAAATGAATATATAATGGATTGCTTACTTTGGTGTTAGAAATAGGAATGTGCTCCATGAATAATGGGAACAAATTAGAATCAATCCTATTGTTGGAGATTACTTTTAGCTTCTTTCTTTCTTTTATTTCCCTGTGACCTCCTACACATGACATTGTTCTGACCTCACTGGTATACACACTATGTCATTTCACAAAGAGGATTTTAAATGTCAGCCAACTCTTGACTTCTTAGATATTTATTCACTAAAAAGAAGACATTGGAAAAGACGACAGGTGGATATGTGTTGAGGATTAGAGTACACTGGGGACTGAAATGATGCTACCAATCTCATTAGCTGTCTTCTGAGCAGCCAAATTCTACCTAGGTCCCCAAGGTGAAAATCTAATAATTAATTCAATTTACTATCTATTCTGTAGAAAGCTCCAAAGGTTAAGATTATGGAGGACCGATGAGGGTAATCTTTTATACTGTTTAAATTGCTGCTTAAATTTGAGTTAGATTCTAGCAGTGACAGTTTGAAACCAACACAGTTTAATTCATTTATCACATTCTAAAACCTGCCTACCTGAACTAACTTTAAAGTATGTCTTAAATACACAGTCAGTCAGTGCACTTACCTGTCCATTTTTATTATTTGCTTGGAATTTAAAAATGAACAGCAGTTGCTGCCCTTGTCAACTTTTTTGTTCACTTTCTAATGTTTCAGCTTTCTGTACTATGGGTTCTCCTATCTGCCATAGTGCCATAAAATATTTATTGAGAATATAACATATTCATCAGAACACAACATTCTGGATATAAAATTATTTAATATAATAATAATAGCAACTGACATTATAGTGTTTGTGATTTACTATGCCATATTTTACCAGGCCTTGTGTAATCTCCTTAACAATCCTGCTATTGGATCCTATAATATGTCACTGTTATTATCATTCATATTTTATAAATGAATAAACTCAAGTGCAGAGAGCTGCATTTTCCAAGATTATACGAGTGAATGATAGAACTACCTTTCAAAATCAGTAACAGAAAAATTTGCCTAAATTCACCCATTGTTGCTTAATTGGAATTTGAGCACCCTTCAGATTACTCTAGATGGTTGTTTAAAGTCCCATGGATTTTAGTTTTGCCCTTAGACTTTGTACTTGTACATGTAGCTGTGGCCATTTCTCGTCTTCCTGACTCCAGTCGTCTGATGATTCCTGCTGTGACTCCACTGCTGTTCCCTGAACGTGAAAGGTCTCACGGGCCTGCCTCTTCATCACGTCTCCCACAACCAGTGCTTGCCAAACACTGTCCAAAGTCTGCTGTGGGCATCAGTGCTGTGCCAGGGGCACTGGGGACTGAATGCAGGGACGTTTTCTGCTGCAGCTAGAGGTGTTCATATTGATCCTGCTGCCACTTTTTACTGTGATATTTGGTTTCAGTCAAGATACTGTTGCAGGTTTTGTTGTTTGAGTTCAGCAAAAGGCCACATAGCCAAGAATTAAATACGTGAGAGAAAAATACAGTGCTGTACTTGGTATCATCTTTCAGTTTATTTTTAAAAAGGATATACAGCAATTTTCCTGCTCCTGGAGTTCATTTAATTTCTAGACTATTGTTCACTCTTATACCTAAATAAGATGCCAAGGGGTAGTTCCTTCACTGGGGTTACAAATGCATAGAATTAAGAAATACTAGGCTAAAGCACAGATGTTTGCAATATAAGTTGCTTATTCTTTTCTTGATCAGTGTTATTAACTGTCAAGCACCCTGAAAACAGACCTTGTCTGGAATCTTTTTCTTCAACAAGCGTGAGACGTCATTCAGTGTGTGTTGAATTCCTGGATGCTGGGTCACCAGGCAGAGTATCCCCTTTGGGAAGTGGCAGGGCTCCTGCCCCTGGGAATGGTGAGAGATAGCAATCTTTTTTTTCCTTCACTGTAATCAATGCTGTCTCTTTTCTGGCAAAATAAAGGAGAAAGGCTCAGAATCACTGATTTTTTGTTGTTCTTATTTGTTTCTTTGGATCAATGAAATGTTATCTAAATCATTGAGAACTTTCTATGCTTCAAATGGGCCCATACACTTACAAAAGGCAGGAGGTAGGAAGGGATGTATATTATCAGTCTAAATATGTAGTACACTGTGATGACATCTATATGGGATCTAATGCAAAAGTGGCAGGAGCACTGGAAAACTGACAGATATATCTAGTTGGACTGTTGAGTAATTTATGTCTTCAGCATGACTTTAAAGGAAGAAAGAAATGCAGCACAGAAAAATAAATATCAGTCTGTGTTTGTGAGAAAGCAAAACCATGGGGTGTACAAAGGATATGCTATCTAATAGGTGGTCAAAAAAGATAACAAATATGCCAGAAAGAAGTGTACTTCAGCCGTCAAACAGCATTGCTGACTATTATACGTTGAGTATGATCTTTTTCGATTTTTGTTTTTATGTGTGTCTGAAATTGTAAAGCCTATTATAAACAGGAGCACCAAAGAGGAAAAGCAGGCTTTGTAACATTTCCAGTGTTCTTTTACTTGATGAAAGAGAGGACTATAGAATTTTTAATGTGGAAAGCATTTGTTTTCATTTTTAATAATTTGCAGATTAATTGCATACATTTAGATTTTATTGTTATTTTCAATATAACATGTTAATATTAGCATTCTTTCCAGATTATGACATTGCTCATTACTCATTGAAAAGTGCATATGGGACTAGCTTCTTTTGTTCAACATGACACCTGTGAGATTCATTCCTACTGTTGCCTGTTGCTCTACTCCATTCTTTCCTCATTGCTATATAGTATTCCCTTGTACAAATATATAATTTACTTACCCATTCTTCTTTTGACAGGCATTTGAATGATTTACAGTTTCAGGATACTATGAATAAACCCATTCAGATCAGATCAGTCGCTCAGTCGTGTCCGACTATTTGCAACCCCATGAATCGCAGCACGCCGGGCCTCCCTGTCCATCACCAACTCCCGGAGTTCACTCAGACTCACATCCATTGAGTCAGTGATGCCACCCAGCCATCTCATCCTCTGTCGTCCCCTTCTCCGCTTGCCCCCAATCCCTCCCAGCGTCAGAGTCTTTTCCACTGAATCAACTCTTCACATGAGGTGGCCAAAGTACTGGAGTTTCAGCTTTGGCATCATTCCTTCCAAAGAAATCCCAGGGCTGATCTCCTTCAGAATGGACTGATTGGATCTCCTTGCAGTCCAAGGGACTCTCAAGAGTCTTCTCCAACACCACAGTTCAAATAATCAGTTCTTCGGTGCTCAGCCTTCTTCACAGTCCAACTCTCACATCCATACATGACCACAGGAAAAACCATAGCCTTGACTAGACAGACCTTTGCTGGCAAAGTAATGTCTCTGCTTTTGAATATGCTATCTAGGTTGGTCATAACTTTCCTTCCAAGGAGCAAGCGTCTTTTAATTTCATGGCTGCAGTCACCATCTGCAATGATTTTGGAGCCCCAAAAAATAAAGTCTGACACTATTTCCACTGTTTCCCCATCTGTTTCCCATGAAGTGATGGGACCGGATGCCATGAACTTTGTTTTCTGCATATTGAGCTTTAAGCCAACTTTTTCACTCTCCACTTTCACTCATCAAGAAGCTTTTTAGTTCCTCTTCACTTTCTGCCATAAGGGTGGTTTCATCTGCATATCTGAGGTTATTGATATTTCTCCCGGCAATCTTGATTCCAGCTTGTGTTTCTTCCAGTCCAGTGTTTCTCATGATGTACTCTGCATAGAAGTTAAATAAACAGGGTGACGATATACAGCCTTGATGTACTTCTTTTCCTATTTGGAACTAGTCTGTTGTTCCATGTCCAGTTCTAACTGTTGCTTCCTGACCTGCATACAAATTTCTCAAGAGGCAGATCAGGTGGTCTGGTTTTCCCATCTCTTTCAGAATTTTCCAAAGTTTATTGTGATCCACACAATCAAAGGCCTTGGCATAGTCAATAAAGCAGAAATAGATGTTTTTCTGGTACTCTCTTGCTTTTTCCATGATCCAGCGGTTTTTGGCAATTTGAACTGTGGTTCCTCTGCCTTTTCTAAAACCAGCTTGAACATCTGGAAGTTCACGGTTCACATATTGCTGAAGCCTGCCTTGGAGAATTTTGAGCATTACTTTACTAGCATGTGAAATGAGTGCAATTGTGCGGTAGTTTGAACATTCTTTGGCATTGCCTTTCTTTGGGATTGGAATGAAAACTGACCTGTTCCCGTCCTGTGGCCACTGCTGAGTTTTCCAAATTTGCTGGCATATTGAGTGCAACACTTTCACAGCATCATCTTTCAGGATTTGGAATAGCTCCACTGGAATTCCATCACCCCCACTAGCTTTGTTCGTAGTGATGCTTTCTAAGGCCCACTTGACTTCACATTCCAGGATGTCTGGCTCTAGGTCAGTGATCACACCATCGTGATTATCTGGGTCGTGAAGATCTTTTTTGTATAGTTCTTCTGTGTATTCCTGCCATCTCTTCTTAATATCTTCTGCTACTGTTAGGTCCATACCATTTCTGTCCTTTATCGAGCCCATCTTTGCATGAAATATTCCTTTGGTATCTCTGATTTTCTTGAAGAGATCTCTAGTCTTTCCCATTCTGTTGTTTTCCTCTATTTCTTTGCATTGATTGCTGAAGTAGGCTTTCTTATCTCTTCTTGCTATTCTTTGGAACTCTGCATCAAATGTTTATATCTTTCCTTTTCTCCTTTGCTTTTACTTCTCTTCTTTTCACAGCTGTATGTAAGGACTCGCCAGACAGCCATTTTGCTTTTTTGCATTTCTTTTCCACGGGTATGGTCTTGATCCCTGTGTCCTGTATAATGTCACAAACCTCGGTCCATAGTTCATCAGGCACTCTGTGTATCAGATCTAGGCCCTTAAATCTATTTCTCACTTCCACTGTATAATCATAAGGGATTTGATTTAGGTCATACCTGAATGGTCTAGTGGTTTTCCCTACTTTCTTCAATTTAAGTCTGAATTTGGTAATAAGGAGTTCATGGTCTGAGCCACAGTCAGCTCTGGGTCTTGTTTTTGCTGACTGTAGAGAGCTTCTCCATCTTTGGCTACAAAGAATATAGTCAATCTGATTTTGGTGTTGACCATCTGGTGATGTCCATGTATAGAGTCTTCTCCTGTGTTGTTGGAAGAGGGTGTTTGTATGACCAGTGCATTTTCTTGTCAAAACTCTATTAGTCTTTGCCCTGCTTCATTCCGTATTCCAAGGCCAAATTTGCCTGTTACTCCAGGTGTTTCTTGACTTCTTACTTTTGCATTCCAGTCCCCTATAATGAAAAGGACATCTTTTTTGGATGTTAATTCTAAAATGTCTTGTAGGTCTTCATAGAACCGTTCAACTTCAGCTTCTTCAGTGTTACTGGTTGGGCATAGACTTGGATTACTGTAATATTGAATGGTTTGCCTTTGAAACGAACAGAAATCATTCTGTTGTGTTTGAGATTGCATCCAAGTACTGCATTTCAGACCCTTTTGTTGACCTTGATGGCTACTCCATTTCTTCTGAGGGATTCCTGCCCGCAGTAGTAGATATAATGGTCATCTGAGTTAAATTCACCCATTCCAGTCCATTTCAGTTCGCTGATTCCTAGAATGTCGACATTCACTCTTGCCATCTCTTGTTTGACCACTTCCAATTTGCCTTGATTCATGGACCTGACATTCCAGGTTCCTATGCACTGTTGCTCTTTACAGCATCGGACCTTACTTCTATCACCAGTCACATCCACAGCTGGGTATTCTTTTTGCTTTGGCTCCATTCCTCTATTCTTTCTGGAGTTATTTCTCCACTGATCTCCAGTAACATACTGGGCACCTACTGACCTGGGGAGTTCCTCTTTCAGTATCCTATCATTCTGCCTTTTCATACTGTTCATAGGGTTCTCAAGGCAAGAATACTGAAGTGGTTTGCCACTTCCTTCTCCAGTGGACCACATTCTGTCAGATCTCTCCACCATGACCCGCCCATCTTGGGTTGCCCCATGGGCATGGCTTAGTTTCATTGAGTTAGACAAGGCTGTGGTCCTAGTGTGATTAGATTGGCTAGTTTTCTGTGAGTATGGTTTCAGTGTGTCTGCCCTCTGATGCCCTCTTGCAACACCTACCGTCTTACTTGGGTTTTCTTACCTTGGGTGTGGGGTATCTCTCCACGGCTGCTCCAGCAAAATGCAGCCATTCCTCCTTACCTTGGACGAGAGGTATAGCCTCACTGCCGTGCATCCTGACCTTCAACGTGGGATAGCTCCTCTAGGCCCTCCTGTGCCCTCGCAGCCATGGATTCTTGGATGTGGGTTTGGTCGTCCTGGGCCCCGCCCCTGTCCTTGGCGTGGGGGCGTGGGGTAGCTCCTCCCAGCCGCCACCCCTGACCTAGGATGCAGGGTAACTCCTCTCGTCGCAGCCCCTGACCTTGGACGCTGGGTAGCTCCTCTCGGCCATTCCTGCACCATCACAGTCTGGTACTCTCGGCTGCTGCCCCTAACCTAAGACGTGGGGTAACTCCTCTTGGTCGCTGTCCTTCGGGCACGGGGTCCTCCCGCCTTTTGCCCCTGACCTCGGTGGGGTGGCTCCTCTCGGCGGCGCTTAGCGCGCTGGTCACAGCCGCCGGTGCTTAAACCCATTCAGATCAGATCAGATCAGTCGCTCAGTCGTGTCCGACTCTTTGAGACCCCATGAATCGCAGCACGCCAGGCCTCCCTGTCCATCACCAACTCCCGGAGTTCACTCAGACTCACGTCCATCAAGTCAGCGATGCCATCCAGCCATCTCATCCTCTGTTGTCCCCTTCTCCTCCTGCCCCCAATCCCTCCCAGCTTTAGAGTCTTTTCCTATGAGTCAACTCTTCGCATGAGGTGGCCAAAATACTGGAGTTTCAGCTTTAGCATCATTCCTTCCAAAGAAATCCCAGGGCTGATCTTCAGAATGGACTGGATGGATCTCCTTGCAGTCCAAGGGAATCTCAAGAGTCTTCTCCAACACCACAGTTCAAAAGCATCAATTCTTCGGCGCTCAGCCTTCTTCACAGTTCAACTCTCACATCCATACATGACCGCAGGAAAAACCATAGCCTTGACTAGCCGGACCTTTGTTGGCAAAGTAATGTCTCTGCTTTTGAATATGCTATCTAGGTTGGTCATAACTTTCCTTCCAAGGAGCAAGCGTCTTTTAATTTCATGGCTGCAGTCACCATCTGTAGTGATTTTGGAGCCCAGAAAAATAAAGTCTGACACTGTTTCCACTGTTTCCTTACCCATTACATATATTTTAATAAATATCTTCTTTGCACCTGCGTGCATGCTAAGGTGCTTGTCATGTCTGACTCATTGCAACCCTATGTACACGTGCACTTGTTTCTGTTGTGTATATTCATATGAGTGGAATTGCTGGTTATAACACATATACATTTAACTTTAGTGGCTAATGACAAGTGCTTTTTCAAAGTAGTAAAATTAATTTACATTTACATAGATAGTATTTGAGAATTACAGGTGGTCCACATTCTTATCATCACCAAAATTATTGGGTTTTTGTTTTGAAGTGTATACACACTAGTATTTCATGGTAGTCTTGATTTGCATGCCTTTCATGAAATCAGTGAAGCATATTTTTTAATGTTTTTCTGGAATTCCCTTGCTTTCTCTATGATCGAATGAAAGCTTGCAATTTGATCTCTGGTTCTTCTGCCTTTTTGAAACCCAGCTTGCACATCTTGAAGTTCTCAGTTCCCATACTACTGGAGCCTAGCTTAAAGGATTTTTAGCATAACCTTGCTAGCATGTAAAAAAAGCACAATTGTGTGGTAGTTTGAACATTATTTGTTATTGCCCTTCTTTGGGATTGAAATGAAAACTGACCTGTTCCCTTCCTTTGGCCATTGCTGAGTTTTCCAAACTTGCTGGCATAATGAGTGTAGCACTTAACAGCATCTTCTTTTAGAATTTGAACTAGCTCAGCTGGACTTCCATCACCTGAACTAGCTTTGTTTGTAGTGATGCTTCCTAAGGCCCACTTGACTTCCCTTCCAGGATGTCTGGCTCTAGGTGAGTGATCACACCATCGTGGTTATCTGGGTCATGAAGATCTCTTTTGTACAGTTCTTCTGTGTATCCTTGCCACCACTTCTTAATATCTTCTGCTGCTGTTAGGTCCATATTTCTTCTGTCCTTTTTTGTGCCCATCTTTGCATGAAATGTTGCCTTGTTAACAGTGCAAATGAATAGAGGAAAAAAATAGAATGGGAAATGCTAGAGATTTTTTCAAGAAAATTTAGAGATACCAAGGGAACAACTACCAGGAACAGTGGTAAATCCTTGTGGGGACCTGCAGGAAGGAACCTGATGCAGGGCCTAGTTGGCAAGCTCCAGAGTGTCTCTTGAATAGAAAAAGTCAGCTTTAATCATCTTCCAAAACCAACAAACTGGAAACACAACAGCCGAGAAAGAAGTTCTCTATTTTATGCCTCTCCTTATTTTTCTAGCCCTATTAAGGCAGAGAAACAGCTGCTAGGGAGTAAAGGAGGGGTGGACAAAGAGGATGGGGGAAAGACCTCTAGCTTCTTCCCAGTTGTTGGTTTAAAATCTGAAACAGCTTACAACTGGAACAAGGAAGAAAAATTGAAGTCTAGTTTATATTCTTAGATGGAAGTAACATTATTGTATGGGACTAGGAGATGTACAGAAGTAAATTTATAGTAAAAATGTGAAGCTATCTGTAAAACCACAGTAGTCATTGTTTTTGCTAGAGATTTTAATTCAGTGAGGAAAAGCTTTCTCACAATGAAGTTTAAAAGGATGGTATGAGACAATATGTTGTGTGTGTGTGTGTGTATGTGTGATTGCTTTTCCAACAAACTGGCTATAAATTAATCATTCTGCCTGCCTTGTGCATCAGTTTCAATGTCTTCTAGTCACTTGTCTTTTACTTTGGTAAACCTCTCTTTAATAGATTCTTATTTGCTATTCAGCCCTGATTTCAGTTACTACATTGTTTAGTTTTATAGCCATTATTTGATGGGTAAAATAGGTTCTGGTGCTTTTGTGAAATTCACCATGTTATCCTATTTTTTTCTTACTATTAATCACAGTTATTTTAAAATCTCTGATTGCTCCAACTTCTGAAACACTTGTGGATCTTTTTTTAAATTTTTAGTTTTTATTTTTGTTCCTGTGTCTTTTTAAAATAAACTATTCTCCTTGTTTTAGAATAGTTTTTTATTTATAGAAAAGTTTTGAAGATAGTGCAGAGAGTTCTCATATATCCCCATGCACAATTCCCCTGTTATTTACATTTTACATTATTTTGGTTTATTCATCATACAGAATGATCTATATTCATGCATTATTATTAAAGTACATATTTTGTTCAGATTTTCTTAATTTTTAAATAATGTCCTCTTTTTTTTTTTTTTTTCTATTCCAGGATACGTTTAGTTGTCAGGTCACCTTAGGCTCCTCATTTTCTCAAATATTTCATGTTGTTGATGATCAATTGAAGAATAATTGTCAGGTATATCAAAGATTTTACTCTACTGGAATTTGTTGTTTTTGCATGGTTAGACTGGAGTTATCTTTCTTTTTTTTTGGAAAAAGAACACATCTGTAAGGTACCATTCTCATCACATCATATCAAGGGTGTATGCCACCAAAGTGATTTGTCATTGTTGATGTTAATCTCAATCACCTTACTAAAGAAGTGATTGACAGATTTCACCAATGTAAAGTGTTGTTTTTTATATCCCTATCCATACGGTATTCTTTGAAGAGAAATCACTTTTGGTCAGCCCATCCTTGAGGGAGGGGAGTTATTTTCTATCTCTTTAAGAACAAAATATCTGCATAGATTATTTGGAATTTTCTTTGTAGGAGATTTGTCTGTTATATATTAAGTTAATAATTATTTTACTCTTTATTTATTGCCTAAATTGTTGCAGATTTGGCCATTGGAAACTCAGTTTGCTGCTATGTCCATTTGAGATGCCGCAGTCCCCCTTTTCTTTCTTTTTTAGCACTTCCTTACCCCCTGACATTATAAGAAGCATCAGACTTCTCTTGTATATTTCCTGAGTCCTGGAATTGGTCATGTCTCTAAGGAGCCCTGGTTTCTTTAATTGGTATTAAAAACCAAAATCTGGATATTGGGCCTGCTCATTACTAGTGGTTTTGATTGCTTCTAAGCCCACACAACAGATAAAATAATGGAATATATTTTTATGCTAACCCATTCCCTATGTCCTATTTCTTTTAATGCTTAATAATTTTTGATCAGTTCCTCGATATTGTATAATAAAAATGCAGACTACCTGAGTGATATTTTCTTCCAACAGTGATATTTTTAACTAATATTAAAAAGTGGCTCAGACAGTAAAGAATCTGCCTGTGATGTGGGAGACATGGGTTCAGTCCCTGGGTTGGGACGATCTGGAGGAGGGCATGGCAACCCACTCCAGTACTCTTGCCTAGAGAATCCTGATGGACAGAGGAGCTGGGCAGGCTACGGTCCACGGGGTTGCAAAGAGTTGGACATGATTGAGTGACTAAGAATAACATATTAATTTTTTACCCAGCAGGAAGATAGATTGCTGCTGCTGCTGCTAAGTCACTTCAGTCGTGTCCAACTCTGTGCGATCCCATAGACGGCAGCCCACCAGGCTCGCCTGTCCCTGGGATTCTCTAGGCAAGAATACTGGAGTGGGTTGCCATTTCCTTCTCCAATGCATGAAAGTGAAAAGTGAAAGTGAAGTCGCTCAGTCTTGTCGGACTCTTAGCAACTCCATGGACTGCAGCCTACCAGACTCCTCCGTTCATGGGATTTTCCAGGCAAGAGTACTGGAGTGGGGTGCCATTGCCTTCTCCAGGAAGATAGATTAGGAGAATATAATTTTAATCCAATTAGAGATTGAGTAGATTAAAGATGAGATTTCGTTCTTCATATGGCTTGGTCTAATTTTGATTTTCACTTACAAGTAGAGTCCCAATGAGAACCAGAGGCATATGTGGGGACCTCTTCATTGTTGGAATCTAAACTTGTCTGCTTAGCACATGAGACTGCCATAGCTCACTTAGCTTCTCAGCTACTTTCTTAGTTGTTGCCCTCTACTTAGATGGTTCTGTTCTGTTCTGTTCTGTTCAGTTGCTCAGTGTGTCTGACTCTTTGTGACCCCATGAACTGCAGCACGCCAGGCCTACCTATCCATCACCAAATCCCAGAGTCCACCCAAACCATGTCCATTGAGTCAGTGATGGCATCCAACCATCTCATCCTCTGTCATCCCCTTCTCCTCCTGCCCTCAATCTTTCCCAGAAGTACTTCTTGGAAATTGGCAGGTGTTTTGAGTGGAGAACTATAACAGGTCACATTCAATTCTTTAGGCTCTTGTTACTTCAGGATCTTGTCCTCTCAAGTCCAGGCAGCTTTTGTAGCCATAAAGTACAGTTATTGTTTTTCAAACCCTATGAGACTTTTTTTTTAATATAAATTTATTTATTTTAATTGGAGGCTAATTACTTTACAATATTGTATTGGTTTTGCCAATCATTGACATGAATCCACCACGGGTGTACATGTGTTCCACATCCTGAATCCCCCTCCCATCTCCCTCCCTGTCCCATGCCTCTGGGTCATCCCAGTGCACCAGCCCCGAGCATCCTGTATCATCCATCAAACTTGGACTGGTGATTCATTTCACATATGATAATATACATATATCAGTGCCATTCTCTCAAATCATCCCACCCTCGCCCTCTCCCACCGAGTCCAAAAGACTGTTCTATATATCTGTGTCTCTTTTGCTATCTCTCACACAGGGTTATCATTACCGTCTTTCTAAATTCCATATATATGTTGTATTATACTGTATTGGTGTTTTTCTTTCTGGCTTACTTCACTCTGTATAATAGGCTCCAGTTTCATCCACCTCATTAGAACTGATTCAAATGTATTCTTTTTAATGGCTGAGTAATACTCCATTGTGTATATGTACCACTGCTTTCTTATCCATTCGTCTGCTGATGGACATCTAGGTTGTTTCCATGTCCTGACTATTATAAACAGTGCTGTGATGAACATCGGGGTACACGTGTCTCTTTCAATTCTGGTTTCCTCAGTGTGTATGCCCAGCAGTGGGGTTGCTGGGTCATATGGCAATTCTATTTCCAGATTTCTAAGGAATCTCCACACTGTTCTCCATAGTGGCTGTACTGCTTTGCATTCCCATGAACAGTGTGGGAGGGTTCCCTTTTCTTCATACCCTCTCCAGCATTTATTGCTTGTAGGCTTTTGGATAGCAGCCATTCTGACTGGCGTGGAATGGTACCACATTGTGGTTTTGATTAGCATTTCTCTAATAATGAGTGCTGTTGAGCATCTTTTCATGTGTTTGTTAGCCATCTGTATGTCTTCTTTGGAGAAATGTCTGTTTAGTTCTTTGGTCCATTTTTTGATTGGGTCATTTATTTTTCTGGAATTGAGCTGCAGGAGCTGTTTGTATACTTTCGAGATTAATTTTTTGTCAGTTGCTTCATTTGCTATTATTTTCTCCCATTCTGAAGGCTGTCTTTTCATCTTGCTTATATTTTCCTTTGATGTGCAGAAGCTTTTAAGGTTAATTAGGTCCCATTTGCTTATTTTTGCTTTTATTTCCAATATTCTGGGAGGTGGGTCATAGAGGATCCTGCTGTGATGTATGTCAGAGAGTGTTTTGCCTATGTTCTCCTCTAGGAGTTTTATAGTTTCTGATCTTACATTTAGATATTTAATCCATTTTGAGTTTATTTTTATGTATGGTGTTAGAAAGTGTTCTAGTTTCATTCTTTTACAAGTGGATGACCAGTTTTCCCATCACAACTTGTTAAAGAGATTGTCTTTTCTCCATTGTATATTCTTGCCTTCTTTATCAAAGATTGGTGCCTTTATCAAAAATTGGATTTATCTCTGGGCTTTCTATTTTGTTCCAATGATTTATTTCTGTCTTTGTGCCAGTACCATACTGTCTCGATGGCTGTGGCTTTGTAGTAGAGCCTGAAGTCAGGCAGGTTGAATACTCCAGTTCCATTCTTCTTTCTCAAGATTTCTTTGGCTCTTCGAGGTTTTTTGTATTTCCATACAAATTGTGAAATTATTTGTTCTAGCTCTGTGAAAATACCACTTGTAGCTTGATAGGGATTGCACTGAATCTATAGATTGCTTTGGGTAGTATACTCATTTTCACTTTATTGATTCTTCCGATCCATGAACACGGTGTATTTCTCCATCTATTTGTGTCCTCTTTGATTTCTTTCACTAGTGTTTTATAGTTTTATACAAATAGGTCTTTTCTTTATTTCAGTTCAGTTCACTTGAGTTCAGTCGCTCAGTCGTGTCCGACTCTTTGAGACCCCATGAATCACAGCACGCCAGGCCTCCCTGTCCATCACCAACTCCCAGAGTTCACTCAGACTCACATCCATCCAGTCAGTGATGCCATCCAGCTATCTCATCCTCTGTCGTCCCCTTCTCCTCCTGCCCCCAATCCCTCCCAGCATCAGAGTCTTTTCCAATGAGTCAACACTTTGCAAGAGGTGGCCAAAGTACTGGAATTTCAGCTTTAGCATCATTCCTTCCAAAGAAATCCCAGGGCTAATCTCCTTCAGAATGGACTGGTTGGATCTCCTTGCAGTCCAAGGGACTCTCAAGAGTCTTCTCCAACACCACAGTTCAAAAGCATCAATTCTTCGGAGCTAAGCCTTCTTCACAGTCCAAACTCACATCCATACATGACCACAGAAAAAACCATAGCCTTGACTGGATGGACCTTTGTTGGCAAAGTAATGTCTCTGCTTTTGAATATGCTATCTAGATTGGACATAACTTTCCTTCCAAGGAGTAAGCGTCTTTTAATTTGATGGCTGCAGTCACCATCTACAGTGATTTTGGAGCCCCAGAAAATAAAGTCTGACTGTGTTTCCACTGTTTCCTCATCTATTTGCCATGAAGTGATGGGACCAGATGCCATGATCTTCGTTTTCTGAATGTTGAGCTTTAAGCCAACATTTTCACTCTCCATTTTCACTTTCATCAAGAAGCTTTTTAATTCCTCCTCACTTTCTGCCATAAGGGTGGTGTCATCTGCTTATCTGAAGTTGTTGATATTTCTCCCGGCAATCTTGATTCCAGCTTGTGTTTCTTCCAGTCCAGCGTTTCTCATGATGTTCTCTGCATGTACGTTAAACAAGCAGGGTGGCAATATACAGCCTTGACGTACTCTTTTTCCTATTTGGAACCAGTCGGTTGTTCCATGTCCAGTTCTAACTGTTGCTTCATGACCTGCATACAGATTTCTTAAGAGGCAGATCAGGTGGTCTGGTATTCCCCTCTCTTTCAGAATTTTCCACAGTTTATTGTGATCCACACAGTCAAAGGCTTTGGCATAGTCAGTAAAGGAGAAATAGATGTTTTTCTGGAACTCTTTTGCTTTTTCCATGATCCAGCGGATATTGTCAATTTGATCTGTGGTTCCTCTGCCTTTTCTAAAACCAGCTTGAACATCAGGAAGTTCATGATTCACGTATTGCTGAAGCCTGGCTTGGAGAATTTTGAGCATTACTTACTAGCATGTGAGATGAGTGCAATTGTGCGGTAGTTTGAGCAGTCTTTGGCATTGCCTTTCTTTGGGATTGGAATGAAAACTGACCTTCTCCAGTCCTGTGGCCACTGCTGAGTTTTCCAAATTTGCTGGCATATTTAGTGAAGCACTTTCACAGCATCATCTTTCAGGATTTGGATAGCTCCACTGGAATTCCATCACCTCCACTAGCTTTGTTCGTAGTGATGCTTTCTAAGGCCCACTTGACTTCACATTCCAGGATGTCTGGCTCTAGGTCAGTGATCACATTATCGTGATTATCTGTGTCATGAAGATCTTTTTTGTACAGTTCTTCTGTGTATTCTTGCCACATCTTCTTAATATCTTCTGGTTCTGTTAGGTCCATGCCATTTCTGTCCTTTATCGAGCCCATCTTTGCGTGAAATGTTCCCTTGATATCTCTAATTTTCTTGAAGAGACCTCTAGTCTTTCCCATTCTATTGTTTTCCTATATTTCTTTGCATTGATCGCTGAGGAAGGCTTTCTTATCTCTTCTTGCTATTCTTTGGAACTCTGCATTCAGATGCTTGTATCTTTCCTTTTCTCCTTTGCTTTTTGCTTCTCTTCTTTTCACAGCTATTTGTAAGGCCTCACCAGACAGCCATTTTGCTTTTTTGCATTTCTTTTCCATGGAGATGGTCCTGATCCCTGTCTCCTGTGCAATGTCACGAACCTCAGTCCATAGTTCATCAGGCACTCTATGTATCAGATCTAGGCCCTTAAATCTATTTCTCACTTCCACTGTATAATCATAAGGGATTTGATTTAGGTCATACCTGAATGGTCTAGTGGTTTTCCCTACTTTCTTCAATTTAAGTCTGAATTTGGCAATAAGGAGTTCATGGTTTGAGCCACAGTCATCTCCCAGTTGTTTTTGCTGACTGTATAGAGCTTCTCCATCTTTGGCTGCAAAGAATATAATCAATCTGATTTCAGTGTTGACCAACTGGTGATGACCATGTATAGAGTCTTCTCCTGTGTTGTTGGAAGAGGGTGTTTGTTATGACCAGTGCATTTTCTTGTCAAAACTCTATTAGTCTTTGCCCTGCTTCATTCCTTATTCCAAGGCCAAATTTGCCTGTTACTCCGAGGTCAGGGGCGGTGGCTGGGTAAGCTACCCCACGTCTGAGGTCAGGGACCTTTCTTTCTTTAGGTAGACATATTCCTAAGTATTTTATTCTTTTTGTTGCCATGGTGAATGGAATTGTTTCTTTAATTTCTCTATTTTCTTATTATTAGTGTATGGGAGTGCAAGGGATTTTTTTTGTTGATTTTATATCCTGCAACTTTACTATATTCATTGATTAGCTCTAGTAATTTTCTGGTGGAGTCTTTAGGGTTTTCTATGTAGAGGATCATGTCATCTGCAAACAGTGAGAGTTTTACTTCTTCTTTTCCAATTTGGATTCCTTTTATTCCTTTTCCTACTCTGATTGCTGTGACCAAAACTTCCAAAACTATGTTGAATATTAGTGGTGAGAGTGAGCATCGTTTCTTGTTCCTGACTTTAGGGGAAATACTTTCAATTTTTGACCATTGAGGATAATGTTTGCTGTGCGTTTGTCATATATAGCTTTTATTATGTTGAGGTATGTTCCTTCTATTCCTGCTTTCAGGAGGGTTTTTGTCATTTAATGGATGTTGAATTTTGTCAAAGGCTTTCTCTGCATCTATTGAGATAATCATATGGTTTTTATTTTTCAATTTGGTAATGTGCTGTATTACATTTATTGATTTGCATATATTGAAGAATCCTTGCATCCCTGGGATAAAGCCCATTTGGTCATGATGTATGATCTTTTTAAAACCTCTCTTGGGATGTTACTTTCCCTTGGGAATTCTTCTTCAATTCAGTTCAGTTCAGTCGCTCAGTCGTGCTCAGCCCTGACTCTTGCGACTTTATAGACTGCAGCACGCCAGGCTTCCCTGTCTATCACTAACTCTCAGAACTTGCTCAAACTCATGTCCATTGAGTCCGTGATGCTATCCAAGCATCTCATCATCTGTCATCCCCTTCTCCTCCTGTCTTCAATCTTTCCCAGCCTCGGGGTCTTTCCCAATCCGTCCATTCTTCACATCAGGTGGCCAAAGTATTGAAGTTTCAGCTTCAGCATCAGTCCTTTCAGTAAATATTCAGGACTGATTTCCTTTAGAATGAAATTCTTCTTGAGGCCTTTATATTCTTGTTCCATGCTGTTTTAAAAGGGAACCAAATACATTGAAAAAATATATGGTGTAAGATGTCATGATCACCTCTTTGAGTTTCCCTTGTCTTCACAATCTTGGCCACTCAGATCCTAGCATGGGTTGTTGTCTGATGCCTTCAAACACACACACACACTCCTTTATTTAAGTTAATCTTGGTGGGAAATTTGACCTGTTGCATATCAGAGCCAAAAAGGAAAGTTTCAGATGTTTTTCTTGATAATGATATAATACTAGAGCTTGGGAAATTGAAGAATCTCTTTGTTATTAAAAAAAAAAAAAATTGGACCAGAAATCTTGAATCATTTATTCCTTTGGTAAAGTAAATATCATCTGAAAAATCTTTCATTCACTCTCAAATTTCATGTTTAATACATCAGTATTAATTTTAGTTATGTGTTCCACATATAACCATAGTAATTGAATTATTTTATTGATAATTCCAATGAGATCTTAATGATTAAGTTCAATATTTGAAAAACATTTTTTTTGCTAAGAACTAAGAATAGTCAAGGCCTTGGTTATTCAGTGGTCATGTATGGATGTGAGAGTTGGACTGTGAATAAAGCTGAGCGCTGAAGATTTGATGCTTTTGAACTGTGGTGTGGTGTTGGAGAAGACTCTTGAGAGTCCCTTGGACTGCGAGGAGATCCAACCAGTCCATTCTAAAGGATATCGGTCCTGGGTGTTCTTTGGAAGGAATGAACTAAAGCTGAAACTCCAGTACTTTGGCCACCTCATGCAATGAGTTGACTCATTGGAAAAGACCCTAATTTTGGGAGGGATTGGGGGCAGGAGGAGAAGGGGATGACAGAGGATGAGATGGCTGTGTGGCGTCACCAACTCGATGGGCATGAGTTTGAGTGAACTCCGGGAGTTGGTGATGGACAGGGAAGACTGGCGCGCTGCAGTTCATGGGGTCACAAAGAGTCGGACACGACTGAGCAACTGAACTGAACGGAACTGAAGAATACTTTGTAAAAAAGTCTCTTTTATTTTGCTAAGAAAATGAACATGCTATGTATTTTTAATAATATTTATTGAATGTTTATCAATCTGTTTGAAAGAGTTACATGGACTCAGATTGCCTTACAAGTAACTAGTACTTTCATTAATAAGATCTCTGATATATCACATTATAATCTCTGGATTGCTGAATCAAGTAAAGATTAGCCTCACCTGGCATGATCTATTCAAGAAAATAAACTCTATATGTATTTTCAGCTAAAATGGTTAAATGAAATGTCAGTCAGTTATTACAGAGTTTCATTACTTGGTTGAATTTGAATGCTCTAATACAATAAATAACACTTAGACTGAACTTTTCAAAATGGTAGCATTTTGCACAAGATAAATTAGATATTTGTAATCTGAAAGTTCAGTGATGATATCGTTCTCAAGTCCATAAGTATGAGTGATTGTAGTAGTGAGATGATTTTCTTTTAATCTCTTTTAGTGTTATTTTTAAAAAAAGGGAACATATATCTTGAATATTAAGTGTGTGTGTGTGTGTGTGTGTGTGTATTTGTAGCCTGTGTTGGCTTTAAGATTTTGAGAATCCATATATACATATCTATGTATATCCTTTTGAATTTTTAACATCAACTTTATGTATATTTGGAATTCTTATATTAGTTAGGTTAAAAGTAAATATTACTATTTAAATATGCATAAACATGGAGGAAATTGAGTAATAAAGGAAATAATAATTGAATGTAACATAGTATTATCTTAGTCTCTAGTTCCCCTTCCATTTTACTGTATTAATGAATGGATTTAAGACTATCATGTTACTTTAAAAAGGTCAGTTGGTTTACACCAGTTTCAATGAAAATTAAACTGCCTGTGCTCTCTCATATTTATTGTTACTTACTCTTCCATGATGTCTTACTATATGTAAAGAGAAACTTACTCTTACCTACCTTACCTTGCATACATGAAAATAGAAGCAAGTTCAGTTATGTTGCTCAATAGTGTCCGACTCTTTGCAACCCCATGAATCACAGCACGCCAGGCCTCCCTGTCCATCACCAACTCACGGAGTTCACTCAGACTCATGTCAAGTCACTGATGCCATCCAACCATCTCATCCTCTGTCGTCCCCTTCTCCTCCTGCCCCCAATCTCTCCCAGCATCAGGGTTTTTCCAGTGAGTCAACTCTTCGCATCAGGTGGCCAAAGTATTGGAGTTTCAGCTTCAGCATCAGTCCTTCCAGTGAGCACCCAGGACTGACCTCCTTTGGGATGGACTGGTTGGATCTCCTTGCAGTCCACAGGACTCTCAAGAGTCTTCTCCCACACCACAGTTCAAAAGAATCATTATTCGGCAGTCGGCTTTCTTCACAGTCCAAATCTCACATCCATACATGACCACAGGAAAAACCATTGCCTTGACTAGATGGATTTTTGTTGGTAAAGTAATGTCTCTGCTTTTGAATATGCTATTTAGGTTGGTCCTAACTTTCCTTTCAAGAAGTAAGCATCTTTTAATTTCATGGCTGCAGTCACCATCTGTAGTGATTTTGGAGCCCCCCAAAATTAAGTCTGACACTGTTTCAACTGTTTCCCCTTCTGTTTCCCATGAAGTTATGGGACCAGATGACATGATCTTAGTTTTCTGAATGTTGAGCTTTGAGCCAACTCTTTCACTCTCCTCTTTCACTTTCATCAAGAGGCTTTGTAGTTCCTCTTCACTTTCTGTCATAAGGGTGGTGTCATCTGCATATCTGAGGTTATTGATATTTCTCCTGGCAATCTTGATTCCAGCTTGTGCTTCTTCCAGACCAGCGTTTCTCATGATGTACTCTGCATAGAAGTTAAATAAGCAGGGTGACAGTATATAGACTTGACGTACTTCTTTTCCTATTTGGAACCAGTCTGTTGTTCCATGTCCAGTTCTAACTGTTGCTTCCTGACCTGCATATAGGTTTCTCAAGAGGCAGGTCAGGTGGTCTGATATTCCCATCTCTTGAAGAATTTTCCACAGTTTCTTGTGATCCACACAGTCAAAGGCTTTGGCATAGTCAGCAAAGCAGAAATAGATGTTTTTCTGGAACTCTCTTGCTTTTTTGATGATCCAGCAGATGTTGGAAATTTGATCTCTGGTTCCTCTGCCTTTTCTAAAACCAGCTTGAACATCTGGAATTCACGGTTCACATATTGCTGAAGCCTGGCTTGGAGAATTTTGACCATTACTTTACTAGAGTGTGAGATGAGTGCAATTGTGCAGTAGCTTGAGCATTCTTTGGCATTGCCTTTCTTTGGGATTGGAATGAAAACTGACCCTTTCCAGTCCTGTGGCCACTGCTGAGTTTTCCAAATTTGCTGGCATATTTAGTGAAGCACTTCCACAGCATCATCTTCCAGGATCTGAAATAGCTCAACTGGAATGCCATCATCTCCACTAGCTTTGTTCGTAGTGATGCTTTCTAAGGCCCACTTGACTTCACATTCCAGGATGTCTGGCTCTAGGTCAGTGATTACACCATTGTGCTTATATTGGTCGTGAAGATCTTTTTTTGTACAGTTCTTCTGTGTATTCCTGCCACCTCTTCTTAATATCTTCTGCTTCTGTTATGTCCATACCATTTCTGTCCTTTATCGAGCCCATCTTTGCATGAAATGTTCCCTTGTTATCTCTGATTTTCTTGAAGAGACCTCTAGTCTTTCCCATTCTATTGTTTTCCTCTATTTCTTTGCACTGATCTCTGAGGAAGGCTTTCTTATCTCTCCTTGCTCTTCTTTGAACTCTGCATTCAGATGCTTGTATCTTTCCTTTTCTCCTTTGCTTTTCACTTCTCTTCTTTTCACAGCTATTTGTAAGGCCTCCCCAGACAGCCATTTTGCTTTTTTGCATTTCTTTTCCATGGGAATGGTCCTGATCCCTGTCTCCTGTACAATGTCACGAACCTCCATCCATACTTCATCAGGCACTCTATCTATCAGATGTAGTCTCTTAAATCTATTCCTCACTTTTACTGTATAGTCATAAGGGATTCGATTTAGGTCATACCTGAATTGTGTAGTGGTTTTCCCTACTTTCTTCAATTTAAGTCTGAATTTGGCAATAAGGAGTTCATGGTTTGAGCCACAGTCAGCTCCCGGTCTTGTTTTTGCTGACTGTATAGAGCTTCTCCATCTTTGGCTGCAAAGAATATAATCCTTCTGATTTCAGTATTGACCATCTGGTGATGTCCATGTGTAGAGTCTTCTTTTGTTTTGTTGGAAGAGGGTGTTTGCTGTGACCAGTGCGTTCTCTTGGCAAAACTATTAGCCTTTGCCCTGCCTCATTCTGTACTCCCAGGCCAAATTTGCCAGTTACTCCAGTTGTTTATTGACTTCCTACTTTTGCTTTCCAGTCCCCTATAATGAAAAGGACATCTTTTTTGGGTGTTAGTTCTAAAAGGTCTTGTAGGTCTCCATAGAACCATTCAACTTCAGCTTCTTCAGTGTTACTGGTTGGGGCATAGGCTTGGATTACCATGATATTGAATGGTTTGCCTTGGAAACGAACAGAGATCATTCTGTTGTTTTTAAGATTGCATCCAAGTTCTGCATTTCGGACTCTTTTGTTGACCATGATGGCTACTCCATTTCTTCTAAGGCATTCCTGCCCACAGTAGTAGATATAATGGTCATCTGAGTTAAATTCACCCATTCCACTCCATTTTAGTTCACTGATTCCTAGAATGTCGACGTTCACACTTGCCATCTCCTGTTTGACCACTTCCAATGTACCTTGATCCAGGGACCTAACATTCCATGTTTCTATGCAATTTGCTCTTTATAGCCTTGGACCTTGCTTCTATCACCAGTCACATCCACAGCTGGGCATTGTTTTTGTTTTAGTTCCATCCCTTCATTCTTTCTGGAGTTATTTCTCCACTGACCTCCAGTAGCATATTGGGCACTTATCGACCTGAGGAGTTCCTCTTTCAGCATCCTATCATTTTGCATTTTCATACTGTTCATGGGGTTCTCAAGGCAAGAATACTGAAGTGGTTTGCCATTCCCTGCTCCAGTGGACCACATTCTGTCAGACCTCTCTAAAGTTATGAAGAAATTAAAGCCAAGGTACTGTAATAATTATGTTCCTCTAGATCACAGGAGGCTTTCCCAGTATTATTGGGTGATGAACTAAATGTAGATTTTTGTATATATTCTGCTATTTTTCTTTATTTATTTTTAACAAATTAAAGAACAACAAGATCTTATTTTGAATAATAGTTATTTTATTTCATTCACCACAGGTATAATATTTTATTTTTCCCATTTTTAAGAATGAACAGCATATATTATAATTAGTGTTATGTTTGACAAGGCATAATCATTATTAGAAAACCTTTGAATCCTTGGACACCCCTTTTACTAGTAAATAATTATTATCTGTTGTTACAAAAAATAGATCACATTTATTAAATCTGATCTCATTAATTGTATTTATCAAATTAATACTTTTTTGTTTCTTTAAAATCTTAAGCAGGTCCACCAATATAAAATTTTAGCATATGCAAGTCTGTGTTTCCTTCTCTGGATCTTCTGGTTGTCAATGGCTCCTCAGAGCATGCTTCAGATAGAAGTAATGCCATCTATATTTTATCTCAGAATCAATGTTTAAAATGCATCTCATTATAAGAATAGAATAGATAAGAATTCCTCTGCTTGACTTTGAGCTTGAAAAATAGAGTCTATCAACAACTTAATAAATGATTTATGCTTATCACCTGGAAGATTGACTGACATATGTACTTTCTTCTGTAGATGCATATATAAAAGTTATACACTCAGATTTTACAAAACAAAGAGGTCCTCAAGGTCATCTAATAAGAATTAAGGATTCTCTAATCAAAAATAGGTATAATCCAAATAGATAGCTAATAGGAGGCTCTTGTAAAATCAAGGAGCTCAGCTCAGTGCTCTGTGACAACCTGGAGAGGTGGAATGGAGGGGTGGTGGGAAGGAGGCTCTAGAAGAAGAGAATATGTGTATATTTATAGCTGATTCACGTTTTTGTACAACAGAAACCAACACAACATTGTAAAGCAATTATCCTCCAATTAAAAAAAAATAGGTACAATCCAAGACTGTATTACTTGTTGATAAAAGTTTATTAATAGTTATCCTACATATTTTGAATTTTGTCTAGAAATATTTTCTGACTCTGAAATTGCATTTTCACTATATGCCTGTATGTATCTTATACATATTTTCACGATGGCACTAATGGCTTTATGGAAGCTGAGCAGCCTTTTGGGATATTTGCACACAAAATCATGCAATACTCACAACTCTGTCAGTAGCTCAACAAAGTTTTTTTTTCTTTTTCTCCCATCAAATTCTCTTTCATTTTTGGTCATTTGCTTATTCTTATGCACTTCTTCAGAATGTAGTGTGTGGTTGAAGTTCATTTCTTTGCTCTGTTTAGTCCTCCTATCAGGGATAGATTTTGTTGACATATGTTTGGCACTTGGCGTACATTTTCTGTATGGTTTCTAATACTTATGCTTCTCCTGGAAAATTATCCTCTGTAACCCAGGTAGTATTGAACAAAATGACTTCGTCAGTATTGATTTAAGCAGTTGATGGTTGCACTGAAGAGGGAAAGTCATTCAGTTGTATCAAAGCGCTTTCAGCAAAAAGCAATTGGTTAAGCCTGAACTGAATGACACCTTCAAAAGACGTCTTGAGCAACAACCTGAAATTTAATTCTGAAGTTTCCTCTGCATAATTGCATTGTGCCTTCTCGTTTAATTAAGACATCTTTAAAGAAAACAAAAGAAAGTTTAGCTATGGCTGCTTGCTAAGCACCAAATTCATGAAGAAATTTTTTTTCCTGCTAGCATAAATCTTCTCAGCTGGCCTGTGAATTTGGTGGCTATAATAGTAGTCAGCTTTCTTAGAAAAAAAGCACAGCAGTCTGTTCTTGGGTTCCTATTTTGGGGACCAGTTTAGACTGGTTGCTACAGTTTTCTTATAGAAAAAAAAATCTTTATATTCTGAAAGGCTTGCTTTAGTTTTTTAGTTTAGAAATCATCACATTAAATAGTTTGAAGCTATTATTTCAGCCGTGATTTTCATGAGTTCTGAGTTAACCAAAATTGCCAGTGCAAGAGACTTAAGAGATTCAGATTCAATCCCTGCATTGGAAAGATACCCAGGAGGAGGGCATGGGAGTCCACTCCAGTATTCTTGCCTGAAGAATCCCATAGACAGAGGAGCCTGGCAGGTCACAGTCTATAGGGTCACAAGAAGTTGGACATGATTGAGGCAACATAGCAGGCACACACACGTGATTTTTAATATACACCAAATTTGATTAGTTGTTGATGCATAGAAAAACTTCCTCATTGCCTCCTGTTTGTTATCACACCAACTGACATTACCTGAGTGATCTCTCCTTTCCCCACTGTTCCCAATGGCCCTTAACTTGCCCTGGTTTGTCTTTTCTTCCATTACACACTACATGTAAACCAAATTTTATTTACTTATTATGATTATAATTTATTGTCAATCTTTCCCACTGAAATGTAAGGTCTATGAAAGCAGGCATTCTAGTGTACATTTAATTCAGTCATATAGCCCGATGACTAGAACAGTGTCTTCTACATGGAAGACACTTGATGAGCACCTTTGAGCAAATGAATCTGTTCTTTCATGCAACTGTTAATAATGATGGTATTCTTTCCAAGGAAGTCATTTACTAAGCAGCTTGTACATGGATATCTGTACACTATTTTGAGAAAAAAATGACAGTTAAATATACCCTTACTCTGCAAGAGTTTACTAAGATTACTTGTGTGTGCATCAGAAAGAAAGCTTCAAAGTCAGGAGGGTTTCTCATTTCTTCTGGCACAGCATCATGAAAAGTTTTATGGTATGGCACTCAAGTCCAGCCCTGAGGTAAAAGCAATATTGTCAGATTTGTTTCATAGGTCTCCCTTTTTATCACCAGTTTCTCCATGAGGTTTAGTAATCCCAAGACTCGTTGGTCCTCTTCTTGAGGGTAATGATTATCTCCCAGTCTACTTTTGTGTGGTCAGTATACAACTGTGGTTGTAAAATCTTTTTGTTCATTTATTAAAGTAGATATAACATTTTGCCTGTAGGTGATTGGATGTTTAAATATTGTGATGCCAACTAATATAAACCTTCCTTTTATTATTCAGACCCTTAGATTTCTTAATCAGTTGTGTAAGCTTTGTTTAAAAGAGGTAGATCTAACTTAGGTCTCATATATACTATATTTATTAATATATACATTACATATGTATATATTATACATATATGAATTTTTAAAATATATCTCAATATATGATAGTTATGAAAATGCATCACCTATAAAATATATATTTGTATAACTATACCATATATCTTTAGAAAACATAATTACTAAGACAGGGAAGAAGAGAGGGAAAAAGAGGGAAATAGGGAGACTAAAATCTGTCCTGTAAGAAATACCTCTCCTGGAAAGTCAGAGAGCTATTCTTATGAAGATCCACATGCCAGACAAATTAAGCACTGTACAGGTTTGTGGCGAGGTCACTTGGACCTCATTGGAGGATTCTGTTTATGTTAGAAACAATATAGGGCCTTGAACAAAAATAGGCTGAATAACTTGATTGATGTTAGCTATCTTTCTGAGCTTAGGTTGCTAAGATAACATGGATTATGAGGCTCTAGTAGGAAAGACAGACGAAAAAAAAAAAAAAAAATCTAAGTTGAAGAGTGAAGCAAAAGCACAAGTTACCCAGCAGATGAGGGATATCTCCTCTGTCTCCAGGGCCTCCTGCCCAGTCCTTCTTGCCTGAGCAGAGTGCAGTCCAGCTGTCCACCCAACTCCCAGCTACATGGGAGAGACAGTGAATTAAGAGAGGAAACAAGTGACATGACACGAAGAGATGATTTTACTTTCATGAAATAGCAGTAGTGTCCAGCCATGTTTATACCTCCAGACTCTAGGAGATAGGAAGGTCAAACCATAACCATCATTCTGTAGGTTCCAAACCTTAATCTGGGCCCCTGAACCTAGCAAGTCAGGAGCACTTTCTCTCCCCGAAGGTAAAATGCAGTGAGCAGTAGAACAGGATGGCAGAGAAATCCCATGTTATTGGAGTCTGTTACTGTCAATAAAAATTGAAAACATATGAATATACAGGAGACTTCCAAGTTAAAAGATAAAGTATTGAAGGGAAAGTTGATGTTAAATCTTCAAAGGGAAAAGCCTCAAAGGGACTAAGTAGAGAATGAAAGTTAAATAGCAAAGTCTTTAGTTTTTAGGCAAAACAAAATTTCATTTACATTGTAAGTAAACACAAAAATATTTTATATCTTTCTCATCTAGGGAAATACACTTTGTAATAGGAAGTAGCATCTCTGTATACATTGACAGAGTATATGTTTTACTTGATGTTGAAGAAAACAAATACTTTAGAAATTAGTCTTAACCTGCAAACTTCCAGACTATGTTTGACTCACTGCGGAGAAGGCAATGACAACCCACTCCAGTACTCTTGCCTGGAAAATCCCATGGATGGAGGAGCCTGGTAGGCTGCAGTCCATGGGGTCGCTAAGAGTTGGACACGACTGAGTGACTTCACTTTCACTCATTGGAGAAGAAAATGGCAACCCACTCCAATGTTCTTGCCTGGAGAATCCCAGGGATGGGGGAGCCTGGTGGGCTGCCATCTATGGGGTCTCACAGAGTCGGACACGACTGAAGCGACTTAGCAGCAGCAGCAGAGAAAACTTGCGGCTCTAAAAATGTGGTGGGAGGAACATGAACACTCGAGGACCACCCTTGGCTGACTGTTACTTTTTCTTTCATGGTCTTTCACCTGGTGCTTCTTTCTCCTCTTCTTGTTCTTGAAATGGCAGCATCTGAATGTAGATTGTGGCCCTAGAGGAAATACACATTATATACCACATTGTAGGTTTTCTTTAAATTATTGTGGCTTTAGATACTACATATAATAAATACCATATGAAAATGAACTTACTTGCAGAACAAAAATAGCCTCCAACATAGGAAACAAGCTTACAGTTACCAAAGGGGAGGGGAGTAGGAATAAATTAAGAGTTTAAGATTAAAATATGCACAGTACTATATATAAAATAGATAACCAACAAGGACCTACTGAATAGCACCGGAAACTATACTTAACACCCTATAAAAATTATAATGGAAGAAGATATAAAAAATATATATCTTGAATCACTTTGCTGTATATCTGAAACAAGTACACCATGATACATCAAATATATTTCAACAATAAAAAATATATTGTGGCTTTAACCCATGTGTGCTAAAACATGTGAACGATCTAATATTTTTCAGCTCAGTTCAGTCACTCAGTTGTCTCCTACCATTTGCAGCCCCATGGGCTACATCACGCCAGGCCTCCCTGTCCATCACCAACTCCCAAAGCTTACTCAAACTCATGTCCATTGAGTCAGTGATGCCATCCAACCATCTCATTCTCTGTCTTCTCTTTCTCCTCCTGCCTTCAATCTTTCCCACCATCAGAGTCTTTTCCAATGAGTCGGTTCTTCGGATCAGGTGGCCAAAGTATTGGAGTTTCAGCTTCAGCATCAGTCCTTCCAATAAATACTCAGGAATTATTTCCTTTAGGATGGACTGGTTGGATCTCCTTGCAGTCCATGGGACTCTCAAGAGTCTTCTCCAACACCACAGTTCAAAAGCATCAATTCTTCAGTGCCCAGCTTTCTTTATAGTCCAACTCTCACATCCATATGTGACTACTGGAAAAACCATAGCCTTGACTAGATGGACCTTTGTTGGCAAAGTAATGTCTCTGCTTTTTAATATGCTGTCTAGGTTGGTCATAACTTTTCTTCCAAGGAGTAAGCATCTTTTAATTTCACGGCTGTAGTCACCATCTGCAGTGATTTTGGAGCCCCCCCCAAAAAATAAAGTCTGCCACTGTTTCCACTGTTCCCCATCTATTTGCCATGAAGTGATGGGACCAGATGCCATGATCTTAGTTTTCTGAATGTTGAGCTTTAAGCCAAAATTTTCACTCTCCTCTTTCACTTTCATCAAGGGGCTCTTTAGTTCTTCTTCGTTTTCTGCCATAAAGGTGGTGTCATCTAGTAATTTTAGGCCTTACCTTTCTTTTTCTTAACATTAAACAGGTTTCCTCAGATATTTTACAAATTGGCAAACAATTTTAAATAGACAGTGACTGTATGTATTTTGCATACCTCATCTTTCATGTTTTATTCATTTTTGATAACTCATGATACTGGTTCCATTTCTGTTTAATTGTTTTATATATAAAGTAAAAAGAGATTGGAGTATGGAAGTTGGTTCTGTAGTGATATATACTAATAATGTTCTATTGACTTGAAAAAATTTGTACTTCTTTAAATACATAATTTTATTATCAGAAATTGAATCATGGATATTAGGGATTAAAGTTCAGTTTCCCCTTGTCTACTATATTGAATGAATAATAATTCAAAATATGTACAGTGAAAATGTTATATTATTCATTGCTCATAAATGTATTTGGTTACTTCTTTGGGGCTTATTTTATCTTCAGCAGGTAAATTCATTTTCTTTTAAAAATGCTTCCATTTCTAATGCAGGAGGAATAATTTTTGCCTTGCTCTTCTGGGTTTGGTTCTGAGATATAGGATAGAAAAATGTTACCCAGGGAAACTTAGTATTTGGAAAGTATATTTGTAAGTTTGATTTTCGAAGGGAGAAGAGAGTACTGTTAAACAATTATAGATTTTTGATTATATTGATTTTGATTCACATATGAGGAAGGCAGCCTCTAGGATGTCCCTAGGAATCTCCACCTTCTGGTATTTGTGGTCTTGTGTAAGCCCCTTCCCCTGAGGAACTTCTTCTAACTGGCGCAATACAGCAACACTTAATTGTTACTTCCGTTCCTAGGTTACAAAGATTGTACCTTCCCCCTTGCTAGCTGCATCTCTTTATTGTCTCCTTGGTTTGAATTCTTTGATGCAATAAACTGTAATTTTGGAGAACCTCATGTGGAAAGAATCTGAGAATGGTCTCTGGTCAACAGGTTGCCAGGAGCTGAGGCTCTTGGTCCAGCAACTCATGAAGAACTGTGTCCTGCCAACAACTGTGTGAACTTGGAAGAGAATCTTTCCATGGTCAAAACTTCAAATGACTACAGTGAAATATTTTGACTGTAGTCTGTGAAATACCTTGCAGTAAAATATTCAAGTAAGCTTTGCCTGAAGTCCACAAAAACTGTTGTTTTAAACTGTTAAGTTTGGGGGTAATTTGTTAGGTAATAATAGACAATTAGTGCACTGAGATATAATTTTTTCTTTATTTTGCCTGCCAGGTATATGAGATAACAAGAATACTTCATAATGGTTTATATAAAATCATTTGATGAAATCTGTAATTAATGGAAATATAAACATGGAGGTTTGTGATGTTTAAATAATTCAGTTCCATTCTTCCATGCATATTTTTATACATGTGCTCATATGCCTATGTAATTTGCATTATTTTATAATATGTCATTTTAGCATATTGAAGTAGCATGCTATTTTAGAATAATCCCATCTTATATGTCTTTAGTAGAAGTTGCTTAATAGTGCATAATATTTGAGGAAACAGATACTATACATTTCATATTTTATAAACAGTCATAATTTCAAAACTTATACCATATGGTTGAAGAAAGAATTAGCATAGATTAATGACTAACCTCCAGAACAAAAAAAGAGATCAATTTATTTTAAGGTAACATTGCTGCTTATATTTGAGAACGTTTTGCTTAGTTCCAAGATGATTCACACATATCCTGAACACAAATTTGAAGATTGGAAATCATTGTCATGAAATGTGGTGAATCCAAACATGTGTTTGCTGTTTTGCTGAAACAGAAGAAACAGCATATATAGATATCATTGGTATTTAAAATGCACAGCTTACATTTGACTCTGTGTGACAACCAAGTGACAATGATAGATCCAAATGCAGTCCTGACTTAGAGCATCAATTAGGAAAATGGCAAAGGCCTTTCCAACATTATAAATTACTCTGTGACTGCCAGTAATAGAAGCTCTCTCACTCCCTATAATTTTGCATGATTACACTTTGGACAAAAGATAGTTGATGATGGTGAAGCCTTGTAGTTATGAAGCTAAGAAATATTTCTCACTAGATGTATGACGTGAGCATGATCCCAATAGCTTCTATAACATACGTATTCAAACAAGTCAGAGATTTAAGTTGCATTTTTATGTCTTTAAATGACAGCAGTAGTATTTTTGAATTATTAATACCCAAGTTGCTAACATTCACATAGAAAGTTATTTTCTATGAAAAGACATACATGCATGTCTTGATTATCAGTGACTTCAGTTACTGACTATGACAAATGAATCATTTTCTATTTATTGCAAGATTAGCTACCTCTTAAGAATGCCTCAGAATATAGTGTCATTATTGTACTCTGTTGGCTAGAAATTTTTAGGAAAAAATGCACAGCCCACATTTTATTTTGTGTGACAAATAAGTGGCCATTCCTTATTTAATTTGTAAATATTTTATGTTACTATTAAAATATAGTACATTTCTGGATTCCCTACTGCTCATAGTATGATAAATTGTTTGCTGGCACAGGTGTTAAAAACATCAAAAAGTGTAAAAAAGTGAAAGTGTTAGCTGCTCAGTCATGTCCAACTCTTTGTGACTGCGTGGACTGTAGTCCACCAGGCTCCATTGAATTCTCCAGCGAGAATGTTGGAATGGGTTGCCAAACCCAGGTCTCCTGCATTACAGGCAGATTCTTTACCATCTGAGCCACCAGGGAAGCCCCTAAAAATATCAAGCATCCTCCAAATAATGTTCCACCTTTGGTTCCTGAGACTGATATTTGTGTATGTGTGTGTGTGTGTATATATATATATATATATATCTATATATATAATTTTTTTTTCCATTTCCAAGAGGTTTTTTTTGGCCAAACTGTGTGGTATTCAGGATCTTAATTCCCTGCCTGGGTATTGAACCCATGCCCTCTGCAGTGGGAATGTGGATGCTTAACCACTGGACCACCAGGGAAGTCTGAGCTTGATCTTTAAACAATAAAAAATTAAACATTAGTGAGAATCCAATGGTTCTAACTTTATTTGCATTCCTAAAATTTAAAGTTAAAAACTCCCTTAAAGTTCATGGTGTCCAAGTCCTGCATTTTCCTATGCAAAAAGGAAAGTATTTTCCTAAGGACATAAGAGCTCAGGAAAGTTAAGTGATTTCTTTGAGGTCAGTAAATTGGAAGTTTCAATAATGTTATAAGAAAATCTGGGGCTGGTGCACTGAGATGACCCAGAGGGATGGTACGGGGAGGGAGGTGGGAGGGGGGTTCAGGATGGGGAACACATGTATACCCGTGGCAGATTCATGTTGATGTATGGCAAAACTGGTATAATATTGTAAAGTAATTAGCCTCCAATTAAAATAAATAAATTTATATAAAAAAAAGAAAATTAAGTCCATTAATAGACCATAATGTCTTCTTGAAAGATGAGTTAACTTTATCAATAATTGCTCTTCTACTCTCTCAAAATATTCAGTGTCCAGTCAAAAAAATAGAAACCACTCTAGATATTTCAAGCAGAGAAGTTTAATTCAGGGAATTGATTATAAAAAGTGTTGGAAAGACCACTAATAAAGAAAGATATTGCCAAACACAGAAAGTAACTGGCTTCTTCTTTGTTTCCTTCTGTGCTTCCAAACTCCTGTCAATTGCCCATTGCGGAAGCTTGAAAAAAACAGAAGACAAGAGAGTCAGGAAAATGTAGTTTGCAGGATTCAGCCCAAGAGGTACAAAGGGAATCATAAAAGTTGACTGCAGAGCTGACGATAGAGATGATATAGTTGAAAATAAGTACTTTTTAAAGACTTCCCTGGTGGCACTAGTGGTAAAGAACCCACCTGCCAGTGTAGATAGATGTAAGAGATTCAGGTTTGATCCCTGAGTTGGGAAGATCCCCTGAAGGAGGGCATGGCAACTCAATCCAGTATTCTTGCCTGGAGAATCCCATGGACTGAGGAGAGTTGCAAAGAGTTGGACATGACTGAAGTGACTTAGCACAGCACAGCACAAGTATTTTGAGTGCTACAAAATAAAGCATGTTTTGTGTTCTCTATTCTGCAGTATTGCCAAAGATATATCAGCATTTTTATGATTTGCTCAATGGTCAAGTGAGGAAAAGGAAAAGGAGTTTGGCTTTCATCTCATTCAAATAGAGAAATTATATTTGTAACCAAATGAAGCATGTATAACAAGCCTTCTACCTGTGAATGCCATCAGAACCCATCCCTTACATACTGTGACAGATGTTCAGAGTAGAGAGAAGTGGAAAGTTTTCTATGCAGAGTTTATATTTGGCTGTGTAGTAGCCTTGAAGCAAGTCTCTGATCTTTAGATTTCTCCTGAATAGCATATACCCAAAAAGGGATCAAGGTAGTCATAAAGTTTTTTACAAAAATAACCTGAGAATTTAATGAGAGGTCCCCTTAAAAATTTAAATTTTAACCCTTTCTTAAATAATAGCCCACAGGCCTTCCTCTTTGGCACACAGCCACTGTTATCCCTTCCCAGTCTCTTCAGGGTAATTTATATCTTACTTCATGTCTTTAAAGTATGTTCACTAGCAAATGAAGAAGCCCTTCAGCTCCAGTTCTTTCAGAAGTGCATGCTGCAGTTAAAGTTCCACAGGAAAAAGAATCTAATAAGTAGGTTTTGTGCAGCAAGTTTGCTGGAGAATGCTCTTAGGATCAGCATTTGTAGGGGGCTAAAAGAAGCAGGAGTAGGAAGAAGCAGAAGGTGGCCTCAGATGCAGTGTTGACAAAGGCTTCAGTTTGCAAAGGAGCTTTGGACCCAGCACAATCCTTCCCATATGGGTGTGAAGGAGTTCAGCCTTCATTCCTTTCACATAGACCCATCATTGGATGTGGCTGCCCTTTGAGGATGGTGTGACTTAGGATGAGGGAACATATTTTAGCCAAGAGCAGTCACCAGGAATGGGTACTCAGCTGTGAGTTATCAACCATTATCACCATTGGAGGAGGAAATAGCAACCCACTCCAGTGCTCTTGCCTGGAAAATCCCATGGATGAAGGAGCCTGGTTGGCTGCCATCCATGGGGTCGCTAAAAGTCAGACACAACTGAGCAACTTCACTCTCACTTTTCACTTTCCTGCATTGGAGAAGGAAATGGCAACCCACTCCAGTGTTCTTGCCTGGAGAATCTCATGGACGGAGAAGCCTGGTAGGCTGCAGTCCATGGGGTCGCACGGAGTCGGACACGACTGAAACAACTTAGCAGCAGCAGCAGCACCATTAGTATCTGGGGAGATGAGAGCTTTTCTCCAGTAGGAGACTTCTGGGCATGCATCACCATGTCCACTACTAAAGGGGTGGGTAGATTCTCCTATATGACTGTTGTCACTGTTCAGTCACTACAATGTGACTTGGTCATATTAAGCTGCAACCTCATGCTCTCAAGGTCTGTCTTTGTAACTATCCAGCTGTTTCAGATACCAACCAGTCCTTGCTTAAGCATCCTTACTTCTTCTTATTATTCAATCCCTAAGTCATATCCAACTTTTTGCAACCCCATGGACTTTAGCACACCAGGCTTCCCTATCCTTCAGTGTTTCCCAGAATTTGTTCAAATTAATGTCCATTGAGTCAGTGATGACATCCAACCATCTCATCCTCTTTCATCCCCTTCTCCTCCTGTCCTCTTTCTTTCACAGCCTCAGGGTCTTTCCAGTGAGTCAGTGCTGTGGCCAGCACAGCAGGTAGGGATCAAAAGTGGTTGGCGCACAGTTTGGGAAAAAGAAACTAGAGACAGAATTAAAGTTTTAAAGATGGGACTGGGGGACTCAAGACCTCTTGGGTCAAGAACCCTGTTCCTTGGAGCCACATCACTTTTATTTAGTGTCTTGGCAAGCAGATAGTATCTGTTGTGCGATGATGAAGTCAGCCTCCAGTGTCCCTGGTCACATCTCCCATTTTACTGATTACTGAAACTATCTTTGTTATTTTCTTGTACAAGAGCTATTACCTAGCTGGAGGTCAGACACCCACATATGCCTTTTGAAACCATCTAAGTGTGAGCGCAAGCAGTGTTCTGAACTTGCGCTGACCTGGCATTCCAAGGTCCACACTATGTTTTCTTTAGCTTAGCAGGGCATAACAACCCCAACTAATCAACCCAATGTACTTTTATTTGGGTTATGCTGAACTGCGATATTTTTCTTTTATTCTTTTCCCATGGTGAATTTCTCATTGCTAACCAGAACAACAGGTGGCTGACTATTAACCCCTGCAAGTCGGCCTTTTGCATCAGGTAGCCAAAGCACAGGAGCTTCAGCTTCATCAGTCCTTCTAATGAATATTCAGGGTTGATTTCCTTTAGGATTAACTGATTTGATATCCTTGCAGTCCAGGGTATATCAGTCTTTGATGTCCTTGCAGCCACCACCACAATTCGAAAGTATCAATTATTTGGCACTCAACCTTTTTTTATGGTGTAGCTCTCACATCTGTACATGACTACTGGAAAAACCATACCTTTGACTATATGGACCTTTGTCAGCAAAGTGATGTCTTTGCTTTTTAATATGCTGTCTACATTTATCTTTGGCCACCTGATGTGAAGAACTGACTCATTGGAAAATACCCTGATGCTGGGAAAGATTGAAGGCAGGAGGAGAAGGGGACAACAGAGATGGTTGGATGGTATCACCAATACAATGGACATGAGTTTGAGTAGGTTCTGGGAGTTGGTGATGGACAGGGAAGCCTGGTGTGCTGCAGTCCATGGGGTCACAAGGAGTCAGACATGACTGAGGTACTGAGCTGAACTGAGGTTTATCACAACTTTCCTTCCAAGGAGTAAGTGTCTTATACTTTCATGGCTACAGTCCCTGTCGACAGTGATTTTGGAGCCCCCCAAAATAAAATTTGTCACTGCTTCCACTTTTTCCCTTTCTATTTGCCATGAAGTTATGAGACTGGATACAATGATTTGAGACTTTTTAATGTTGAGTGTCAAGCCAGCTTTTTCATTCTCCTTCACTCCCATCAAGAGACTCTTTAGTTCCTATTTACTTTCTGCCATTAGAGTTTTATCATCTACATATCTGAGGTTGTTGATATTTTTCCTTGCAATCTTGATTCCAGCTTGTGATTCATCCAGTCTGGCATTTCATATGATGTATTTTGCACAGAAGTTAAATTAGCAACGTTACAATATACAGTCTTGTTGTACTCCTTTCCCAACTAGTCAGTTGTTCCATGTCTGGTTCTGTTGCTTCTTGACCTGAATACAGGTTTCTCAAGAGACAGTAAGATGGTCTGGTATTCCCATCTCTTTAAGGATTTTCCACAGTTTGTTGTGAATCACATAGTCACAGGCTTTCACATAGTCAGTGAAGCAGAAGTAGATAATTTTCTGAAGTTCCCTTGTTTTCTCTACGATCCAGTGAATATTGGCAGTTTGAACTCTGGTTCCCCTATCTCTTTGAAACCCAGCTTTTACGTATAAAAGTTCTCAGTTCATGCACAGCTACAGGGTAGCTTGAAGGATTTTGAGCATAACCTTGCTAGCATGTGAAATGAGTGCAATTGAATAGTAGTTGGAACGTTCCTTGGCATTGCCCTTCTTTGGTATTGGAATGAAAACTGACCTTTTCCAGTCCTGTGGCCACTGGTGAGTTTTCCAAGTTTTCTGACATATTGAGTGTAGCACTTTTTTTTACCAGCATCATCTTTTAGGATTTGAAATAGCTCATTCATAGTTTCATCACCTCCACTAGGTTTTTGGTAGTAGTGCTTCGTAAGGCTCACTTGACTTCACACTCCAGAATATCTGGTTGTAGGTGAATGACCACACCATAGTGGTTTCCCAGTCACTAAGACCTTTTTTGTATAGCTCTTCTGTGTATTCTTGCCACATCTTCTTAATCTCTTTTGTTTCTATTAGGTCCTTACTGTTTCTGTCCTTTATCATGCCCATCCTTGCATCAAATGCTCCCTTGATATCTGTAGTTTTCTTGAAGAGCTCTCTAATCTTTCCCATTTTGTTTATTTTCCTCTCTTTCTTTACATTGTTCATTTAAGAGGACTTTCTTGCCTCTGCTTGCTATTCTGTGGAACTCTACATTCAGTTGTGTATATTGTTCCCTTTCTCTCTTGCTTTTCACTTCTCTTCTTTCCTCAGCTATTTGTAAAGACTCCTCTGATAACCACTTTGCCTTCTTGCATTTGTTTTACTTAGGAATGGTTTTAGTCCTGCATCCTGTACAGTGTTACGAACCTCCATCCACAGTTCTTCAGGCAGTCTGTCTACCAGACCTAATCCCTTGAATCTATTTGTCACTTCCACTGTACAAAGGATTTGATTTAGGTCATACCTGAATGGCCTAGTGGCTTTCCCTACTTTCTTCCATTTAAGCCTGATTTTACAATAAGGAGCTGATGATCTGAAGTACAGTCAGCTTCAGGTCTTATTTGTTATGGACTGTATAGAGCTTCTCCAATTTCAGCTGCTAAGAACATAATCAGTCTCATTTTAGTATTGACCATCTGGTGAGGTTCATGTATAGAGTCACCTCTTGGTTTGCTGTATAAGGATGTTTGCTCTGACTTCAGTGTGTTCTCCTGATAAACCTCTGTTAGCATTTACCCTGCTTCTTTTTATACTCCAATACCAAATTTACCTGTTATTCTGGGTTATCTTGGCTTCCTACTTTACCATGCCAATCCTTTGATGAGAAACACATCTTTTTTGATGTTAATTGTAGAAGGTCTTGTAGGTGTTCATAGAACCAGTCAACTTCAGCTTCTTCAGCACTAGTGTTTGGGGCATAGACTTGGATTACTGTGATGTTGAATGATTTGCGTCGGAAATGAACTGAAATCATACTGTCATTTATGAGGTTGCACCCAAGTGCTGCATTCCAAACTCTTTTGTTCACTAGGAGGGCTACTTCTAAGGGATTCTTGTCCACAGTACTAGACCAATTCAGGATAATGGTCACGTGAATTTAACCCACCCACCCTTGTGCATTTCAGTTCACAGATTCCTAAGATGTCGATGTTCAGTCTTGCCATCTCTGCTTGACCACATCCAAATTACCTTGATTTACCTAATATTCCAGCTTCCCATGCAATATTGTTTTTTATAGCATCAGACTTTACTTTCACCACCAGACACATCCACAACTGAGCATCATTTCTGCTTTGGTTCAGCTGCTTCATTCTTTCTGGAGCTATTAGTAATTGCCCTCTGCTGTTACCCAGTAACGTGTTGGATACCTTCTGACCTGGGAAGAGGGTATCGTTTTCCGGTGTCATATCGTTTTGCCTTTTCATATTGTTCATGGGATTCTCCTCATAAAAATACTGGAGTGGGTGGCCTTTTTCTCCTCCAGTGCACCATATTTTGTCAGAACTCTTCACTGTGACCCACACATCATGGGTGGCCCTGGATGCTATGGCTCATAGCTTAATTGAGTTACACATGCCCCTTTGCCACAACAGGCTGTGCTCCATGAAGTGGAGATTCTCCTGTACATTGATTTCAAAATAGGAATGTTTAACCATATTGTTCCAACTTTCAGTGAGCACGTATTTTTACATCTTGCTAAATCTAACACATTTTTTCCAAGTTGATACTAATGAGAAGACTGAAAACAACAATTATCATGCCCTATCTCCTGGTCCTCTACTGTTACTCCTTAGTCTGTGAAACAGCATAAGTCATCATTGAGCTACTCCTTTGGAGGTCTCATTACTGACCATCACTTCTCTTACTTAAATACTGAGTAAATTCTCTCCTTTCCCATTTGTGGCCTCTTCACCTCCCCATCCTAACCAGAGGGGAGCTTTTCTGTGTCAGTGAAGGCATCAAGGTTTTTCTTGGAATGTAAAGAATAAGTTACTCTTGATGGCCAGTCAGCAGTATGAGAATGCAGAGGTGATGTCTAGTAAGAAACTTGATGTACAAAATCTCTATGTTGTTGAAAGTGTTAGTTGCTCAGTCATGTTTGACTCTTTGTAGCCCCATGGATCTTAGCCCACTGGGCTTCTCTGTTCATGGTATTTTCTAGGCAAGAATACTGGTGTGGGTTGCCATTTCCTACTCCAGGGGATCTTCCCAACCCAGCGATCAAACCTGGGTCTTCTGCATTGCAGGCAGATTCTTTACCGTCTGAGCCACCAGAGAAGCCCCACAAGTCCTTGTAACTGTCTTCGTTACTAAAAACACATTTGAGTGCTGTTAGCCACAGTGAAGGACACATTTGTGAGTTGAAGAATACAGATAATCCTAATGGTGACCCTGATAATCGTGTATCAAGTGCCATAGCTTCTGTCTAGGAGGTCTGACACCTCTCATGTGTCAGCTTGTTCTCAGCATAACTTAGTCATTCTCACTAATCTCTGACACATTTCTCTTTTGCTTTTTTGGTATTGTACGTAGTTTCATTTGTTGGTTCACAATTTTAAGAGCTAACCACACAATTCTAGTTTAGCAAATGAAAAGAACATAGGTCCTAGAATCAGCCAAAGAACAATTTCCTTTTGAGAATACTCAAAAGTTTTCAGAAGTTTTGAGTTTTTGAAAAGCAGAGCCCAGTCCCCTTTGCCAGCCCATGACTTAATGAGAGTTTTTGGATACTCCCAAGGTAGCTCACAAAATGCTCTGCAAAAGAATATCTGAAACAGTGCATTCTCCTGACTTACAAGGAAGTGCTACTCAGAGCCCCTTCAGTAACTTTCTTATGATATTGGATCAAACACAAAGGATCATCATTCAAGTCAGACTCCCATCTTAGAATTTAACAGTCATACTAAGAGATGGATTCTGGTTAGTTATAGAGACCCAAAAGCAAGTGCTGCTAAATGTGGTATTTTAGCTTGTGGATTTTAGTTCTGATTTTAATAAGTAACTGGGATATGACTATGCTCTATTTTTGCCCTGTTCAGCTCTGAATCACACCCGCTATGTGCTTGAATTACACTGGTCATTTAGTAAACTACATGGTTTTCCCTGAAAAATATCATAGGGGGAACTTAGTTTGCATTGAGCAGCTCATAAAATTACATTTCTAAACACACACACACACTCACACTGACACACTTGAAATTTGCTTCCTTCTAAAAATTATACTGATAATTTCTATTAGCAGAGACTTTATCTCTCTCCACTTTCCATTATATTTTCAACCATTAAAACCTCCTCTTTTTACATAGAGGAATTTAACTCAATCTCCAACTTTCAATACTATTTTGTACCCACCATTTTCTGGAACTCCAGCTTCCTAGCATTTGGGGAACACATGTATACCTGTGGTGGATTCATTTTGATATTTGGCAAAACTAATACAATTATGTAAAGTTTAAAAAGAAAAAAAAAAGATTTATTAAAATACTGTTATATACTTAATGGTTATCCAACTGTTATTAAGGGAAGCCTATAAAGTCTTCCCTGGTGGCTCAGATGGTAAAGCATCTGCCTACAATGCGGGAGACCTGGGTTCGATCCCTGGGTTGGGAAGATCCCCTGAAAAAGGAAATGATAACCCACTCCAGTACTCTTGCCTGGTAAATCCCATGGACGGAGAAGCCTGGTAGGCTATAGTCCACGGGGTCACAAAGAGTCAGACACGACTGAGTGACTTCACTTCACTATAAAGTCTTCACTCAACAGGAGTAGATCTAATTCCAGAAGGTGGGATGGAATAGATTGTTCTAGTGGTAACAAGGCAATATACAATTGCCTTTATAATATTATATCAAAAGAAAGGAACAAAAGACAGCATTGTCATTGTTCAGTTGCTCAGTCTTGTCTTTTTGTGACCCAAGGACTGCAGCATACCAGGCTTCCCTGTCCTTCACCATCTCCTGGAATTTGTTCAAATCAATGTCCATGGAGTCAGTGATGCCATCCACCATTTGATCCTCTGTCATCCACTTCTTTTTCTCACTCTTTCCGCATCAGGGTCTTTTTCAATGAATCAGCCCTTCACATCAGATGGCCTAAGTATTGGAGCTTTAGCTTCAGCATTAGTCTTTCCAATGAATATTCAGAGTTGATTTTCTTTAGGATTGACTGATTTGATCTCCTTGCAGTTCAAGGGACTCTCAAGAGTCTGCTCTAGCACCACAGTTTGAAAGCACTAGTTCTTGAGCACTCAGCCTTCTTTATGGTCCAACTCTCACATCCATACATGACTATTGGAAAAACCATAGCTTTGACTAGATGGACCTTTGGCAGCAAAGTAATGTCTCCTTTTTTAATATGCTTTCTAGGTTTGTCATAGCTTTTCTTCCAAGGAGCAAGTGTCTTTTAGTCTCATGGCTGCAGTCACCATCTGTGGTGATTTTGGAGCCCAAGAAAATAAAGCCTCTCACTGTTTCCATTGTTTCCCCATATATTTGCTATGAAGTGATGGGACTGGATGCTGTGATTTTAGTTTTTTGAATGTTGAGTTTTAAGCCAGCTTTTTCACTCTCCTCTTTCATCTTCATCAAGAGGCTCTTTAGTCCCTCTTTGTTTTCTGCCATAGGGTGGTGTCATCTGCATATCTGAGGTTATTCATATTTCTCCCGGCAATCTTGATTGCAGCTTGTGCTTCATCCAGCCTGGCATTTCACATGATGTACTTCTGCATAGAAGTTAAATAAGCAGGGTGACAATATATGGCCTTGACACACTTCTTTCCCAGTCTTAAACCAGTCCATTGTTCCATGTCTGTTTCTAACTGTTGCTTCTTAACCTGCAGGTTTCCCAGGTGGCAGGTAAGGTGGTCTGATATTCCCATTTCTTTAAGAATTTTCCACAGTTTATTGTGATCCACATAGTCAAAGGCTTTAGTGTAGTCAATGAAGCAGAATTACATTTTTTTTTAAAATTTTCTTGCTTTTTCTATAATTCAACGGATGTTGACAATTTATCTCTGCTTCCTCTGCCTTTTCTAAATCCAGCTTGTACATCTGGAAGTTCTCAATTCATGTACTGTTGAAACCTAGCTTGGAGGATTTTGAGCATTACCTTGCTAGCATGTGAAATGAGTGCAACTTTAGTATGGATATATAGTAAAGAAAAAAATGTGAAAAATATGTGAAGTAAAGAAGTACTAAAATTAGAGAAGTCTGGACCAATTGTCACTTGTAACTAAAAAGACACAACATGAGCAGAAGAAAAAGCAGCAGTTCAAACCAGAAACCACCTTCAAGAGCCACATGCAAATAAACATTTTTGTAGTTTTTACATATATTTGCATCTGCAGTAACTGCATAGTAACATAGACTTCATTCTTATTTGATATGTGTGGTCTCTCATCTTATAGTTTTACAGAGACATAGGCATGTTTATAGATTAGTATATAAACCAAATGAATTCCACATGACTGTTTTAGTCAAGATTTGATGTTTAAAGTGAGAAAGAAAATACTATATGGAATGATTCCTGAGCATCTCTTTTTTATACATGTGAATATACTGCATGCTACACAAACAACAGTAATGTTTGTCACTATTAGAGATACATTTCCCCCACTTTTCCTTTCCTCCTTTATTCTATTAGCTGTGTATGCATAATTCCAGCATAACTTGTATCTGGTGTCTATGAGCACATCACTTTTATAAGCAGAAGATTTTAAGAGGAAAGGAGAGACTACTATAAATATATACATGTATATACATGTATACTATATGTATATCATTATAATAATATATGTATATAGCAAGATATGATAAAACAGACAACACAATCTAATATTAATAACTAGTAACTTCAGAAAGTTTAGCAATTATTCAGTTATATGTCATTTGGTTCCTTAAATAGATTTTATACATTCATTAATATTAAAATTTAAGAGATCTGATTTTTCTTTATTGACATACCATAATCCTAGTTACTCTTACCTTAAAATGACACGAGAGATGAAAGACATGGAATATGTGTTCAAAGGGGTCATGAACAAATGAGAAATACAGGAAATAGTAACCATGACTTTGATGTATCTTTAGGTATTGCAGTTCATTTAAAATGAGAAAACAGTTAGATTTAACACCAGAAGGAATGTTTTACCCAACTCTGTAAAATTATCAGTTTGTACTTTGTGAAAATTTGAATGTATTTACCTTTTTAGGAAGCAGTAAAAATTGTTTCTTTTTTTATAGTATTACCTATTAAAATGTGATTTTCTTATTTTTTTTAATATGGATGGTTTGTAGTTTTATTTTCATTCTAGATGAGAAGGCAGTATAGTATATGTGATTCATGATTTTAACCACAGCGACTTTTAAATTTTATATCTTGATTGTATTTCACAACTCTGCTTCTCAGTTTACATTTCTTTTGAATGCAGCTCTAGTCTAATCAATAGATACCCAAATGATTTTCTTTTAAATCCACTTTTGGGAAGCTTTTTAATCACATTGTTTTTATTGTCATCTCTGTCTTCCATTTTTATTAATCAATATGTAAAACTTAAAAGTTGTTCATGATGTCAGATTACTGAGGTTCATAATGAAATGGAGTATCTGTGTGTATATGTGTATTCATATATATGTGTGTGAATATATGTGTAAGTGCATGCTAAGTCACTTCAGTCATGCCCATCTCTTTCAGACATGTACATGTACATGTACAGTCCATAGGACTACAGTCCACCAGGCTCCTCTGTCCATGGAATTTTCCAGGTATGAATACTGGAGTGGTTTGCCATGCCCACCTCCGGGGGATCTTCCCAACCAAGAGATCGAAACTGCCTCTCCTCAGCTCCTACATTGCAGGTAGATTCTTTACCCTTGAGCCACTTGAGGAAGCCCATATATATTTATGCATATTATCTATATAGCTATATCCATGTATTTTATCCCAAGAAATTCATTATCTTACAGATAACTTCTGCATATGAGGAATGGGATCTCATCTATGAAAATTTATTTTTATATACCAGTTTCTTATATTTTAAGGAATTCCAGTTCTAACTACCTTGGCTTGTGGTTACTTGACTCTTGATGGCTTAAAAATTATTTTTACTCTGTAGTGACAATTTTTCTAAAACACAAAGATATCATGTGACCCCTTTATGTCCCAAATCCTATGGGATAGGCTTTTAAACTTTGTAGTGTGTCCATAAAGGAGGGAATCTTTTGTTTTCAGCATTTATCCTCCCATGCAAAGTAACAACGCTTTGATTTTTCCTCTGTGATTTTCCCTTTCTGCAATGCAAGCTGTCTTGGAACACATGTCCTATGAGATATCAAGTCAAATTATATGTTGTGCTCCCAAAGGAGGGAGTCTGTGGTTTTCATCAGACCACGATCAATCCCCACTTGCTCAGCAAAGGCAGTTTGTGTGTGTGTGTATTTATTCCTCTCACAATACATGCAGCCTTTTTGGGGTTGGCTACGTGTCTCTCACTAGTGAAACCACTCTCTACATTCTGGAAATTTAGATTTTAAGAGAAATAAATGGAAAAGAGTTGAAGCAATTGAGTCTGGCATCCTAGAGTGTTCTTTAGTTCTGGTTACTTTTCACCTCTCAGTAAATCCTTTCATCTTAATTATTTCTGTGGATTAGGTCTTTAGCTTTTATCTGAGAGATACAGCAGATAGTACCAATTGGGTTTTTTTTTGTTGTTGTTGTTTTTGCATAAGTAAAAGGGTCAGTTGCTGTTGTTCATGATCAAAGGATGCGTGTCAATCCAGAGTTAATGATGGGCACTTTGCTTACCTCTCTTGCTCTATTTTGTACCATTCCAGAAAAGCTCCTCTGGTAGTTCTTACTCATCCTGATGCCTTATTATTGAGTAATTGTTTTGCCTGGAATGTCTCTCCTGGCTCCATTCTCCTTTATGTGCCTAGCTAATTCTTATCTTCTCCTCTTAGAATTGTTTCCTTTGCAAAGCCTTCCCTATGGTCCTTACCTCCCCCTCACATTAGAGTACTTCTAACAGGTACTTCTTTCCTCTATTCCAATTGTGGGCAAGTTGTACATACTTTAATCATAGCAGTAATAATGTAGGTAACTGCTTACTCCCTAATCAGCCTCCTCCAACAGAAATTTTGCTCCAGAAGTGGTTCAATACCTAAATATTTGTGTCTTCAAGACCCACCATAAAATCTCCTAATGACAAATATAATGCAGTGTTTGTTAAATAACTGAGTGGGTAAACTCTTGTTTAAAAAGAAAAAAAGCACAGAAAGTTCTGATATATTGTGATTACTCTCTGTTAGAAAGCTCTGATATACTTTTCTCTAATCTTGGAGTTGTCCTTTATATGTCAGTTAAAATTTAACATTGACTTGCAGATGCAAATCAAGGGACATTGGTACATATCTTATGCTTGAGAGTAGTAAATAAGTCTGACTATCTATCATCATTAAAAGTTTGTAGCATTATTGCCCAAACTGTGGTGCTTTTGAAAGAGAAAGAGGGCTTGTTGTGCCAGGGTTACTGGTATAAATTGGCATTGTTCCAGCTGAATTAAAATACTAAGTCATTTCAGTTACAATTAAAGGACTAGATGGTGAAGACCCAGAGAAGTCAGTGTTTCTATGGTCCTTATTTTGATGGCTTCAGCATGTCCTGAAAGAGGATTTTTTTTTTTTTTTTAATTCTACATCTTCAGTCTGAGTATGAAAGATATACTTAATGGGTAATTTCTTTAGTTGTAACTTATTTTGTTTGTAAGTTCAACATCTATCTGGATGATTTGAAAGACAGGAGTCAACCCCAATTCCCACCATCTTTACTTCAGACAAGCCTGTTTATGAAAGTTATTTTAATGGTATTATTTATAAAGACTTTTGTTTATTTCAAAGACAGTAAGAATATTGGTTTGTAGTATCTCTTTTCAGGTCCTTTTCATTCCTTTTCTTGGGTTTTAGCTATTTTTTAATATCAGTTGGCTTGCAGCCCTACTTTAATGAGTTGAGTAAAGATTTATCCTGAAATTCGGCACTACTCAATCTGTTATTAATGCAGAGCTGAGGGGTCCTTGGGGTGCAGAGAACCATGAACTCAGACTTCCAAGCACTTAACTAAAAATGCTTTAAGCATCCCTTGCCCTCTAGTCTTCTCTGTCTCTGTCCACAGTCCACATTCCTGCCCTAGTTTCGAATGAAGTCTGTGAAAAAAATAGACTTGACATTGACTTTACTCTTTGTCCAAATTCAGTGCTTGAAGAAACATGTCTAAGAGTATTCTGATGAACTTTCCATTGACATTTAAAATCCACTAGACACTATTCTATCCCCAAGAGGAGCTCTGCCATTGGGGCTAAAATCTAATTTGACTGTCACAAAATGTAGAATAAATTTGGAGATTAAAAATAAAATAAAGATCTTTAACTCTCTGGTTAGCAATAATATTGTCTCCGAATAGCAGTCATCCTTTCTCAAGCATATGCAATAGGGCCCTGTAGGAAATCCATGTAATCTTTGAAAGAAATAAATGTTACTAGTCCAATAATACCAGAAGGAAATATAGAGTACTGTGAGGTTGAATACCAGAGTGGATATATTTGTCTTTGGTGGCCCAGTGGAGGGTAAAAGCAAGAGCATAAACATTAGGAAAAATAAAGCCTCCATCCGTCCAGGGACATCAGGGAAGCTGAAAAGCCTCGTGAATGTCCCTGGTGGAGGCAAACTAGATTGGCATTATCTACATGGCATGTATCTCCTGGATACTGGAAGGAAAAGGAACAACCAGGGGTGGGCCCAGAAATGGTAGAAAAGACAGTGGCTCAGGATAGGAAATGCAAGAGACATGGGTTAGTTATGGGTTCTATCTGTGGGTCAGGAAGATCCCCTGTAGGAGGGCATGGCAACCCACTCCAGTATTCTTGCCTGGAGAATCCCAAGGACAGAGGAGCGTGATAGGCTATGGTCCAGTGGGTTGCAAAGAGTCAGATACAACTGAAGTGACTGAGCACTCATGCTTGCAGGTTAGAAAAAGCTGAGAGTATATCTAGCTGCCCTGAAGACTCAGCACATAATATGCAGGCCTAGGAAACTTAGGAGACTGAAAATCAAGGTGTATCCCCCAAAGTTTCATACCCAAGGATGGAAAAGGTAATGTTGCTGCCATGGTTGTTATGAGAGAATAGATCTTTTTAAACTAATAAAACTTCCTAATTCTGTGATTATCTCCTTTGATTTTAATGTATGTGCTATTGATATTTTGATACGGATCTTGTTAATTATGATTTTTTGTAATTTACTGCCATGATGCTGGATTAAAAAATAATACACAAAATAAGTATATTTGAAAGTTATTTGATGTCAAGGTTGCATTTATTTTTTGTTGAAGTGTAGTTTATTTACACTAGTATGTAGTTTCAGGTTGTAGAGCATAGTGATTCAATATGTTTGTAGATTATATTTCATATAAGGGCTTCCAGGTGGCGCTAGTGGTGAAGAACCCCCTTGCCAGTACAGGAGACATAAGAGACACAGATTTGATCCCTGGGTTGGGAACATTCCCTGAAGGAAGGTATGGCAACCCACTCCAGTATTCCTGCCTGGAGAATCCCATGGAAAAGAAGAGCCTGATTGGCTACAGTCCATAGGATCACAAAGAGTTGGATACAACTAAAGTGACTCAGCATGTACACATTTCATATAAGATGCTGCAAATTAATGGTAGGTTGCTTTCTTAATGAAAACTTTCCCATAGAGTAAAATGTCTCCAAGAAGTTCAAAATCCTATGAAATGCTAATTACAACTTACAGCATGCTCTTTCTGTCCATAATAAAAGGTGCTAGAATGAAAGGACCATTTGTACTGTAATTTGCCTCTGCTACAATGAATAATTAATACAATTGTGAGCATATCAGAAGCTCTCTATAAGTATTAAATGAACAACATAATTATATGGAGTAAGTTGGAACAGTGTCTCAGTTTAACAAGATTATCCATACATGTAAATTGTGTGCAATATTCCAGACAATTTTGTAAGTAACATGGACGCAAATGTAAGTCAAGATTTTTCTAGTTGAGCTTTTTTTTTTTTAACTATAAAGAAAGGTAGATTGAAGAAAAAGGAAATAAAAATACTTTGCTAAATGCAATAAAAAATTGTGTCTAAGAAAGAGAGGTTTTATAGAGGAAGTCTATACAAGGCAAAGTCTGTGTTAGGCAAAAATAGGGCTAGAAAAAGCTTTATAGAGTAAATAAGCACTTGCTCCTTAGAAGGAAAGCTATGAGAAAACTAGACAGCATATTAGAAAGCAGAGACATCATTCTGCTGACAAAGGAGCCTATAGTCAAAGGTATGGTTTTCCAGTAGTCATGTACAGATGTGAGAGTTGGATTATAAGGAAGACTGATCACCAAAGAATTGATGCTTTTGAAATATCATGCTGGTAAAGACTCTTGAGAGTCCCTTGGACTGCAAGGAGAGTCAATCCTAAAGGAAATCAACCCAGAATATTCACTGGAAGGACTGATGCTGAAGCTGAATCTCAAATATTTTGGTCACCTGATGCGAGGAGCCAACTCATGGGAAGAGACCCTGATGCTGGGAAAGATTGAAGGAAAAAGGAGAAGGAGACAGCAGAGGCTGAGATGGTTAAATAGCATCACAACTCAATAGACATGAATTTGAGTAAATTTCAGGAGATAGTGGAGGACAGAGGAGCCTGGCTTGCTGCAGCCCATTGGGTCACAAAGAGTTAGACACAACTGAGTGACTGAACAACAGCAACAAAGAATTATGAAGAAAGAAGAGTCATTATACCATCAAGAATAGGATGAGGGTATTTTGGATGGAATGAGGAATCTACTCAGAAACAATGAGCAAAATAGCAGTATGAGTTCCTGAAGTACAGATAAATCAGCATTGCAATGAGTCTGAAGATTATCCTCAAGAGGAAGAAAAAGGAGCAGATCATGGAGAATCTTCTGTGTTATGATGAGGAACTTGATTTGGGGACATTCACAATGGAAAGCTATTAAAATGTGGACATTTGAGAGAAGGGCATCTGTCTTTTAATTTTTAAATCCCTAGAGTTTTAAACAGTGTGTGGTACATAGATTAGTTACAGATTTTTATTTATTTATTTTTGTTATTTGTTACTAGTGATTGAAGAAGTGGCTAGGTGCCTAGATCAATTTGCATTGGAGTGATGCCATTAGATGTATATGTTAAAATCAATCTACATGACTATAAGATATATAGTGGGAATTTTTAAACCCAGAAATAGGGAAAACAGATAAAATGGTAATAAAATAGACCTTGTGAGATATAAGATTGTGAATTAAGGTAATATCAATGAGGTGGTCAAAAGAGCATGGATTTGTGACATGTTGAAGAAATATAGAAATTGTATTTGCTAATTTTTTTGGAAATGAAATCATGAAGAGAAAGGGAAGCAGAGGGTAATTCAAATTTTATGAACTAAATAACTAAATCATTTTGGTTATCACCATCTTCAGTAGGGATTACAAAGGCTTGGGGTGGAGGAAAAGTTCAGTTTATGTCATTTGTTGAAATGTAGTACTTGTGCTATATTGGAACACAAAAATCAGATATTTATTTGGTAAATCTGAATGGAAACCAGAGATTGCTCCTGAAAATCCCTATTTGTGTTTAAATGTACCAATTTGCAAGTGGCAACATGACCGCTTTGCATCCTGATTATAACTTATGATTTTACTGAGCAGCTTCGTGTATATTGGACTGGACACCTATCTGTAGAGATAAGCTAGGTCTTCTGGAGATTAGCAGATACTTATCCAGGTCAAAAAATGTGGATTCTGAACTTTCAAAAATAAAACTGATTAAACATCCTGTACCCAGATATTCTAGAAATAATTAGATATAAATTAAATCCTTGCACTAATCCCTGATTTGTGCACTTACTTTTCTATTCAAGCCAGTTACTTTATTTAGGTGCTCAACAATTCTATACCAGGTATGCTCTTTGTACAGTTTCTTTTTCTGTCGCATCTTTGTGCTTTGAACTGCTTTGTAATTTCAGTGATGATACAAGCCTATAAACAACTTAAGACTTCCTCTTGTCAAGAATTTGAAATCATTGTGAAAATTCAAGGAGAGGATGAGGAAAGGACACAAAAGATACAATAAAAGAATTAGAAGACAAAGTCTAGTTTTTTAAAAAAAATGTTAAGTGCTTCGAACAGACAGGAGTAACTTCAGATAACTTGGAAATGCTTTGCTGGGGAATCATAAGTGTTATTCAGACAATATGAAAAAGAGAGGCTGCCACTAAAGCTTGGGATGTTATTTTCTTTACTTTCACAAGGATTTCCTTGGATTCTTTTTTGTGCTAACATTATAATATCACATTAAAAACATTAGTCACACTTTATGGAGGCATTTATGGATAAAATATAGAGAAATTATTCTAATTTATGTAGACATTTATAGCAAAAAAACAAAAAAAATGAACTCAGTTACTAAAGAAGCACAATGCAGAGCTGCATAACTTAAATTTGTATTATGATTTTCAATAAACAGATTTTTGCATAGGAATAGACTTTGAATCAGTAGCAATTATATATTATTTTTGCATATTTGTATGAGCAATAGCACAATAAGCTTAGATCTTAAAATTTCTGTGAATAACAGCTCAAGATTGTGTGCTACGGCAGAATAGCAATAATCATATCAGTGTCAGTACAAAACAGAATTTGAGATCTAGCAATATCTTACTACAATGAGCTTGCTGCATTTAGGAGGTATACTTCTGAGATTCAGTGAGTCCCACTGTAGTCAAAGCACTAAATATTTGAAAAAATGATACCATTAACCTTACTACTGTACATAAATCCACAGATTTGTGCATATGATTGTTAACAGAATGTATAGTCATAAGGGAGAAGAAGCTTTATCTTAGGTTTTGTCTTGCTATATAACATTTTTCTTAATTTTTTATAGTAATAGGAGTTTGCTTCTTCATTGTTTGTTTTTCATTTCATACCCACTTGTGTATCTGATGGACATTAAGAATACTTCCCCTTAGAAGATGTTAGTATGAACTCTGTTTTGCTTAAAATGTGAGAGAGATCACAGAAGCTTCCAAAGCCTATCCAAAGAAATAAGATCAATAATTTTTTAATTATATCTTTTTCTTTATGTGTTAGAATTCCCCCTCATCAGATTATTTCTGTCTTCTCAATCAGTTTTCAAATATCTCATCTAGAGCAGTCTTCTTTTACAGTCATATTGTGGGTGTGATTTTTGAAGTGGGATTTGGAATTGCTGTATGTCCAATCCTGATGTTTTCGCTCATATTTCATAGTATCATCTGAGACCAAACTGTGTTTTTAAGATGACATGAGTTAAAAAATTCCACACAATGTGGACAACTCTGAGAGTTAAAGAGTCCAGGAGGACCTAGTTAGAGGAGGGCTGCCATGATTTGTAAGATTTACTTTGAGGAGCTTGATCAGGTTCTCATAATAAATAGCAGACAAAAATCCCTTCCTGCTTCTGGTAGGGGGAGAGGAAAGGAAAAATTTTGAAACATATGAAAACACTCCATTGTTCTTAGCAAGGATTGACCTCAGGAGAAGCCAGTTAACCAGAGCTTTACTGGGGTATTATAAAAGCCTATATGTCATAGGGGAAGGGAAATACCCAAATCCATTCCCACTTAAGGGGGGAGGAAAAAAAAAAAACAGAAATACATGTGAATTTCGTAGACTACAGACAGAGAGTTACTGAAAGGCTGAAACCTAATTGTAGGACTATAGAAAGCTTCCCTTCCCTTCCCTCACCTAAATATCACATAATAAAAGCCTAATTATAGTAGTTCCTTTTACCTAGCACTGTCCAACTCTTTGTGACCCCAAAGACTACAGCATGCCAGGCTTCCCTGTCCTTCACTATCTCCTGGAGTTTGCTCGAACTCATGTCCATTGAATCAATGATGCCATCCATCCATTTCATCTCATATCATCCCCTTCTCCTCCTACCTTCAGTCTTTCCCAGCATCAGGGTCTTTTCCATTGAGTTGGGTCTTTGCATCAGGTGGCCCAAATACTGGCGCTTCACCTTCAGCATCAGTCCTTCCGATGAATATTCAGGGTTGATTCCCTTTAGGGTTGACTGGTTTGACCTCCTTGCAGTCCAAGGGACTCTCAAGAGTCTTCTCCAGAACCACGTTCAAAAACATCAATCTTTGGTGCTTAGTTTTTTTATGGTCCAAATCTCACATCTGTACGTGACTACTGGAAAAACCATAGCTTTGACTCTGTGGACCTTTATTTGCAAAGGGGTAGGTCTGCTTTTTTAATACACTGTCCAGGTTTCTCATAGCTTTCCTTCTAAGGAGCAAGCATCTTTTAATTTCATGGCTGCAGTCACCATCCACAGTGGTTTTGGAGCCCAAGAAAATAGTCTGTCACTGTTTCCACTTTTTCCCCATCTACTTGCCATGATGAAGTGATGGGACCAGATGCCATGTTTTAGTTTTTTGAATGTTGAGTTTTAAGCCAATTTTTTCACTGTCCTATTTCACCTTCATCAAGAGGCTCTTTAGTTCCTCTTTGCTTTCTGCCATTAGGGTGTTATCATCTGCATATCTGAGGTTGTTGTAAAGGCAAAATTATATGTTATATGAGCATGAATAAAAATCTGTGCTATTTAAGTCTTATTACAAATTCCCTCAGCTAAAGAGACAAAGCTGTGAACTATTACAGGCAATATCATTAAATCCTAGTGATATTTATGGCTTTTTCACAAAGCCAGTCAGATATGCTGCTGTTACATTTCCTCCCCCAACCTGTATTCTGTGAATGCATAGGCACATGTGTGCACATGTATGCACACACACACACACACACACACACACACTCACACACACTTACAGATAGCCCATACAAATAACACTTATAAAAAGGACAGCATTGCACACCCAGGCAGAAGTTAGAACAAGGTAGGTATAGAATAGATATTTAGCCTTATGCTTCCTAATGAAATAAACTGTTAAATTGCTCCAAAAATGCTCATAATGCACAGTTTCCTTGATTGTTTCAGAGGAACCCTAATATTGTGATGAAAGTAGTTTTTTAAAACAATGTAGTTTTTTAAAAATTTTATTTTATTTTTAAACTTTACAATATTGTATTAGTTTTGCCAAATATCGAAATGAATCCGCCACAGGTATACCTGTGTTCCCCATCCTGAGCCCTCCTCCCTCCTCCCTCCCCATACCATCCCCTGGGTCGTCCCAGTGCACCAGCCCCAAGCATCCAGTATCATGCATCAAACCTGGACTGGCGACTCATTTCATACGTGATATTATACATGTTTCAATGCCATTCTTCAAAATCTCCCCACCCTCTCCCTCTCCCACAGAGTCCATAAGACTGATCTATACATCAGTGTCTCTTTTGCTGTCTCGTACACAGGGTTATTGTTACCATGTACTTTTAATAAGACATGCCCGTATCACTTTGTATTAGTGATTATACATAGTCTCATTGTTCACTTGTATTTGTTTTAAAATTTAGAAGAGCCACCGGTTTGCAAGGAAGAAATAATGTCAATTCAAATTTGGGTTAAGGCCAAGTTTTACAAATGACAAACTTGCTGGCAGCAAATTTAGCAGCAGAAAGTACATCCTAGTACAGAGGAGAAGTGTCACATCTATCTTTAGTATGAACATTCAGTGGCTGTGCTGTCTGTAGATATAGTAGCTAGAAAAAAAAAAGATGCAATCTCAAAAAATAAAGAGTAGGGTAGAAACCAAGGGAAACCAAGGAGTTACATCAAAGAAATACCTGGCAACCTGTAGTTATATATGATTGAAGAAATATGCAAAAAATCAATTTTATGATAAATCATGACAAAAGCTCTGGGAGTCATGAAGTGTGCCTGTTGTTGGTAGGAAAGCCATGTATATGAAAAATTGATGCTTGCAAAGAGGCAAGAGTAAGATAAGACGTTGAGGCAAGTCCACAAAACATGAGACATAATATACTTCAGATGAATTAGACTTGAAACAGTAGAATGCACCAAGTGATTAAAATAATTAAAGTGGAGCAATTGAGATGTAAAGATGAAGGTGAATGCCTCACTGAAAGCAGCGTAGCATCCATTCTCCCAGTCAAGGATGCAGAGCAGCCTCTGTCCTGAGAGAGAAGAAGCTTGGTGCCAAGTCTTCACCCCAGGCTGCCTAGCAACCAGCTCTGCTAGGGAGGGCAGTGCCTAAGTTAATCTCTTTGGTAAGCATTTGTAGCTATTAATTTAATTAGCAAATGCAGCGTAGCATGAATGATCCTGGTGCAATAGCAAAATATTAATGAGGATTTTGAAATTCTAACCTTGAATAGGCATATTGGAGACTGTTCCCTAGTCATCTCAGGCCAGTGGAAACTCATTTAAAAAAAGTAATGCAGAAAACTTTCTATGCTGCAATCAGGTTCTGTGGGGTTTCAGAAAGAGAGTACAATTTAAATTTTCTTCTTTCTTTTCATTGCACAGAAACTTGTTGTCTTGCTTTGAAAGTGGAGATAGAATGAGGTTTTTTTCTAACTCTGAAATTGTGTTACTCCCAAATACCATCCCCCACCAGTATCCCAGTTTTAATTTTACTGTTTCTTAGAAGACCATGGTTTTACCAACATAACTGTCTTCAAGACAAACTGTATCAGGTATCTTTCAAAGGCTATTAATGCTTCTCTTGTTAGCTGGCTAGAAAGGCAACTGTTCAGTGATAACAAGAAATGTTTTATGGCTTTAACTCCAGGGCTGAGTGTTCTGTCCCCTCAAGGCTCCTGCCCAGACCTTTCCATTTCAATTTTGTGAAAGACAGTTGTGTTTCAGATGTTTCAGAAAGTCAAGTTCCACCAAAGGCAGATTACCTAGCATTTTATGTACTTTGTAACAACTTTTTCCTCTGGCAAAGTGCCTTAATGAGGTACTGGATCTTGACCTTGTAAAAAACAGTGTGTAATAAAGCTTAAATGTTGTCTCAAGCTTTAACGAAGATACACTGGGGAAAAAAATTTTTTTAAACCTCCAAAATCCTTTCTTTTGCTCCTCTTTTTTTTTTCTTTTCTAGTTGGAGAGTGAAATTCAACTGATTTCTAGTTTCTGCAAAGAAAACTAGTTATTTGCTCTTTTTTTCCCCCTCTGGCTACTACTGTGAGAATGATGCCTTTCCATTTTATGTGAGAATCTGAAGTTCAAAATTAGTTCTGTGGGATACTTGTGAACTGATTATGAACAAGGTCAAGGATGTTAAATGCCTGGAGAAAAATCTTAGGTCAAAAACAAAGGGAAAAACAATAATTACAGTAGCAGAGATGTTTATTTAAAATCATGAACTCAATGTTTTATCTCTGAACATGTAACTCTTACGTGGACAGGAAGGAAATGTATGTGTGTGTGCACACGCGTGCGTGCGTGTGTGTGTGTGTGTGTGTGTGTGTTAATTAATTTACAGTTATAAGAACAGAGCTATTTATCTGGAACTGACTCATCTGGCTTCAATTCTTTACAAACAATGTATTAAAAAAGAAGGCATAGAGACAAACAACTCAGTGTTTCTCAAGCACCAGTTTGGCCAGATGAACAATCAAATCAACTTATTTTTTGTGTCCAAATTGGAAATTATGGTTCCAAAATGGAAATTCTTATCTAGGAATGTAATTGTATGAAACATTTAATATATTACTCTTCAAAGTGCATTTTTAGACCAGTATCATCAGTATCATCTGGGGTGCTGAAATGCAAATTATCAGGCCCTTGCCCAATACGTAAGACATAAAGTCGAGAGATAGGGCTTAGTAAACTGGGTTTTAAGAGACTCTTGCAGTAGTTCTGATGCATGCTCTATTGCTGATTATAGAGCACTGCTTTGATCTGTCATGTGATAGGTATATACTGTGCTTCCCAGGTGGTGCTGGTGGTAAAGAGCCTGCCTGCTAATACAGGAGACATTAGAGATGCAAGTTTGATGCCTGGGCTGGAAAATCCTCTGGAAGAGGGCATGACACCCCACTCCAGTATTCTTGCCTAGAGAATCCCATGGACAGAGGAGCCTGACGGGCTATAGTTGCAAAGTCAGACACGACTGAAGTGACTTAGCACACATGCATGTGATGTATACTGTACATCTTTCCACTAAAAAATTATTTTCCCCAATATCCTAGTAACTATGATAAAATATTGTTTCTTTATATAGGTTGAATTTTAATAATAATTTTTAAATCTGTTCTTATTTTTCTTTTAGTGGGATTTTTAAAATTCACACAGCTCCCACATAGTCACAGGACACTAGGAAAATATATATATTTTTAAGGCAATAAAAAAATGACACTCAGAGAAAGCCTACAGATAGCATTTAGTTAAAGGATGTTCTGGATGCATCTCTGTGTGTGTGTAAACTTGTATGTTCATGATCTACAATATTTGGGGGAAGAAGCTTTTATCAATTTTTTTTTTTTGCCAAAACATAAATTCTGTATTTTTTGTGAACGTTGTCCGATTTATGTGTTAACTAAAGAAATACCCAAATCGCTGCAGCATACCATGATGAGCTTTCAGTGTTTATCTTGAATATGTGTTTGTTACTGGGTCTTTGTGACTAGCCTGAGCTCCATGAACCTCATTCTATTAGGGCCCAGGCTAAAGGATCAGTCCCCATCTAGAATGTACTATTCTCATTGTCAAGAGCAGAAACACAAACTGAACCATACAACCCACATAAAGCTTCCACTTTAGATGTTGTATATGCCGCATCCAATCCCATTCCACTGACCAAGTCACAAGATCATGACTGACAATGGAGTCAGAAAGGCTTATCCCCTACAGAAAAGTGCTGCAAGTTACAGGGAAGAGACTGGAGAGTAAGACTCTAAGAAGAAGGGAGCTGATTGTTAGGAACAACTGTCACGGTCTGATGTAAATATTTGTCCCCATCCTGTTTTTCCAACAGAGCTAATGCCACTATTGTCTGTGGTTTCTGCATTTCAGCTATTAAGCAAATCTTATTTTGGTTGCTTTTCCACTTCATTTTCCTTCCCTTAAGACTGTCACTCAAGCTGCTTCCACTGTCAGAATTACTTTTCATCCTCTTCAGCATTCAGTCACTGCTCTCTTCTTCCAAACCTTCCCTAAACCAAGACCATGTCACATCCTTCAGTTACATGCTTTTATACTATTTGCATTATTTAGCTGCTATAATAGTCAATAGTGATTATATTCTTTTGTGATTGTTTGCTGAATGTTTTACTCCAAAAAGTAGTTTCACGTTTCTATAAAGACAGAAACATGATTGTTTTTCCTCACTGCATCTATCAATAGGATGTGGAATATAATAGTAGCCCTGTAAGTATTCACTGAAAGATTGAATGAAAATTTCAGTTTTTACCTTTTTATATATATATTTTTCTTCTTTTTGTTATGATAATTTGGGAGATATACAGTCTGTTTGCTTTATTCTTTTTTTATAACTTTAAATAAACCAATTTAATCCATATTTATTATGAACTTCATATCAGAAGCATTATTTTTATTCCTTATAGGAAAGATGAAAGAATTGGAACACTTATACTGTACTTCCTCCTCCAGTTATCTTTCTAGTATTGTGTTAGTCTGTTTTGTGATGTTTGTCTAATTTTGTGGCTTTTATTCCAGAGTATTTCTTTCAAGAAGTTTGAAGTGTACATTTTGCATGATACACATAATTTCTAAAGAATTTTATATTTAGTTGTTTGTTTATAGACAATTAAAACTTGCTGCTTATTCTTTATAATTCATGATCATGATTATGTCTTCTTCATTTGGGGTACCTCTGTGCTAGTTCTGGTTTGCACTACTGAACAGGGCTTTGTGGAAAGAGTATAAACAGAGTAGAGCTTCTGAGTTTTCACACTTAACGAGAATTTTTATGTTAGCTTTACAAGTGAAAAATGGCATTACTGGTGTAGAATCAAATTAAAGCATATTCTTTTTCAGTTTGATTCTCTACACATTTACCCTGGGTTTTGTTTTGTTGTTGTTGTTTTCTTTTGTTGTTAAAAAGTTTATTATCTTTGGGGTTGATGCAGAAGTCTTTATTTAAAATCCTGGGCCTCAAATCCAGTTCTAATGCCTGACTGGTTGCTATGGGGTGAATTCTCAGGACTCATATTTGACCCCAAACTTCCCTTCCACCTCATGTGAGTTATCCGTTATGGATGTGTGCTAAGTCACTTCAGTCGTGTCCGACTCTTCGTGGCCCTGTGACTGTAGCCCACTAGGCTCCTCTGTCCATGGGATTCTCCAGGCAAGAATACTAGAGTGGGTTGTCATTCCCTCCTCCAGGGGAACTTGCTGATCAGGGATGGAATCTGCATCTCTTATGTGTCCTGCATTGTCAGGCAGATTCTTTACTCTAGTGCCACCTGGGAAGCTCCATCAATTATGGATAATTACTCTTAAGATAAAGACCAAAGTCCTTAGCAGTCATCTAATTCCAACTTCCTCTTCTGCTCAAATTTACCGAGACCAAACAAATAATTCTGTCTCCCGTTGCTGTGGCAAGAGGAGATATATTACTTTTAACCAAAAAGTTTCTGTAAGAGGAATACTCCCTTCATTACGCCAAACTATGGTCTAAGAAGTTCATAAAGATTGAAATTCCCTGAACTAATAATGTGTCATCTCTCATTGCCACTCTTTCAACATTTGGCTGTGACAGTCAGCCTTTCAGAACGATTGGGAATCCAACTTTGTTGCTCTGCTCTTGAGGGGACATGTACATCAAATCCTAAGCCCAGTGGCTCCAACCAGTCTCTTTTATCCATTAATTTTATAATTTCTGTAAAACTAGTGGCTGATACTCAAAATGGATCTTCTCTCTTCCCGCCTAGTGTGCAGACTGGGGTATTACTGACTTTAATAACTGACAAGTGAGAAAGAAGCAATGAAACCATTTAGGGTGGGCTTTAGGGAGCTTCAAGAAACCTGAGATTGGCTGTTACTGTTTGTGCAGGAGGTGATGTCACCTCTATAATAGGAACTAGCAGCATAGCAGGAATTAGAGAACTTGTGTATCATATAAGTGTAAAGAAGCTAGAGGAAAGAAAATATTGTCCTGCTTCTTAACTTCAACTGAAAGAATACTTATCACTCTATTTTAAAGCAAATTTTTATTTACTAGTATTTCTTTATTTTTCTAGAGCAATTGACAAATACCGAGTTTTGTTTTGTCATGGACAAGAGTTTTTCTGTTTTCCTTAATCAATAGATGTAGATACTTTAAGCATCCTGTTATAACTTGAAATCTGGCAATAAACACTATTTTTCTCATGCAAAGGTACATTACTAAGGTAAAGGTTCAGGCAGTTGTTCTTTCTTTAATATTCAATAAATGAACATTTTGTGTGTGAACATGTGCATTGGTGTGAGTGTGCCTATGTGCTTTCAGAGAAAATATTAATAGTTATGGCAATGGAGTTACAGATACTTGACTCAAGTGGCTAAAATGACAAGGGCGTTTTTTTAATTTCACACAACCCAATGTCAGGAAGTAAGATAGTTTGAGACTCATTTGAGATTCCATTTATCTGCCCTTTCCTCAGCTCTTCCCTCAGTGGTATGCAGGTGCTGTTATTTTGATTGTTGCTTTCTGAGACTGCCTTTTCTCATGATCATAAGATGGTTGTTAGCAGAAAACGAGGCAGTGAGCTTCCTTGTTCACTTGTATAAGTAAGAGAAGAATATGTCCCAGAGCCATAGAATATAACATTCTTCCATTCATTCTGCCTGGCCCAACTTAGGTGAAGTGTTCATTCAACAACAATCATCAGAACATAAAATGCAGTGAGTAGTGTCAGCTACGATTCCTTAACCAATCTTTGGCAAAGAGCTGGGATGCCCATGATGATCTGTAATACACATCCACCCTGGAATTGGATAAGGGATCAATTTCTCCTGAATCATGTGGATTTCTTGGGGATGAGTGGCTCCTAGATAAAATTAGAATTCTGGGGGGGAGATGGGTCACTGTGAGGGCTTCCCTGGTGGCTCAGATAGTAAAGAATCTACCTGCAATGCAGGAGACCTGGGTTTGAACCCTGGGTTGGGAAGATCCCCTGGAAGAGGGCATGGCAAGCCATTCCAGTATTCTTGTTGGAGAATCCCCATGGACAGAGGAGCCTGGCTGGCTACAGTCCATGGGGTCAAAAAGAATCAGACACAGCTAAGCGACTAAGCACAGTGCAGCACAGGGTGACTGTGAAGGCCATAGACAATTTCTCCTCAAGAGAAAGTGTATCTTATTTTAAGAGATTCTGAGACCAACTATATTGGTAGATTCGACTACCAGGTAAGTAGTAAATGAGAAGTTTATTTTCTATTATCTTATAGAATGTAGAACAACCGTTATGAACTTAGCTTCTGTGGTGGCATGGTTCTCAAGTCCAAATTAAAATCTGTTGTTCATAGGCTGAATGAGTTTCACCAAGTTGCTCTTCTGTAAAATGAGGAAATAATAGTACCTACCACATATGTTTTTTCTCCAGTAATTATTTAAGTCTTATAGTTCGTGGGTTTGACAACCAATTTAATTATATATTTTTCATTCAAATTTTATTTTCACTCTAATCATTCTTGTTTTGCCATTTTATTTACATTTAAAATAATATTTGTTAGCCCTATTCTGCACATAACTGGTTTAGGTTTCTGTGCTGTCAACTTTACTCCTTAATGTTTCTAATATGTTCCTTGGTTGAATAGACAGTTTTGTTTTTCCATTTATTTCTGACAACTTTTTCCTTCTATTGCCCTAGCATTTCACTTTGAAATCTCATTTCATTAAATCTATGTTATTTAAAAATTTTAACATTGCTAAGTAGTGACTGTGTTTTGTTTTTGTATTTGAGGAGCAAATCAGTTTCCAGAATTGATTATTGATCTGCATTTTGCATAATAGACCCTTGGACTTATATATACATACATTTATTTACTTTTCTACTTACTACTTAACTTACTAATTTTTATTTTGTATTACCACATTAAACTGGTCTTATTTTTCTCTTCTTGCATATTTATCTTTCATTGGGGGTAATCTGGGTCTACTGTTGGCTTCATAAAATAAAAGGAATGAATAATCTTTGATGTTGCTTTGCATTCTAATCTTTCTGGTCTTGAGGTTAAGGCCTTGAGAATTGGCTGTGTTCGGTTGTCATTCTATTCTATGTTCTGCATGAGACAGTACCATACCTGTTGTGATGAATATCCAAACTTAAGCTTTTCCTATAACTTTAGGATGAACTAACCATTATGCCAAATTTGACTTTGGAGTACAAAATGAAGCAGGGCAAAGGCTAATAGAATTCTGCCAAGAGAATGTAATGGTCCTAGCAAACACTCTCTTCCAACAACACAAGAGAAGACTCTATACATGGACATCACCAGATGGTCAATGCTGAAATCAGATTGATTATATTCTTTGCAGCCAAAGATGGAGAAACTCTATACAGTCAGCAAAAATAATACTGGGAGCTGACTGTGGCTCAGATCATGAACTCCTTATTGTGAAATTCAGACTTATATTGAAGAAAGTAGGGAAACCACTAGACCAATCAGGTATGACCTAAATCAAATCACTTATGATTTGGAAGAGACAAATATTTCAAAGATTAGACCTGATAGACAGAGTGCTTGAAGAATTATGGAGAGAGGTCATTGTACAGGAGGCAGTGATCAAGACCATCCCCAAGAAAAATAAATGCAAAAAGGCAAAATGGTTGTCTGAAGATTCCTTACAAATAGCTGAGAAAAGAAGAGAAGCAAAAGGCAAAGGAGAAAAGATATACCCAATAAATGCAGAGTTCCAAAGAAAAGCAAGGAGTTATAAGAAAGCCTTCTTCAATGATCAATGCAAAGAAAGAGAGGAAAACAAAAGAATGGGAAAGATGAGAGATCTCTTCAAGAAATTTAGAGATACCAAGGGAACATTCCAGGCAAAGATAGGCACAAATAAAGGACAGAAACGGTATTGACCTAACAGAAGCAAAAGATATTAAGAAAAGTTAGCAAGAATACACTGAAGAAACATACAATAAAGATCTTCATGACCCAGATAATCACGATGGTGTGAACACTCACCTAGAGCCAGATCCTGGTATGCAAAGTCAAGTGGGCCTTAGGAAACATCACTATGAACAAAGCTACTGGAGGGGATGGAAATCCAATTGAGCTATTTCAATTCCTAAAAGATGATGCTGTGAAAGTGCTACAGTCAGTATGTCAACAAATTTGGAAAACTAAACAGTGGTCACAGGACTGGGAATGGTCAATTTTCATTCCAATCCCAAAGAAGGGCAATGCCAAAGAATGTTCAAACTACTGCACAATTGCACTCATCTCACATGCTAGCAAAGTAATGCTCAAAATTCTCCAAGCCAGGCTTCAACAGTACATGAACTGTGGACTTCCAGATGTTCAAGCTGGATTTAGAAAAGGCAGAGGAACCAGACAGCAAATTGCCAACATCCATTGAATTATCAAAAAAGCCCAAGAGTTCCAGAAAAAATATCTACTTCTGCTTTATTTACTATGCCAAAGCCTTTGACTGCATGGATCACGATAGAATGTGGGAAATTTAAAGAGATGGTAATATCAGACCACCTTACCCACCTCCTGAGAAATCTGTATTTAGGTCAAGAAGCAACAGTTAAAACTGGACATGGAACAACAGGCTGGTTCCAAATCCAGAAAGGCGTACATCAAGGTTGTATATTGTCACCCTGCTTATTTAACTTATATGCAGAGCACCTCATGCGAAATGCTGGGCTAGAGGAAGCAGAAGTTGGAATTAAGATTGCCAGGAGAAGTATCAATACCTCAGATAGGCAGATGACACCACCCTTATGGGAGAAAGTAAGGAACTAAAGAGCCTATTGATGAAAGTGAAAGAGGAGAGTGAAAAAGTTGGCTTAAAACTCAGCATTCACAAAACTAAGATCATGGTGTCCGGTCCCATCATTTAATGGCAAATAGACAGGGAAACAGTGGAAACAGTGAGAGCCTTTGTCTCCAAAATCAGTGAAGATGGTGACTTCAGCCATAAAATTTAAAGACACTTACTTCTTGGAAGAAAAGCTATGACCAACCTACACAGCGTATTAGAAAGAAGAGACATTACTTTGCCAACAAAGGTCCATGTAGTTGAAGCAAAGGTTTTTCCGGTAGTCATGTATGGGTGTGAGAGTTGGACCATAAAGAAAGCTGAGCACTGAAGATTTGATGCTTTTGAACTGAGGTGTTGGAGAAGCCCATTGAGAGTCCCTTGGACTGCAAAGAGATCAAGCCAGTCAATCCTAAAGGAAATCAGTCCTGAATATTCATTGGAAGGACTGATGCTGAGGCTGAAACTGCAATACTTTGGTCACTTGATGCAAAGAACTGACTCATTGGAAAAGACCTGATGCTGGGAAAGATTGAAGGTGAAGGATAAGGGGACGACAGAGGATGAGATGGTTGGATGGCATCACCGACTCGATAGACATGAATTTGAGAAAGCTCTAGCAGTTGGTGATGGACAGGGAAACCTGGCAGTGCTGCAGTCCATCAGGTCGCAAATAGTAGAACACGACTGAGTGCCTGAACTGAACTGAACCATTATGGTGTGGATTCCTAGAGCACATATTTGTGTTTTAAGTGGTAATCTTTTAAACCATTTACTAATATTTATGCTGTGTTTGTTTACTGAAAGAAAGTGAAAGTCACTCAGTCGTGTCCAACTCTTTGCGACCCCATGGACTATACAGTCCATGAATACTCCAGGCCAGAATACTGGATTGGGTAGCCTTTCCTTTCTCCAGTGGATCTTCCCAACCCAGAGATCGAATCCAGGTCTCTTGCATTCCCAGCAGATTCTTTTCCAGCTGAGCCCCAAGGGAAGCTCTTGTGGGATGTTTGTGTGCTACTGTTATCTACTCTGATAGTAGAATACTTTAGAGATTATTCTCTGTCCTTATTTCATGTTCTACACACAAAAAAATGGGAAACTGTTGATTTTTAGTTCTTCTTCTCATCCAAGCATTGGGATGTGACTTTTTTACTATAACAATAAAGGATTGTTTGAGAATACTTGGAGTTTTTCTCCAGAGTGCACTCATTTTATTCATCCCCACTTTATTAAGGGTGTGATATCAGTTAGGAATGTTCAGCAGGAAAGAACAGAATCTTAATGAACATAGAATAAAGAAATTGGATTTTATTACTATTATTATGTATTAGCAAGTATGAATATTTCTGAGGCAGAGATAAACTTCTAAATGAGAGCATGATTGACATCTCTTTATTTTCTTGGTCTTTCTTTCCCTCATGAGTATAGAATGCCATCGCACCCTGTATAGGAAATGAAAAAGATATTTTCAAGAGAAACTTAATGTTCCAGGAGAATAAACCCACAAATAATAAACTTTTATGGTCTACTGCTGAAATTCCTAGACATCTGCCCAATAATTAAAAAATTAACAAACTCAGTTTGAACACAAAGGACTCTCTCATGCATCACACTTGAATATGAGATGCACCGGATATTTGAGAAAAACCTACAATATAAAAGAGAAATATATAAACCAATATAAGCAAAAAATTTGTTTTGGTATTTTTTAGGGTGGCTGGTAGCTGCGTGGTGTTCAGTTCTTTTTCCTTAGCTTGTATATAGATAATACACACACTCATTTGTATGCATTATACATTTTACATGAAGCAGCTGTTTAAAAAGAAACAGAATTAGTACGCATGAAGGCAAGAGAAAGGACAGCACCAGCCCACTTTCTTTTCTATGTTAGTAGAACAGTTTTTTGTGGCCAAACACATTGGGCAGTGAAACTGCCAGAGGGGATTGGTCACTTTCCCATCTTCTGGGCTGGAGGAAGGTGAGGGAGAAGAGGGTTGGATCTGGTGTTGCCTAAGCTGAAACAGTGTCCACTGCCCATCCAACTCCCAAATTACTTTCTTCTCAATTCTTAAACTCTGTGGCCAAGAAAAGGCAGAATGCTTATCATCACCTGGATCTATGTAGGTTTTATTCCAGAGCATGTTCTCACCAATTCTGTCTCTTTGCCTGGCATATCCTTCATAGCTTTCTCTACCTGTGAAATTTTTACTTAACCTTCAAGCCCTGGCTAATGTGACAACACATCCATGAACACCCAGTCTTACTCATCATTCTTGATTAGCTCCTCTCTTTCTACTTTGAGCTGTGATTGCATTTTAAAAAATTTTCAAATCACTTTATGTTCTGATATTGTACTAAGATGATTTCTCTACACTTGCCATTCTCACTAGATTGCAAGATCTATAAAATTGACCTTGTATTTGCTTATCTCTTCCAAAGCACATTGTAAAGTGCTTGCATAGTAAATGCTCAGTTTTTGTTTCAGGAAAATTGTTCAATTGAATGCATCTTTTTCAACCAGAAAGTTGATGGATATTTAAAAATATTTCTGGTCTTACGTTTAGATCTTTAATCCATTTTGAGTTTATTTCTGTGTATGGTGTTAGAAAGTGTTCTAGTTTCATTCTTTTACAGGTGGTTGACCAGTTTTCCCAGCACCACTTGTTAAAGAGATTGTCTTTAATCCATTGTATATTCTTGCCTCCTTTGAATCAGTTCTAATGAGGTGGATGAAACTGGAGCCTATTATACAGAGTGAAGTAAGCCAGAAAGAAAAACACCAATACAGTATACTAACACATATATATGGAATTTAGAAAGATGGTAACAATAACCCTATATACGAGACAGCAAGAGACACTGACGTATAGAACAGTCTTATGGACTCTGTGAGAGAGGGAGAGGGTGGGAAGATTTGGGAGAATGGCATTGAAGCATGTATACTATCATGTATGAAACGAGTCGCCAGTCCAGGTTCGATGTACGATGCTGGATGCTTGGGGCTGGTGCACTGGGATGACCCAGAGGGATGGTATGGGGAGGGAGGAGGAAGGGGGGTTCAGGATGGGGAACACGTGTATACCTGTGGCGGATTCATTTTGATGTTTGGCAAAACCAATACAATATTGTAAAGTTTAAAAATAAAATAAAATTTTAAAAAATAAATAAAATTAAATTAAAAAAATAAAAAAATTTAAAAAATAAATAATATTTCTTTGCAAGAAAATATAAATATGTGTTTTAGTTTTTAATGTTTCAGTAAACACTCAAGCTAATTTTATCCACTTAGATACTTTAAAAAAGATGAGTATCTATCCTTGCATACTTCCAAGCTCTTCATTTGGTACATAGACTCTTTAGGAGAGTGGATGATTTACCAGAGGGACATCAGTTTGATTCATCTTTTTTCGTTCAGTCTCAGGGTAGCTACACTTTATCGGGTGAATGGCCTGCTGAACAGAGTTTCATAGCATTCTCCACTGATGTGAAAGTCAGTGACATTATGTAGTGACTGCATATACAGATGATAAATAATGCCAGACTCCATGCTACCTTTATATGTCTTTTTGGAGCACAGACTAACCTTTAAAGCTCTTAGTTGCAATTTCCCACCATCTATTACACTGCTAACAGTAAGATGGGTCCCTGGTGTTCAGCTGAACTAACCACAGTTCTACAGTTCAGAGGAAAGACATGGGGATTCTTGCTTTAAGGTTGCATTTCACTTCCCCTCTCCCCTTTTAAATTCTTATATGTAGTTACATTTTAGAGTTCTGTGGTTTTTTACACATTGCTGAAGGTTCAGTGCCCGGGTTAAGGTAAACACAATCCTTTATAATCCTTTCCCAATCCCTTTTGATTAAATACTGCTTCACGACTCTGTCTGAGTGGGAGCAGAGGTGCCAGTGAAGCTGCTTCAGCTTAATTGTTGTTGGCATTCTTTTTTTCTTGGGTCTTTGATGGGATGTTTCTCTTTGACATTTTTCAGCAGGAAAACTGCCTTAAATTCCCATACACTATGTTAGAATGTTTGCATTGGTTCGAGAGTCTAGATTTCCCCCCGCCCCTAAATTAACTCCTACAAAGGGAATGAGAATCTTCACGGTAAACTTTGTTGAGGCTCTCAGGGCCTCAGATGCCTTTATTATAATTTTCAAATATCATAGGCTACTTCTGAAAATATGTGTAAACTCATATATATATGAATGTATGTGTATATTATAAATAAACATAACAAACATAACAATCTATACTATATTATATATTATTATATATTAATATATATATAGTATTTTAAATATGTGTAGAATATATTTCTTTGTATATATCATATAAAACAAAGTTTCAGTGTTGAAATTAAGTTTACAGTATCAAGTATATATGATCTGAAGTCTTGTTTTGTTTTCCTGGTTTAAACAATTTGTTGGTTTGGATTCAATAATATAGGTAGTTACCTGTATTTTATTTGATACATTTTAAAATATTTTCAGCAAAATGGACATAAGACCTCAGTCTAATATGTATGTACTTCAAAATAATAAGAAAATACTCCAGTAGCACATCTCAGTGTTAAATGAGAACATACCTTTCATCCAACCTAAGCTTCTGTTAGGCTCAGTCAGCCAGAAAAATGCCAGAAGACCAGAACTTTCTAGAAAATAAAGGATTCATTCAGGAGTATCTTTAATCTACTTAACTATACATTTTGATATAGTTATCAAAATACAACTATTTTGTAGTAGTATTTTCTGTAACATTTTGTTAGTAATTTTCATTCACTGTACATATGAATGCTTTTGATAATTTTAGCACCTAATCTATTTAAAGGTAGAGTTTAGCTCTGAGGATAATCCTGTAATCCACTACTAGAATCAGTTCATTTGCTGTAAAGTAAAATTTTACTTAGAACAGTGATTCAAAATGACTATTGAATTAAGGGACAACTTATATTGACACCTTCTAACTAGGAGCTTCTTTATTCAAAATATTATGAAAGTTGATAGTCTCTATTTTTCCTACATTGCCTAAAATATGAAATACTCATGAACTGTAAGTTTTCAGCTCATACTTCTTCAAAAGAGGTCAAGGATTTCTGAAGTATATTTTAAAATAGTTATTCTTATAAATAAAAAATATGTCCTCTTATCATCAGTACACAAAAAGACCATCAGGTATATTCCCTTTAGTTTTTTAAAATTTATTTACTTTTAATTGGAGGAGACTTGCTTTACAATATTATGTTGTTTTCTGCCAAACATCAGCAGGAATCAGTCATAGGTATATATATGTCCCCTCCCTCCTGAGTCCCCCTCCCACCTCCCACTCCTATATTTCCTTTGGCTACCACATTGCTATGGTTCACCTTACCTGTCTTAGCCACTCACTCCTTAGCAGATGTGTAGTCCTCTGCTCAGGTGTTAGCACTGCTCCCAGAGCAGAGCATTTTTCTTGCCTTCTTTCTTCTTATCATACTCAGTTATTTTTAGTTTCAGTCAAGTTCTTTTGGGGGTTTCCGCAGTGGCTCAGCAGTAAAGAACCAGCCTGCCAGTGCAAGAGATGTGGGTTAATTCCCTGGGTCAGGAAGATCCCCTGGAGAAGGGAATGGCAACCCTCTCCAGTATTCTTGCCTGGGAAATCTCATGGACAGAGGAGCCTGGTGGGCTGCAGTCCATGGGGTCACAAAAAGAATTAAACAGGACTGCCTGACTAAAACAAAAGCAACAACTAGCCATTTTACCATAACAAGCTGGAAGAGCATCAGTGTTTACAATGAGATTTTTAACCTCTTTGTGTAGCTTTCTCCAGGAGCCAAAGTCAGTTCCAAGAGCTTTGGATGAGAACTGCTTCTGGATCTTGTCATTTCACAGAATCTAAACTCTCTTCCTCCAAGAACCCAGTGAATAAAACTCTCAGAAGTTGCTTAATCTTTCTTTTAAATGCACAATGAAAAAGGTGGTGATGTGAACAATTTTTTTCCTTGTTTGTTTGCAATTTTAAAATTATTAATTAATGATTTTTAAATTAATTTGTTTGTTTTGAGTGTGTGGGAGAGCTGCCAGTTTAGGAAATTACTATAAAATATTAATGTTTCAAAGATATCCTTAAAATTCAAAAGCAACTAATATACTTTCTTGAAATAATGAGGGAACAGACGTATTCATTAAAGCTTTGATTGTGAGATTTATTTCTTCGTAATATTGACCAAACAAGAGAAGTTAGTATGGAAAATGACATTAGAGTTACTGGAATGTGTTAAAATATTGGGGTAAGGCAAGCACTTAAATTAAAAGAAAATGATTTACCCTAGTATTTTAAATGTAGGGTGTGTGTGCTCAGTCGCTTGGTCATGTCCGACTCTTTGCAGCCCCATGGGCAGTAGCCCACCAGCCTTCTCTGCCCATGGAATTTTCTAGACAAGAATATTGGAGTGAGTTGCCATTTACTGTTCCAGGGGATCTTCCTGAACCAAGAATCCAACCCGCATCTCTTACATCTCCTACATTAGCAGACAGATGCTTTACCACTAGCCCAACTGGGAAACCCATTATTTTGGAATGATAATGCAAAGGCTTTAAAAAATATTACAAATAATATCTGAAACATGAGGGGTCTACATGCTGAGGAATCTCAAAGTAATTTGGCAGAAAGACTAAATAGTCATATTTCTTTTCATGTGGAATGTTAAATTGAAATACAAGTAAATCTGATGGGTCATTAGTAACCTTTGATATGCAGAATACACCTCCCTTATAGCAGAAAGCTAAGAACAAAAAAGTCTCTTGATGAAAGTGAAAGAGGAGAGTGAAAAAGTTGGCTTAAAACTCAACATTCAGAAAACTAACAGAATGGCATCTGGTCCATCACTTCATGGAAAATAGATGAGGAAATAATGGAACAGTGAGAGGTTATTTATTTTTTTTTTGGGGGGGGGGCTCCAAAATCACTGCAGATGGTGACTGCAGCCATGAAATTAAAAGACACTTGCTCCTTGGAAGAAAAGACATGACCAACCTACACAGCATATTAAAAAGCAGAGATGTTACTTTGCCAACAAAGGTCCATGTACTCAAAGCTATGGTTTTTCCAGTACTCATGTATAGGTGTGAGAGTTGGATCATAAAGAAAGCTGAGCACCAAAAAACTGATGCTTTTGAACTGTGGTGTTGGAGAAAATGCTTGAGCATCACTTGGACTGCAAGGAGATCAAACCAGTCCATCCTAAAGGAAATCAGTCCTGAATATGCATTGGAAGGACTGATGCTGAAGCTCAAACTGCAATATGTTGGCCATCTGATGGGAAGAACTGATTGACTGGAAAAGACTGATGCTGGGAAAGATTGAAGGCAGGAGGAGAAGGGGATGACAGAGGAAAAGATGGTTGGATGGCATCACTGACTTGATGGACATGAGTTTGAGCAAACTCCGGGAGTTGATGATGAACAGGGAAGCCTGGCGTGCTGCAGTCCATGGGGTCACAAAGAGTTGGACAAGACTGAGTGACTGAACTGAACTAAAATCTGATGGGTCATTAGTAGTCATATAAAATATAATTATTGATTAAATCTTAAAGATATATTGGTATTTGGGGTTTTCTTGACTTTGAAAATTGTGCTTCAATGTGTGCATTTAATCTTTATCATATAATTTTAAATAGAAATCAGTTTAAAATTTGTTTAGGTAGCTTTACCTTGTCTAAATACAAAGAGGCTCTTTGGAGAATACACTTTATTTTTTAAAAGTTCAAAATTATAGAAAAGATTGCTTTGGTATACAGAACTCCTGTATATCTTTCAACCATATTCTCCAGTTATTAAGTTTACCATATTCCCTCTCTCTTTCCCCCTCAGTCACTTTGTGTCTCCATCTCCTTTTCACTCTATCCCAGTTCCTTGTCTCTCCATCTCTGTCTTTTTGTCTGTCCCTTTCCTCTGATATATCTAAAACCCTCTCTCAGATATTTAGGGATATCAGGAGAGGAGAGAGACAGAGAGAGATAGCTTTAGGAAGAGGGAGTGAAATGCACTTCAAAAATTTTAGTGTATATTTAGTTAAAAATAAGGATATTCTCTTACATAACTACAACAAAATCATCAAAATCACTGGTATAAAATTGTTATCTAGGACAAAACCTATACTCAGATTTGACAGTTATCTCAGTAAAGACTTCCAAAGCAAATAGTAATAGTAGCAATTATTATTACTCTAGTGCAATGCTATAGAAGACATTTATATTTCATTTATTTTATTATTCTTTATTTTGAAACAGTTCAGTTATTAACAGAATGTCTCATAATTTCCCTATTTGTAATTTTTCTCAATTACACTTAGGTTATTTTGTTTGGGAAGGCAATAGCACAAAAACCATGTGTTCTCAGTGTAACATATCAAGAAGCATATGAAATTGGTTTGTCCTTGTGGTCAGTTTGATTGTTATTGTTGTTCAGTCACTCAGTCATGTCCAACTCTTTGCAACCCCGTGGACTGCCCCTTGCCAGGCTTCCCTGTCCTTCACCAACTCCAGGAGTTCTTTCAAACTCATGTCCGTTGAGTCAATGATCCCATCCAACCATCTTGTCCTCTGTTGTCCCCTTCTCCTCCTGCCTTCAATCTTTTCCAGCATCAGGGTCTTTTCTAATGAGTCAACACTTTGCATCAGGTGGGCTTCAGCATCAGTCTTTCCAAAGAATACTCAGGATTATTTCCTTTAGGATTGACCGGTTTGATCTCCCTGCAGTCCAAGGTGCTCTCAAGAGTCTCCTCCAAAACCACAGCTCAAAAGCATCAATTTTTTGGTGTTCAGCCTTCTTTGTGGTCTAACTCTCACACCCATATGTGGCTACTGGAAAAAAACATAGCTTTGATTACACGGACCTTTGTTGGCTAGTAATGTCTATGCTTTGTTATATACTGTCTAGGTTGGTCATAGCTTTTCTTCTAACAAGCAAGCCTAAGTGGTAAGTGTGACAATTTTGATCATTTTTCTGAGGCTATGTCTGCCAGGTTTGAAAAACTGGTTCAAGACTGATTCATTTTAGTTCCCAGATTTGATGTTTGTGTGTGCTTTGGAACAGTATTTTTATAACTGGCCATTTAAAATCTCCTCAGTTGCCAAATGTAACCAGATGAAAAACTAATAAAAAATATATCGTAATTTTAATTTTAATCATAATAACATAAAATATGAGTCTTATTCAGTTACATGTTGAGTAATTTGCTTTCCAAAAAATGCAAATTTTTCCATATAGTGATCAAATGAGCTGTCTAATGGTTCCAAGGACAAGTTCATTTGTAGAACATATTCTTCTTTGTCTAGCCCAGGGTCTATCTGTAAACCCTCATATTTTAATTGTTATACAAATAGCTATGAGTGTAACAATAAAGAAACTTAATGTTTGTCTCTCACTTGTTAATAAACTTTATTTATTAGAGCCGTTTTAGGTTCACTGGAAAATTGAACATCATATGCAGAGATTTTCTGTATACATCCTGCCCTCATACATGCATAGTCTACCCCATTATAAACACCATCTACCAGTTTTGTATGTTAATTAAAATTGAGACCACATTTGTATATCACTATCACCCAGAGTCCATAGTTTACATTAGATCTCCCTCTACGTTGTACACTGTAAGAGTTTAGACAAATGTTGTTTTCATTCAGTCGCAACGTCATGTCCAACTCTTTGCTACCCCATGGACTGCAGCACGCCAGGCTTCCCTGTACTTCACTATCTCCCTGAGTTTTTTCAAACTCATGTCCATGGAGTCAGTGACGCCATCCAACCGTCTCATCCTCTGTCGCACCCTCTTGCCCTTCATCTTTCCCAGCATCAAGATCTCTTCCAATGAATCAGCCCTTTGCATCAGGTGGCCAAAGTATTGGAGTTTCAGCTTCAGCATTAGTCCTTCTAGTGAATATTAAGGATTGATTTTCTTTAGGATTGACTGGTTTGACCTCCTTGCTGTTCAAGGGACTCTCATGATTCTTCTCCAGCACCATGGTTTGAAAGCATCAGTACTCAGCTTTCCTTATGGTCCAACTCTTACATCAATACATGACTACTGGAAAAACCATAGCTTTGACTCTACAGCCCTTTGCTGGCAAAGTGATGTCTCTGCTTTTTAATACACTGTAAAATAATTCTCAAGATTCTCCAAACCAGGCTTCAGCAATACATGAACTGTGAACTTCCAGATGTTCAAGCTTATTTTAGAAAAGGCAGAGGAACCAGAAATCAAATTGCCAACATCTGTTGAATCATCAAAAAAGCTCGAGAGTTCCAGAAAAAACATCTATTTCTGCTTTATTGACTATGCCAAAGCCTTTGACTGTGTGGATCACAATAAACTGAAAAATTCTGAAAGAGAGGAGAATACCAGATCACCTGACCTGCCTCTTGAGAAACGTATATGCAGGTCAGGAAGCCACAGTTGGAACTGGACATGGAACAACAGACTGGTTCAAATAGGAAAAGGAGTACGTCAAGGCTGTATATTGTCACCCTGCTTATTTAACTTATATGCAGAGTACATCATGAGAAACGTGGGGAAGAAGCACAAGCCAGGAGAAATATCAATAACCTCAAATATGCAGATGATGCCACCCTTATGGCAGAAAGAGAAGAGGAACTAAAAAACCTCTTGATGAAAGTGAAAGAGGAGGTGAAAATGTTGGCTTAGAGCTCAACATTCAGAAAACTAAGATCATGGCATCAGAGGGCAGACACTGCAACCATAATCACAGAAAACTAGTCAATCTAATTACACTAGAACCACAGCCATGTCTAACTCAATGAAACTAACCATGCCCGTGGGGCCACCCAAGATGGGCGGGTCATGGTGGAGAGGTCTGACAGAATGTGGTCCACTGGAGAAGGGAATGGCAAACCATTTCAGTATTCTTGCCTTGAGAACCCCATGAACAGTATGAAAAGGCAAAATAATAGGATACTGAAAGAGGAACTCCCCAGGTCAGTAGGTGCCCAATACACTAGTCAGATCAGTGGAGAAATAACTCCAGAAAGAATGAAGGGTTGGAGCCAAAGCAAAAAAAAATACCCAGTTGTGGATGTGACTGGTGATAGAAGCAAGGTCCGATGCTGTAAAGAGCAATATTACATAGGAACCTGGAATGTCAGGTCCATGAATCAGGGCAAATTGCAAGTGGTCAAACAGGAGAGGGCAAGAGTGAACGTCGACATTCTAGGAATCAGTGAACTAAAATGGACTGGAATGGGTTAATTTAACTCAGATGACCATTATATCTACTATTATGGGCAGGAATCCTTAGAAGAAATGGAGTAGCCATCATGGTCAACAAAAGAGTTTGAAATGCAGTACTTGGATGCAATCTCAAAAACTAAAGAATGATCTGTTTGTTTCAAAGGCAAACCATTCAATATCACCATAATTCAGGTCTTTGTCCCAACCAGTAATGCTGAAGAAGCTGAAGTTGAATGACTCTATGAAGACCTACAAGACCTTTTAGAACTAACATCCAAAAAAGATGTCCTTTTCATTATAGGGGACTGGAATGCAAAAGTAGGAAGTCAAGAAACACCTGGGGTAACAGGCAAATTTGACCTTGGAATACGTAATGAAGCAGGGCAAAGACTAACAGAGTTTTGCCAAGAAAATGCACTGGTCATAACAAACACCCTCTTCCAACAACACAAGAGAAAACTCTACACATGGACATCACCAGATGGTCAACACTGAAATCAGATTGATTATATTCTTTGCAGCAAAAGATGGAGAAGCTCTATACAGTCAGCAAAAACAAGACCAGGAGCTGACTGTGGCTCAGATCATGAACTCCTTATTGCTAAATTCAGACTGAAATTGAAAAAAGGAGGAAAAAACCACTAGACCATTCAGGTAGACCTATATCAAATCCCTTATGATTATACAGTGGAAGTGAGAAATAGATTTAAGGGACTAGATCTGATAGATAGAGTGCCTGATGAAGTATGGATGGAGGTTCGTGGCATTGTACAGGACACAGGGATCAAGACCATCCCCATAGAAAAGAAATGCAAAAAAGCAAAATGGCTGTCTGAGGAGGCCTTACAAATAGCTGTGAAAAGAAGAGAAGCGAAAAGCAAAGGAGAAAAGGAAAGATATAAGCATCTGAATGCAGAGTTCCAAAGAATAGCAAAAAGAGATGAAAAAGCCTTCCTCAGTGATCAATGCAAAGAAATAGAGGAAAACAGCAGAATGGGAAAGACTAGAGATCTCTTCAAGAAAATTAGAGATACCAAGGGAACATTTCATGCAAAGATGGGCTCGATAAAGGACAGAAATGGTATGGACCTAAGAGAAGCAGAAGATATTAAGAAGAGGTGGCATGAATATACAGAAGAACTGTACAAAAAAAGATCTTTCTGACCAAGATAATCACAATTGTGTGATCACTCACCTTGAGCCAGACATCCTGGAATGTGAAGTCAAGTGGGCCTTAGAAAGCATCACTATGAACAAAGCTAGTGGAGGTGATGGAATTCCAGTTGAACTATTTCAAATCCTGAAAGATGATGCTGTGAAAGTGCTGAACTCAATATGCCAGCAAATTTGGAAAACTCAGCAGTGGCCACATGGGTGCAAATGGTCAGTTTTCATTCCAATCCCAAAGAAAGGCAATGCCAAAGAATGCTCAAACTATCTCACAATTGCACTCATCTCACACGCTAGGAAAGTAATGCTCAAAATTCTCCAAGCCAGGCTTCAGCAATACGTGAACCGTGAACTTCCAGGTGTTCAAGCTGGTTTTAGAAAAGGCAGAGGAACCAGAGATCAAATTGCGAACATCCACTGGATCATCGAAAAAGCTTGAAAGTTCCAGAAAATCATCTATCTGCTTTATTGACTATGCCAATGCCTTTGACTGTGTGGACCACAATAAACTGTGGAAAATTCCGAAAGAGATGGGAATACCAGATCACCTGACCTGCCTCTTGAGAAACCTATATGCAGGTCAAGAAGCCACAGTTAGAACTGGACATGGAGCAACAGACTGGTTCCAAATAGGAAAGGAGTACGTCAAGGCTGTATATTGTCACCCTGCTTATTTAACTATATGTAGAGTACATCATGAGAAACCCTGGGCTGGAAGAAGCACAAGCTGGAATCCAGATTGCCAGGAGAAATATCAATAACCTCAGATATGCAGATGACACCACCCTTATGGCAGACAGTGAAGAGGAATTAAAAAGCCTCTTGATGAAAGTGAAAGAGGAGAGTGAAAAAGTTGGCTTAAAGCTCAATGTTCAGAAAACGAAGATCACGGCACCTGGTCCCATCACTTCATGGGAAATAGATGGCAAAACAGTGGAAACAGTGTCAGACTTTATTTTGGGGGGCTCTAAAATCACTGCAGATGGTGACTGCAGCCATGAAATTAAAAGAGGCTTACACCTTGGAAGAAGAGTTATGACTAACCTAGATAGCATATTGAAAAGCAGAGACATTACTTTGCCAACAAAGGTCCATCTCGTCAAGGCTATGGTTTTTCCAGTGGTCATGTATGGATGTGAGAGTTGGACTGTGAAGAAAGCTGAGTGCCGAAGAATTGATGCTTTTGAACTGTGGTGTTGGAGAAGACTCTTGAGACTCCCTTGGACTGCAAGGAGATCCAACCAGTTCATCCTAAAGGAGATCAGTCCTGGGTGTTCATTGGAAGGACCAATGTTGAAGCCGAAACTCCAATATTTTGGCCATTAAACGAAGTGTTGGCTCATTGGAAACACTGAGGGATTTGAGGGCAGGCGGAGAAGGGGACGACAGAGGATGAGATGGCTCGATGGCATCACCAACTTGATAGCCATGAGTTTGAGTGAAATCTGGAAGTTGGTGATGGACAGGAGGCTTGACTTGCTGTAATTCACGGGGTTGCAAAGAATCGGACACAACTGAGCGACTGAACTGACTGAACTGAGGTTTGTCACAGCTATTCTCTGAGGAGCCAACATCTTTTAATTCTGTGGCTGCACTCACCATCTGCACTGATTTTGGAGCCTAGGAAAATGAAATCTGGCACTGTTTCCACATTTTCCTCATCTGTTTGTCATGAAGTGATGGGACCGGATTCCATGATCTTAGTTTTTTGAATGTTGAGTTTTAAAAGTTTTTTCACTCTCCTCTTTCACCTTCATCAAGAGGCTCTTTAGTTCCTCTTCACTTTCTGCCATAAAGTGCTATCATCTGCATTTCTGAAGTTGTTGCTATGTCTCCCAGAAATCTTGATTCCAGCTTGTGATTCATCCAGCCTGGCGTTTCACATGATGTACTCTGCATATAAATTAAATCAGCAGGGTGACAGTATATAGCTTTGATGTACTCCTTTTCCAGTTTTGAAGCAGTCTGTTCCATGTCTGATTCTGTTGCTTCTTGTCCTGCATACATGTTTCTCAGGAGGTAGGTAGGTAATGTGGTTAGGTATTCCCATATCATTCGGAATATTCCAGTGTGTTGTGATCTACACAGTGAAAGGCTTTAGTATGGTCAATGAAGCAAAAGTAGATTTTTTTTTTTTAATTTCTTTTCTTTTTCTATGATCCAGCTTGACACTGTTGGCAATTTGATCTCTGGTTCCTCTGCCTTTTCTAAATCCAGCTTGTACATTTGGAAGTTCTTGGTTCACATATTGCTGAAGTCTAACTTGAAGAATTTTGATCATATTCATGCTAGCATGTGAAACGAGTAGAATTTTATGGTAACTTGAACTTTCTTTGGGATTGCTTTTCTTTGGGATTGGAATGAAAACTGACCTTTTCCAGTCTTGTGGCCACTGCTGAGTTTTCCAAATTTGTTGGCATCTTCAAACAGCATCTTCTTTTAGGATTTGAAATAGTACAATGACATATATCCATCATTTTAATAACATAGAGAGTACTTTCACTGCCCTAAAAATCCTCTGTGACTTACTCTCCTTTCCCCAACCACTTAGCCTTTTTACTGTTTCCAGAGGTTTGCCTTTTCTGGAATATAGTTAAAATCATATAGTATGTCAAGTTTCAGGTAGGCATCTAATATGTATTTAAGATTCTGCCATGTATTTTCAGGGCTTCCTTGGTGGCTTAGATGGTAAAGAATCTGCCTGCCAATGTATGACACATGGGTTAGATCTGTGGGTTGGGAAGATCCCCTGGGGGAGGGCATGACAACCCACTCCAGTATCCTTGTTTGGAGAACTCTATGGACAGAAGAGCTGGGTGTGCTTTGGGGACACAAAGAGTCAGACATGACTGAGAAACTAACACTTTGACTTTTTCATATCTTTTCATGACTTGATTGTTCATTTCTTTTATTGCCAAATAATATTCCAGTATAAAGATGTACCATGGTTTGTTTGTCTATTTACCTAACTGAAAGACACCATAGGAACTCCTAAGTTTGGGCAAGTATAAATAAAGCTGCTAAAAACATCTAGTGGAAGTTTTTGTTCATAGATATATGTGTAGATTATTTGGATGAGTACTAAGGATTGGAATTGCTGGACTGTATGGTAAGAATATGTTTAGTTATGTAAGAAACTGCCAAACTACCTTCCAGAGTGACTGCACCATTTTGCATTCCCACCAGCAATGACTAAGGGTTCATATTTGTTCCGTGTCCTCACCAGCATTTGTTGCTGTCAACTGGGGACATCCTAATAGGTGTGTGGTGGTATCTTGTTTTAATTTTATTATTTTTTTATAATGTATGATGTAGAGCATCTTTTCATATGCTTATTTGCTGTCTGTATGTCTTCTGTAGTGGAATGTTTGTTAAGGTCTTTGGCTGACGTTTTAATTGGATTGTTTGTATTTTTTGTGTTAACTTTTAAGAGTTCTTTTTGTATTTTAGATAACAATTGTTAGTCTGATAAATCATTGCAGATATTTCCTCCCAGTTTGTGATATTCTTTTTATTCTTTTGACAGTACTTTTTGTAGAGAAGAATTTTCAAAATTTGATTTCAATCTCTCTCTTTTTTTTTACTTTCATGGGCTGTGACTTTGGTGTTGCATCTAAAAAAGTTGACGCCCAACCCAAAGTCACCTAGATTTTCTCCATATTATCTTTGAGAATTTTTACCATTTGCATTTTACTTTTCTGTCTCTCATCTGTTTTGAGTAAAATTCTGTTAGAAGTGTAAGATCTATACTTTTTTGCATGTGGATGCACAGTTTTTTCAGCACTGTTTATTGAAGACTTTTTAATCTCCATTACATTGCCCCTGCTTTTTTGTCAAAGACTAGTTTGCTCTATTTATGTGGGTATATGTCTGGGATAACTTTTGTATTTTGTTGAGCTATTTGTTTATATTTTTAATAGTATACTTTCTTGATTACTGCAGTTTTATAGTAAGATTTTAAGGTGTATAGTGTCAGTCCCTCGACTTTATTCTTGTCTTTCAATATTGTGTTGGCTATTCAGGATCTTTTGCCTCTTCATATAAACTGTGGAATTAGCTTTTCAATTCCTACAAAACAACTTGCTGAGATTTTAGTGGGATTGCATTGAATCCATAGACCAAGTTGTAAATTCTGACATCTTAACAATATTGAGTCTTTCTTTCCATGAATATGGTTTCTCTCTCCATTTACTTAGTTTTTTATTTCACTCATCAAAAGTTTTGTAGTTTTCATCATGTATATCTCTTATATTTTTTTTTAGATTTATACATAATTATTTTATTTTGGGAAGATGATAGTATAATGGTATTATGTGGGGTTTTTTTTGATATTATGTTTTTAATTTCAGATTCTACTTGTTCATTGTTGGTATATAAGAAAGTGATTGACTTTTGTTGGTAACCTTTTATCCTATAAAGCTGCAGTAATTGGTTATTAATTCTAGGAGAGTTTAGTTGTTGATTCATTCAGACTTTCTACATACATGATTATGTCATTTGTGAACAAAGACAGTTTTATGTCTTTCTTCCCAATCTGTAATCGTTTCATTTTTTTCTTTTTTTTTTGGTCTCAGTGCACTATCTAAAATTCCAGTATAATATTGAAAAAGAGTGATGGGAGATAGCATTCTCGCATTGTACCTGATCTCAGCAGGAAAAAGTTGAGTTTCTCACCATTAAGTATGATGTTAGCTATATTATTTTGTAGATATTCTTTATCAAGTTAAAAAGGTTTTCTGTATTTTTAGTTTGTTGAGAGGGTTTATCATGAATTGGTGTTAGATTTTCTCAGATACTTTTCTGAGTCTGTTTATATAATCATATGACTTGTATTCCTAAGTCTGTTGATGTGATTATATGAATTGATATTCAAAATTTGAACCAGTCTTGCATGCCTGAGATAAATCTACTTGATTATGGTGTATAATTCTTTTTATACATTGTTGGATTTTATTTGCCAATATTTTGTTAAGGATCTCAATTTTTAAAAATGTTTATTTATTTATTTTTTAAATTTATCTATTTTTAATGGAAGGATAATTGCTTTACAGAATTATTTGTTGTTTTCAGTTTTTAATCTCAATTAAAAAAATATTGTGGGGCTATATTATAGATTGATTAATTGACTTATCCCCTGCTTTAAAATTGAGCAGACCCTAGGTCTTCTCTGGTTACTTTTAAGTAATGAAAACTCCTGTAACTAAGTTACGAAACAGTCCCATTCCAGTCATCTTAAGTACTTTTTACTGTGTAGTAATCACAACTATGCACATGAATTAAAGGTAATTCTTCCCTAATCCCTTGGTCTTCACAGGAGGTAGTCTGAAATCAAGGAAAATATAGGAACCCTTGGTCTAATCCTTTTCTCCTTTTTCTCAAGTCACTTTAACTTCTTGCTCCATTTTGGTAGCTGTGATCTACGCATTTACTAGGCTTATATCAAGGAAAAGTGGGAGCAAGGTTTAAACAGGTTGCTAGGGAACATGCTGAGAAGAAAAGTTATTACTCCATGCATATTGTGGTAGTGGTCTAGCATCAGTGTTCTCAGTAATGGAAAGATATCTGTAGATAATCATGTGAGTCATGGAGATTTTAATGAATTCTTTGGAAATATCTGTTAATATTATGAAGATTATTTGCCAATGTGTTTGTAATTTTTATGATGATTATTTTGAAATCTCTTTCTCCTAACATCTGTGTCATATCTGAATCTATTTCTTGACAATGTGTTGCTTATCTTGCTTTCTTGTATGCCTTTAAAGTTGATTGGATAGTCAGATATCAAGTATAGAATAATAGAAATGGAGATAAATGGTTTTAATGCTTAAAATGGCATGTGCTTCCTTCTGCTAGACCTTTAATTTGGGGTTTTGAGTTGATTTAGTCAGGAGTTACCACATTGCTAGTGCCCCTAGCCACCTGCCATAAATAAATTTTAACTGTTTCTAGAGAAAAATAATATACTCCTAGGTCTTGAATTATTCTATAATTTTTAAAATACAGTATCCTGACAATGAAAAATTATCAAGTAAAAAGCAAGACCAAATGAGCAATCAAAGGAAGAAACAATATCAAGTTAAGCATCCCCAGAGGGACCTAAATATTTGAGTTACCAGACAGAGACATTAACTCTATTTTCTTTGTTCACAGAAACAGAATATAATTTTCAGAGGGGAATGGAAAATAAAACACAAAATATGAGACAGAACACATTTGAGAAATGAAAATAAGGTAATTTCAGAACTAAAATGAGAACCCTCAAAACTCAGTGAAAAACACCATAGCAATGAGCACACCCAGGTACTGAGATTTGGGTTTCCAGTATCATGCTCCAGTAAAAGGAACCAGGGCTCCATGGAGAAATGAGTGTTCTAGAACTGGGCAGGAAATATACAGGAGGATCCTAGAGCAACTTATAGTGCCAGGAAATAAGGAGGTGAAATAACAAGCAGACACAATAGTGGGGGTATGCAAAAGAGATATAGGAGCCAAATGAAAGAGGTACCAGTGACCAAAACTGGAACAATTTGAGCAATAAAACAAAACAGAATTTTATTAAAACTCAAAGTATAAATATTTGGCTCCACACTGATACAAATATACAATTGAAGAAAGAAAGAAAGATAAATATACTATCTAGAATTTTGTATCATTCATGTAGATAATATGACCTAAATGAAGAGGAAAATAATTCCTTAATCCTTCGGTACAGACTGCACAGGGTGGCTTCCTTCCAGATAAAGTAGTATGGAAAAGGGGTAAAAAGAGTAACCTTACAGTAGAGAAACCTGACATTCACTACTTCAGTGAGGAGGTCAATGTCAGCATTAGTACGACATATACCCTTAATAAAGTGATATGAAAATAGTACTTTACCTGCATTATGTCCCTTCCGAAAATGTATCAGTTCAGTTCAGTTCAGTCGCTCAGTCGTGTCCGACTCTTTGCACCCCATGAATCTCAGCACGCCAGGCCTACCTGTCCATCACCAACTCACGGAGTTTACCCAAACTCATGTCCATCGAGTCGGTGATGCCATCCAGCCATCTCATCCTCTGTCGTCCCCTTCTCCTCCTGCCCCCAATCCCTCCCAGCATCAGAGTCTTTTCCAATGAGTAAACTAATCGCATGAGGTGGCTAAAGTATTGGAGTTTCAGCTTCAGCATCAGTCCTTCCAATGAACACCCAGGACAGATCTCCTTTAAGATGGACTGGTTGGATCTCCTTGCAGTCCAAGGGACTCTCAAGAGTCTTCTCAAAAAACACCACAGTTCAAAAGCATCAATTCTTCGGTGCTCAGCTTTCTTCACAGTCCAAATCTCACATCAATACATGACTACTGGAAAAACCATAGCCTTGACTAGATGGACCTTTGTTGGCAAAGTAATGTCTCTGCTTTTTAATATGCTATCTAGGTTGGTCATAACTTTCCTTCCAAAGAGTAAGCATCTTTTACTTTCATGGCTGCAATCACCATCAGCAGTGATTTTGGAGCCCCAAAAAATTAAGTCTGACACTGTTTCCACTGTTTCCCCATCTATTTCTCATGAAGTGATGGGACCAGATGCCATGATCTTCGTTTTCTGAATGTTGAGCTTTAAGCCAACTTTTTCACTCTCCTCTTTCACTTTCATCAAGAGGCTTTTTAGTTCCTCTTCACTTTCTGCCATAAGGGTGGTGTCATCTGCATATCTGAAGTTACTGATATTTCTCCTGGAAATCTTTGATTCCAGCTTGTGCTTCTTCCAGTCCAGTGTTTCTCATGATGTACTCTGCATATAAGTTAAATAAGCAGGGTGACAATATACAGCCTTGACATACTCCTTTTTGTATTTGGAACCAGTCTGTTCCATGTCCAGTTCTAACTGTTGCTTCCTGACCTGCATATAGGTTTCTCAAGAGGCAGGTCAGGTGGTCCGGTATTCCAACCTCTTTCAGAATTTTCCACAGTTTATTGTGATCCACACAGTCAAAGGCTTTGACATAGTCAATAAAGGAGAAACAGATGTTTTTCTGGAACTCTCTTGCTTTTTCAATGATCCAGCAGATGTTCGCAATTTGATCTCTGGTTCCTCTGCCTTTTCTAAAACTAGGTTGAACACCTGGAAGTTCATGGTTCACAATTGCTGAAGCCTGGCTTGGAGAATTTTGAACATTACTTAAATAGCAACCCACTCTAGTATTCTTGCCTGGAGAATCCCATGGATGGAGGAGCCTGGTGGGCTACAGTTCATGGGGTCTCAAAGAGTTGGACACAACTGAGTGACTTAACTTTTACTAGCGTGTGAGATGAGTGCAATTGTGCAGTAGTTTGAGTATTCTTTGGCATTGCCTTTGGGATTGGAATGAAAACTGACCTTTTCCAGTCCTGTGGCCACTGCTGAGTTTTCCAAATTTGCTGGCATATTGAGTGCAGCACTTTCACAGCATCATCGTCCAGGATTTGAAATAGCTCAACTGGAATTCCATCACCTCCACTAGCTTTGTAGTGATGCTTACTAAGGCCCACTTGACTTCACATTCCAGGATGTCTGGCTCTAGGTGAGTGATCATACCATCATGATTATCTGGGTCATGAAGCTCTTTTTTGTACAGTTCTGTGTATTCTTGCCACCTCTTAATATCTTCTGCTTCTGTTAGGTCCATACCATTTCTGTCCTTTATCGAGCCCATCTTTGCATGAAATGTTCCCTGGATATCTTAATTTTCTTGAAGAGATCTCTAGTCTTTCCCATTCTGTTGTTTTCCTTGTTTCTTTGCATTGATCTCTGAGGAAGGCTTTCTTATCTCTTCTTGCAATTCTTTGGAACTCTGCATTCAGATGCTTAAATCTTTCCTTTCCTCTTTTGCTTTTTGCTTCTCTTCTTTTCACAGCTATTTGTAAGGCCTCCTCAGACAGCCATTTTGCTTTTTTGCATTCCATTTCCATGGGGATGGTCTCGATCCCTGTCTCCTGTACAATGTCACAAACCTCCATCCATAGTTCACCAGGTACTGTATCAGATCTAGTCCCTTAAATCTATTTCTCACTTCCACTGTATAATCATAAGGGATTTGATTTAGGTCTACCTGAATGGTCTAGTGGTTTTCCCTACTTTCTTCAATTTAAGTCTGAATTTGGCAATAAGGAGTTCATGATCTGAGCCACAGTCAGCTCCCAGTCTTGTTTTTGCTGACTCTATAGAGCGTCTTCATCTTGGCTGCAAAGAATATAATCAATCTGATTTCAGTGTTGACCATTTGGTGATGTCCATGTGTAGAGTTTTCTCTTGTGTTGTTGGAAGAGGGTGTTTGCTATGACCAGTGCGTTCTCTTGGCAAAACTCTATTAGTTTTTGCCCTGCTTCATTCTGTCCTCCAAGGCCAAATTTGCCTGTTACTCCAGGTGTTTCTTGACTTCCTACTTTTTCATTCCAGTCGCCTATAATGAAAAGGACATCTTTTTTGGGTGTTAGTGCTAAAAGGTCTTGTAGGTCTTCATAGAACCATTCAAGTTCAGCTTCTTCAGTGTTACTGGTTGGCATATAGGCTTGGATTACTGTGATATTGAATGGTTTGCCTTGGAAACGAACTGAGTTCATTCTGTCGTTTTTAAGATTGCATCCAAGTTCTGAATTTTGGACTCTTTTGTTGACCATGATGGCTACTCCATTTCTTCTAAGGGATTCCTGCCCACAATAGTAGATATAATGGTCATTTGAGTTAAATTCACCCATTCCACTCCATTTTAGTTCGCTGATTCCTAGAATGTTGACGTTCACTCTTGCCATCTCCTGTTTGACCATTTCAATGTGCCTTGATTAATGGACCTGACATTCCAGGTTCCTATGCAATATTGCTCTTTACAGCATTGGGCTTTGCTTCTATCACCAGTCACATCCACAACTGGGTATTGTTTTTGTTTTAGTTCAATCCCTTCATTCTTTCTGGAGTTATTTCTCCACTCACCTCCAGTAGCATCATTGGGCACCTACCAACCTGGGGAGTTGGTCTTTCAGCATCCTATCATTTTGCCTTTTCATACTGTTCATGGGTTTCTCAAGGCAAGAATACTGAAGTGGTTTGCCATTCCCTTGTCCAGTGGACCACATTCTGTCAGACCTCTCCACCATGACCCACCCGTCTTGGGTGGCCCCACATGGCATGGCTTAGTTTCATTGAGTTAGACAATGATGTGGTCCATATGATCAGATGGGCTAGTTTTCTGTGATTATGGTTTCAGTGTGTCTGCCCTCTGATGCCCTTTTGCAACACCTACTGTCTTACTTGGGTTTCTCTTACCTTGGACATGGGTTATCTCTTCACGGCTGCTCCAGCAAAGTGCAGCCGCTGCTCCTTGCCTTGGACTAGTCGCCCCTCCTGACCTTGAACGTGGAGTAGCTCCTCTCGGTCCTCCGGCACCCATGCAGCCACTGCTCCTTGGATGTGGGGTTGCTCCTCTCGGCAGCCACCCCTGACCTCAAACGTAGGGTAGCTTCTCTCGGCCATTGCCCCGACCTCGGACGTGGGTAAGCTTCTCTCAGCTGCTCCTGCGCCATCGCCGCCTGGTGCTCTTGGTCAACCCCAGTATAATCATGAAAATTTCCAAATATCAGATAAATTTCATAAGGGCGTTTTACAGTATATCTGACCAATAGTCTTGTCTTATGAATAGAATTGTCAAGGTCATGAAAAAAAAAAAAAAAGAAAGTCTGAGAAACTGTCACAGTCAAGAATAACTGAAGCGTATAAGATGATTAAATGTAATGTGGTATCTTGCATGGTATCCTGGAACAGAAAAGGGCAATAGATAAAAGCTTGAAAAGTCTGAATAAGCAATAGACTTGAGTCAATAGTAACATACCACTATTAGTTTAAGAATTGGAACAAATGTACCATGTTAACATAAGATGTTAATAAAAGGAGACGCTCCATAAATGTAAAATTATTCTAACAATTAAAGTCTGTAATTTTTTTTTCTAAGCCTCAGTTGTTGCTGTTTTTCTCGACTTCAGTTGTTGTTGTTCAGTCACTCAGTTGTGTTCAACTCTTTGTTACCCTATGGACTGCAGCACGCCAGGCTTCCCTGTCCTTCACCAACTCCCAGAGCTTGCTCAAACTCATGTCCATTGAATCGGTGGTACCATCCAACCATCTCTTCCTCTGTCATCCCCTTCTCCTCTTGCCTTCAATCTTTCCCAGAATCAGGGTCTTTTCCAGTGAGTTAGCTCTTCACATCTGGTGACCAAAGACTTGGAGCTTCAGCATCAGTCCATCCAATGAATATTAAAGGTCGATTTCCTTTAGGGCTGACTCATTTGATCTCCTTGAAGTCCAAGCGATTCTCAAGAATCTTCTCCACACCACAATTTGGAACCACGATTCTTTGGCACTCAGCCTTATTTATGGTCCAACTCTTACAAGCATACATGACTATTGGAAAAACCACAGCTTTGACTATACAGACCTTTGTCAGTATAGAGGTAATAACGGATCTGATATGTCTGAAAATAGAATAAGTGAACTAGCAGACAGAATTGAAGGAAATATCCAGATTAAAACATAGACAAAATGGTTGAAAATACAGAGGAGAAACTGCGAGACATAGAAGACACAAATGTCTGAACATAATGTAATTAGACTCCCAGGAGGAAGGTAGAGGAAAGGAAACCAAAGCAGCAAGTTATGAGAAATGGTTAAGAATTTTTAAAGATTGAATACAATATTGACTACAATATCAATACAGAGTTGAAAATGACTACTAACTCAAATCAGTTTAGTTATAATTAATTACACACATAAAATCACAGTGAAATTGCTGAAAATAAAAGAAAGTAAATTATTAATAGTATTCAGAAGGACAAATAATAGACACACTATTTTGAAAGCAGTGATAAACTTAGCAGACTTCTCAAAGAAAAAAATAGAAACTGAAAGACAATGTATTAGCATCTTTTGAGAAAATTTTAAGTACAAACCTAGAGTTTTATATCAATTAAAAGTATTATTTTAAGAATGAAAGTAAAATATGAATGTCTTTCACAATAAAAAACAAGAAAATTTGTACCAGCAAGTCATCTTAAAGCAAGTGTTAAAATGTATTCCTCAGGCAAATGGAATGTGATCCCAGATAAGAGGTTTAATACAAAGGAAATACTTAAAATAGTAAAAATTTTAATTACAGGGTAAATAAAAATAGATATTAACAGGAAGGGTGCTCTAACATTCTTAGTATGTTTTTAAGTTATTTGAACTATTTAAACGTATAGCTGCACTTCGGCAAATGGGACACACTGATGCATCTGTCACCTTGGGGTTTAACAGCAGTAGTGTTAAGTGAAGGTGCAGTCCTTGATGATGTTAAAAAACATCAAACTTATATTTGACTTTTGTAAGTGAAGATGTAGTAACAATTTTGACATGAGTTTTCATGTTTGACCATTGACAAGATTCAGGCTTCACATTTTCCTTCCTCACCACCATACATCTAGTATTTTAAATAAGGAAACTCATCCCTCTCTTGATCCATCTGCCCTGAAAGAAAGTTTGAGCTCCACAGTCCTCCACCGTGTTTATGTTTAACTGGTGTGAAATATGATAACCTTTTTAAAAAATACTAATATCAGTTTCTTGAATCTTTTAAAAATGAAATTTCTCTTATTTTAAAGAAATGATAGTAGCCAAACCTCTTTTAGTTGAACACTAACTCTGATGCTAGGAAGACTGAGGGCAGGAGGAGAAGGAGGCAACAGAGAATGAGATGGCTGGTTGGCATCATTGACTCAATGGACATGAGTTAGAGCAAACCGTGGGAGATAGTGAAGGACAGAAAAGCCTGTCATGCTACATTTCGTGGGGTTACAAAGAGTCAGACATGACTTAGTGACAGAACAACAACAGCAGTATGTATATGGATGTGTTAGTGTGTGTATGTTTGCTTGGAATTATTACACCAAATAAAGGAGGAGAAAATCCTGAAGAATTATGAACTGCTGAAATGAAACAGATGAGTTTCCACTTCTGAAATATAATACCTAATGTAGTAGAAATAACAGTGTGATCTTTTAGTTTAGATATATCATACTATAAGAAATAGAAAGGCCATTAAAGCAAGAATATAAACTGTAGAAATAGACTTTTTAGGTGTGAGTGTATTCAGATGAATATTTCAAATGCTTTGGAGCAGTTCAAGTAATTGAGGGCCATCGTTTCTTGCTAAAAAAGATACATTGTTAAATATAATTATGGAAAGTTGAAAATCTCTTTGTTCTTTAAATATTCTACCTAGAGAGAACTTGGGTGCTTGTCTCAATTCCAACAATGGCTGTGTAGTACTGGTAACAGCTTCGTGCGCACCCCATACATGGGGAACTGTCAGAACCATCAACCTTTGAAAGTTTTTACTCCTCCTCATCCTATTATTCTGTTTAATCTTTTGTTTTAACTATTCTTATTCTTAGGAGAGTAATAAATGCACATAATTTAAAAAGTCAACTAGTACTACTAGGCTATAATGAAATATTAAAACTCTATTACCTCACTCATTCTGTCTGACTCCCAAAAAACAAATATTTTTACCTTTTTAAAGGAAATTTTATTTATTTCCATATTTGAATTTTTTTTTTCTGCTGCTGTTTTTTGAAGTGTCAACTTCAGACGTCTCATTTTGTGAAAGGTAAGGAATTCTCACTCCTCACCACTATTCTTGCTCCCTTTCTCTAGCTTTCTATCAATAAATTAATGTTACAGTTTTTATTGTATCAAATCCTGCATCATGATAAAACTATCTAGATATTGTAAGCATTCACCATGATTGTGTTTCCTTTCTTTTCCTATAGGAAATAATTTTTAAAAGTCTTGCATTTTCAGATGTATCTATTACATAATTTCCTAAACTAGATTGCTGCAGAGCTGTCACGCTGAGAGTTTTCTTCACTCAATTCTCATTTTTTTCCTTGTCATTCTCCTCTGGTAAACACACTTTGCTAGATCCTGTGTCTTGTCTTTCCTTTTCTGTTTCTTTGTCACTTAGTGTATCACTTGAGAAACATATGTTCTAGTTCCTTCTTGAAATGAGGTATATGGTCAGTAACTTTTTCGAATCACTTTGAATAGTTCTTTCTTCTGTGCTGTCTCCTCATAGTTTGTCAAGTTTGAGAATTTTTAGGTTAGAATCATTTTTATCAGAATTTTGGTGGCTTTGTTTTGTTGTTTTCAAATTTCCAATGATGGGAAATTTTTATGTTATTTGTATACAAATTTCTTTCTATGTGACTTGCTGTTTTATCCTTTTCAACAACTTGAGAATTTTTCTTATCCCTGATGTTCCAAAATTTCATTAAAATGTACACTTTATAGAACTGTTTTAATTTTTCCTAGGTTTTGGTGAGTTATTTTATACAGTTTCTGAAAGTATTTTTGAACTATTTATTTCATCAGTTCCTTTCCATTTATTATTTTGTCTGAATTCTTACTAATTATGTATTAAACTTCATAATTAATCCTCTTAAGATTTCCTTTCTATTATCCATCTCTTTTTATTTTCATTTTGTCTTCTTCAAGGTTTTCTCAAATTTAGCTTTTGTTTTTATAATGTTTTACCATAGTATGTATTTTGTATCTGCATCTCTTCCCTGGCTTCACATTTTTGAATTACATCCTTTTCTGTTTCTGAGGATACAAACACCTACTCTTCTGTGATAATGAACAGGTTAACTTCATATGACTCAGCAGGTAGAAATTCCATGTGCAGTGCAGGAGACACAGTTGATGTGGGTTTGATCCCCGGGTCAGGAATATCCTCTGAACAAAGAAATGTCAACCCACTCCTTATTATTGCATTAAAAAATCTCATGGACAGAGGACCCTGGCAGGCTACAGTCCAAAGGGTCGCAACGCACTGGACACAACTGAGCAACTAAGCACTTCACTTCTTATCAACATCCTCTACTTCAGACATTCTGCTCAGTTATTCAGCATGCACTTTAACAAGATCACTATAGTAGTTTTAGAACAGTTTTAGGTTCAGAGCAGAACAGAATGGATATAGTCTTCCTCCACCCCCTTCAGTTTCCTATTATTATCAGTTTATATTAATATGGTTATACATTTATTGTAATTGGTGTATCAACACTGACACATCATTAACAAATAAAATCCAAAGTTCACATTTGAGTTCATTGTTGGCATTGTAGGTTCTCTGAAATTTGAAAGATGTGTAATAATTAGTATGCACTTTGTTCATATCTGTAAGTCTCCTGTATTACACCTGTTCATCCTACTCTACCCTGAAAATCCTGATGACCACCAATCAATTTCCAATCTCATAGTTTTGCTCTCTCCATGATATCACATAGTTGGAATCAGTACCTATGTAGACTTTTAAGATCGACTTCTTTCATTTCGACTTCTTTCATTTAAAAACAAGGCTATAAGTTTTCTCCTTTTGTGTGTGTCTGTGGTTTGACAACTCATTTATTTTTAGTGCTGAATAATATTACATTGTATGAATGAATCATACTTTATTCATTTACGTATTGAAGGGCATCTTCATTACTTCTAAGTTTCAGTAATTATGAATAAAGCTGCTATAAAACATTCATGCACCATTTATTTGTTGGACATAATTTCAACTCATTTTAGTAAATACCAAATAGCAGGATTGGTGGACTATTTCATAATAGTATATTTAGTTTTCAAAGAAACTGTAGAACTGTCTTCCAAAATTCCTGTAACAGTTTTCATTCCCACCATCAATGAGTGAGGGTTCCTGTTGCTCCATATCCTCACCAGCATTTGACATTGTAGTGTTAAGGATATTAGCCAATCTAGAGTGGCATCTCATTTTTTTTTTAATTTTCTAATAACTGATACTAACTATCTTTTCATATGCTTAGCTGCCACTGACAACTACTTAGCTTTTTAGGTAAGGCACCTATATAGATCTTTGTCTATTTTTCATTTGGGTTACTTGTTTTCTTGTCACTGAGTTTTAAGAGTTCTTAGTAGATTTTGGATAACAAATATTTATCATATTATTTATCAACAATAGTTGTTCAGTTTCTAAGTCACATCCAACTCTTTGCGACCCCGTGGACTGCAGCATGACAGGCTTCCGTGCCCTTCACTATCTCCCAGAGTTTGCTCAAACTCATGTCTGTTGAGTCAGTGATGCTGTTCAACTGTCTTATCCTCTGTCACCCCCTTCTCCCACTACCCTCAATCTTCTCCAGCATCAGGGTATTTTCCAGTGATTTGGTTCTTTGCATCAAGTGGCTAAAGTATTAGACCTTCAGCTTCAGCATCAGTCCTTCTAATGAATATTCAGGGTTGATTTTCTTTAGGATTGCCTGGTTTGTTCTCCTTGCAGTCCACAGAACTCTCAAGAGTCTTCTTCAGCACCACAATTTGAATGCATCAGTTCTTCGATGCTCATCCTATTTTATGCTCCAGCTCTCAGATCTGTACATGACTACTGGAAAAATCATAGTTTTGACTCTATGGACCTTTGTTGGCAAGGGATGTCTCTGCTTTTGAATACACTAGGTTTGTCATAGCTTTCCTTCCAAGAGTAAGATGTCTTAATTTCATGGCTGCCGTTACCGTCTGCAGTGATTTTGGAGCCCAAGAAAATAAAATCAGTCACTGTTTCCACTTTTTCCCCTTCTATTTGCCCTGAAGTGATGGGACCAGATGCCATGATCCTTTTGTTGAATGTTGAGTTTTAAGCCAGTTTATTCACTCTTCTCTTTCCCCTCATCAAAAAACTTTTTAGTTCCTCTCTGCTTTCTGCCATTATATATGTCTTTGCAAATATTTTCTCTGAGTTTGTGTCTTGTCTTCTTATTCTTTTGACAGTGTCTTTAGTAGAGTAGCTTGATCCAAGATATATTGACTTACTCCATTTTCTTGATGGTATGCTTTCTTGATAGCCTTCACCTTTTGCTATATATATTAGCAAATATATATTTGCCATATATATGTGTATATATATACATAAACATATATATATATATTTGCTATATATTTATGTGTTTAAGAAATATATATATATATATATATGTATGTATGTGCATGAATACTATGTAGCTCTAGTAATGTCCAACTCTTTGTGATCCCATGGACTGTAGCCTTTCCAGCTCCTCTGTCCATGAGATTCTCCAGGGAGGAATACTAGAGTAGTTTGCTGTGCCCTCCTCCAGGGAATCTTTCAACCCAGGGCTCAAACCAGTTTCTCTTACATTTCCATTGGCAAAAGGATTCTTTACCACTAGCACCACCTGGGAAGCCCTGCCATACGTGTGTGTGTGAGAGTATTACACATTATGTTATTTTATTTAATCCTTAGTCCTGATAAGTCAGTTTAAAATTCTTCTTCCTCTTATCATTTATAATGCAACATCACATTTCTTGCTCTGACTTCTTTAAAATATTTACTGCTATCCACCTGCTTTTCTTTATATCAACTCCCACGAGGGCAAGGATTTTTGTTTCTCTTGTATACAGAAGCATGCTGCACATTTGAACAGTCATTACATACTTGTTGGATTAGTGAATGTAGAGACAGTTTTTCAAATTCATATGCTATTGTATCATTTTATGAGAGTTGTCCTTTTGTTTTTGTCCTCTGAAATTGCTGTGTACCATTTTTATAATCTAAATATAAGACAAATCCTACTAATCATTAAAATTTAGTACCAACTTTATCACTGATGATATACTAACAATTACAAATATTACATTTTTATTAAGATACAAACATAATTTGCATTTATTTAACAAATATATTATGCAAAGAAGTAGATGGTGGTCAAGAGGACTTATGGGGGGTTATAATATAATCAAGCATATTACCTATCATTAAGAAGCACAGTAAATGTAGAGAAATAATAATGTATTGCATATAAATAGTTAGAATGTAAGACAAAAAATTTGTATCATAATCTGATGATGCATAAAATGTAATGGCCTTCAGACATAAAAGTCTTTGTTTGCACACATGATTTGTGCTTGATAAATTCCACTAAAATATGTGCTTGCTAAATAAATAGATTGCACTTTATAGTTCTCACTGTTTGACAGTTTTAAATTTAATGCAAGTGAAAACTCTACAGGGTTTACAGAGATTGACAGAATTAAAGTAACTTTCATTCTGTTTCTTAATATTTATAACTGCTGTGTTTTTACTTATTTTGAGCCTAGTCTTTGTGTTTAAGAATATTAGTATCATTGTGCAAACAGCAAGCTTAGTCATCCTGAATAGGCCCAAGTGTGTTCTTGAAAATGAGCACAGTTAGTTGAGTCCAGAGTTCCTTGACTGACTATATAACTGGAAGCGATTTGAATTAACTTCTGTATAGAAAATGACATTTCTTGTAGGATAAGTAAAAAGTGTTATTGTGAAGCTGTAATCTCTCTAATAAGCTTACTTAATCAAAATATATGGTATAACAGAAAGTGCATTTTCTTGGCAAAACTCTATTATCCTTTGCCCTGCTTCTTTCCGTATTCCAAGGCCAAGTTTGCCTGTTACTCCAGGTGTTTCTTGACTTCCTACTTTTGCATTCAAGTCCCCTATAATGAAAAGGACATCTTTTTTGGGTGTTAGTTCTAAAAGGTCTTGTAGGTCTCCATAGAACCGTTCAACTTCAGCTTCTTCAGCGTTACTGGTTGGGGCATAGACTTGGATTACTGTGATATTGAATGGTTTGCCTTGGAAACAAACAGAGATCATTCTGTCGTTTTGAGATTGCATCCAAGTACTGCATTTCGGACTCTTTTGTTGACCATGATGGCTACTCCATTTCTTCTGAGGGATACCTGCCTGAGTAGTAGATATAATGGTCAGCTGGGTTAAATTAACCCATTCCAGTCCATTTGAGTTCACTGATTCCTAGAATGTCGACGTTCACTCTTGCCATCTCTTGTTTGATCACTTCCAATTTGCCTTGATTCATGGACCTGACATTCCAGGTTCCTATGTAATATTGCCCTTTACAGCATCGGACCTTGCTTCTATTACCAGTCACATCCACATCTGGGTATTGTTTTTGCTTTGGCTCCATCCCTTCATTCTTTCTGGAGTTATTTCTCCACTGATCTCCAGTAGCATACTAGGCACCTACTGACCTGGAGAGTTCCTCTTTCAGTATCCTATCATTTTGCCTTTTCATACTGTTCATGGGGTTCTCAGGGCAAGAATATTGAAGTGGTCTGCCATTCCCTTCTCCCATGGACCACGTTCTGTCAGATCTCTCCACCATGACCCGCCCGTCTTGGGTTGCCCCACGGGCATGGCTTAGTTTCACTGAGTTAGACAAGGCTGTGGACCTAGTGTGATTAGATTGACTAGTTTTCTGTGAGTATGGTTTCAGTGTGTCTGCCCTCTGATGCCCTCTTGCAACATCTACCGTCTTACTTGGGTTTCTCTTACCTTGGGCGTGGGGTATCTCTTCACTCCTGCTCCAGCAAAGCGCAGCCATTGCTCCTTACCTTGGACGAGGAGTATCTCCTCGTCTCTGCCCTTCCTGACCTTCAACGTGGGATAGCTCCTCTAGGCACTCCTGCACCTGCACAGCCACTGCTCTTTGGATGTGGGGTCATAGCAAACACCCTCTTCTAACAACACAGGAGAAGACTCTACACATGAACATCACCAGATGGTCAACACTGAAATCAGATTGATTATATACTTTACAGCCAAAGATGGAGAAGCTCTATACAGTCAACAAAAACAAGACCAGGAGCTGACTATGGCTCAGATCATGAACTCCTTATTGCCAAATTCAGACTTAAACTGAAGAAAGTAGGGAAAACCCCTAGACCATTCAGGTATGACCTAAATCAAATCCCTTATGATTATAAAGTGGAAGTGAGAAATAGATTTAAGGGCCTAGATCTGATAGATAGAGTGCCTGATGAACTATGGAATGAGGTTCATGACATTGTACAGGAGACAGGGATCAAGACCATCCCCATGGAAAAGAAATGCAAAATAGCAAAATGACTGTCTGAGGAGGCCTTACAAATAGCTGTGAAAAGAAGAGAAGTGAAAAGCAAAGGAGAAAAGGAAAGATATAAGCATCTGAATGCAGAGTTCCAAAGAATAGCAAGAAGAGATAAGAAAGCCTTCCTTAGCAATCAATGCAAAGAAATAGAGGAAAACAACAGAATGGGAAAAACTAGAGATCTCTTCAAGAAAATTAGAGATACCAAGGGAACATTCCATGCAAAGATGGGCTCAATAAAGGACAGAAATGGTATGGACCTAACAGAAGCAGAAGATATTAAGAAGAGGTGGCAATAATACATAGAAGAACTGTACAAAAAAATCTTCACGACCCAGATAATCATGATGGTGTGATCACTCACCTAGAGCCAGACATCCTGGAATGTGAAGTCAAATGGGCCTTAGAAAACATCACTATGAACAAAGCTAGTGGAGGTGATGGAATTCCAGTTGAGCTATTTCAAATCCTGAAAGATGATGCTGTGAAAGTGCTGCACTCAGTATGCCAGCAAATTTGGAAAACGCAGCATTGGCCACAGGACTGGAAGAGGTCAGTTTTCATTCCGATCCCAAAGAAAGGCAATGGCAAAGAATGCTCAAACTACCTCACAACGCACTCATCTCACATGCTATTAAAGTAATGCTCAAATTCTCCAAGCCATGCTTCAGCAATACATGAACCGTGAACTTCCTGATGTTCAAGCTGTTTTAGAAAAGGCAGAGGAACAAGAGATCAAATTGCCAACATCTGCTGGATCATGGAAAAAGCAAGAGAGTTCCAGAAAAACATCTATTTCTGCTTTATTGACTATGCCAAAGGTTTTGACTGTGTGGATCACAAGAAACTGTGGAAAATTCTGAAAGAGATGGGAATACCAGACCACCTGACCTGCCTCTTGTGAAATCTGTATGCAGATCAGGAAGCAACAGTTAGAACTGGACATGGAACAACAGACTGGTTCCAAATAGGAAAAGGAGTATGTCAAGGCTGTATATTGTCACCCTGCTTATTTAACTTATATGCAGAGTACATCAGGGGAAACGCTGGACTGGAAGAAACACAGGTTGGAATCAAGATTGCCGGGAGAAATATCAATAACCTCAGATATGCAGATGACACCACCTTTATGGCAGAAAGTGAAGAGGAACTAAAAAGCCTCTTGATGAAAGTGGAAGTGGAGAGTGAAAAAGTTGGCTTAAAGTTCAACATTCAGAAAACGAAGATCATGGCATCCGGTCCCATGAGGTGGCCAAAGTACTGGAGTTTCTGCTTTAGCATCATTCCTTCCTAAGAAATCCAAAGAAATTAGGAAAAGACTCTGATGCTGGGAGGGATTGGGGGCAGGAGGAGAAGGGGTTAGAAGGAGAAGGCAGCCATTAGATGGCTGGATGGCATCACTGACTCAATGCACGTGAGTCTGAGTGATCTCCGGGAGTTGGTGATGAACAGGGAGGCCTGACGTGCTGCGATTCATGGGGTCGCAAAAAGTCGGACACGACTGAGCAACTGAACTGAACTGAACAGAAATCAAATTCAAAAGACCTGTAAGAGGAGTGTCATTTATTCTGAAACACAGGATGAACTCAGGCTTGACAATAATGGTGAAAAGGTGAGTATTTTGACTTTTGTCCCCTAACCTCACTATCCTTAGTGTATAATCTTTCAGCCTACATGTTTGTTCAGTAATGATCTAATTTCCATGGCTAGGGAAAATTAGTCCCTGCCAATGCAGAAACACATCAATTCATGATTTTGACAGATTTCAAAAACTCCAGGGAAGGATAGAGTTGCCTATTACTGACATTATCATTAGTCATTCCGAAATGACTAGCCAAAGGTGTCATTATCTAAGACTACACAAATAGATGAGCAAACTGTGATCTTTCCTAAATCAAACTGCATGTAACTCACACTTCATAATACCATGCCATTCTGTTTCCTGTCTCTATCCTGGCCATTGTAGTTGGCAGATTTCAACTATTTACCGTGTTCATGTTATTTTCCAGTCAACACTCATATAACTGGGTTCAAGATTTTGGAAAAATTTCCATTTTTGTCTTTTAGTGTATTCATTTATTTGTAGTATTCATTTGACCACAGATTTGCTGTACATATATTTCATGCAGAATCTTGTTTCAGTGCTTTGCACTATTCGAAGGGAAAATAATGGTTCTCATCCATCATTAAGGAGATTTAAGTATATGTGAAGTGATGAAAGTGAAAAAGGAGTGTGCAAAAGTTGGCTTAAAGCTCAACATTCAGAAAACGAAGATCATGGCATCTGATCCTTTCACTTCATGGGAAATAGATGGGGAAACAGTGGAAACAGTGTCAGACTTTATTTTTGGGGGCTACAAAATCACTGCAGATAGAGACTGCAGCCATGAAATTAAAATATGCTTACTTCTTGGAAGGAAAGTTATGACCAACCTAGATAGCATATTCAAAAGCAGAGATATTACTTTGCCAACAAAGGTCCGTCTAGTCAAGGCTGTTGTTTTTCCAGTGGTCATCTATGGATGTGAGAGTTGGACTGTGAAGAAGGCTGAGCACTGAAGAATTGATGCTTTTGAACTGTGGTGTTGGAGAAGACTGTTGAGAGTTCCTCGGACTGCAAGGAGATCCAACCAATCCATTGTAAAAGAGATCAGTCCTGGGTGTTCTTTGGAAGGAATGTTGCTAAAGGTGAAACTCCAGTACTTTGGCCACCTCATGCGAAGAGTTGACTCATTGGAAAAGACCCTGATGCTGGGAGGGATTGGGGGCAGGAGGAGAAGGGGACGACAGAGGATGAGATGGCTGGATGGCATCACCGACTTGATGGATTTGAGTTTGAGTGAACTCCAGGAGTTGGTGATGGACGGGGTGCTGGGATTCGTAGGGTCACAAAGAGTCGGACACTACAGAGTCTTTTCCAATGAGTCAGCTCTCCCCATGAGGTAGCCAGAGTATTGGAGTTTCAGCTTTAGCATCATTCCTTCCAATGAACACCCAGGACTGATCTCCTTTAGAATGGACTGGTTGGATCTCTTTGCAGTCCAAGGGACTCTCAAGAGTCTTCTCCAACACCACAGTTCAAAAGCATCAACTCTTCGGCGCTCAGCTTTCATCCCAGTCCAACTTTCACATCCATATATGACTACTGGAAAAACCATAGCCTTGACTAGACAGACCTTTGTTGGCAAAGTAATATCTCTGCTTTTGAATATGCTGTCTAGGTTGTTCATATCTTTCCTTCCAAGGAGTAAGCGTCCTTTAATTTCATGACTGCAATCACCATCTGCAGTGATTTTGGAGCCCCCAAAAATAAAGTCTGACACTATTTCCAGTATTTCTCCATCTATTTCCAATGCAGTGGTGGGACCGGATGCCATTATCTTAGTTTTCTGAATGTTGAGCTTTAGGCCAACTTTTTCACTCTCCTCTTTCACTTTCATCAAGAGGCTTTTTAGTTCCTCTTCACTTTCTTCCATAAGGGTGATGTCATCAGCATACCTGAGGTTATTGATATTTCTCCCAGCAATCTTGATTCCAGCTTGTGTTTCTTCCAGCCCAGCATTTCTCATGATTAACTCAGCATATAAGTTAAATAAACAGGTTAACAATATACAGCCTTGATGTACTCCTTTTCTTATTTGGAACCAGTCTGTTGTTCCATGTCCAGTTCTAACTGTTGACCTGTATAGGTTTCTCAAGAGGCAGGTCAGGTGGTCTGATATTCCCATCTCTTACAGAATTTTCCACAGTTTATTGTGATCCACACTCAATAAAGCAGAAATAGATGTTTTCTGGAACTCTCTTGTTTTTTCCATGATCCAGTGGATGTTGGCAATTTGATCTCTAGTTCTTCTGCCTTTTCTAAAACCAGCTTGAACATCTGGAAGTTCACCGTTCATGTATAGCTGAAGCCTGGCTTGAAGAATTTTGAGCATTACTTTACTAGCGTGTGAGATGAGTGCAATTGTGCAATAATTTGAGCATTCTTTGGCATTGCCTTTCTTTGGGATTGGAATGAAAACTGACCTTTTCCAGCCCTGTGGCCACTGCTGAGTTTTCCAAATTTGCTGGCATATTGAGTGCAGCACTTTCACAGCATCATCTTTCAGGATTTGAAATAGCTCAACTGGAATTCCATCACCTCCACTAGCTTTGTTCGTAGTGATGCTTTCTAAGGCCCACTTGACTTCACATTCCAAGATATCTGGCTTAAGGTGAGTGATCACACATCATGATTACCTGGGTCATGAACCTCTTTTGTGTACAGTTCTCCTGTGTATTCTTGCCACCTCTTCTTAATATCGTCTGCTTCTGTTTGGTCCATACCTAACAGAAGTTTAGGTATTTCTGTCCTTTATCGAGCCCATCTTTGCATGCAATATTCCCTTGATATCTCTAATTTTCTTGAAGAGATCTCTAGTTTTTCCCATTCTGTTGTTTTCCTTGTTTCTTTGCATTGATCTCTGAGGAAGGCTTTCTTATCTCTCTTTGCTATTCTTTGGAACTCTGCATTCAGATGCTTATATCTTTCCTTTTCTCCTTTGCTTTTCGCTTCTCTTCTTTTCACAGCTATTTGTAAGGCCTCCCCAGACAGCCATTTTGCTTTTTTGCATTTCTTTTCCATGGGGATGGTCTTGATCCCTGTCTCCTGTCCAATGTCAGGAACCTCCATCTATAGTTCATCAGGCACTCTATCAGATCTAATCCTTTAAATCTATTTCTCACTTCCACCGTATAATCATAAGGAATTTGATATAGGTCATACCTGAATGGTCTAGTGGTTTTCCCTACTTTCTTCAATTTAAGTCTGAATTTGGCAATAAGGTTATATGTATATATATATATATATATATATATATATACACACACACACACACATATCACTTCTTCCTTATCCATTTATTTGTCAGTGGGCATTTAGGTTGCATCCCTGCTTTACCTATTGTTGATAGTACCTCTGTGAACATTGTGTTCATGTATCTTTTCCAGTTAAGAGTTTTCTCTGGATATATGCCCAGTGGTGGGCTTGCTGCATCATAGGGCATATGGAGAGGGTGTGAAGAAAAGGGAACCCTCCTGCACCGTTGGTGGGAATGAAAATTTGTGCAGGTTCCTTTAAAAACTAAGAACAAAGTTGCCATAAGAAACCTACTTTCTATACTTTATACATCTACTCCACCCACATAATTTTAAATACTTGTTAATGGCCTCACAATATTGTCAATGACCTAAACTAGAAATCAGAATTTAATCAAAAAAGCCCCATCTCCTAATTTTCCACGTTCACTTGCTCACCGTCATTGTTGATATTACCTGCCACATATGCTTTACATCAGTTTTGGCCTCCCTATCTCCAATGACACTGTATCTGGATAGTTACAAGGTGTGTGACTCTGTTACAATCAATGTTACATTCTCCTTCTTTCATTGTGGTAACCAAATAATGTCTTTAGAATATAAATCTTATGTCGTATCCATACCCATGCCCAGTCTAAAACCGTCAGGATAATTTTTTTGGGGGGTGGGGAGGTGCTTGGCGCACAGAGTCCTCTAGGATCTAGCTGCAGTCATACTCTATGCCTCCTCATTTCTCATACCTTGTGTCACAATTATACTGAATAATAGTACGAGCAATTACCTGGATGCACTGTGTTGTGATGCACTATGTTATGTTACTGAGCTTTTCCTTTTGCCTGACACAGTCCATTTTCTCTTCATTTTTTCTAGCAAACTCCTACTCATCATAGGAGAGTCTGTTCCCTGGAGACATCTCCGTTAATTTTCCAGTCAGATTTCACTTCTTTTTTTGCTCCCCTTATAACTACCTGTCGGAGAAGGCAATGGCAAGCCACTCCGGTACTCTTGCCTAGAAAATCCCATGGATGGAGGAGCCTGGTAGGCTGCAGTCCATGGGGTGGCTACAAGTTGGTCGCGACTGAGCGACTTCACTTTCACTTTTCACTTTAACACAGTGGAGAAGGCAATGGCAACCCACTCCAGTGTTCTTCCCTGGAGAATCCCAGGAACAGGGGAGCCTGGTGGGCTGCCGTCTCTGGGGTCGCACAGAGTCGGACACGACTGAAGCGACTTAGCAGCAGCAGTATGACTACCTGTATATTATTCATTATGACTGTTCTGTCAGCAGAGGTTTCCCCAACATTTCTTCCCACAGAACTTAGTGCTGTGTGTGTCTGGTGTACAGTATATTCTTATTTATAGTTTCTTAAGCTTTCCAGGTGGTTCTAGTGGTAAGGAACCTGCCTGCCAGTGCCAGTGACTTAGGGAACGCAGGTTTGATCCCTGGGTTGGAAGATCCCCTGGAGAAGGGCATGGCAACCCACTCCAGTATTCTTGCCTAGAGAATCCCATGGACAGAAGAGCCTGGCGGGTTACAGTTCACAGGTCGCAAAGAGTTGGACACAACTTAAGTGACTTGCATGCACACATGTTTGCAAGCATATGAATGATTAATTGAATGGTTCATTTTTCTTAACAAAATAAGTTAGTAAAAACATCTTTGAGATCTAATCAGGATTACTTCCTCTAAAGAGAAAGCAAAAAGCAAATGGCTGAGTTGATGTAACTAAGTCAAATCAGGTTTCTCTTTAGAAAAAGGAAAGGTAATAAAGAGAACAGTGAAAAGACAATTAATCGTATCTGCCACAATGGCATCATTTTCATGATGACTCCTAAGTGATATTGAATATTTATGACATTGAAATTACAGGAAAGGTGAGACACAACTTTTATTACATATATACATATATAAGTGCATATGCAATACATATCTGTTGGGTGTTCTTATATTTTATAATATATCATAAAATATTCTTTCAGATGTATGTCAGCTGTCTCCCACTACTAGAGAAAATAGACTTCTAAATAGAGAGAATGTGAGGAGGAGGCAGGCAGTAATATTCTGGTGGTGATTTAGCGGGTGAGCCAGCTGATGCTCAACTATTCATCGAGAGAACAACTCTTGAAGAGGGTTATGAATTAGGCTGGCTGAAACTCAACAAATCTAGAGAAAAACAACAACAACAACAACACAGATTTAGCCAAGGGGAAGTAAAGGACTGAGCACTGTTGAAGACTTAATGAAACAGATGGCTCATTGTTCTACAGTGGAGCCACTACAATCAAGTCTGTTTTTAACTCATTTTAACGACTTATGTATTGATGTTTCAAAAAGTAGACTCTAGTCCTAGAGAATCTATCAAGCAGTAACCGTTTTTGTCCTGAGCAGTTGACTGATAGTGATGAACTAAGCACTACTTAGAAGAGTAATGCGCGAGGAGCTCTGTGTTTATTTTATTTAATCTGAGATACTTTAATTTATCTCTTGGATGAATTTCTTGGTACAAGATTATAAAAACAGAGTGGAAAAATATATTAATTAGTGGTCACCAGTTTCCATGGTGGTAAAGTTGAAATAGCTGCAAATTATGATGTCCTTAATGATTGAGAATAAACAATGTTATTCAATGACACATCATTTTATAATTCATTTATCATATAAAAACTAGCAAGCGTAGTTTGGCCAGACCAATTTCCAACTTAGGCTCTATTCACAGGGAGGTATATCTCTCTGTTCGGTTAAGATCAGGATGATGTTTACATGCTACAATTAAAAACTTATTGACAGGTCAGTGTGATCCAGAATATTTGGCTATGTTTCAAATCTTTCTTTCCACCAAGCTTATAATTTTAATTGTTTTTAAGATGAGTTTTATAATAATTAATTATTGTTGAATAATGGATATTAAATATAATATTTATGTATTCATTCAGCCACTTTTTTTCTGAAATGGATGATAGAGTCAAGCACAAACCCTTTTCTTTGCCATGAATATCAAACACAATTCTTTTCTGTTATATAATAACACAGAATAATTGATTTCATTTGTGCCTTTTAATGAAAAGGAACAGTGTCTTGAGGAAGTGGAGTTCTGACCAGGTGTTGATGTTTGGGGCTGCTTCCCTTGTCACTGCTGTATAACTGTCTTTTTATTCTTGCCCAGCGTTTTCTGGAAGAGGCCATCTGTACTCATTATTTGTACTTTCACAAGTGCCATTCTTTATTCTGAACACTCTTGATTTTGCCTCAGCCACTGTTTTGAATTTATCTTACTTAGTTCTTCAATTTATTTAATTGCCAAAAACAAATGTTTCTTTTCAGATGTCATCAGCTTGAAATCTCTGCTACATTCCTATTAGTCCCTGGCTTTTTGTATCTTTTCAAGTGAAAAGTGCTGCAGCCCTCTTTGAAGACTCCGCTTCTCACCTTCCCTGAGCCCGCCATTCAGATGGTTTGTCATCAGCTTCAGATCTCCAGTCTTTGAGGCCCAGTATTGCTGCTGTGCACCTGGTTTTCATTTTATATTATTTTTTGTGTGAGTCCTAGAGTCATGTACCTACTAAGTTCCAGCTTCCTAAAGTGTTTTACTTGTCTAAGAGGCTCGGACCCCTGTTCTGATTCCCCTAGTTGGAGGGTACTGGGATTAGCATTCTAAATATACCTCTTGCCATTGGTACTAGTGGTAAAGAATCTATCTGCAAATACAGGATATGCAGTGATGCAGGTTCAGTGCCTGAGGAGGGAAGATCCCCTGGAGAAGGAAATGGCAACCTGCTCCAGTATTCGTACCTGAGGAATCCCATGGATAGAGGAGCCTGGTGGGTTACAGTTCATGGGGCTGCAATGAGTCAGACACAACTGAGTACACACACACACAGCCTTTATGTTAATCTGCAGAAGAATCCCTTTGGAGTATTTTTTTCTTAATACATATCCATGAGCCATTCTGAATTGGTAGTCTGAAAACAGTAAGGCCAATAAATAGATAAATTTTAACAAGTATCTTCAAATGATTGTGATTTGCCTGTCTTGGAAGGTACTCAGAAAACAAACAAGTTAGCAATCAGACATTGACTAGAAAGCTTTTTTAAAAGCATTTCTAGTTGCTCATTAGTGAGCATCACCTACCATCTTTATTTCTTGCTGTATCTCTGATTTGAAAGCAAGTGATTTCTCATGTTAAAATGTCAAAATCAAACTGGTTGCCATTTTATTAACTCTTGTCTCATTTTATTGCATTGTATAAAGTATTCTGAGCTGTGGTTGTCTGACCACAAGTGGATTGAACAACAAGTGTATTAATTAACCTTCTTGACAAAATGTCCAGGGGTTGGCATATTAGGGTAAGTTTGGTGACTCAGTACTGTTACTGAGGACCCAGGTTCTTGATCTTTTTTTTGCTATTTCGTCACAAGTATGCTAATTGTAATGCACAGAACTAGAAAAGTTCTAGTTTTCTAGTTTTCATTCCAGTCCTAAAGAAAGTCAATGCCAAAGAACATTCAAACTACCACACAATTGCACTCATCTCACACGCTAGCAAAGCAATACTCAAAATTCTCCAATCCAGGCTTCAACAGGACATGAACCATGAAATTCCAGATGGTCAAGCTGGATTTAGAAAAGGCAGAGGAACCAGAGATCAAATGCAAACATCAAAAAAGCAAGAGAGTTCCAGAAAACCATCTACTTCTGCTTTATTGACTACGCCAAAGCCTTTGACTGTGTGCTACTGCTAACTGCTAAATCACTTTAGTCGTGTCCGACTCTGTGCGACCCCAGAGATGGCAGTCCACCAGGTTCCCCCGTCCCTGGGATTCTCCAGGCAAGAACACTGGAGTGGGTTGCCATTTCCTTCTCCAATGCATGAAAGTGAAAAGTAAAAGTGAAGTCGCTCAGTCGTGTCCGACCCTCAGCGACCCCATGGACTGCAGCCTTCCAGGCTCCTCAATCCATGGGATTTTCCAGGCAAGAGTACTGGAGGGGTGCCATTGCCTTCTCCATTTGACTGTGTGGATCACAACAAATTGTGGACAATTCTTTAAGACATGAGAATACCAGACCACCTTACCTGCCTCATGAGAAATCTGTATGCAGGTTAGGAAGCAACATTTAGAACTGGACATGGAACAACAGACCAGTTCCAGATCGGGAAAGGAGTACATCAAGGCTGTATATCGTCACCCTTCTTATTTAACTTATATGCAGAGTACATTATGAGAAACGCGAGGCTGGACAAATCACAAGCTGGAATCACGATTGAGGGGAGAAATATCAATAACCTCATATATGCAGATGACACCACCTTTATAGCAGAAAATGAAGAAGAACTAAAGAGCCCCTTGATGAAAGTGTAAGCGGAGAGTGAAAAAGTTGGCTTAAAACTCAACAATCAGAAAACTAAGGTCATGGCATCTGGTCCCATGACTTCATGGCAAATAGATGGGGAAACAATGGAAATAGTGACAGGCTATATTTTTGGGGGCTCCAAAATCACTGCAGATGGTGACTGCAGCCATGAAATTGAAAGACACTTGCTCCTTGGAAGAAAATCTATGACCAACCTAAACAGCATATGAAAAAGCAGAGACATTACTTTGCCAGCAAAGGTCTATCAAGTCAAAGCTATGATTTTTCCAGTAGTCATGTATGGATGTGAGAGTTGGACCATAAAGAAAGCTGAGCACTGAAGAATTGATGCTTTTGAACTGTGGAGTTGAAGACTCTTGAGAGTCCCCTGGACTGCAGGGAGATCAAACCAGTCAATCCTAAAGCAAATCAGTCTGAATATTCATCGGACTATTTGCTGAAGCTGAAACTCCAATACTTTTGCCACCTGATGTGAAGTACTGACTCACTGGAAAACACTCTGATGCTGGGAAAGATTGAAGCAGAAAGAGAAGGGGACGACAGAGGAAAAGATGGTTGGATGGCATCACCAACTCGATGGACATGGATTTGAGCAAGCTCCAGCAGTTGATAATGGACATGGAAATCTGGCAGTGCTGCAGTCCATGAGGTCACATAATTGGACACGACTAAGCAACTGAACTGAACTTATGCTGATACTTATTTTTAAGCCCTTAAAGATATAAGACAGGAAGTCACACACAGTTAAAACAGCTATCACAGCTTTGGGGATTATGTGCTCTATAGTGTCTATAGGCAGGACAAAGGAGAGGAGCATTTTCACCATGTTGCTCTTTATTTTTACATGGGAGACTTCTTTATTTTTTTTTTTAAACATTCCAGTGGACTTCTTCATATATCAGTGTCCCAAAGCAGTCTTATCTGTTCACCCTGATGTGTATCTTGTATTATCTCTCTTTAACTACATATATAAAAGGACTCCCTATAAAATAAAAATCATAAGAGCTCACAATGAGGTGCTCCATATTTTCTGGAGGTTAATTTTCAAGGAGAAAAATTCACATCATATTTGTGCCTATATAAGAATTTATCTCAATAACTGTAGCATCTTGGAGTTGGGTACTGTGAACTCTAGAAATAGAGAAGAGAGGGTAGATTTCTACTGTGGAATTCAGAATTCTTTAGGAAAATGGTAGGAAGGTTAGGTGTATCTGTGATTTGGATAAAGTAAATGATGGTTGGGTCATTCCAGGTTGAGAGAGCAGGGTAGTTGAAAGCTTAGCTTTAGAGAGGAGTGCAGGCTAAGAGTGGAAGAAATGGAGCTTTGTTTATTACACACTGGTATTTTGGCTTGTCCAGAACCTCGATATTAAAAAGCCTTGAAAATGAACATGATTTTTTGATGCAAGACTTAGTTGTCTTGGTAAGAAGATTGGTCTTTAATCCATAGTAAAGAGACTCTACAAATCTCTATAACATTAGGATGAATGTGTTTCTATCATATATCTGCTGTTTGTCCATAGATTACACATTTAATCATCATAGTAAACCTGAGAGAGACTTATTATTTTCATTTTACAGATGAGGAAAATCCAATATTATAGCAATAAAATAATATCTGCAAGTGACACTGAAACAGACCTGAAAATCCTTCTCATGTTTCTACTGTTTTCTGTCTCTGCTTTAACAAGATAATAGTGTGGAGAATGGTTTGGAGAGGGGAGAGATTAAAAGAGAAGTAGGGAGCCTACCTGGGAAAGTATTGAAATAGCCTACATTAGGGGCAATGAGAGTGTTAATGCAAACTAAGGAGTGAGCATAAGGGAATTTTATACCTGGAATTACTAGAGATCAACAATTTATTTGCTATTAAATTTATTTTGAAGAATATTGGAAAATATTGGTGATAAGAGATATTTGATAATTTAATTTCTGTCTGATGATAAATGTACAAGATTATTAATCCCAATATCAATCGCATTTAAAATTGTTAAATAGACCTACTACTTATCTTAGTCACATTAAAAACACAGTGATAGGCAGTGTAATAGCATCAATAAGCAGTTTATTTCAAAAGGTCCTTTCATCCAAAGAACTCAAAATTATCACAAACATTAATTACGTTGAAAAGTCTCTCAGGTTTCGATTCATTTGGTTTAGATTCATTTGGGTAAACTTCTCTGATAGAATCACCTGCAGATAATGGTGTTGAATAACAAGATGCTTGATAATCATGGCATTTGAGGCACAGGATTGACATAAATCTTGATAAAAGAGGATACTAATAGGAAATTTTATTTTATGTTGTTTTGCTTTTTTATTGTTCACACAATCTTCATAAACCATTCTCTAAATCACAGTAAAATTTTCAGAAAAACACATAACAGGGATCAGAGGCAAATTTCTCTGTAGACAATGAATTGTGAACTTTGATCCCCTCCCTTGCACATCCATTTCCATGGCCCAAGTAGATGTCCTAAAAATGTGTTGTTAACAAGGTCATAGCCAAGACCATAGATGTATGTGGAGAATGAAAGTCCATTGATGTTACTTCCTGGGTAAATGAGTTGATATTTGTGGCCCTAGGTTGAAATAAATGTACATTTCTCATTGTGTCATTAGCAATCTTACATTCCAGCCAAAAATAATCAAATTGCTCATGAGAGCAATTTCAGGAAGGGTGACACAGGAAGACAAAACACAGAAGGGATGAAGTTGCCAGTGTAGTTGGAAAGTGTTTTCCTTCTCCAAAAAATATTAGTTTTAAGCTTTTGTATGTTCTAGTATTGAACTGTTTAATTTTAAAAGTGAAACAATGTCATAGAAAATATTTTGGATATTTTTCCAGTATATATCTGCTAGTTAAACTAGCTTCCTTGTGGCTCAGCTGGTAAAGAATCCTCCTGCAATGAGGAGACCTGGATTTGATCCCTGGGTTGGGAAGATGTCCTGGAGAAGGGAAAGTCTACCCACTCCAGTATTCTGGCCGGGGGAATTCAATGGACTGTATAGTCCATGGGGTCGCAAAGAGTTGGACACAACTGAGCAACCTTCACTTCACTGCTAGTTATCAGTTTCCAGCCTAATGAATTTTTTTTCAAAAAAAGGAATGGAACAAACTAAAGAATCAAAGCTTATACTTGTTTGTAGGAGGAAAACATCAACACTAGCAGATAGTTTGTAATCCTTGAAATGGACTTTCTATCTGTGAAATGGAGAAAAGAGAGAATACTAGAATTTGCTGCCCTCCTCACATGCACTGCAAATTGTACAAGAGATCTTTTTTGTTTTTATTGGAGTATAATTGCTTTACAATTCTCTGTTAGTTTCTGCTGTACAATGAAATGAATTAACTATATGTATACCTATATCCCCTCCCTCCTGGACCTCCCTTTCACCCATCCCCATCCCACCCATCTAGGTGGTGATACATATATACAGCCACTAAAAGGAATGAAATACAGTCATTTATAGAGATGTGGATGGACCCAGAGTCTGTCATATAGTGCAAAGTAAGTCAGAAAGTAAAAAACAAATATCATATATTAACACATATATGTGGAATCTAGAAAAATGGTACAGATTAACCTATTTCAAGGGCAGGAATAAAGATGCAGATGTGCAAGAGATCTTTCTCTTTTTAGTCAAAGGTGATTGGGCCAAGGATGGACACCTAATTCTCTCAGGGGATTAGAAAATTGCATAAAATATCTCAAATGAATTGAAAATTTGAAGTGAGAGGCATGGAAATTATAAACAACACATGATAGGCAAAGAAGAACTTGAACAGTGCTATTCAGTAGAACTTTCTGGAATGATAGAAATGTGGCTAAAAAGACAGAATAACTGAATTTTTTACATTATTTAATTGATTCTAATTTAAATAGTCGTATGTGGCTAGTGACTACTTTTGATGACAGCAAAGTTCTGGAAGGTCATGGTAGTGATCAGAGAATTAGCTCTGTTGGCCTAGATATACATTGAGTAAAGGGGATCAACTGAAGGAGAATACTACAAATATGGAAAAAAAGAAAAAAATAGAGACGAGAAAATCCATATGGTGCTGTGGAGACTGAGAACATAGTCTTGGTTTTCTGAGTTTTAGTTCCAGTCTGCATGGGACCCAGCTCTTCTTTGCTCAGTCATCAAATTTGGTAAGAAATCTGTTCTCTTCCAGTAAAGCTCATAAATACTTTGCATTAATTTAAGTGAATTATTTTCAAACACACTTGATTTAGTGAGATAATCACACATCAAAAGGTAAACTGTCTCCAGAATCCCAGGGAAATAACAGAAAACAGTCGCAGCCCAGCAGTTCCTACATGGATCAATGGAGCTACCTGTTTTACTCCCAGTATGATGTAGTAGACAGAACTTGAATTTACAAGATGTATAGATCTGGACTGATATTTTATTTTTTTTATTTTTTTTAACCATATTCTTTTTTTAATTATTATTAAAATATACAAAATTTTAATTTAAGACAGGATGTTTGCCTTAAATTTTGGATAACATTATTCAAAATTGTAAGCCAAATATCTATTATACATTATTAATTTATTTTTATTTTTTATTTTTTTTAGTTTTTTGAATGTTGAATTTTTTTAAAATTTTATTTTATTTTTAAACTTTACATAATTGTATTAGTTTTGCCAAATATCAAAATGAATCCATCACAGGTATACATGTGCTCCCCATCCTGAACCCTCCTCCCTCCTCCCTCCCCATACCATCCCTCTGGGTCGTCCCAGTGCTCTAGCCCCAAGCATCCAGTATCGTGCATCGAACCTGGACTGGCATCTTGTTTCATACATGATATTTTACATGCCTCAATGCCATTCTCCCAAATTTTCCCACCCTCTCCCTCTCCCACAGAGTCCATAAGACTGTTCTATACATCAGTGTCTCTTTTGCTGTCTCATACACAGGCTTATTGCTACCATCTTTCTAAATTCCATATATATGCGTTAGTATACTGTATTGGTGTTTTTCCTTCTGGCTTACTTCACTCTGTATAATAGGCTCCAGTTTCATCCACCTCATTAGAACTGATTCAAATGTATTAATGGCTGAGTAATACTCCATTGTGTATACGTACCACAGCTTTCTTATCCATTCATCTGCTGGTGGACATTTAGGTTGCTTCCATGTCCTGGCTATTATAAACAGTGCTGCGATGAAAATTGGGGTACACGTGTCTCTTTCCCTTCTGGTTTCCTCAGTGTGTATGCCTAGCAGTGGGATTGCTGGATCATAAGGCAGTTCTATTTCCAGTTTTTTAAGGAATCTCCACACTGTTCTCCATAGTGGCTGTACTAGTTTGCATTCCCACCAACAGTGTAAGAGGGTTCCTTTTTCTCCACACCCTCTCCAGCATTTATTATTTGTAGACCTTTGGATTGCAGCCATTCTGACTGGTGTGAAATGGTACCTCATAGTGGTTTTGCTTTGCATTTCTCTGATAATGAGTGATGTTAAGCATCTTTTCATGTGTTTGTTAGCCATCTGTATGTCTTCTTTGGAGAAATGTCTATTTAGTTCTTTGGCCCATTTTTTGATTGGGTCATTTATTTTTCTGGAGTTGAGCTGTAGGAGTTGCTTGTATATTTTTGAGATTAGTTGTTTGTCAGTTGCTTCATTTGCTATTATTTTCTCCCATTCTGAAGGCTGTCTTTTCACCTTGCTGATAGTTTCCTTTGATGTGCAGAAGCTTTTAAGGTTAATTAGGTCCCATTTGTTTATTTTTGCTTTTATTTCCAATATTCTGGGAGGTGGGTCATAGAGGATCCTGCTGTGATGTACGTCAGAGAGTGTTTTGCCTATGTTCTCCTCTAGGAGTTTTATAGTTTCTGGTCTTATGTTGAGATCTTTAATCCATTTTGAGTTTATTTTTGTGTATGGTGTTAGAAAGTGTTCTAGTGTCATTCTTTTACAAGTTGTTGACCAGTTTCCCCAGCACCACCTATTAAAGAGATTGTCTTTAATCCATTGTATATTCTTGCCTCCTTTATCAAAGGTAAGGTGTCCATATGTGCGTGGATTTATCTCTGGGCTTTCTATTTTGTTCCATTGATCTATATTTCTGTCTTTGTGCCAGTACCATACTGTCTTGATAACTGTGGCTTTGTAGTAGAGCCTGAAGTCAGGCAGGTTGATTCCTCCAGTTCCATTCTTCTTTCTCAGGATCACTTTGGCTATTCGAGGTTTTTTGTATTTCCATACAAATTGTGAAATTATTTGTTCTAGCTCTGTGAAGAATACCGTTGGTAGCTTGATAGGGATTGCATTGAATCTATAAATTGCTTTGGGTAGTATACTCATTTTCACTATATTGATTCTTCCAATCCATGAACATGGTATATTTCTCCATCTATTAGTGTCCTCTTTGATTTCTTTCACCAGTGTTTTATAGTTTTCTATATATAGGTCTTTAGTTTCTTTAGGTAGATATATTCCTAAGTATTTTATTCTTTCTGTTGCAATGGTGAATGGAATTGTTTCCTTAATTTCTCTTTCAGTTTTCTCGTTATTAGTGTATAGGAATGCAAGGGATTTCTGTGTGTTGATTTTATATCCTGCAACTTTACTATAGTCATTGATTAGCTCTAGTAATTTTCTGATGGAGTCTTTAGGGTTTTCTATGTAGAGGATCATGTCATCTGCAAATGGTGAGAGTTTTACTTCTTCTTTTCCAATTTGGATTCTTTTATTTCTTTTTCTGCTCTGATTGCTGTGGCCAAAACTTCCAAAACTATGTTGAATAGTAATGGTGAGAGTGGGCACCCTTGTCTTGTTCCTGACTTTAGGGGAAATGCTTTCAATTTTTCACCATTGAGGATAATGTTTGCTGTGGGTTTGTCATATATAGCTTTTATTATGTTGAGGTATGTTCCTTCTATTCCTGCTTTCTGGAGAGTTTTTATCATAAATGGATGTTGAATTTTGTCAACAGCTTTCTCTGCATCTATTGAGATAATCATATGGTTTTTATTTTTCAATTAGTTAATGTGGTGTATTACATTGATTGATTTGCAGATATTGAAGAATCCTTGCATCCCTGAGATACAGCCCACTTGGTCATGGTGTATGATCTTTTTAATGTGTTGTTGGATTCTGATGGCTAGAATTTTGTTAAGGATTTTTGCATCTATGTTCATCAGTGATATTGGCCTGTAGTTTTCTTTTTTTGTGGGATCTTTGTCAGGTTTTGGTATTAGGGTGATGGTGGCCTCATAGAATGAGCTTGGAAGTTTACCTTCCTCTGCAATTTTCTGGAAGAGTTTGAGCAGGATAGGTGTTAGCTCTTCTCTAAATTTTTGGTAGAATTCAGCTGTGACGCCGTCTGGACCTGGGCTTTTGTTTGATGGAAGATTTTTGATTACAGTTTCAATTTCCGTGCTTGTGATGGGTCTGTTAAGATTTTCTAATTCTTCCTGGTCGAGTTTTGGAAAGTTGTACTTTTCTAAGAATTTGTCCATTTCTTCCTCGTTGTCCATTTTATTGGCATATAATTGTTGATAGTAGTCTCTTATGATCCTTTGTATTTCTGTGTTGTCTGTTGTGATCTCTCCATTTTCGTTTCTAATTTTATTGATTTGATTTTTCTCCCTTTGTTTCTTGATGAGTTTGGCTAATGGTTTGTCAATTTTATTTATCCTTTCAAAGAACCAGCTTTTGGTTTTGTTGATTTTTGCTATGGTCTCTTTTGTTTCTTTTGCATTTATTTCTGCTCTAATTTTTAAGATTTCTTTCCTTCTACTAACCCTGGGGTTCTTCATTTCTTCCTTTTCTAGTTGCTTTAGGTGTAGAGTTAGGTTATTTATTTGACTTTTTTTCTTGTTTCTTGAGGTGTGCCTGTATTGCTATGAACTTTCCCCTTAGGACTGCTTTTACCGTGTCCCACAGGTTTTGGGTTGTTGTGTTTTCATTTTCATTCGTTTCTATGCAAATTTTGATTTCTTTTTTGATTTCTTCTGTGATTTGTTGGTTATTCAGCAGCGTGTTGTTCAGCCTCCATATGTTGGAATTTTTAATATTTTTTCTCCTGTAATTGAGATCTAATCTTACTGCATTGTGGTCAGAAAAGATGCCTGGAATGATTTCTATTTTTTTGAATTTACCAAGGCTAGCTTTATGGCCCAGGATGTGATCTATCCTGGAGAAGGTTCCATGTGTGCTTGAGAAAAAGGTGAAATTCATTGTTTTGGGATGAAATGTCCTATAGATATCAATTAGGTCTAACTGGTCTATTGTATCATTTAAAGTTTGTGTTTCCTTGTTAATTTTCTGTTTAGTTGATCTATCCATAGGTGTGAGTGGGGTATTAAAGTCTCCCACTATTATTGTGTTATTATTAATTTCTCCTTTCATACTTGTTAGCATTTGTCTTACATACTGCGGTGCTCCTGTGTTGGGTGCATATATATTTATAATTGTTATATCTTCTTCTTGGATTGATCCTTTGATCATTATGTAGTGACCTTCTTTGTCTCTTTTCACATCCTTTGTTTTAAAGTCTATTTTATCTGATATGAGTATTGCTACTCCTGCTTTCTTTTGGTCCCTATTTGCATGGAAAATCTTTTTCCAGCCCTTCACTTTCAGTCTGTATGTGTCCCCTGTTTTGAGGTGAGTCTCCTATAGACAACATATGTAGGGGTCTTGTTTTTGTATCCATTCAGCCAGTCTTTGTCTTTTGGTTGGGGCATTCAACCCGTTTATGTTTAAGGTAATTACTGATAAGTATGATCCCGTTGCCATTTACTTTATTGTTTTGGGTTCGAATTTATACACTGTTTTTCTGTTTCCTGTCTAGAGAATATCCTTTAGTATTTGTTGGAGAGCTGGTTTGGCAGTGCAGAATTCTCTCAGCTTTTGCTTGTCTGAAAAGCTTTTGATTTCTCCTTCATACTTGAATGAAATCCTTGCTGGGTACAATAATCTGGGCTGTAGGTTATTTTCTTTCATCATTTTAAGTATGTCTTGCCATTCCCTCCTGGCTTGAAGAGTTTCTATTGAAAGATCAGCTGTTATCCTTATGGGAATTCCCTTGTGTGTTATTTGTTGTTTTTCCCTTGCTGCTTTTAATATTTGTTCTTTGTGTTTGATCTTTGTTAATTTGATTAATATGTGTCTTGGGGTGTTTTGCCTTGGGTTTGTCCTGTTTGGGACTCTCTGGGTTTCTTGGACTTGGGTGATTATTTCCTTCCCCATTTTAGGGAAGTTTTCAACTATTATCTCCTCAAGTATTTTCTCATGGTCTTTCTTTTTGTCTTCTTCTTCTGGAACCCCTATGATTCGAATGTTGTAGCATTTAATATTGTCCAGAGGTCCTGGAGGCCTCTGAGATTGTCCTCATTTCTTTTAATTCATTTTTCTTTTGTCCTCTCTGATTCATTTATTTCTACCATTGTATCTTCTAATTCACTAATCCTATCTTCTGCCTCTGTTATTCTACTATTTGTTGCCTCCAGAGTGTTTTTAATTTCATTTATTGCATTATTCATTATATATTGACTCTTTTTTACTTCTTCTAGGTCCTTGTTAAACTTTCTTGCATCTTCTCAATCCTTGTCTCCAGGCTATTTATCTGTGATTCCATTTTAATTTCAAGATTTTGGATCAATTTCACTATCATTATTCGGAATTCTTTATCAGGTAGATTCCCTATCTCTTCCTCTTTTGTTTGGTTTGGTGGGCATTTATCCTGTTCCTTTATCTGCTGGCTATTCCTCTGTCTCTTCATCTTGTTTAAATTGCTGAGTTTGGGGTGTCCTTTCTGTATTCTGACAGTTTGTGGAGTTCTCTTTATTGTGGCTTTTCCTCGCTGTGTGTGGGTTTGTACAGGTGGTTTGTCAAGGTTTCCTGGTTAGGGAAGCTTGTGTCGGTGTTCTGGTGGGTGGAGCTGTATTTCTTCTCTCTGGAGTGCAATGAAATGTCCAGTAATGAGTTATGAGATGTCTATGGTTTTGGGGTGACTTTGGGCAGCTAGTATTTTGAAGCTCAGGGCTGTGTTCCTTTGTTGCTGGAGAATTTGCTTGGTATGTCTTGCCCTGGAACTCGTTGGCCCTTGTGTGGTGCTTGGTTTCAGTGTCGGTATGGAGGCATTTGATGAGCTCCTGTCAATTAATGTTCCTTGGAGTCAGGAGTTCCCTGGAGTCAGGATTTGGACTTAAGCCTCCTGCTTCCAGTTATCGGTCTTATTTTTACAGAAGTTTCAAAACTTCTCCTTCTATACAGCACCATTGATAAAACATCTACGTTAAGGATGAAAAGTTTCTCTACTGTGAGGGTCACTCAGAGAGGTTCACAGCGTTACATGGAGAAGAGAAGAGGGAGGAGGGAGTTAGAGGTGACCCAAATGAGATGAGGTGGAATCAATAGTGGAGAGAGTGGGGTAGCCAGTAGTCACTTCCTTATGTGCACTCCACAACTGGACCACTCAGAGATGTTTACGGAGTTATACAGAGAAGAGAAGAAGGAGGAAGGAGACAGAGGTGGCCAGAAGGATAAAAGGGGGGAATGAAAAGGAGGGAGACAGATCCAGCCAGTAATCAGTTCCCTAAGTGTTCTCCACCATCTGGAACACACAGAAATTCACAGAGTTGGGTAGAGTAGAGAGGGGTTAGGGAGGAGACACAGACGACCTGGTGGAGAAAAAGGAGATTCCAAAGGGAGAGAAAGCAGTCAAGCCAGTTATCTCGCTCCCTAGTGAAAAATGGGTCCTGAAGATTGGGTTCTTAAAGGTACAAAATTGGTAACAAATACATAAAAGCAAAAATTAAAAATCTAGAGTAGAGTTTGGAGTTTCAAAAATACGATGTTAAAGAAAAGAAGAAGGAAAAGAAAGAGAGAAAAAACGAACAAAGAAAAACAAACAAGGTCACGAAAATTATAAAGAAAATATAGGTACAAAATTGATAACTGATACCAAAAAGCAAAAATTAAAAATCTAGAGTAGAGTTTGGAATTTCAAAAATACAATGTTAAAAAAAGGAAGAAGAAGCATAAAGAGAGAAAACAAACAAACAAAAACAAACAATGTCGCAAAAATCATAAAGAAAATACAGGTACAAAATTGATATCAAATACCAAAAAGCATAAATTAAAAATCTAGAGTAGAGTTTGGAATTTCAGATATACAATTTTATATAAAAGAAGAAGAGAAAGAAACAGAAAAAAAAAAAGTCACAGAAATTATAAAAAAAACTATAGGTACAAAATTGATAACATATACCAAAAAGCTAAAATTGAAAGACTAGAGTTTGAAATTTCAAAAATACAATGTTAAAGAAAAGAAGAAAAAAAAAACAAGGTCAAAAAATTATAAAATATATATATATGAAGTTTGCTGAAGAAGAAAAAAATAGGGTCTTTTTTTTTTTTTGCAAAGTAATAGGTTATAAAAGTGAAAATAAAACGAACAATAGAAGACTTAAATTTTTTTTTAATTAAAAAAAAAGAAAGAATGATCGTAAAAATAGTAAAAATATATCTAGGACTTTTTCTGGTTTTGTTGTGAGCATTGTGGGTTCAGTTCATTTTTGGCTAGTTCCTTTGTCTGACTTATATTTCTCAAGATCTATAGGCCCCTTCCTATGTAGTCCGTAGTAACCACAGGGTTTTCATCTATTGCCTGTAGCTTCCAGGGCGTTTCCCTCTGTTATAGCTTCTTCTGTTTGCTGGTCTCTTCAGTGTCTGGTTTCCACCCTGACACAAAGGAGACAGTGGAGGAAACTTATTATTTTTTTTTTTTAGGCTCACTTGTTCAGTCGCGCTGTGGGGAGGGAGGGAGGGATGCTGCAAACAAATAACACTGGCATGCGCTAGCAGTGCCTCAGCCACACTGGGTCTGCCCCTGCTCACGGTGCGTGTAGCCACCCTGCCCACACTGCTTGGGCTCTAGGTTGTTCCGCCAGGATCAATCCGAGGCCGGCCCTGGGCTGCATGTACCTCCCAGGTCCAAGCCGCTCAGGTTCAGGCACTCGGGTAGTCCTCAGAGTCACAGACTCAGTTGGGCCTGTGTTTTGTGCTCTTCCCAGGTCCCAGCAGCTCAGGTGATGAGGTGTTTGGTGAGTGCCAATGCTGCGACTTATCGCCTCCCCGCCACTCGGTTATCTGGGTGTAAAACCGGCGCACCTTCTCAGGCAGATGTTAACCGTCCAGACCCCTAAGAAGTTTTAGTTAGCAAAGAAGCCTGCTTACAGTTTTATAGATAATGTCTCTCTGGGGCTGCAATTGCCCCCTTCTGGCTCTGGCTGCCTGTCACCAGAGGGGGAAGGTCTGCAGCCAGCTATCTCTGTTCAGTCCTTTGTTCCGTGAGCGGGCCTGGCGGTGTCTTAGGTTGGGGCTGGCTTTTCGCGTGGTAGATATCCCACAGTCTGGTTTGCTAGCCCAAATTATTTGGCTCAGATAGCGCTCAGGGTATTCAGGCCAGATTCTTACTCTAAGCGATGCAGCCTGCGCCGCGCCTCCCTGCCCAGCCCCCGCTTGCTAATGGCGTGTGCAGGCGTCTGCGCTGCTTCTCAGCTGGGGGGGTTACCGTAGGGCTCGCAATCTGCGAGTTTTAATTGTTTATTTATTTTTTCTCCTTGTTATGTTGCCCTCTGTGCTTCCAAAGCTCGGCACAGATGCACAGATTCGGCAGTGAGAAGGTTTCCTGGTGTTTGGAAACTTCTCTCTTTTTAAGACTCCCTTCCCGGGACGGAACTCTGTCCGTCCCTCTTTTGTCTCTTTTTTTGTCTTTTATATTTTTTCCTACCTCCTTTTGAAGAGTTGGGTTGCTTTTCTGGGTGCCTGATGTCCTCTGCTGGCATTCAGAAGTTGTTTTGTGGAATTTACTCGACGTTTAAATGCTCTTTTGATGAATTTGTGGGGGAGAAAGTGTTCTCCCCGTCCTACTCCTCTGCCATCTTGGCTCCTCCCCTGGACTGATATTTTAGCTCAGTTGCTAAGTTGTGTGAATTTGAGAAAACGTTTCAGTGTCTGCTAATGTCACTTTATCATCTCTAAAATGAGGTGAAGAACAGTCAATAATAATAACAGGGAACTGACGCTTAGATCTGATCGTGTATGTTCAGAATCTGTGGTAGTGAGTGGCACACAGGAGCTAGTTTACACTGTCCCTCTTACCTGCTGCCCATGCTAAGCTGGTAGACCATGTGTTGAGATGAGATCACTGGTCACAGAACTTTACACACATACTGTCATCTTTGTAAAGGAAAAGAAAAGGAATTGGGGTCGTTTTTAATGTTCATATTGTAGAGAATAACTTAAAATTTGGAAGCTGTGTATGAAAATCTCCACATAGCATTTTGATACTTAATTAATAGTAGTATTAATAGAAAGGTAGTATCAATGAAACATTGAAACAAGATGTCATAATTAAGTTTAAATTATCTGAAAGATTCCACAGCAGAGCTAAAAATATGTTCCTGATGCACTGCTATCTCCTTACCTAAACTTTGGTGAAACTAAATAATTTCATGAAAGAGAAATATCCATATAAAGGAACGTTCTTCCTTAGGCAAGATACAATCTTCCTGAAAATGAAACGAATCACATTAGAAATTATAATGTGTTACTTTCATTCCAGCCTTAAGCATGGTTGAAACAACAGAAATTCCAATTTCTACAAAAATGTTCTCTAGGCCATCATTTGCATACAATTGCAATGTATATGTAATAATATGTATAGAAAAATAAATGTTTGACTGTCAAGATGGGAAATGGAAATTCTAACTATATCCCTGCTTATACATTGGTCATAATATCAATTAGATGAATGAAATGTAGTTTATATCTTTTTTATAAGTTTTATATAAGTAACCTATACTAGATAAGTAACCTATATTCTCACAATCAGTTATTTTAATAACTAGCCTTAGTGTGGCTGAGTCTGACTCTATTACCTTTACTCCAGGCACTGCTACCTTGTTTTGATATGGAACATTAGATTAGGTGTTTTCAGGTTTGTTTAATAGTAGAAATTTCTGTACTGATTTGTAAAATGCATTTAATTTTTTTATATGTCTAGAAGCTAAACAAGTCATAATTAAAAAGGCAAGCTGGTCATTATTTTTCATTGAAATAAAAACATACATAGCATGTAGCATGTATATAGCATGTAGACTTGATTCTGCGTCTATAATAACAGAATTAAAAGGAAAGCATATATCTGAGAGTCACCTGCACATCTCCCTGCTGCTGCTGCTGCTGCCGCTAAGTCGCTTCAGTCGTGTCCGACTCTGTTTGACCCCATAGACAGCAGCCCACCAGGCTCCCCCGTCCCTGGGATTCTCCAGGCAAGAGTACTGGAGTGGGATGCCATCGCCTTCTCCGGCACATCTCCCAGGCACCTCAAAATCTTTGTGATTAAATAAGAATTGATTTTTCTTCTCAACTTCCCCCCTTCCTCACTCTAGTATTCTTTAGCTAGAAGCCATCACTTGTCTCATAGGAAGTAAGTAGAAATCACCTTCAGATTCTTTTTAACCTATAACTTGTCTGCCTCTAATCCAAAAAGCAACTTAAGTCTGTTCTCTTTAAAACATATTTTCTTTATTATTTTAATTTTTATTTCCTTGGGCTACACTGTGTGGCTTGTGGAAACTTAGATCCCCAACCAGGAATTGAACCTGTGCTCCCTGCAGTGCACGTCTTAACCACTGGACTGCCAGGGAAGACCCAACTCTATTTTCTTTTTAATGTCTATCAACTTCCTTCCTCTATCACCTCTGATTTTCACCTAGCTTAGGTTCTCACCATATCTCACTTTAAATATTAAAATAATCACTGTAATCCATTCTCCATACTGCAACTAGAATGGTTTTTATAAAATGTAATTCCGTACTCTTACTGTTCTGTCTACCAACAAACCCAGTACTGTAGCTACATACCATGGCTTCCCTGCTCGTAGTGGAACACATGTTTACTTTCATATCTGGTCTTAACTCCTTTTCCATTGAGCTCTGGCTATCTTGCCACTTCAGAACTTTTCTCTTTACCTTTTATAAAATTTAAAAGAATTCCCTTGATTCCATGTTCTCCTCTAAATACTTCTCTATTTTTATTGTCTTCTGTACTACAGGACATACTTCTGAGATTTGCATCTGACCTCATTTTATTCACTTCTTCACTCAATTTCTATCTCTCTAGACAACCTATTGAAATTGCTTTTGTCAATATCAAAAATAACTTTTTTTGTTGTTGTTGCCACATCCATTAACACTTATCTGATTTTGTCTTATTTGACATCTCAGCAACATCATTCTTGCCTTACTTTTCTTTCTTAGATTTTGTCATGAACCAGTCCTGATTTTTTTTTTTCACAACAAAATACTTAGTCTCTTTTGCAAGTTTCTTTCCCTAAACCTTTAAACTCAGGTATGCTGCTGCTGCTGCTGCTAAGTCACTTCAGTCGTGTCCAACTCTGTGTGACCCCACAGACGGCAGCCCACCAGGCTCCCCCGTCCCTGGGATTCTCCAGGCAAGAACACTGGAGTGGGTTGCCATTTCCTTCTCCAATGCATGAAAGTGGAAAGTGAAAGGGAAGTTGCTCAGTCGTGTCTGACTCTTCGCGACCCCATGGGCTGCAGCCTACCAGGCCCCTCCGTCCATGGGATTTTCCAGGCAAGAGTACTGGAGTGGGATGCCATCGCCTTCTCCAAAACTCAGGTATATCTTAGCATTATTCTTGCACTTTCTTCTCTGTATATAAACTTATTTCTTAGGAAATCTCATTTAATACCACATCTTTAAGTATCTTGTGGCCAAATTTAAATCCATTTTACTAGCATTCCCATGAACATGAGACATATAGCCAACCACATTATCTGCAAAATAGATAAGGACTATTTTAAACCTAACATATTCAAAATAGAACTCTGATTGTATCTTCTATTTCTAGGATTTTCCCCATTACAGTTGATGATATCACTGATGACACAATTACTCATTTCAAAAACGTAGACAGTTTTCTTGATTTCTCTTTCTCCATCTAGCTTATCAGTATGTCCCCCTGAATTATTTCATTTCCTTCATTTCCACTTCATGACTGCAAGGTAAGGTAAGGTAAACACTGAAAAAAATTGCATTTCATTAAAATTACAAATGTCTGTTAATGAAATTAACAGAAAAGATAAGTCACAATGTGAGAAAATTTGGCCACATGTATAAATGACAAAGGACTCATGTAGAAGTGAAGAATTCCTATCAATGGACATATGAAATTTGGATATATATATAATAACATATTGCTTTGTAGCCTAATTATAATAATATCATAAATAATAACAGTGCTCACTTACTAGTACAAGACAGTTTGTGTTAAGTTCGATTCAGTCTCTCAGTCATGTCCAATTCTTTATAACCCCATGGACTGCAGCACGCCAGGCTTCCCTGTCCATCACCAATTCCTAGAGCTTGCTCAAATTCATGTCCATTGAGTTGGTGATGCCATCCAACCATCTCATTCTCTTGTCATCCCCTTATCCTTCTGCTTCAATCCATCCCAGCATCAAGGTGTTTTTCAATTTGTGTTACATCAGTATCATTTTAGTATCACAGAGTTTTGACTGAAGTAGAGGTCACTATTATCTCATTTTTATAGATGAAAAAACTGGGTTTTTTAAAACATAGATAAATTAACCAAAACCATATAGCTTGGGCCTTGGATTTGCATTAGAAGAGGTCAAACTTTAGAACCCAAGGAGCCACTGGGCCCTGATACTGTTATGTGTGCTTTTAACTACTCTGGACCTATATGTTTCACAGAAATGGATTATCACGTTTCCTTTTCCTATTATTTTTATTGTTTTGAACTTTCATATTTTGGCAGAAATATTGACCAACACTCTCATTGACAGAATGACCAGATCAGTTTAAAAGTTGGTAACTGAGTTTGATTTTTAAAATAACAATATCATTTGCTTTTCTTCTGGAGTGAGGCTGGCAATGTGACTTTTAAACACAAATGAATCAAATTTCCCATTTATATTGGGATGTCCTCCATATTGGAATTTGGCCAGCTTTTTGTTCAGATTTTCAATATAGTTCTAAATGTGTAGACTATAGTGAGGACAATCTCAGGAAAATATCATGTTAAATTTTACATATATTGGGAACAAAATTCCAAGGGCTGATAATGATTCCAGTTGACCTTCAATGTGAAGGAAATTAGAGTAAAGGACCAGACAGCTCTGCCATATTGTGAAAGGATAATACTAAAAAGGGACAAAATGTATATAATCTACAAATATATAAATCAGATGAAATGAGCATGGTGAGAATGCCACCCATTCTACCTCCATGGCATGCACACATTCACAGAACCATAGAAAGACACTTCTGTGCTGCCTGTGATTCTATCTCAATGAGTGGCACCTTTCAGTTGCCAAGGGCAAAACTCTGGGCACCTGTGTAGAGTTACTCACATACTCAGCAACAATGCTCTGCTCTCTAATTCCTTAGCCTTGTCATGTAATTCAGGGCTTGATTATTATCATTATTTGCTGAACTCTCACAGTACTCCTAATTGGTCTCCCTGATCACAGAATTTCTTTGTTTCAATTCATATGCTGGATTCTAGCCTCAGTGATCTATCTGAAATGATTATGTGGGAAGTTATATTCATAGATAATGATGATCAGTAGGGGGATGGGCAGAATAAGTTCCACTAAAGGAATGTTTCCTAAAATGTGGAGAGGGAATGTGATCAAACTGCAGAAAAGTCAGAAATAAGCTCAGTTCCTGAGAATGAATTAAAAGGTCTATATTTAAGAACTAATGATTGAAGAGAGGGGTTAAGAATTGCTCTTGTACTGTTTCTTTAAAGAAAAAAAAAACTGGTGATACCACTAGATCAAAATAGGAGGAAAAAATCCTCACATTGGACATTCATGGTAAGTTACATAATAGTTACAGAATCAAAAACCATACGAACTATTTTGCTAAACTTATGTCTAGCTGATCAGCATATCTCTCTCATTTAATCTTGATGACATTGCAAATATTTGTAATACATTTGTACCTACTACTTATAAATATTTTTTTTTTTAACTCAGTCACCTCACAAATACTATAATTTGTTATGAAAAGGTATGGCTCTACAAGGTATGACCTAATAAACAACATATCTTTAAGAAAACCACTTGCAATGTTTTTCTTGGGCATTATTAGATTAATCTACTTACCTACTGATATTTTTCATAAAAATATTTAGTTTAAAAATTAATGAAATTGCAATTGATATAATTTTTAAATGCAGTAGTCTCTCTTTAAAATCTCTTAACATTTTTAACTTTGAATAGAAATTTTTACTTTCTAGTATAAGGCCGTCAGTACCTTGGCCACATCTTCTCAGAGTGCATACCCATTAAATGGAATTCATAGGCCACTTTAAAGCATCTCTTAGACCTGAAAGTAGTATAGTAACTGGTTGGCATAGTAACTAGTTTTCAAATTCCCAGCAGAATAATTCAGTTGTCCAGTATGTGGCTACAGAATGGCTTTCAGATTAGCTTCAATTATTTGCAGGCTGCTGACTTCATTTTCCCTATAGGCCCCCAACCTCTCACCTCTGAAAATATACTTTTATAGTCAAAGCAGTTTTTCGTTTGAGGTAGATGTGGCTTCCAATGAGTGCAGTAATCCTTTCTTTTGTACCATGGCCTAGTTCAGAGTACAAACTTCAGTCATATCTCAGAAGGAACTTGAAACACAGACTTATGTTTAGCGTAGCACATAAATATGATGCATGCAGTATGAAGTGCTTCAGCCTTTAATGTTATCCATGTTCAGCCCTTTCATAATTTTGCCATATATACTTTAGTGCATGCAATTAGAGCAGGGAAGCTTTTGCTGGCCCCATACCTGCGCTCACTACTCTCTCCTTGGTTATTTCCTCCTAAAACCAAGTGTGACTACATTTTTCTCATTTTAAGTTCTTTTAATTTTTTTGACTTTGGAAAAATGGTAAATAAGTCTAAACCCCCACTCCCCTTCTCTGGTACTTAACATTTCTCCACATGCTGGTCTAATTTCCATTTGCTATAAGTACATACAAGATGGCAGAGTAGAAGGATGTGCACTCATCTTATCCTGGGAAAATTCCAAAATTACAACATGCTGATGAACAACCACTGACAGGAGAATGTTGGATCCAAGGTGAGGCCCCAGCAAGACTGTAGGAGGGGCAAAATCATATTTAGAATCAGACCCCCAACCCACCAGAGACACTCAGAGGGCTCAGACAAACCTTGTGTGCACCAGGACCCAGAGACCCCAAAGAGACTGAGTCAGAACTGTGTTTGAGTGTCTCCTGTGGTGGTATGGGTCAGCAGTGGCTTACCTCAGGGGCAGGGGCTCTGGGTACAGCAGACCTGGGTATGGCATAAGCCCTCTTAGAGGAGATCACCATTAACCCCATCATAGAGCCCCCAGAGCTTACACAGGACTGGGGAAACAGACTCTTGGAGGTCACAAAGAAAATATTGTGCCCACCAGGACCCAGGAGAAAGGAGCAGTGGCCCCACAAGAGACTGACCCAGACTTGCCCGTGAGTGTCCAGGAGTCTCTGGTGGAGGTGTGGGTTGGCAGTGGCCTAATACAGCATTGGGGGCACTGAGTGCAGCAGTGCATGGAACCTTTTGGAGGTCACTATTATGTTCATTACCTCCACCATAGTTTGGCCTCAGGTCAAACAACAGGGAGGGAACACAGCCCCACCCATCAACAGAAAATTGGATTAAAGATTTACTGAGAATGGCCCCACCCATCAGCCCATCAGAACAAGACCCAGTTTCCCCCTCAGTCACTCTCACCATCAGGAAGTTTCAATAAGTCTTATCCTTATCCATCAGAGCACAGGCATAATAAAAACAACAATCACATAAAACTAACCAAACTGATCACATGGACCACAGCCTTGTCTAACTCAATGAAATTATGAGCCATGCCGTGTAGGGCCACCCAAGATGGACAGATCATGATGGAGAGTTCTGACAAAACGTGGTTCACTGGAGAAGGGAATGGATGGCAAGGCAGTATTCTTGCCTTGAGAATCCCATAAACAATATGGAAAGGCAAAAAGATACGACACCAAAAGATGAACTCCCCAGGTGAGTAGGTTACCAATATGCTACTGCAGAAGAATGGAGAAATAACTCCAGAAAGAAAAAAAGAAGACAGAGCCAAAGCAAAACAACACACAGTTGTGGATGTGACTGGGGATGGAAGTAAAGTCCTATGCTTTAAAAAGCAATATTGCATCGGAACCTGGGATGTTAGGTCCATAAATCAAGGCAAATTAGAAGTGGTCAAACAGAAGATGGCGAAAGTGAACATCAACATTTTAAGAATCAATGAACTAAAATAGACTGGAATGGGTGAATTTAACTCAGATAATGATTATATCTACTACTGTGGGCAAGAATCCCTTCAAAGAAATGGAGTAGCCATCATAGTCAACCAGAGTCCAAAATGCAGTACTTGGATGCAGTCTCAAAAGTGACAGAGAGATCTCTGTTCATTTCCAAGGCAAAGAATTCAATATCACAGTAACCCAAGACTACGCCCTGACTAGTAATGCTGTAGAAGCTGAAGTTGAATGGTTCTATGAAGATCTACAAGACCTTCTAGAACTAACATCACAAAAAGATGTCCTTTTCATTATAGGGAACTGGAATGGAAAAGTAGGAAGTCAAGAGATACCTGGTAATAGGCAAGTTTGGCCTTGGAGTACAAAATGAAGCAGGTCAAAGGCTAACAGAGTTTTGCTAAGAGAACTCACTGGTCATAGCAAACACTCTCTTCCAACAACACAAGAGAAGACTCTACACATGGATATCACCAGATGGTCAATACCAAAATGAGATTGATTATATTCTTTATAGTCAGAGATGGAAAAGCTCTATACAATTAGCAAAAATAAGACCAAGAGCCAAATTCAGAATTAAATTGAAGAAAGTAGGGAAAACCACTAGACCATTCAGGTATCACCTAAATTAAATACCTTACAAATATGCAGTGGAAGTGACAAATAGATTCAAGGGATTGGATCTGATAGCCAGAGTGCCTGAAGAGCTATGGACAGAGGTTCATGACATTGTACAGGACATGGGGATCAAGACCATCCCCAAGAAAAAGACATGCAAAAAAGCAGAATGGCTGTCTGAGGAGGTCTTACAAATAGCTGAGAAAAGAAGGGAAGCTAAAGGAAAAGGAGAAAAGGAAACATATACCCATTTGAATGCAGAGTTCCAAAGAATAGCAAAGAGTGATAAGAAAGTCTTCCTCAGTGATCAATGCAAAGAAAGAGAGGAAAATAATAGAATGGGAAAGACTAGAGATCTCTTCAAGAAAATTAGAGATACCAAAGGAACATTTAATGCAAAGAAGGGAACAATGAAGTGCAGAAACAGCTTCTGGTGTGGAACTATCAGAAGCAGAAGATATTAAGAAGAGGTGGCAAGAATACACAGAAGAACTATACAATAAAGATCTTCATGACCCAGATAACCATGATGGTGTGATCACTTACCTAGAGCCAGACATCCTGGGATGCGAAGTCAAGTGAGCCACATCACTACGAACAAAGCTAGTGGAGGTGATGGAATTCCACTTGAACTATTTCAAATCTTAAAAGATGATGTTGTTAAAGTGCTTCAATCAGTATCCCAGAAAATTTGGAAAACTCAGCAGTGGCCACAGGACTGGAAAACATCAGTTTTCATTCCAATCTCAAAGAAAGGCAATGCCAAACTACCACACAATTGCACTCATCTCACATGCTAGCAAAGTAATGCTCAAAATTCTATAAGCCAGACTTCAATAGTACATGAACTGTGAATTTCCAGATATTCAAGCTGGTTTTAGAAAAGGTTGAGAATCTGGAGATCAAATTGCCAACATCTGTTGGATCATTGAAAAAAACAAGAGAGTTTCAGAAAAACATCTACTTCTGCTTTATTGACTACATCAAAGCCTTTGACTGTGTGGATCAGAATAAACTGTGGAAAATTCTTCAAGAGACGGAATACCAGACCACCTTACCTGCCTCCTGAGAAATATGTATGCAGGTCAAGAAGCAACAGTTAGAACTGGACATGGAACAACAAACTAGTTTCAAATCGGGAAAGGAGTATGTCAAGGCTGTATACTGTCACCCTGCTTCTTAAACTTACATGCAAAGTACATCATGCGAAATGCCTGGCTGGGTAAATCACAAGCTGGAATCAAGATTGCCATGAGAAATATCAATAACCTCAGACATGCAGATGACACCACCCTTATGGCAGAAAGCAAAGAAGAATAAAGAGCCTTTTGATGAAAGTGAAAGAGGAGAGTGAAGAAGGTGGCGTAAAACTCAACAATCAGAAAACTAAGATCATGGCATCCGGTCTCATCACTTCATTGCATATAGATGGGGAAACAATGGGAACAGTGTCAGAGTTAATTTTGGGGGGCTTCAAAATCACTGCAGATGGTCACTGCAGCCATGAAATTGAGAGACACTTGCTCCTTGGAAGAAAAGCTACGAGAAACCTGCTGCTGCTAAGTCGTATCAGTCATGTCAGACTCTGTGCAACCCCATAGACGGCAGCCCACCAGGCTCCCCCGTCCCTGGGATTCTCCAGGCAAGAACACTGGAGTGGGTTGCCATTTCCTTCTCCAATGCATGAAGGTGAAAAGTGAAAGTGAAGCCGCTCAGTCGTGTTCGATTCTTTGTGACCCCATGGACTGTAGCCTACCAGGCTCCTCCGTCCATGGGATTTTCCAGGCAAGAGTACTTGGAGTGGGGTGCAATTGCCTTCTCAGATGAGAAAACTAGACAGTATATTAAAAAACAGAGACATTACTTTTCCAACAAAGGTCCATCTAGTCAAAGCTAGGATTTTTCTAGTATTCATGTATGGATGTGAGAGTGGACTATAAAGAAAGCTGAGTGCTGGAAAATTGATGCATTTGATCTGTGGTATTGGAGAAGACTCTTGAGAGTCCCTTGGACTGCAAAGAGATCCAGCCAGTCCATCCTAAAGGATAATCAGTCCTGAATATTCATTGGAAGAACTGTTGCTGAAGTTGAAACTCCAATACTTTGGCCACCTGATGTGAAGAACTGATTCACTGAAAAGACCCTGATGCTGGGAAGGATTGAAGGTGGGAGGAGAAGGGGGTGACAGGGTGAGATGATTGGATGACATCACTGATGCTGCAGTCCATGGTGTTGCAAAGAGTCGGACATGACTGAGCAACTGAACTGAACTGAACTGTGATTGTTTGGCTTTCTCTGGCTTCCAGAGTCCTCTGCAGTCACACAGTTGTATGCAGCAGGACAGACGTGAGGATTGGAGTACATTCTCCCCAGGAGAATTTTCAACCAGGAGTCAGTGGGAGTTAGTGGATGTGCATGTGTGCATGCTCAGACATTCGGATTGTTTGCAACCCTATGGACTGTAGCCAGCCAGGCTCCTCTGTCCATGTGATTCTTCAGGCAAAATTTGTGCTGGAATAGGTTGCCGTGCCCTCCTTCAGGGCATCTTCCTGACCTGGGGATCAAACCCATGTCTTTTACATCTCCTGCATTGGCAGGTGGGTTCTTTACTACTAGTGCCACCTAAGAAGCCCAAGTTAATGGATAAATATCCTCAAATAATAATACAATGTCTTCTCTATTTGTTTTTTTTTTTTTTTAACCTCACCTTTGCTCTGTATATCTCAACTTTGCTTCTGTCTATTGAGTGGGTTTCTCAGTTTTACGGGACTTCTCTTTCTCCCCATGGCTTCCCTGATAGCTCAGTTGTTAAAGAATTTGCCTGCAAAGCAGGAGACCCTGGTTTGATTCCTGGGTTGGAAAGATCCACTGGAGAAGGGATAGGCTACCCACTTCAGTATTCTTGGGCTTCCCTTGTGGCTCAGCTGGTGAAGAATCTGCCTACAATGCGGGAGACCTGGGTTTGATCCCTGGCTTGGGAATATCCCCTGAAGGAGGGAAAAGCAACCCACTCCAGTATTCTGACCTGGAAAATTCCATGGACTATACAGTCCATGCGGACACAAAGTGCTGGACATGATTGAGCGACTTTCACTTTCACTTTCTCTTTCTCCCCATACATGTATCCTGTATAAATCCTGCAGATTCCTAGTACTGACTTCATCATCCCTGATTCTACATGACTCTTAGATTCTAGCACCCTTCACATTCTAACTGGCTTACTGGATCTGTAAGGGTGTTCTTATTACAGATTTTCGAAATAGTTCAGTGCCATCAGCTTTGCCTTAGAATCCATTCATATGGGTGCAGGTCCATTCAGATCCAGTCACCTAGGGGCCTAGGAATTGTGGTCCGGCAATATAATCATGGCAATTGAATCCTCTTTTTTTCAGGAAGATTGAAGAAGTGATATTCCTAGAAGCTGTTTGGACCCAGGAGCAATAATTATAATAATATTTATAATATCTAATATACACATCCTGGAGAAGGACATGGCAGCCCACTCCAGTATTCTTGCCTGGATACTTGCCATGGACAGAGGAGCCTGGTGGGCTACAGTCTATGGGGTTGCAAAGAGTTGGACACGACTGAGCAACTAAGCACAGCACAGCACAATATACCCATAAAGAAGTGGGCTTCCATGAAGTAGGCTATTTCAAATGCTACTTAGGCTTTCCCCAACCAGGGTCTAGATCTATGCTACTTAAAAAGCTGAATCATCAGATTGAAGCATACATGGATATATGGTATGAATTTTCGTCCAAGATATACAAGAAATAACACATTTCTTTATTATTCTTTTTTTTTTATTTATTTTTTTATTAAAAAAATTTCAGGTATACATGTGCTCCCCATCCTGAACCCTCCTCCCTCCCCCCTTCCCATACCATCCCCCTGGGCCGTCCCAGCGCACCAGCCCCAAGCATCCAGCATCGTGCACTGAACCTGGACTGGCATCTCGTTTCATACATGACATTTCACATGTTTCAATGCCATTCTCCCAAATCTTCCCACCCTCTCCCTCTCCCACAGAGTCCTTCTTCAGCAAACACATAGATACACAGTCTGCCGAAATCATAAAAAAGTTTAGCCTCCTTTATTTCTAGTAACCCCCTAACAATCCTCAATTTACATTAACATCCCACCAAGGAGATATTTATTATTTTTATTTCATGGTCTTTGCATAGCTCAAGGCTTTCTGCTGTTTCTATGCTGTCCTCAGAGCATAGGAATATTTTTCCAAGCCTGAGAATCCCACTGGCTAAAATCTTATCTCCTTTAGATGTGGAAAAATTAATTTTTTAAAATTTATCTCTTATACAGAGTATTGCTGGGGTTAAAACTTCCATCCAGGCCATTCTTGAATACCCAGAGCTGTTTGCCTCCCCCATTTCAAGGACTTTCTGATCACTCGTGCAGGAAATTCTTCCATACCTTCTCTGTACCTTCCTGCAAATGGCATAGTAGGCAGTGGGCTTAGGTTTTTGTAAAACCCAGACCAGGAAGTTCTGGAGTCTTTCCATCTGCCTACTAGAGATGAGTGAGCTATTCACTTAGGGCACAAAATTGAAGGGGACCCCAAAAATCTCTGTAATCATGATGAATGATACTTAATGTAATGTAAAATCAAAATTAATGTAGAAATGCATGATGAAAGTATCACAGTTTTAAACAAAGACAGGATCAGTATTGCTGATATTTTTCTTTTGCAATAGGTTCCATCATGGCTCAGAATAGCATGCAGTTGGCCACATACTGTCCCTAAGCGCTGAACATGAGTTTTATTTACACAGAGGAGAAAGCAAAGACGGAACCACATATGTTAACTCTCAAAATGTTATCTCGTGAAATACGGAGGAGATGCTCTTTGGAGAATAATCTGTCAAGCACAGCAGCCTGAACTCACATATTTAGAACTTGATTTTCTTGAAATTGCTTGTTAGGATGAATCACATACTAAATGTCTGATACTAGCAGAGCCTAGTGAGAAGCTTGAGACCTCTTATTCTTTGGAAGAGACAGTTAGATGTCTTACTCCATGCTGCCCCAGGTGGACTGAGAACAGTGACTTAGAGCTGGACTCAGTGTACGATTGGGGCCTTGAAAGATGTCCACAGTTCCCAACTCTGGTAGAAGATAGGGGGTAGTAAGGGACCCTTGTACATTTTTCCTAAACACCCAGGGGAGATTCATCTCTTTTATCTCTTGGACACCCCAGAATTTCTTCACACTACTAGTCCTTGTGATCAGTCACCGTATGAGCTAAGAATGGCTTCTTAGAAAAAGTCCGCCTGCTTGTCAAGCCTCAACAGATTCATTTCAAACTGGCTAGGTAAGTCATCAAACTGATAAATGAACATTCTAAGAAACTCTTCCCTATCTTACTCCCCATGAAAATGGCTGAGTTTTCAATTAAAAAAAAAATCAGCTGTTTACTTAAACTCTGCATTTATTTTCTGGAATTAGTTTTCATTTTCTTATCGTCAAAAAACTAAAGGTAACTAAAATAATCTAATACCTTCCTATTCAAAATGTAGCTATGAGACCAAAAGAATCAGTATTAACTATTAGAAATACAGAATCTGAGACCCCTTCCCATGCCTAGTGAATTACAGTTTTCATTTATCAAGAAACCCAGGTGATTTGTATGCATAGCAAAGTCTGAAAAATGCTGATACAATACAGACTGTTGTTTTTTCCCCTTCCAGTTCATATTTATCTTGTTCTTCACTCTCCGGTGTGTGTTTTGATGCCCAATTGTTGCTTTCAGTTTCTCATTATTTACCCCACATCTTTTCCTTGATTTTGTTCTAAGTAGAATATTTTTAAAACACAGATTTTCAGCATTTAAGTCCTGCAGAATACTATCTCCCCACTCCGTTATACTTTGCAAAATGCTTTTTAGATATTAGGACTAAGTCTGAGCTCTTTGTGAAATTGGTTGCTCTGGAATTTGCACTCATCATAGCATCATGAGTTTTTCTATGGATGTTGTAATTTTTCTATAGTGGGGGATGTTTTTTCCTTACCCTTGGGGAAAGTTATTTTGTACATGGGGCACAAGCTGGTGAGAATTCTACACTTGGTAGAAGCAGTGATGTACTGAAACCAGATCATACTGGCTCAAGAGAGCCAAATGTATGCTTATCTTAATGCTGCATTCATCCACATCATTATGGTCGCTTGAAATCCCACTTGGTGGAGGTATTCACAATTTATACCACAGAAATTGGCAAATACTATGTATCAAGGCTTTTTTTTTTTTTCTTTTTCACATGTGTTTCTGGAGTATAAACATTCCAAGTTGTCCTGAAAAGTAGTAAACATTTTCCCTGAAACTTCAGTTGAGGCAGTTATCATTAGTTTGTTTCCTTTATAATATTGTTTAGCATTAATATAAAAAGATAAGATTACAAAAATCATAATCTCAAACAGTAGTACATGGTAGATAAATAGGTGGGAAAAAAAAGTCTTAGGCATGATAAGTAGATTGATGAAGAAAATGTAATTAGGAAACGATGTAATAAGTATTGGAGTATCTATATTTCTCCAAAGCTCTTACTGTTTTTGACATAAGTCAAGGTACGACTTGAGACAGGTCTGTAAGGACTTTGATGTTTGTGGGTAGATTGCTAACCCGTTTATACCTTAAAAAAGTAATTACTATGAACCAGGTATTATTTTAAACATGTCATAAGTATTTTAATCCTCATGAAAACAGCCAACTGGGAATAGTGTATTTTACAAATGAGGTAAGAAAACTTGACCAAGACCAGACAAGCAGTATATGGTTAGTTTGGGATTTAAACCCAGGTCATTTCACATTGGTGCTTCCCAAGGGGCGCTTGCGGTAAAGAATCTACCTGCCAATGCAGGAGACATGGGTTTCCATCTCTGGGTTGGGAAACCTCCCAGGAGGAGGAAATGGCAACTTGCTTCCAGTATTCTTGCCTGGAGAATCCCATGGACAGAGGAGCCTGGTGGGCTACAGTCTGTGGTGTAGCAAAGAGTTGGACCAACTTAGCACACGCACATCTCACATTATTGCTTTCAGAAACGCTCCTTGGCTGGAGAGTCACAGGACCTGTCCCTAAATTGTTTTAATCAGGTTGGCCACATATTTCAGGTAAAGGAGATTTCAGAAATGGCTGTCTTTCATAAACCTTGGGTAGTTTTGACTTGTAAAATGTACATTTTCTTACAAATATGTTGTTATCTGTTAAACTTCATCATTTTTCCTGTTTCAAAAACCAAGAGCTCTTCCAGTATATAACTTGAAATATCCCCTTGTTTAGATTAATGTCATACTAAAAAGACATCTTAAGAATTTTCTGGTTTTGAAATTTAAAAAAAAATAAACAAAAAACAAACTTTCTTATTATTTACATAATTACTATGAATAATTTTAAAATTAAATTTTAACTATATAGAATACATTCACTCCACTTTTTTTCAGTCACGTCTTCATCCACTAAAATATTTGTCTTTAAAAACGTAGAGACACTTCAGTATCAGGCCATACATAGCCAGAAATATATTCTGATGAAAGAAAGGTAATGTGCATAAATTATCCTGGAAGAAAACATTCCATTAACTATAGACAACTGACCTTCGTTGCATACAAAGTGATTTATAATGTAGGCTGTTTTTGTAAAAGAAATTCTAGGAGAGGCAACAGTTGTCTAGATCTTGGCAGTGGTTTTGAGTCATTTTGTAACTGAGCATTAGATTTATGAAGTCAGTAACATCAACAATGTATTCTGATTTTATCTTAATTGGATGCAATTAGACCTAGGTGTGCTTTTCATAAAATTAAAGATCTGAAGCACAGCAATATCAAAGACACCAGTGTTCTTTTGTTTTCCTAGATGAAACAGGTTGAGCTTTTATATGCTATTGGGATTTCTACATATTTATGGAGATAAAGGGTAGGAAGTAGTTTGTGTTCTCCTTGATTTTCCTCTTAGGGTTTATATATCTATATATTGTTGTTTTTCAGTTGCTCAGTCATGTCCAACTCTTTGTGAACCCATGGTCTGTAGCCTGCCGGGTTCCTCTGTCCATGGAATTCTCCAGGCAAAAATACTGTAGTGAGTTACCATTTCCTTCTCCAGGGGATCATCCTAACCCTGAGATGGATTGAATCCAAGTCTCTTAAGTGTCTTGCATTGGCAGGTGAGTTATTTACCACTAGTGCCACCTGGGAAGCCCCTATATATGTATATCTATGTATAAACCTATGTAGATAGAGAGATATAAATATTTCCTGAGACTTCAGTTTTAATTCAGTCATTCATTTAGCAAATAGAATTTGAGGCCCATTAAGTGCCAGGCATGAGTCTATTCTCTAGTGATATTCTGGTGAACACTCATGGACTCTCTTGATATTTGAGGAACTGAAAATAAAAATGTAGATTAATATAAATAACATAATATAGAATATAGTCCATAAGGTTTATATGTATTATATACACACTGTATATGTGTACCTTATAAAATATTATGTGTGTATATATATTGTAAATTTTATATACTATAATGTTCTGTCTATGGGCTTCTCCACTGGCTCAGCAGTAAAGAATCCACCTGAGGTTCAGGAGTCTCGTGTTCAACCCCTAGGTTGGGAAGATCCTCTGGAGGAGGGCCTGGCAACTAACTCCAGTATTCTTGCCTGGAGAATTCCACTGACAGAGGAGCCTGGCAGGCTACAGTCCATAGGATCACAAAGACTGGGACATGACCAAAGCGACTGAGCATGCACACACACATATTCTATCTACAGTCCTGGCTTTGGAACTCCATGGTGAAATAGTTTAAGAAAAAAGAGAAAATTCAACTGCAAATGCCAAAGGGAAAGCAGTCAATTTTCAGTTAAAGTTAGGAGATAAAATTAGTGTGTTTGTAGAGAGGTAAATAGACTTGAAATACTTATTTATGAAGGAAGAAATTTTCTGTAATCACAAAACACATTCTACAGAAAGATGAACTAAGGACTTTTTAAAGGGCAAGCAAGTAGAGAGTGTTTGGGAGTTAAGAGGGGGGAAAAAAAAAAAAAATCAATGACCAAAGAGATAGAACCTATAGATGACTTAATGCCATTCTCACAGTAATTCTATCATATAGTCAATAGAACTTTCCTAGGATAGCAGAGTCTGGGATTTGACCTCATTCTATGTAATTGTGGGACATAGTAGAGTATACTTTTTAAAGGGATGACTTTAGATTCAAAGTAAATTCTGGCTCTTCCATTTACTTGGAATAAAAATTTGATCAAGTTTCTTAATCTCAGCATTTCATTATCTGTAAAATAGGGCAAAAATAGCCTTTACTACAGGAAGCTTTTGTGAAGATCAAATTGGTAGTAGTTTATTTTACTTGCTGAAAAGAATGCCTGGAATCATAAGGGATTAATTAAGTTTAGCTGATAATCTTTAAACTAATTGTAATCTTGCCCCTACCTATGTCTTTTAGTTGCATGAGAAAAATAATTCATGCCACAGCGTGGTGAGGGGTGGGCTCAGGGAGGAAGAAGTCATGCTCAATCGCTAGAGAGAGGGGCTATTACATCTGACTTGGCCTAGATTTTTCTCAGGTACATGTTCATGGAGGGGCGTTGCTTGAATGGTCTTGTCAGAGTCTAATTGGACAATTACTAGTAAACAGGTTTGCTGTGGATTAAAAGGTGAACACCTGAGGGATATTCTATTGCATTTCTGCCCTCTGCATGGTAGGAAGATGAAGGCAAGGCCTAGACATTTAGTGTAGAATAGCTATCTTAATCTCTTTCTTTCTACAAGTCTTTGTATATAGCTTGCATATAGCTTGGGGGCATGGCCATGGAGATCAGTTCCTTTTGTCCACAACTCCCTCCCTGCTTCCTTCTTGCTGAGTTCTGTTTTGTTTACTTCTTTCCTGTAGGCCCAAGACAGTGTGTTGAAATCATATGTTGTAGGTTTGGGTTCAAGAGGTGAATGAATGCTGCGTAGCTAGCCTGGGATCACATACTTCAGCTCAGCATTGATATAGCAGTTGGTGGTGAAAATCTGTCTCCTAACATTCTTCTGTGTGTTGAGGATACTCACAAACTGCAGAGGTGGTGAGCTGTGGGCAAGAGCTCACCTGCTATCCAGACTCTCACTCACATTTCTAAATGTGAAGTCTTTCGCCGTTGTTGCTGCTGCTGCTAAGTCACTTCAATCATGTCCGACTCTGTGCGACCCCATAGATAGCAGCCCACCAGGCTCCCCCGTCCCTGGGATTCTCCAGGCAAGAACACTGGAGTGGGTTGCCATTTCCTTCTCCAATGCATGCAAGTGAAAAGTGAAAGTGAAGTCGCTCAGTCGTGTCTGACTCTTAGCAACCCCATGGACTGCAGGGAGAAGTTTTCCAACAATATTTATGTGTGTTGAAATTTTAATTGAAGATTTCCATTAAAATAATAAATGTGTGAGTGTGTGTGTGTGTTAGTCACTCAGTTGTGGCCGAATCTTTGCAACCCCGTGGACGATAGCCCACCAGGCTCCTCTGTCCACATGGAATTCTCCAGGCAAGAGTACTGGAGTAGGTAGCCATTCCCTTCTCCAGGGGATCTTCCTGAAACAGGGATTGAACCCAGGTCTTCTGCATTGCAGGCAGATTCTTTACTGATGAAGCCACCAGAGAAGCAATATAAAGTAATATACTAGTTTTAAATAAAGATACCGTAGCTTAACATTATTTATAAAAAAGTGTCAAGTATATTTACTTGTATTTATATAGTAACATAAAAATGATGAAATGTATTAATTTCTACTTCTAGTGGAAAATGAAACTTTTAAGTCTCTTAACATGATCATTTATTTAATAAAATTATCCAACAGTCTCATTGTTTCAATAAATAATAAATTATTTAATAAAAATTATGTAGTTATACTTCATTATTTCTATTTTAACATTATGATTTACTTACCATTCAATATGCATCAGTTTTTAAAAGTATTTTTTATTGAGCTATAGTTGATTTTCAATTTTATAGCAAAGTGATTGTTATGCATATACATATATATTGGTTCTTTTTCAGATTCTTTTCCATTATAAGTTATTACATTTAATATAGTTCCCTGTGCTATCACATCAGTTTTTGTTTGTTTGTTTGTTTGTTTGTTTTTAATATGTAACTATAGAGGTTTTTTTTTTTTTTAAGAATTAGGTTAGGCAAGTTAAGTTTGTCTCTAAGTTTTTGTCAACTTTCTTTTGTCTCCTCAAAGTTTAAAATGCAAAGAACCTTTTTATGCATCATCATCAGAAGTAGAACTATTATTATCATTAGTAATTATATTTAAGACAATCTTCAGATCCCACTCTTTTCAGTTTGTAACACAAATTTTCCACGCACCCTGCAAATCACCGCCCTTGAGAGAATCTTCATAGCTCTGTTTGCCTCAGAAATGTGTGGCTCCTTCCTCAGAACCACTTAAGCTAACCAAACTATTAGCACCTGCTGAACCTCCTCTCCATCAGTCATCAGTCATCAGCAATCAGGCAGCTACTTGATAATTAGCTGAGAGGTGGAAAAAACACTTCAAAGAACTAAAAATATTTTCCACAGTGACTTTGTGCATAAAATAATTATTTTCCCTCTATTAATCCACTTACATGTCTCCGTGCAATAGGAAAATTAAAAATGCAATGCACAAACGTCAATATAATTCAATGTATGATATACTTGTCTACTCACAGTTACCAGGAAAGCAGTATATGACAGATACAATTCTAAGACATTATATGTAACTTAATTTTTTATTTTATGCATGCTGCCTTTATCACCTTACTTGATTAAAAAAAAAAAAAAGTTAAAGAAAGGCACATAGGCTATCTTGTGCCTAGCACCAAGCATGCACTAGTATAGTAGTATATATTAACCCATGGAATCATTACAAATATCCTATGTGTAAGCTTCTATTTTTACCTTCATTTTACAGAGGAGATCTGTAACAGAGCAAGACTTGCCCAAGATCACACAGCTTAAAATGGCATGGCTGGGATTCCATCTCAAACACTTTGGCTCCAGATTCCATATTCTTGACCACAGCGGACAGGTAAGATCCAAAAATAATACACTCAGTGATAGACACACACAGGCAAATCAGAGGGGAACACAATGTGCTTACTGTTTTGGTCAGTGTCCACCTAATTATAACCCTGATACATATTTTCACTAAGCAATATGTATAGAGATGATTTCTAACAATAATCCAGTAATAACAATAAAGATAATAATACTAAACAGAGTAGTAGAGAATCATCATTGTGTTACATTGCACAAGACTATGCAGCTTTTTACACATTTAATCTCCTATGATAGGTTACAAACCCAACTCAGATTCATATTTTCTTAACTACTGCTCATAACTTAAATGAATGGACAAATTTATTTTTTTTAAGTCCTCAATTTTCAAAGCTTGCCAAAAACTAGATAAAACATTTCCAGTGTAACTATAAAGATGTAAGTTCATAATCTTTATTTTATTTCCTGAAGTCTATATGTTTCTAATTTGAGAATTTGCCTCCCTACCCCCAAAAATGTATCTTTACAGAGAAGCAAAATGTAGAGAAACTTTTGCTGTAAAATTATATTAGATTTTGGTCTACAATTCACTAGCAGTTTTAATCACTACCTATATTTATGCATATACAGATGTATCAACTCTACGTTTGACAACTCTAGAAAGCATTGCATCTACAGGATGAGAATATAGAAGTTTATATGAGGTGTGAATTAGAAAAGACACAATGAACATATATATATATATGCACTTTACTTCATTAGTTTCCCTGACATTAGGAAAAGTTGGCATGTATTTTAAATATCTACCCTAAAGTTTTAATAAACTTACCTTGCCCAGCAAATGTGCAGGGATGTCTAATATGGCTGTTTGTTTCTGCAGGGCAGTATTCTGTACATAAAGATATAAATGAAAGAAAGCAGGAGCCTGGAAAATGTATAGGTGCATTTCACATGCATATTTCATGAATTAATTTTTTACTTTCCTGCAGCTATAGCTTAATTGACCAATCATTCTGCTCTTTGTAAGTGAACACACTTTTTGTCATTTTCTTTTCAGTAATTACGCTTTTATTTATAAGTAAATATGAATATGCTAAGACCATAAAATAAAATATTAGGATGAGAGAAAGAAATAATGAGGAATAAATGATACCATACCATACTGATAGTTTTCATTTCTTGAATCACCCCTTATTTTTAGGAGAGACTTTAAAAATAAGAGCTCTTTAAATATTTAGGCTTGTTTTTCTGAGTAGAAACCATTTCCAAAAATAGAACTTTAAAAGGAAAAATATTGAGTATGTTTTTGTTTTGTTTTCTGAGATAGGAGTCATTTTTTTTTTTCACCCTTAAATGTATGTGTCCGTAATTATACTGACCCAGATGCTAATTCTCTTTTCTGATGGATTTACATGCAGGGAAGATGCAAATAAAATCTTAAAGCAGAGCTTAAGGAAAAAGGGTGAAAAGAAAGAGAAAAGAGGAAAATTAAGGTAAGAAAGGGGAGAGATGCTGTGGCATCTTAGAAGGAATACACACCTCATATGTATATATCTAGCCACATGGTGTACATATTTTGTAGCAATAAAAGCAAGAGAAAAAAGGTTCCTTATGTTCTTTAAAAATGGTAACAGTGTGCATAAAACTTAATTCCATAACTACCAAAACCCTACCAAATTTGTTTTAAAGATAGCTCAGATAGAGATCCAACATGGTTAAGCAAGGAAGTAAAAAGAGAAATGAAAAAGTAACAGAAAATCATAGGAAGTACAACTAACAGATACCTAGAGAAAATGAGAACAAGAGAGGGTAGACACTAAGACTAGGATAGAAATAAAGAGATACAATACTATAAGAGATAGACAACTTTGCAGAAACAGGGAGGAGTAAAATGTTAATATTGAAAGCATGTATGCATTTCTTACTAAATATCTGATATTTCATGATTATTTATCTGAGCATCATTTTTCACATATAATAACAATAAGCTTGATATCAACTCTTTAAATGGATTATTATGAGCATTAAGTGGTATAATTATGTGAAAGTGCCCAGGACAGAGAATATTTTAAAGATGCATTACAAAATTATTTTATATTATTGATTAACAGAAATGGAGAAAATAATAACTTAAGCCATATTTAGACAATCAGAAGAAAAAATGAAAGATGAAGAAATGAAAAAAATCAGTATATTTATAAAGAGAAAGAGATACAAAGTAATTTTAACTCAAGGGATACATTCTTCAAATGCCTGAAAATCATCATCATTTCACTTTATGGATGTTATCTCAGAAAGTACAAATTATCCTGACTGAATTTTAGGAATACATAATTGTAGTGTTTGCTAAAGCACTGAAAGACCAAGATCAAAATCATTTTCCTTTTATTCCCTTTAGTGAAAAATAAATTGGTTCCCTTAGCTAAAGGAAAAAGTCAGCTTTGCAGGAACTTGCAAGTAAAAATTTCTGTTCTTACACCTGTGACCTGGAAGTTAAACACTCAGAAGCTTGATCTTTTTCTTCTTGTCAATGGAAAAACACTAACATTCTCTGCTCTGAGAATTACGACATAGAGGTTTATGTGTTCCCCAAAATGAAAATAATGTTTTCAGAGAGAAGCCTTCAAAGTCATTTCCACCAAAGAACCTTAAAGTCATTTTTCATTTGCACAATTGTAAATTGAGATCTCATTTTTAAGTTTGTTTTACAAATTTCACCTATCTCGGCAAGGAGTTGAATTGAGTTCAGCATTCACATGCTCTCCTCCCTTCATTTTAAAAGTTTGTAATTTTAGTCTTTTTTTAAAGGTTTGATATTTTTTCAGTTGATCATTGTTCCGATATATTCTCCAAATTTCAGGTGAGAAACTACTATATAAGTGAATAAATTAAAACAAGACATTTCTTAAATAATATCATGTGCTGAATAGATATATGATGAGTGAACTTGCTTTGATGGTATCAATTTAAATGTCAAATAAATGTAAAATGATAGGTCTTTGGACCCACAAATCATTGCATTTAAATAGATGAATAAACATATAGGGCCTAGTTAAGAATTGATTTCATTGAAGAATGGTAATGATTTATTGAAGCATTTTGTTTTGCTATTGAGTTATTAGCTAGAGTTTTGTTTTTATCAGAATATTTTTTTCATGTATTATAAAAGGTTGGTTGCAAGTGAGAAGTATTTGCCGGAATTATTCTCATTAATAATGCATGTATTAATGTCCAAGCTGGGTTTTTTGTTCCTTTGGAAAATGTTTCTCTGTAGCCTCGTTTTTGTCTGAGTTGCTATTTGTATTTTCTTTTTTTTTTAATGGATGGATTTTTAAAAATTTATTTATTTTAATTGGAGGCTAATTACTTTACAGTATTGTAGTGGTTTTTGCCATACATTGGCATGAATCAGCCATGGGTGTACATGTGTCCCCCATCCTGAACCCCCCTCCCACCTCCCTCCCCATCCCATCCCTCAGGGTCATCCCAGTGCACCAGCCCTGAGCACCCTGTCTCATGCATCAAATCTGGACTGGCAATCTATTTCACATATGATAATATACCTTTCAATGTTATTCTCTCAAATCATCCCACCCTTGCCTTCTCCCACAGAGTCCAAAAGTCTGTTCTTTACATCTGTGTCTCTTTTGCTATCTTGCATATAGGGTCATTGTTAACATCTTTCTAAATTCCATATATATGCGTTAATATACTGTATTGATGTTTTTCTTTCTGGCTTACTTCACTCTGTATAATAGGCTCCAGTTTCATCCACCTCATTAGAACTGATTCAAATGCATTCTTTTTAATAGCTGAGTAATACTGCATTGTGTATATGTACCACATCTTTCTGATCCATTTGTCTGCTGATGGACATCTAGGTTGCTTCCATGTATTTTTGTATATGTGGTAGGTTACTTTTCTTGATCTTGGAGAAGTGGCCTTCTGTTGGAGATGCCCTGTGCCTCCCAACAGCATAGTCTCCTCTTGTTATTGAAGCAACATGCTCTAGGGGGCCCCCAAGAGGGCTGTGTAGGTCCTTCTGTTGTGGCAAGTTGACTCTGGGGGGAGTCTGACAGGCTTGGCTGTCACCTAGCCCAGTTGGTTGCCGGATGCTGCTTTGTGTAGATGCTGATGGTTAGTGGGGCATGGTCTCTTGGAGGCTGGCTGCAGAACCCCAGGACTAATGCTGTTTCAGCAGTGGACAGAGTCACAGTTCAGTAGACTCTGAGGCCTGTCCACTGGTGGGTGGAGCCATGCCTCAGCCCTCTGTAAGTGACTGTCTGCAGATGACTGTGGGCTCAGGAAGTCTTTAGGCAGCTGGTCTGCTGATCAGTGGGGCTGTGTTCCTGCCCAGTTAGTTGTTTGCCCTGAGGCCACCCAGCAGTATCTGTTAGGTGCAGACAGGTCTTTTAAATCCTGTATTTGTTTTTGCTGTAGTATGCTGCTTGATATGGGCTTCCCAGGTGGCACTAGTGTTAAAGAACCCACCTGCTAATGCAGGAGACATAAGAGATAGGGGTTCAATAACCTGGGTCAGGAAGATCCCCTGGGTCTTGGAATATTCCACTCCAATATTCTTGCCTGGAGAATCCCATGGACAGAGGAGCCTGGTGGTCTACAGTCCATAGCGTAGTAACTGAAGTGACTTAGCAACCATGCACATGCTGTTTGATGCAGTGGTTTAGTTCATAGGTTCTGGTTCTTCACTGTTGTGTTTAAGATTCTTCCTTCATTTATTAGCTGTTTGAAATTGAGAAAATTAATCCTTGTAGGTCTTGGTTTCCTCATCTATAACAGAGGAATGATAATAATAATGTATCCTTACAAGGATAGCTCTATAATTTGTAGAAGCCATTAAAAACAAAAAAAGGCCCTGTGTTCAAGAAGAAGGGGAAAAAGTCATTAAGTGTACTAAAATATAATGCTTTTCCCTTATACAGTGTATATCTCTTGTTGTGATTTTTTTGTTTTCCATTTGTTATCTTTGTAAGAGAAGAAATATTGAAATTGTAAATTATTAGCGCAAATTTACAATTCATTTTTATATTATGCAATGCCAATTTTAAATTCAAACATAAGAATGTTTAACCTGTATATAGAGTCATTGATATCAGACAGTTCTTATTTCATAGCTCATACATGCATGAGTTTTGTCTTCCCTGAAGAGTAGGAACACTGTACAAACTAATTCACTTGTTTCGTTTTACTTTTTGATTGATGCACATTCTACCAATAGCCTGTAGCTGTAGTGTATAGCCTATAGGCAGGACAAAGGGAAATTGATTTGCCCTGTCTTTCTCTTCTTTCTGTATCATTCTTTTAGAATAAATGTTTGAATACAGGGAATTGACATGAGTAAGAACAGATATGATAGAGTTCCTTGGCTGTTTGTGTTTCTTGGAATGGCATTACCTTCTTTCTGTGTTGAAAGAGTCTGATTTGAAGTGATTGAATGGCCTTTTGGAGGTATCAGTGCCTCTGCTCATGCATTGATAGAAGTAACATGCTTACACTTGTTTTGAGCCCTTAAACTTGTTCTGAGTCCCCTGACCCTCCCACGTCATTGTGGGTCCATGGGAATTGTATACTCTTGGAGCACTGTGAATGGTGTATGCAAATAAGGCAGCAAGGAACAGGACATGTGTATTGCATGTAGCTTCTCAGCTCTTGTGCATGCTTTATTATACCATCAAACTTCATTTAAAAACACATGTTCACTGTTGAAGTTACTTAGAATATGAAAATGTTGACTGCAGATCATTAAACCAAGGGCAGTCCCTTCTGAACATGATCCTCTGTGCAACTGCTCAGTTCGTACATCCCTAAAGCTGGTCCTGTTGTCCTTAAAGGGTTGTTGGAAGGACTTGATGAGTTAATAAATGTAGATTATCTGGGAGAATTCTTCAGTCTTAGTCAGCACTTAGTCAGTGTTAACCTATTCTTATTAAACAGAGGTAAGTCATTTTGCTGTTCAGTAGCTCAGTTATGTCTGACTCTTTGGGACCCCATGGACTGTAGCATTAACTATACCTGAATAAAATTAATAAAATTTTGTTAACTAGAGAATTTCAGTTGAGATGAATGACCCCAGATTTCACATTCAATAAAAGAAAAAAGTCTGTGTCAAAGTACAGTATCCACTGAATCAGAAATCCATTCAGGTTCCATAGCACATGTTTGGTAACACTCTGAGAGCAGTGTTTTAAGAAAACATTCCAGAATATAGTGTTAGGTAGTTAGAATAGGAAAAAGGAGTCCAAAATGGTGGTGGCTAAAAGGCAAAGAAGGGAAAAGCCTGTGAAAATAGTACAAAGGAAGATCAGAGGACTGGAGTGAGGACCTCAGGTAAAACAAACAGCCCTCCTGGTTAGCCCAATTTACATAGGGCAGGTTCAGGGGGAGGAGGAAAAAAACATATAAAAAGAGGAGCCAAAATTGAGCTGGGGGCTTCTCTTCTGTTCACATCTTTTGGGTTGGCCTGCCCTTATGCCTCAAGGAGCTGTAACACGGAGCTGTAACATTGGTCTTTCTGAGGAAGTCACATGGGGCTATAACAGGTACTACCTAACAGTAGTATACAAAAAAAAAAAAAAAGTCTAGTGTAAATGTTGAAAGGACATGCTTAAGAGTCAGATAGATCTATATTCTTAACCTTAACAAGTGCTCAGTGGCGTCCTACTCTTTGTGACCCCACCAACTCTAGCCTGTCAGGTTCCTCTATCCGTGGGATTTCCCAGGCAAGAATACTGGAGTGGGTTGCCATTTCCTCCTCCAGGGGATCTGCCTGACCCAAGGATCAAATCCGTGTTTCCTGCACTGGCAGGCAGAATGTTTACCCCCGAGCCACTTGAACAAGTTGTAGATAAAGGTCTAGTTTCTCTCTTCCCCCTGCCCCTTTATGAATGTCCAATTGTTTCAGCATCATTTATTAAAAAAAGGCTATTTTTCTTCTATTGAACTGCTCTTGTACCTTGTCAAAAATCGGTTGAACATAGTTATACTGGTCTATTTTTCTACTTTGAGGTCCTTTGTTCTATTAATATTCCATGGGGCTTCCCCAGTGGCTCAGGTATCTGTTTCTCAAATTTTGGTTAACACATGTAAACCATTTTTTAATTACTCGTATTGTGGTCATCATCATTATTATCATCATCATTATAATTAAAATGTGAAAATTTAATTAGCATCAGCACATAAAAGGAATTGTCCTGAGAGGAGGGTAAGGGCAATTAAAAACAAACATTCAGGGACATACATTTGTAATTTATTTCTGTTGTTATCCAGTTCAAAAAACATTCTAGCTATAGAGAGACAAGAAAAATGCTACTATATTGTTTCCTAAATTCCTAAACCAGGCACATTCTCTTTCTCAACAGGGCTCCCTGTGCCCATACTGTGCTGGCTTTGTCACTGAGCACAGCCAATTCAGTACCATTGTAATGTAAAGTTTCATCCTACTCTAAAGACTTCAGGAGTGAGCAATAAAAGTAATCATGTGCCAGAGATTACATCAAGTTCTAGAAAAAAGAACTTAAAAAATAATAACTTTGAATTTACATATCTCTTTTGGAATATATATCAACTAAGTTCATTGATAATATTTCAGCTTTACTCCAAAAAAGAGAGAAAACAACATTAAACTATTCAAGTTATATGATTTTTTTTCATTGTTGTTCAGTTCAATTCAGTCGCTCAGTCGTGTCTGACTGTTTGCGACCCCATGGAATGCAGCACACCAGGCTTCCCTACCCATCACCAACTCCTGGAGCTTATTCAAGCTTATGTCCATTGAGTCAGTGATGCCATCCAACCATCTCATTCTCTGTCATCCCCTTCTCCTCCCACCTTTGATCATTCCCAGCATCAGGGTCTTTTTAAATGAGTCAGTTCTTTGAATGAGGTGGCCAAAGTATTGGAGTTTCAGCTTCAGCATCAGTCCTTCCAATGAATATTCAGGACTGATTTCCTATTCTTTTTGAGAGTTTTGTGTGTGATACCAACTACAGAAACAGTAGTTTAAAATCATTCTATTTCTCTTTGTGGTGTGTTTTATATTGTTAATCAACTGTTTAGAGCCTTTTCCTCTAAATCCAACTGATCTTATGTAGCAGTCATATTAGATCATCTTAGAACTCCCCTTGTGGCTCAGATAGTAAAGAATCTGCCTGCAATGCAGGAGATCAGAGTTTGATCCCTAAGTCAGGAAGATCCCTTGGAGGAGGGAATGGCCACCCACTCCAGTATTCTTGCCTGGAGAATCCCATGGACAGAAGAGCCTGGCAGGCTACCGTCTATGCTGAATCTGCTGCTGCTAGGTCGCTTCAGTTGTGTCCAACTCTGTGCGACCCCATAGACGGCAACCCACCAGGCTCCCCCGTCCCTGGGATTCTCCAGGCAAGAATACTGGAGTGGGTTGCCATTTCCTTCTCCAATGCATGAAAGTGAAAAGTCAAAGTGAAGTCGCTCAGTTGTGTCTGACTCTTAGCGACCTCATGGACTGCAGCCTACCAAGCTCCTTCGTCCATGGGATTTTCCAGGCAAGAGTACTGGAGTGGGGTGCCATTGCCTTCTCTGATGCGGAGTCACATACCCTCAAATAAGTTAAATTGGTCAACTAATGAATACTTCAAATAGTTGGTATTTTAATAAACATTTGTTGAAATAAGTTTCTGGACCAAAATAGGGCTGCTTCTGCCTTGGTGCCATGTCAGTAATCTGAAACTAAGGTAACTTTCATATTCCTGTAAATGCTCTTCTTGACTAGAAACTCAGTATATGCAGTCAGCCAACTCCCAATTCTGGGCCTTTTCTTCCTAATCATGGTCGACTGTGTGGCCTCAGACAGTCAAATATTTTCTATTCCTTGTTCCTTATTCTTTAGCTTATAACAGCTTCCTGCCTTCTGCCCCATCTTGCAGTTCTCTGAGTGGAGACTATCCATTTCATGAAGTGTTAAAAGAAATTTGTTTATATCATCTAAATTGTTTTCTTTATCATTTTAAAATATTTTTAAGGTGTATAAATCTGTGAAATATTTAGTCAATTGTAGGTCTGTGTGCTCAGTCATGTCCGACTCTTTGCAATCCCATGGACTGTAGCCTACCTGGCTCTTCTGTCCGTGGAATTGTCCAGATAAGAATTCTGGAGTGGGTTGCCATTTCCTCCTGCAGGGCATCTTCCCAACCCAGGAATTGAACCTGCATCTCCTGTTAGAAATTTTAGAGCACAAACGTCTTTTTCTATACTATGGTAGCAATTAGAACATTTTAATAGAAAAAAGGTGTCAGTCATTCTCTCAGAACTTACTTTGTTTACTTATTCAAATCATCTTTCTAGAATATCTTGTATGCCACAAGTATTTTTGTAGAAACTGAGTGCTTATCACTGAACAAATAGAAAATGTTTCTTCCTTTTTAGTGTTTATTTAAAAATAAATTTTTTATAATCATCAAGTTATTTGAATTAATTCAATATAAGCCTGTTTATTTAACATGTATCATATAAATCATCTGAAAATGTGAGCATAAACTTTTTTTTGTAATCCTTTGCAACCATAAAACACAGTAGGGCAAAAGGTTTTAAATCCATGTCCCAAGGCTGGTGCTAAAACTGTACCCTTAGCAATCAGTAGCAAAGAAAGAAAGGAGGGAGAGGATGGAGGGTAGGGGTGGGAACAAAAGCTAGAAGAGGGATATTATATTGCACTTAATTCATTTAATGTAAATTTCTCATTGCTAATTGTGCAACTGGTTATTTCACACCTTGTTGAAATGTTTTTTCTTTTATTGAATGGATATATATAATAAATTTGCACATGTATAAATTAAACATGGCTATTCCATTAAGAAAAACAATTTTCTTTGAAATTAAAATCAGACAGGATTAGTAGTTATTTGACTAAGAATGAAATATTAAATAGCTTTATAAGGTAGAAATGAGTTTTTAAATTTGATAATTAGCCTCCATTTTAAGATATATTTTATGTCATTTGTGCCATAGACATAAATTTAAAGTATTTTGAAGTACTAGTTCAAATTAATGTTCAATAGTTCAATGACTAATAGCGTAAGTCAGTCATTCTGATACATACACCCAAGTTTATATTCTCTTAAAATAATGATAATGAGGATACTAGCAGCCTGGTCATGTTTAATTAGGCATATGGCCCTAATGGTTTACTTGGGAGTTCGAGTCCTGGCATGTTTGGTTGGCACAAAAAGAAATCGGATAAAGCCAAGCCATTTCCATACATTTGAAAAGGGCCACATTCATGATCTCCAGACCCTCTGTTGGATATTACTGAGACGGAAAACAGAGCCAGGTTAAATGTTTCCTCTCACAGTAAAAAAAATTAAGCTAAACAAAAGGCCTAATATCTTTGAAACAATGTCATTATAATGACTTAGGCATAAGTACAAAGTAATTTGATTCCAAGTAAAATGTTGACATATATATCATTATTAACGTTTACCATGATGCCTGTAATATACTATTTTAGAAATTAACAATCGCCTAAAACGTCCTTTCTCATACAGACATATTTATTTTTGTGATTGTAGACAAATCTTTCTGGCAAGATTTGATTTTAAACCCATTTACTCACTTTTCCTTAAAAATGTCTTAGATACTAGCAAACTGGCCTTAGTATTGCTCCCAGAACAAGGCTACATATTTCCCATTTGTACTTCTTTTTGCTGTGATTTCTGCTTAAGATACTATTTCAACATGGTGGGATGCAGTGGAATATAGTGGTCCTAGAATGAGATTCCCTGAGTTTGAATCCCATCTCTGTTACCTACCAACTGTATGGGATGTCAGGATCTGTTTCAACCTGAGTTAAATTTTAGTACAAAATTATAGTACAGAAATTAAAATTTGTCTAGAAAATAAGTACAAAAATATAGTACAAAAGTTTGTACTAAAAATTATAGTACAAAATCTTTGTCTAAAACATATAGCACAAAAGTTACAGTGAGGAGTAAGTAAGATAATGTTAAGTAAATCGTACAAAGCAGCTTGTGGCACATAGTAAGCCTACTACAGGTTTAACAGTTATTGTCTCACAAGTCCTACTTATCCATCAGACCTCTCATGAACACTACTTTGCAACACCACCACCATGATCATTCTCCCCTGTGTCCCAAAGGCTTTACTTCTCCTTTGGTTCCAATATTCAACCTTATGTTATTGTTATTTCTGTCCTAGTCTTTCTTCCTTAATAGACTATAACTTTCTTAGGATATACCTTGTGTCTTCTTTATAAAATTCTAAGGTATATTCACTTGAGAAATATATGGTAACATGAAAAATTGAGAATCCAAAAGTTTGTAAGGATAATATGTCATTGAAACCTGCAATGGCATGTAACTTATTATTATTTGCTCTAGTGCATATGTTTAATTATTCTGTCTTTGGACATATGGCAAGGGGGCAAATATCTTGTTACTTGTTTCAGAGTTGTATTAAATTCATGCAAGTTTGCACAGCTATACACTGATGGTTCTATAAGTGAAAGAAGTGTTTTTAAGATGGGGCCAATGCAGCCACTGTATATATTGCCAACTGTTGTATACATACTTATTCTCCTTCTTCTGGCCACAACATAAGATTTCACTTCCTACTCATTTTGACGTTAGGTGTTGCTAGGTGACCTATTGTGACTGATGAAATGTGAGTGGATATGTCCTGGTGAAAGTTTTAAAACCAACATGTAGTTTTCATGTATCTTCCCCCATCTCCTGCCATCAAAAAAAAAAAAAAAAAAAAATTGAGAATAAAGCATGTGGGCCTGGATTTCTGACTGATTGCTATTATCATGATCTCTATCCTTCTACCCCATGCGCCTGTATTAAAAATATCCTGTGAAATACTGGTGCCCTGTTTAGCACCAGCCTGCTATTTGATTGGGGTTGTGATTGTCGTCCTGAAGTTAGGAGAAAAGCTTAATGTTATATGGCAATGTTATATGACATTGGAGACTTTGGGAGATTACTAAGTTATGATATTAGAGCCCTCGTGAATGTGATTAGTGCCCTTATGAAAGAGACCCCAGGATTTTTTCTTGTCCCTTATACTGTGTTAGGACACAGTGAAAATATGGCTGTTTATAAACCACAAAGTGAGCCACCACCAGGCAACAAATCTTCCAGTCCTTTAGTTTTGGCTTTCTCTGCATCCAGAACTGAAAAAAAATTAATTCTGCTATCTATAAACTACCAAGTCCATGGTATTCTGTTAGAGCAACCTTAACAGACTAAGATTCCTACTAAAATAAAAGATTTTAATAGAAACTAGACACTTCTAAAATGACAAAGTTCTACAATTGAAAATTACATATCATAGCAAGAACTAAGAAAATCATGACTTGATTAAGAAAAGGCAATCAACTGATGATAACACCATGGTGTAATATCTTTAAGGAATTCTAAATTAGCCATTATAAAACTATAATCAACAAGGAATTATAAGTTCACTTGGAACAAATAAAAGAAAAGAAAATCAAGGCATGTAGAAGTGATAAAGAAAAATCAAATGGGAAGTACATAATTTTTAAAAATATCACAAAAAAGAACAATTAAAACTTGCCAAATTGGCTCAATAATGGAATATAAGGGACTGAGGACAGAGTTAGTGCACTTAAGAAATCTGTGAAACATTTAAGAAAATATAAGAGGAAGGAAATCTTTCCATCTCATTTTATGAGACCGGTATTACTTTTCCCCAAAATCAGCCAGACCAGTATGACTTATCTTAGATACAAGAATCCTTAACAAAATATTAGCAAACCAGATCTAAAAATGTAAAAATAATTATGTACCATAGCTATTCAAAATTTATTCTAGATATTCAAGTCTGATTCAACATTTAAAATCAATCAGTATAATTGATAATATTAACAAACTATAGAAGAAATATATGATCATACCAGTTGACATAGATTAAAAAAATGAAAAATTTCTAGTGCTTGTTAGTAGCAAAAACCTTTAGCAAGTTAAAAATAAAGGGTAGTTAATAACATGATAAAGATTGTCTCCAAAAAACTTAAAGCTAACTTTATGCTTAATGGTTAAAACTAAATATTCATCACTTAAAGATCATAATCAAGACAATATCACTACTCCTGTTCAATGTAATTCTTGAAATTCTAGTCACTGCAGTAAGTCAAAAAGAAAATAAGGGACATGCAGATTGGAAAAGGAAGTAATAAAACTATTTTAATATGGCATGAATATCTACATTAAAAGTTCCTAATAAATCTACAGAAATTAACTCAAAATGGATTACAGACTTAAATTTTAAATGTATTCTTTTTAATGTCTGAGTAATACTCCATTGTGTATATGTACCACTGCTTTCTTATCCATTCATCTGCTGATGGACATCTAGGTTGCTTCCATGTCCTGGCTATTATAAACAGTGCTGCAATGAACATTGGGGTACACGTGTCTCTTTCCCTTCTGGTTTCCTCAGTGTGTATGCCCAGCAGTGGGATTGCTGGATCATAAGGCAGTTCTATTTCCAGTTTTTTAAGGAATCTCCACACTGTTCTCCATAGTGGCTGTACTAGTTTGCATTCCCACCAACAGTGTAAGAGGGTTCCCTTTTCTCCACACCCTCTCCAGCATTTATTATTTGTAGACTTTTGGATCGCAGCCATTCTGACTGGTGTGAGATGAGTTGCCAGTCCAGGTTCAATGCACGATACTGGATGCTTGGGGCTAGTGCACTGGGACGACTCAGAGGGATGGTATGGGGAGGGAGGAGGGAGGAGGGTTCAGGATGGGGAACACATGTATACCTGTGGCGGATTCATTTCTATATTTGGCAAAACTAATACAATTATGTAAAGTTTAAAAATAAAATAAAATTAAAAAAAAATTTTAAATGTAGACTATAAACTTCTTGGGAGAAAACAAACAACAACAAGCAGAAAATGTCCTGGAAAGAGGGTTAGGCAAAGTTCCTAGACTTGACCCCAAAAGCACAATATATGAAAAGGAAAGATGATATATTGGATCTCATCACAATTTAAAAAATATATATATAATTTGGCAAAAACCCATGTAAAGAGAATGTAAATTCAAACTACAGAATGGGAAAAATATTTGCAAATCTCTTATCTGACAAAAAACTAGTACCTAGGATATATAAAGAACTGTCAAAACTCAACAGAAAAAAATGCAGTTAGAAACTGGGCAAAAGAACCACAGACATTTCACTGAAGAGGATCTGCAGATGGCAAATAAGCACATGAAAATATGTTCAGTATCATTAACCATTACAAAAATGCAAATGAAGCCTACAATGAAATATCACTATATACCTAGTGAATAGTTAAAATAATAAATAGTGACAGTATCAAATACTGGCAAGGATTTGGAGAAGCTGAATCACTCATACATTGCTGGTGAGAATATAAAGTAAGACAGTCTCTCCACAAAGTAATTTGACATTTTTGTATAAAACTAAACAAGCAGTGTGCATATGGCATAGCAATTTCGCTCTTGATCATTTATCCTGGAAAAAGAAAGCTTAGGTTTACTCAAAGTCCTGTACATGAATATTAACAACATTGTATATAATATTTGTTTTATTTGTAGTAGCCAAAAATGAGAATCAAACCAGATGTTCTTAAACAGGTAGATGTTTAAAAAAACTGTGGGGTGTATATGCCATGGGACACTGCACAGCCATAAAAAACAATGGGCTGTGCACACATGCAGCAACTTGTAGGCATAGTCCCAAATTAGTTGTCGGATATTATTTTCTTGATTTCAAGAAGGAACATGGCATGTTTATAAATTAGTGCAAAATGTATTTATCAATGAAAGATATAAAGTTAATTGACCTTTCATGAGAGAGAGAGAGAGAGGGGGGAGAAAAAGAGGAGAGAGAGACAGAGAATATAGTTTGATTTATCTTAATTCCTAATTTTTCCTATTGTAAAATGTGGCTCAGGATTCTAAGACTATTTTAAATAATAAGCATTTTTGTGATTTTTTTTAATCTGAAGCAGTTAAAGCATCACTTCAACTGCCAAACACTAAAAGCTGCAGTATAATAACCCTCAAAATTTTTTTAGGAAAAATGTACAAACTGAATTTACCAATAATATATAGCACTAATACAACCACATTGAACTAAATTTGAACCACTGCTAAGAACATATAGTACAAGCATATATGTGTGTATTTGTTTTGTTTCTTTGAAGAGCTATCTTGATGTTCAACCAAAATCCTTAGCTTCTTAATAGAGGGTTTAAAAATAGATTTTTTTTCTTTAGGAACCTGGCTCCTTCAGCCACTTCATTCATCTATTCATTTTCCCCTGTTTAACCTTGTACTTTAAGTTTTGTTCTTCTACTCATAGCTCCTACTTTTTTCCCTCAGTGTGATAACTAAAATGAAAGCTTTAGATTCTCATTAAAGTTTCAGTTGCATTCAGACAGCATTCAGCTGAGTGTTCAGAATATACTGAAACAGAAAAAAAAAATTGCTGCAAAATGCTGTGATTATGTGATTATTCGTTCTGCCTACAAAGAACTGCTTTGATGATCTCTTCTGTAGAGCTTTTGAAAGTACATGTTTTCCTTTGGAATCTTGAATTCAGCTCAGGGGGAGTCTAAACTAAAATAGAGATTTAGATAAATTAAGAATACCACATTAGAAAAGAGCTGGTCTGTACCATGAAGAGTTAAAGATACTGAGAATATTTTACCCAATAGTGAGCAAGCATCATGAAGGGTGAACATACATCCCAGTTCCCTTGGTATAGTACATACCTGTTATCCTAACATACTTTTAATATTACTCCTTTTATTTACATAAGTGTCTTGGTTTTGACAAGGATTTTATGGCAACCCTAATTATGAAGTGCATAGTAACTGCTTTTAGTTGTTTGAAAGAATGTCATATGGGGAAGGCATTAGTCTAAATTTGCATGAATCAGGGATAGAAATAAAATAGTTCAGTGAGTAGAAGCTTTAAAACCCCACATTTCTGGATCAATATAAGCAGGATCCTTTAAATTTGGGAAAAGCCTTCTTCAAAAGAAGAGATACTACTATTTAAATGTAGAAAAATAGCTTGTCAGGTTTTGCAAGAGATTTCAGTGAATTATTGGATTAAAGGATATATATGTTTTCTTACAAATTTTGCAGTTTTTGAATAGGATAAGAAAAGTAAGAATAACATTATTTCTTGAGTACAGTTATCTAATTCTTCTTCATAGTTTGACATTTAGTTATCTCTCTAAATTTATAAAACAATGTCATTATCCATTCCTTTCCCCCTTTGTAATGAAGAAACTGAAATTTACTGTGGCTTAGTAACTTGCCCAAAGTCACCATCAACTTTCTAGTCATTGTATTTAAATTCTTAGCATTCTGGTTCCCATAATGATACTATTGATCATGCTTATCATAATTAATATGACTAAAATGACATGCATATTTTAATAGTGAAATGCTTTATTGAGTATTCACTACATCCAGGTACTCTGGTAGACACTTTTCACATCTTCTTCTTATAAGAACCCTATGAAATATGTATTGGTCAGGACTCTCTTGCATGCAGGTGATTGAAGTCCAGTTCAATTTGATTTAAAATGCCAGCACACAACTGAAAACCCATTGTTCGTACTGGCCTTGAAGCTATTGGATCCAAGTGCTTCAACAAAATTATCAGGTAAAACATATCCATAATCTATAGATAGTCTCATCTCTTTAAAGGTTTCATTTTACCCTGTGTTTGCTTAATTCTTAGGCAGGCTTTCTTCATGTATGGCAGAATAGCTCTGACAGTTCTGTGTTTATGTCATCTTTCCAGGCAACAATATCAAGAAAGAATATAAAGTGCCCATGCTTTGGGTTAGCATTTATTCCTGAACTGTGGCTGTATACGGAAATGTAGGATAATTTGGTTGGCTGACCTATTAACATGACCATCACTCAATATCAAGACACATTAATTGGCAGCTCCACTACAACCCAATGGATGCAGTTCCTAAAAGGAAATAAGGAATGTCATTATCAGAAGGGGAAGATATACTAGACTGGCTAAGATATAAATATCAAATAAATGTTAGATATCCCAACAATCATCACAACCTACTGCATTAGCCCTAAGTTACATGCCCAATGTAATGATAATTTTCAAAGCCAGGACTGTATATTTTGAAATTTCTATACCTGCTTTGTAACCACTTTATAATCTCTATTAACAGTAAAATTTGTTTAATATGTATATTAATACATTCTGGTTAAAGTTCTTACACATGAATTTTTCTATTTTTTCTACTATATTTTTATAGTTATTTTATTAATGAAAATCAAACACTGTGTATTCAAAATGACCTAAATGAATAATTGACTTCTCAAATCTTTAGCTTTAAAAATAAAGTAATGCAGTAATTCAGAATAACTAAGCCACATCTCCCCAAACAAAACAGATCACATCAACAAAGGATGCATAATACAAACTGGTTAAATTTTTGAGAATGGCAGTAGTTATAATTGGTCATATAATTGATAATTAATGAATTTTTGTATGCCATGTAAATAGTTTAGAAGCATACATTATTATCAAATTGCATGCTTCTTTGAGTTTTCTAGTTCTCTAGCATATTGAGCAGTTATCTTTTATGGCATCTCATTTTGAGTAAACACTTGCAACAAATTGTTTTCATCTTTATCAAGCAAACAATGGCCATTGTATTCCTACTCATTTCTGAAAAATTCTGGAAATCATTCATTATTCCTTTAATAAAATATAGACTGGAAATGTAATTCCTTCTCTCTTTTAGAAAGGTGAGAAATACCTGTTCTAATTCCAATGCTGTTCTATTAAATCTAGTGAGGGAAAATTAAGATTGTAAATTAAAGGCAGAAATGTATTATTAATGTCTATATGCAAAAAAGCAAAATGGCTGTCTGAGGAGGCCTTACAAATAGCTGTGAAAAGAGAAGTGAAAAGCAAAGGAGAAAAGGAAAGATATAAGCATCTGAATGCAGAGTTCCAAAGAATAGCAAGGAGAGATAAGAAAGGCTTCCTCAGCGATCAATGCAAAGAAACAGAGGAAAACAACAGAATGGGAAAGACTAGAGATCTCTTCAAGAAAATTAGAGATACCAAGGGAACATTTCATGCAAAGACGGCTCGAAAAGGACAGAAATGGTATGGACCTAACAGCAGCAGAAGATATTAAGAAGAGAAGGCAAGAATACACAGAAGAACTGTACAAAAAAGATCTTCACGACCCAGATAATCACGATGGTATGATCACTGACCTAGAGCCAGACATCCTGGAATGTGAAGTCAAGTGGGCCTTAAAAGCATCACTACGAATAAAACTAGTGGAGGTAATGGAATTCCAGTTGAACTATTTCAAATCCTGAAAGATGATGCTGTTAAAGTACTGCACTCCATATGCCAGCTACTTTGGAAAACTCAGTAGTGGCCACATGACTGGAAAAGGTCAGTTTTCATTCCAAACCCAAAGAAAGGCAATGCCAAAGAATGCTCAATTACCGCACAATTGCACTCATCTCACACACTAGTAAAGTTGTGCTCAAAATTCTCCAAGCCAGCCTTCAGCAGTACATGAACCATGAACTTTGAGATGTTTGAGCTGGTTTTAGAAAAGGCAGAGAGGAACTAGAGATCAAATTGCCAACATCCGCTGGATCATGGAAAAAGCAAGAGAGTTCCAGAAAAACATCTATTTCTGCTTTATTGACTATGCCAAAGCCTTTGACTGTGTGGATCACAATAAACTGTGGAAAATTCTGAAAGAGATGGGAATACCAGACCACCTGACCTCCCTTGTTGAGAAACATATGTGCAGGTCAGGAAGCAACAGTTAGAACTGGACATGGAAAAACAGACTGGTTCCAAATAGGAAAAGGAGTACGTCAAGGCTGTACATTGTCACCCTGCTTATTTAACTTATATGCAGAATACATCATGAGAAACTCTGGGCTGGAAGATGTACAAGCAGGAGTCAAGACTGCCGGGAGGAATATCAATAACCTCAGATATGCCGATGAAACCACCCTTATGGCAGAAAGTGAAGAGGAACTAAAAAGCCTTATGATGAAAGTGAAAGAGGAGAGTGAAAAAGTTGGCTTAAAGCCCAACATTCAGAAAACTAAGATCATGGCATCTGGTCCCATCACTTCATGGGAAATAGATGGGGAAACAGTGGAAACAGTGTCAGACTTTATTTTCTGGGGCTCCAAAATCACTGCAGATGGTGATTGCAGCCATGAAATTAAAAGACACTTACTCCTTGGAAGGAAAGTTATGACCATCCTAGATAACTAATTAAAAACAGACATTACTTTGCCAACAAAGGTCTGCCTAGTCAAGGCTATGGTTTTTCCAGTGGTCATGTATGGATGTGAGAGTTGGACTGTGAAGAAAGCTGAGCACTGAAGAATTGATGCTTTTGAACTGTAGTGTTGGAGAAGACTTGAGAGTCCCTTGGACTGCAAGGAGATCCAAGTAGTCCATTCTAAAGAAGATCAGTCCTGGATGTTCTTTGAAAGGACTGATGCTGAAGCTGAAACTCCAATACTTTGGCCACCTCATGCAAAGAGTTGACTCATTGAAAAAGACCCTGATGCTGGGAGGGATTGGGGGCAGGAGTAGAAGGGGATGCCAGAGGATGAGATGGCTAGATGGCATCACCGACTTGATGTACATAAGTTTGGGTAAAATCTGGGAGTTGGTGATGGACAGGGAGGCCTGGTGCGCTGAGATTCATGGGGTTGCAAAGAGTCGGACACAACTGAGCCACTGAACTGAACTGAACTGATGTATCGATATGATTCTGGATAAGGAGGTTTGAGGTCAGTATCTCAATAAAAGAACGATATATGCCATGATTTAAACTTCCAGAATGCGATGGAGGGTGATAATTTTGTTGGACTGTCCTCACCCAATAAATAGAGTAAATTAATTGATGAAAAACATAAACAACCAAAGGAACAAAAGTAAAATATCGACACGTTAAAATTAGAAAGCAAAATTGAAGGCTAATCCAAAGTTACACACTGTTAAACACATGGTACCTACATACGATTGACTTTCAAAGTGAAAAAAGTTAAAGTGAAGTTGTTCAGTCACGTCCGACTGTTTTTGACCCATGGAATTTTCCAGGCAAGAATACTGGAGTGGGTTGCCATTTCCTTCTCTAGGGATCGAACCGAGGCCTCCCGCATTGCGGGCAGACGCTTTAACCTTTGAGCCACAGTAACTTCCAATAAAATTCTTGGTAGTAAAGGATCTATTTGGCCCTCCCAGGTGGCACTAATGGTAAAGAACCTGCCTACCAGTGCAGCAAATATTAGACATGTATTTTGATCCCTGGGTGGGGAAGATCCCTGGAGGAGGGCATGGCAACCCCCCGCTGTATTCTTGCCTGGAGAATCCCTTGAACGGAGCAGCCTGGTGGACTATATTGTACATAGGGTCAAAAAGAGTTAGACACAACTAAAGCGACTTAATATGCACATGAAGGATATATTTATCTTTTTTATGGATAAAATGTCTTGATGTAGATATAGGTTGAGTAAATATCTCTGCTCTATCACGTACCTGAAAAGCTTCTAGTGAATAAGTCTTTCAAAACAAATAAATTTGAAAACCATACAGTTATCATCAAAGATAGTCACTTTTTCTTATAAATTTCCTATTGATTCAGCAGTGTAATATACAAGTCTCCTCAGTTAAAAGCACGATAACAAAACATTCTGTTCCTCTTGAAACATGTTCTAGCATTGTAATATGTTTTGGAGGCTTTCCCAGTGACTCAGCGATAAAGAATCCAGCTGCTAATGCAGGAGACACAGGTTTGTTCCCTGGGTCAGGAAGATCACCTGGAGAAGAAAATGGCAACCACTCCAGTATTCTTGACTAGAAAATCCCATGGACAGAGGAGCCTGGGAGGCTGTAGTCCATGGGGTCACAAAAGAGTCAGATATGACTTAACAACTGAACAACAGTAGCAGTATGTTTTTACATGTGAATTTTCTGGTCTTAATGCTTACTTTTATAGTATGTGGTTACACAAAGTATGTAGTTCACACAATCCCCGCATGACACTCAGACTGCCTTTTCAGTTCTCCTGACTTTGGAGTTCTAGTTCTTGAGTGTAGTATTTTACTCTCTACTTTCAATAAATGTAAAGAATCTCAAGTACATTCAAACCCAAAATCTGTGGCAGTGGAGATCAGCTGCCAGCTCAAATCCTAAAAGGTAATAGCAATATAACATAATTAAGAGACAAGAAATTGAGTTGTAAATAGATTTGAAGACTTGGGGTTTGCTTTATCTAGAAAAGACAAAGTATGTAGTGATTCTTTGCAATATCCCCATTTCTGTTTCTATGAAATTCCTAGTGAGTTTTGTTGTTGTTGTTTAGTCCCTAAGTCATGTCTGACTCTTTGTGACCCCTTAAACTGCAGCACACCAGGGTTCCCCCTCCTTTGCTGTTCCCAGAGTTTGCTCAAACTCATGTTTGTTGAGTCTATGATGCCATCCAACCATCTTATTCTCTGTTGCCCCCTTCTCCTCCTGCCCTGAATCTTTACCAATGAGACAGCTGTTTGTATCAGGTGGCCAAAGTTGGAGCTTCAGTTTCAGCATCAGTCCTTTAAGTGAATATTCAGGGTTGATTTCCTTTAGGATTGACTCATTTGATCTCCTTGCTGTCCAGGAGACTCTAAAGAGTCTTCTCCAGCACAACAGTTTGGAAACATCTATTTTTTGGTGCTCAGCTCCTCTGTCCATGGAATCCTTCAGGCAAGAATACTGGAGTGATTAGTTATTCCCCTCTCCAGGGGATCTTCCTTACCCAGGGATCAAATCTGTGTCTCTGCATTACAGGCAGATTCTTTACCATCTGCACCACCAGGAAAGCCCATCCTAATGAGTTTGGCTCTAAAAATTTTGATGACTTATTTACTCATATTTTTCTCTAAAGCATCTCATTAGATAATCTTGCATCCTATATTTTTCTCTGTGTGGACATGCAGCTTACTGGAATTGGCAAGCATCAGTCATCTTTACTCTTAAACCCATTGTCAGCTGCTTCCAAATAAAGACAACACTTTATTTTCCATCAAGTGATGTTTTAATCTTGAATTTTTATATTAAATGACTGCATATTATTTAAGTATTTTTGTTTTATGTGGGATCCATTAATGTATCCACATGATTTTTCTGTTTAACAATAACATAGTTTTTTTTTCTTTTCTTGTGCTTTGCATGAAGAAACTATCAACCCCCCCCCTTTTTTTTTCAAAGACAACATATGCAGGAGTATTCATTACTCCACCAAAATAGATCTGATATTTTGGTACCCAGAATTCTCCATCTGTATGCCAGATGCTTGAAGCCATGTGGCACTTATCATATTTTAAACAAATAAATGTGAATTATACAAGATGGGTAAAGGGCAGTGTTACATGTATGCCATCATTATTCAGACTATATTAATCTTCCCTGAAATGTTAAATATTATTTAAAGAAGGAATTCTGCAATTCAGGGAATAGATACAGCAAATAAATCAACATATTGAACTAACCTCATGCATAACATTGGAAGTCTTTGAGACAAAGAACAAATACTTTATGTTGACAAAAACACAAAATGTAAAAGGTCATTGAATTGTGGGCATATTATTTTATATGAACAACTGTCTTCTTTTTCTCAAAGAGATTTTTAAAAATTATTATTTCTGGGAATATTTTATGTTAGATAAAAGAAAGATTTCTATAAATTCAATTTCAAAATTTGTGATGAAAATAATGTCTTATATTAAGTGTATAAATGTGTAGTGTGATACAACTTAAAAATCATAAATATATATATATTTGTATATTTATTTTATCATTTTATTACATGTTGATGTTGAAATTTTCTAACATCCTTTTTGTTGATATCTGATAATGAGTATAGTTGTTAGCATAGTTTTTTTTTTTATCTTCTTTATTTCTTGTATGCTTCTGCTCTCTCTATTAGATTTGTCTTTTGTGCATGCATGGTAAGTCGCTCAGTCATGTCCAGCTCTTTGCGACCCTATGGTTGTTAGCCTTCCAGGTTCCTCTGTCCATGGGATTCTCCAGGAAAGAATACTAGAGTCAATATCCATTCCCTTCTCCAGGGGATCTTCCTGACCCAGGGAATGAATCTGCATCTCTTTCATTGCAGGAAGGTTCTTTACCCACTGAGCCACCTGGGAAGCCCAGTTTTCTCATTATTACATCCTAATTCTATTTAAATGACTCCTTAAGTAGTTTCCCTCCCCATAGACTTTTTTCTTTTAGAAAATCCCCCTTAGGTGCTTATTTATCCTAACATATTACTGTTTCAGGCCTCCTGTTTCACTTCAGCTTCCATGGTTTTCTGTCTTCTAGACATAAAACTCAACTGTTTCAGCATAGCTCCTATATTGCACCAGAAGATAGACAAGAGTTTCTGAATCCTCTTCCTTACCTTATCCTCAAATCACAGACTACTCAGTATGCTTAGGATTTCTCTTCATTTTGCTTTCAGCAGTCAAAAGCATGGAAGATACCCTACCTGTCTCTCAGACAACACTAAACACCTCTGATGTTTATCAATATTTTACTAATGTTCATCAATATTTAAGCTTAAAATGATAAAGAGATAAATGTTAGTTGTCTCTTTCTGTATGGAAAAGCTTCATACACACCTATGAAAAGATTATGTGCATGTAAGCATGCATGGAAGAAATATACACAAATCTATGGATCTCTGGGAAAAATAGTGATAGGTGGAGGTTATATTTTAAATAATGTTGAAGGTTTTCTTCAATAGTTATATAATACACAAGGAAAAAGCTGTATGAAATTTTAAACAGGAAAACTTGTGAAAATTGTTTGTAAAGCACCTCTTTCCTACTATAATTAATTTAGTAATTAATTGTGTTTTATGGCACCGTCTTTCAGTGTTCTTAAAAATTATTTGTGTTCTTGAACTGTTATTTAAATCCTCTCCTGTTCATTTTTCACATGCAAATCTGGTCTCCTCAACTAGCTTGTTTGGGTCCTTGGGGAAGATGACTTTTTCATATGTTACTATGAAGAGTTAAAAGTAACTCATAGAGCACCTGATATAGAGTAAGGAATTTAGTATTTTTTTATATGATGTAATTTGATTTGTCATTTTCTATGAGAATTCTACTCATAGAATTGCTCATAGCTACTGTCTATGTAGAATTTTTTGTTCTACACTTTAATGTTTTGAACATATAATCAAACTTGCACTTTAATTTTATATAAATATGTATGTGTGAATTTAGAAAATTTCCTCTGGATAGCAGATTTATTAAATCCAAAAGCTGATTATATCCATTATCCTTTCTAACAAATATTTCTTATTTGTCTTAATTCTCAAATTCTCCTAATAATTAAACATAGGCTATTAAGAGAATATTTTTACTTTAGTAAGAAACATAAGTAGTATATTTTCTTGTGGTCCATAGATTGATAGAGTGAATAAAAGAGTGAAAAATGTGAATATTTGTATAACTTTGTATTGTGATATTTTTAATAGTAGAGAACTTTTCAGTTTGTTCTTATGAAATTTTTTGCTATAGGTACAAGATACCACAATGCAAACTACCTGAAACCAAATGTGTGACAGAGATTTGGAGATGGAATACAAATTTTAGAAGACTTAACAGGGCAGGTCACAAAAATAAAGTGTTTCTCCTTCAGGGTCAGTTTCATTTCATCATGTTTCTCACATGGCTGAGATAGAAGCTCTTTGAAAGCTGCAGTGTTAATTGCTCAGTCCTCAGCATCTAGAATGGTGTGCCTGGTTTATTGCATGCAAACAATATTTGTTGCATGGACAGAAACAGTTGAATCTGGTATCCCAGGGACAGAATAGTATATTCTCTTTGCTCCAGTAGAATAGTTCTGAAAGTGAAAGTGAAAGAGTTAGTTGCTCAGTTGTGTCTGACTCTTGTGAACTCATAGACTATAGTTCACCAGCCTCCTCCATCCATGGAATTCTCCAGGCAAGAATACTGGAGTAGATTGCCATTCCCTTCTCCAGGAGATCTTCCCAACCCAGGGATCAAACTCAGGTCTCTCTCCTCCATTACAGGCAGATTCTTTATCATCTGAGCCACCAGGGAAGCCAGTACAGAAAGACAGCTACTGATCTTGCACAGTTCACATTCTTACTCCTGATTATCAGCAGGGACTTTAAGAAAGTTGTGGTACATATACACAATGGAGTATTACTCAGCCATTAAAAAGAATACATTTGAATCAGTTCTAATGAGGTGGATAAAACTGGAGCCTATTATACAGAGTGAAGTAAGCCAGAAAGAAAAACACCAATACAGTATACTAATGCATATATATAGAATTTAGAATGATGGTAACAATAACCCTGTATGCGAGACAGCAAAAGATACACTGATGTATAAACAGTCTTTTGGACTCTGTGGGAGACGGAGAGGGTGGGATGATTTGGGAGAATGGCATTGAAACATGTATAATATCATATATGAAACGAGTCGCCAGTCCAGGTTCGATGCACGATACTGGATGCTTGGGGCTGGTGCACTGGGATGACCCAGAGGGATGGTATGGGGAGGGAGGAGGGAGGAGGGTTCAGAATGGGGAACACGTATATACCTGTGGTGGATTCATGTTAATATATGGCAGAACCAATACAATATTGTAAAGTTAAATAATAAAATAAAAAAAATAAAAAAATAAAGAAAGTTGAATCAGGGAAGATTCTTCTGCCAGGAAGACAGACCAGACCAAAAGCCTCAGAAAACTCTTGTAAAGTGTATGTATTGATAGCTGTGTCTCTGCCTTCATGTATTTGTTCAGTAGCAACAATAAAGACAGAAACCACAGCTGGAAGTACAGCATATATGCAATTTTTTTTTTCTGAGAAAATGCATGAGCTGCAATCTTCCAGAAGCAAATTAATTCCAATTCATTTGAATGTTGTTTTCCATATCATCTCTTTGAATCCCCAAACTGCTCAAAAAGTATTAGAGTTCCTTCCAACAATACTTCTAAATGTTCTTTGAAGTTTCTAGAAATTCTGGTGAAATGGTATTAAAAAGCAGTGTTTCAATTCATGTAGTGGGTGTGCCTTGTGCTAAGCTGCTTCAGTCCTATCTGACTCCGTGTGACCCTATGAATTGTAGCCTGCCAGGCCGCATGTCCATGGAATTCTCCAGGCAAGAACATTGAGCTGTTGCCATGTCCTCCTCCAGGGGATCTTCCATACCTAGGGATTGAACCCACCTCTCTTACGTCTGCTACATTGGCAGGCAGGTTCTTTACCACCAGCACCACCTGGAAAGCCCCATGTAGCAGGTGCTTAATGATAAATCTCAGCTACAATTTAAATCCTGAAATATGTTATTCGGTTTTAGGTGGCTTTGCTTGTTGTATCAAAATATGGGTGATCATTTTAATATTAACACCAGGCTACAGAAATAGGGCTCCAAATTGGAAAGCTGGAAAGCAGTTATTTTTGGTCTAGGAATAACGTAAGCAGAAAAGCTAGGACTTTAATTTTACCTCTTATAAAAATTATCATTCTAAAATGAAAGTTTATCAGTTTTCCAAATTGTTCTCCCTACTCTTCTACCTTCAACTTCCAAAGTTGCAAGTACTACTGAAAAAAGTAGTACTTGCTGTTATCTTGGAATGATTTAGAAATGACTGTTATGTTGTTGCTGTTATTAAACCTGTATTTGTATAAATATGACAAAGTCTTATTCCATCAAAAAAGTCATAATTTAAATTAGTCTTCACACATTTTAATGTTGTTCTGCATTGTTCTTAATGAAGGTCGGACCTGTGAGATCATATGCTATTACTGGCTGAATTCTAGCTATTTTGTATGCATTATACATTTTACAAGAATTCAGCTTCAGAAGAAGCAATTCATTTACATAGAAAATGCTTTGCTATAAGCAAACCAAAGCATGCCTGTATCCAAATATAGAAACATGTTGGTAGATCCATAGTTTTACAATGCGGAGAATACACATATACACACACACACACACGTAGCACATGCACATGTATTCTCTTGGGCTCAGATGATGAAGATAAAATGCGTCTTCTGCTTGAGGGCATTTGACTTCCTCTCATTTACACTTGATATTTTGTTCACTTGTTATATTTATTTTTTGTATGTTTCATAGTTCATTTATCATTTAATTAATAAACACTTAATGAGAATACCATATTTACCACTCTATACATGTTTTCTCATTTAAGAATCCCCCAAAAAGTTAAAGATAAGTTTTTTCACTTATGAAGAGACTGAGGTCTTAGTCTCAGCAAGTTTTTAAATGACAAACCTATTTTAAAATATATCCCCATGCTGTGAACCAATATTCTGTACTTTCTGCCCTACAACGAAGGGGGTAGGGTGGGTGGAATGAAATTTTGTTGCCTTTTCTGAACTTAAATAATCAGAAATTATGTACATGGTTACCAGCATTATTATGCTTTATTTAAATCTCATATCACTTTGGGGGGCATATGAAGAAGCATGCTGTGAATAATGTTAAAGTTTTATGGTGAAACTCTTAAGCTGTAGTGAATTATTTTTATTTAGATTATATTTTAACATGTTGAAGAAATCTGACAGTTGAGCAATTTTCCAATTAATCTAATCAATACACAAGCACATCTGTAAAGAAACATTAGAATCATTCAAAGTTAGAACTGATATGGATAATTGATTTAACTTTTCATTTTAACCCTTGAAAGCAGCCTAAATCAGAGTGGAATTTATAAATTGATTACTCTTTGAATGAGTACAAATACCTAAGGCTAGGTCTTATATTTCATTCCATAGCTTTCTCACAGCTCCTTAAATGTGTTGTCTTTCTTGATTCATTTTGATTTTCAAACCTGAGCTTGATTTACTTTAATGTGTTGTCAAAGAGCATGGAAAGGAGAAATAGTTTTCTTATAACTTTTATTCATTATGGCCAATTGAAACTAAATAGTCAGTCAATTGTTACCTGATCCATGACCACCAACATTGATTGGCTTCTATCTTTTCAAAAGACAGAGGCAGAAAAGAAATGTCTAAAATGTTTAGATTAGATGGCTTTCTATTTCTTTACTCAGCCTGGACACATATGCCTTTGTGACTCTGGGAGAGGTGACAGTCATTAATTCTGTTCAGTTCAGTCGCTCAGTTGTGTCCTACTCTTTGAGATCCCATGGACTGCAGTATGCCAGGCCTCCCTGTCCATCACCAGCTTCCATTCCAGAGTTTACTCAAACTCATATCCAACAAGTTGGTTGTGTGATCCAACCATCTCATCCTCGTCCTCTTCTCCTCCTGCCATCAATCTTTGCCAGGTTCAGGGTCTTCTCAAATGAGTCAGTTCTTTGCATCAGGTGGCCAAAGTATTGGAGTTTCAGCTTCAGTATCAGTCCTTCCAATGCATATTCAGGACTGATTTCCTTTATGGTGGACTGGTTGGATCTCCTTGCAATCCAAGGGACTCAAGAGTCTTCTCCAATACCACAGTTCAAATGCATCAATTTTCCAGTGCTCAGCTTTCTTTATAGTCCAACTCTCACATCCATACATGACTACTGGAAAAACCATAGCTTTGACTACATGGACTTTTGTTGGCAAAGTAATGTCTTTGTTTTTTAATATGTTGTCTTGGTTGATCATAACTTTTCTTCCAAGGAGCAAGTGTCTTTTAATTTCATGGCCATAGTCACCATCTGCAGTAACTTTGGAGCCCCCCAGAATAAAGTCATTAATAGTGAAAAGCTTATTCAGGAATTATGCATGGAAAGATGGAAGTTACATTTAATGGAGAAAATTATAGATACTATTAGTAGTGTATTCTCTGCAATTAGTATACTCTTGTCTATCCCTTAATTAAAACATATTAAAGTATCTGCGACAGAGGAGATAAATTGAAAATACTGTTTCTGAGAAAGAACAGCCAGAGAGGATGGATTACGTATACTCTGCCCCCAGTTTTGCCTCAGATTTGAGGAGCCACAAGTCCTGAGAAGCAAGAGCAGACTGACAAAAAGTAGGCGAGGAAGACACAAACCTCTTCTTTGAAGTTTTGGAACAGGACTGAATAGTTGTAATGTGGTACATACATTTTAATCAGCTAATCTACGACTCTTACACAGCCAGTACAGGAAATTAAGAGAAACAAATGGGATCTAGATTCAGGGTTTTGTTTTTAACTTAATTTTGGGCAACACATGAATGGGCAAACCCTGAAGAGATAGTGAGGATTTTGAAGACATTTCTTATCTTCTGATACCCAGGATTCCCATAAGCCTGAGTTCATGTTGGGCTTAACTGCTGTTCTTTTTCATAGAAAATCAACCCAGAAGGAGATTCACATCATACTCTAATTTTGTCAACTAACAATGACAGTAAGTATATGCTCTAAACACATTAAAATTGCTTTTTTGTCTTTAGAAATTAGTCCTGGAAATTATACCTGTAGTTCTCTGGTATCAGATGAAGAGGATCTATCATCCTCATTTCATTTATCCATTGTTTCACAACTTTTTTTGGAAACTCTCCCCTGCAGGGTAGTTCTTAAAAAAATACTCATTCATTCCAAACAGGGAGATCATAACTAAATTTACGTGCATTGTTGAAATAGTATACCTCTATCCCCAATCTAGGTGAAACGAATCACCTTTAGTTCAACAGTTTTATTTTTGATCTTGCCAGATTTATCACCTGGACAGTGAATTACCAGGTGCACGTGGAGGACATTAATGACACATTCATATAATTTCTTTTTCTCTGGCAATCCAAACTACAAAAAAATGTAATTCTGATTGCTCTTCAGTTTGCAGCTATACCAGAATTTATTACTGGAACTCTGACTTCCAGTATCATGCCACTGGCAGGCCTGGAGGTGAGATCCTTTCCCAGTTCTTTGAAATGCTCTGACAGAATTCATCTTCTTGTTTTATGTCCACAACCCCCTTTTGTGGTCACTTATTTCATCTCACTTCTGAATATTTCATTGTAAAACGAATGGAAATACGTGTGCTTTTAGCCTTATCTAGTCAAGTGTTCTCTGGCTACTTGCTTTGCAATAAAGCAGGCAGTAATGCACTCACTGGCAATAGAGAGGAGTGTTTCCTTTCTTTTTGTGTCATCACTTCTGCTTATTTCTGCAAATAATAAATGATCACTTTGCCTCATGTTCTGTTTTATTAATGATTTTGTTTTATAAAAACACATATGTATAGATAGTGGGTATTAAATATGTATATATTCAGAAATAAAATTATATTTGTAAGAGTAAAGTCAGATATCATTTTACATGCATTAGGGAAGGTTCTATTGGGAAGTATTCTCATGTTTTCATATTTCTTGTCTCTGCAAGGGAGGTAGATAGAGGTCACATATGGTGATTATAAGCATGTGCTTTCTCTGAATTTTATTCCTGTCTCTGTCACTTAATTTGCTGTGTAACCTTGAGCAAGTTATTTCAAGCTTCTGTCTCTCAATGCTTTCATCTGTAAAAGTGAGGAAACCAGCAATATACAAAGGTTAGCATTAAGAGCAAATTAAGGAATTAAAGCAACTGAAGATAGTCCTTGACACTTATTAAGTATTAAAGTTAGATATTATACCTGTAGTATTGATAAGGTTTCAACAAATAAATGTATCTGAAAAGTGACTTTATAGCTTGATGTTACGGAAACAATGGTACTATTCATGAAGAGTATGGTTTTTTTCACTCTTGTTTTTTTTCTGGCAGGTAGAACAGTGCTTGGACATAAAATTGGTATTCAACATAATATTTTGTGATAGACTGAATTAAAGAATGACTGAATGAATGATTATCTGAAGGAGAGAGTGTATATACATATAAATTATGTTTAGAATATATGGATAATTTATATATTTTATGAAAGATAAAGTCATTAGTATAGTTATTAATTATACTATATAGATTAGGGAAGCCTGACATGCTGCAATCTATGGGGTTGCAAAGAATTAGATACAACTGAGTGACTGAAATGAGCTGATAGTTATTGATTAGCTACTTTGAAAACAGGCAATTTTGAGCATAGAAAATATAAGGAGAGACAACTAAGTGTTGGTTAAGAAATCCATACACCTAGCAGGACTTTCAGTCAGTTCAGTTCAATCACTCAGTTGTGTCCGACGCTTTGCGACCCCGTGGACTGCAGCATGCCAGGCCTCCCTGTCCATCACCAACTCCTGGAGTTTACTCAGACTCATGTCCATTGAGCTGGTGATGCCATCCAATCATCTCATCTTCTGTCATCCTCTCCTCCTCCCACCTTCAATCTTTCCCAGCATCAGGGTCTTTTCAAATGAGTCAGTTCTTCGGATCAGGTGGCCAAAGTATTGGAGTTTCAGCTTCAGCATCAGTCCTTTCAATGAATGTTCAGGACTGATTTCCTTTAGGATGGACTAGTTGGATCTCCTTGCAGTCCAAGGGACTCTCAACAGTCTTCTCCAACACCACAGTTCAAAAGTATCAATTCTTCAGCATTCAGCTTTCTTTTTAGTCCAACTCTCACATCCATACATGACCACTGGAAAAACCATAGCCTTGACTAGATGGACCTTTATTGGTAAAGTAATGTCTCTGCTTTTTAACATTCTGTCTAGGTTGGTCATAATTTTTCCTAAAGGAGGACTTTAGGATCTGATATACTGTGGGACAGACCATGAACTCCTTATTGCCAAATTCAGACTTACATTGAAGAAAGTAGGGAAAACCACTAGACCATTCAGGTATGACCTAAATCAAATCCCTTATGATTATACAGTGGAAGTGAGAAATAGATTTAAGGGCCTAGATCTGATAGAGTGCCTGATGAACTATGGACTGAGGTTCGTGACATTGTACAGGAGACAGGGATCAAGACCATCCCCATGGAAAAGAAATGCAAAAAAGTAAAATGGCTGTCTGGCGAGGCCTTACAAATATCTGTGAAAAGAAGAGAAGTGAAAAGCAAAGGAGAAAAGGAAAGATATAAACATCTGAATGCAGAGTTCCAAAGAATAGCAAGAAGAGATAAGAAAGCCATCGTCAGCAATCAATGCAAAGAAATAGAGGAAAACAACAAAATGGGAAAGACTAGGGATCTCTTCAAGAAAATCAGAGATACCAAAGGAACATTTCATGCAAAGATGGGCTCGCTAAAGGACAGAAATGGTATGGACCTAACAGAAGCAGAAGATATTAAGAGGTGGCAAGAATACACAGAAGAACTGTACAAAAAGATCTTAATGACCCAGATAATCACGATGGTGTGAGCACTGACCTAGAGCCAGACATCCTGGAATGTGAAGTCAAGTGGGCCTTAGAAAGCGTCACTATGAACAAAGCTAGGGGAGGTGATAGAATTCCAGTTGAGCTATTCCAAATCCTGAAAGATGATGCTGTGAAAGTGCCGCACTCAATATGCCAGCACATTTGGAAAACTCAGCAGTGGCCACAGGACTGGAAAAGGTCAGTTTTCCTTCCAATCCCAAATAAAGGCAATGCCAAAAATGCTCAAATTACCACACAATTGCACTCATCTCACACGCTAGGAAAGTAATGCTCAAAATTCTCCAAGCCAGGCTTCAGCAATATGTGAACCATGAACTTCCTGATGTTCAAGCTGGTTTTAGAAAAGGCAGAGAGGAACTAGAGATCAAATTGCCAACATCCGCTGGATCATGGAAAAAGCAAGAGAGTTCCAGAAAAGCATCTATTTCTGCTTTATTGACTATGCCAAAGCCTTTGACTGTTTGTATCACAATAAACTGTGGAAAATTATGAAAGAGATGGGAATACCAGACCACCATCTGATCTGCCTCTTGAGAAATCTGTATGCAGGTCAGGAAGCAACAGTTAGAACTGGACATGGAACAACAGACTGGTTCCAAATAGGAAAAGCAGTACATCAAGGCTGTATATTGTAACCCTGTTTATTTAACTTATATGCAGAGTAAATCATGAGAAACGCTGGACTGGAAGAAACACAAGCTGGAAGCAAGATTGCCGGGAGAAATATCAATAACCTCAGATATGCAGATGGAACCACCCTTATGGCAGAAAGTGAAGAGGATTTAAAAAGCCTCTTGATGAAAGTGAAAGAGGAGAGTAAAAAAATTGTCTTAAAGCTCAACATTCAGAAAACGAAGATCATGGCATCTGGTCCCATCACTGCATGGGAAATAGATGGGGAAACAGTGGAAACAGTGTCAGACTTTATTTTTCTGGGCTCCAAAATCACTACAGATGGTGACTGCAGCCATGAAATTAAGAGACTCTTACTCCTTGGAAGGAAAGTTATGACCATCCTAGATAGCATATTTAAAAGCAGAGACATTACTTTGCCAACAAAGGTTCGTCTGGTCAAGGCTATGGTTTTTCCTGTGGTCATGTATAGATGTGAGAGTTGGACTGTGAAGAAGGCTGAGCGCTGAAGAATTGATGCTTTTGAGCTGTGGTGTTGGAGAAGACTGTTGAGAGTCCCTTGGACTGCAAGGAGATCCAACCAGTCCATTCTGAAGGAGATCAGCCCTGGGATTTCTTTAGAAGGAATGATGCTAAAGCTGAAACTCCAGTACTTTGGCCACCTCATGTGAAGAGTCGACTCATTGGAAAAGACTCTGATGCTAGGAGGGATTGGGGGCAAGAGGAGAAGGGGACGACAGAAGATGTGATGGCTGGATGGCATCACTGACTCGAAGGATGTGAGTCTGAGTGAACTCCGGGAGTTGGTGATGGACAGGGAGGCCTGGCGTGCTGTGATTCATGGGGTTGCAAAGAGTCGGACATGGCTAAGGGACTGATCTGATCTGATACTGTGGGAAGGATACTTACATGCCACAGGGCCTGGAACCCTGCTTTTAGCTATGATTTTGAAATCTTTCATAATGCACTTAACAGCTCTGAAACTGTTTTCTATTATATTATCTGCTAGTTTCACTGAGCTGCTGAAATCAATATAAATTGTAATATTCCTACTTGATTTCTCATGAGTTGGAATGACGTAACTCCTTTCTCTTCCCCACTTATACTGCTAGCCAGCACATTTACTGTGTTCCTCCTCCCCACTCTGGAAGTCTCTTAAAACTGTGTAAATCATGTATCAGGCTTGGTTTATCCACCTGGTCAGGTCTAGGTGAAGATAGACTTGAATTCCTACATCATGCCCTTTTCTATGGAAAAGCCTCAAGTCTTTCCTAAAAATTGTACAAACTCCTCACACTGTCCTGTTTTTTCAATCATTTCTAGCTCCTTTATGCATTCATCTCCACTCCTGCATTGGGCAGCAGTGGAGTCTTGGGCAGCAGTCTTATCTACAGTGTCCAACCAAATATGGTGTGGAGTTAGAAGCAATGCATTATGACAGTGAAACAAGCTATCTGATGTTGAACATTTGATATTCCTGTGTTAAAATAATTCTTTTTATCTTGTATGTGGCTCAGTGATTCCCATTCAGCCTTCCTATTCTTCCCAGTCCCAAATCCCTTTTCTTTGGTGATACCCATTGATATCATTATTTCTTCAAGTCTTTTTCTTCCTGCTACACAACCTTCAGAGAGCAATTACCTTCTACCTCAAGCTCCTTATCAAGATGTTTTCCTAAAAAAATAAAAAAAAAAAGATGTTTTCCTGAAAATGACAGCTTTTCCCCCTAAAATATTTTGTTACTGATAATATTCTGTACCTCAAAAATTTTATCAGGCACATTCATTTTTTTTTGGTGCCAATGAAATATGAGAAAAAGTTATGTGTTCAACCTCCTTGTTTTGCTTCAGAGCAAGTCTCGGATTTCTCCTCTTTTACCTGCCCTCCTTACGATATTCTCATTGACAGTTGTCTTGGTCATCTGCCTCAGAAATCATAAAGAAAGGGTGACATGCAGTAGATTCAAGGATCTTGAATCTTGATGCTTTTGAAAAGCAGGATTGTATGAGCTTGGATTAGTATAAAATGAATATAGACTTCTCTTTTTAGTTGATCTCTTTGCTAAGCTGGGTCTCAGTTACATGTGGTGAACATATCTTAGTTAATAAATTAATCATTTTCCTGAGAGCAAAGCATTCAAAACACAAATTTGCTTTTATAGTCGCTAAATTCTTTCCTTAAGGTAATTAGCCAAGAATTATCAGTTGGTTCAGGGAATTTCATGACTAGGCAATGGGGGAAACAAATATAAGAAATAAAATTCCAAGAAAACAATTGTATATTTTATTTAAAATGTGATACTGCCATGTTGACAGGAATATATTGAAATCTGAAATGATTTCAGTCGGCTATAGGATTATTTGTAGGAAGAAAGCAGTGCACCCTCTCTACTTTGAGATGTCTTTTTTTTTTACCTGCAGTAATGCCTTGAACATGTGTATACCTGTGGTGGATTCATGTTGATATATGGCAAAACCAATACAATATTGTAAAGTTAAAAAATAAAATAAAATAAAAATTATCAGAAGGAAAATAAAAATATATATATATCACAGGAATTAATTGAGAAAATTAAAAAATGATGAAAATAACAATTTAAAAACATTATTATATTACCACAAAAAAGGTGGATACATTTTATTCAATTGATTGACTTCAGTTCTCTAAAAAAAATAACTGGGGTACCACCTCATGAAACTGGTACAATCAAATTTGTACAAGCAATTTGTTAATTCCCCTTAATAATAGTCTTATCAGTATAGTTCTTACCACCTGCAGTTTTGAAAAAGCAAGGATATAGCTACACCCTTGGATTATTCTGTAACATTCAAAGATATACAGTGATGAGTATTCTACTAAGAGATGGTGAATATAAAACACCATTAGAGACAGTGAACAATGGGACTCATTATCTTTTGTGTACAGAAATATTTTTATTTGAAAGTTATAATTAGTCTTTCGTAGGTTAGCAGGATAACCGTGTAGTTAAAGCAAGAGATGATGAAAGAGCCTTGGATGTCAATCAAAGAAAATTGATAACCAATCATAATAAATTAAGCAGTGGGTTGTACATATCAATCTGCTCATCAGAAGTAGATCTGGGAAGAAAAAGGTGACAACGGTAATGTGGGAGGTTGGAAGGGAAGTTAACTTCAGACATCATGTCTTGTCAAGTGTGTGTCATGGAACACGCTCCTGTCACTCAAAAAGAAAAATTATGCCATGAAAGAAAGTGGTTTTAAAAAATAGTTTTATGATGTTTGCTTTCAGTTGGCCACTAAACATTAAGACACACTTTCAAAACCAAAGAGTGAATGATAACAATTTGGAGTAACTGCTACCAGGATCTGCAGAAACTGTGAAGTAGATTCACACATATGAGGTTGGTGCAAAAGTGATATTGGTTTTGCATTGCTGAACATTGCCATTTGATACTGGAATACATGGGCTTCCTAGGTGGTTGAGTGGCAAAGAATCTGCCTGCCAGTGCTGGAGACTTAAGAAACTCGAATTTGATCCCTGGATTGGGAAGATCCCCTGGAAGAGGGCATGGCAACTTACTTCAGTCTTCTTGCCTGGAGAAACCCTTGGACAGAGGAGCCTGGCAGGCTACAGCTCATAGGGTTGCAAAGAGTCAGACGCGACTGAAGCGACCTAGCATGCATACACAGGAATTCCTTGTTAAATAAATGTGTTTATTTTTTAATGTATTTTTATTTTAATGTGCATGTCTTGTTTTATGTTGTTTATGAATTATTACTTGCTGTTTATTTTATATGTACTGTAGACTGTGAAAATGATATTAGACAATAAGCAAATTTGAGTAATTTTCTTATTCAAGTTACAAATGGATCGTAAAACAGTGCAGACAACTTGCAACATCAACACCACATTTGGCCCAGGAACTGCTAATGAGCATACAGTGCAGTGATGGTTCAAGAATTTCTGCAAAGGAGACGAAAGACTTGAAGATGAGGAGCTTAGTGGCCGGCACTCAGAAGTTAACAACAATCAACTGAGAGGTTCATCGAGGCTGATCCTCTTACAACTACACAAGAAGTTGCCCAAGGACTCAACTTTGATGATTCTACAGTTGTTTGGCATTTTAAGCAAATTGGAAAGGTGAAAAAGCTCAAAAAGAGGTGCCTCATGAACTGACTACAAATCCAAAAACAAAAAAAAATCATCATTTTCAAGTGTTGTCTTCTCTTATTCTATGCAACAACACTGAACCATTTCTTGACTGGATTGGGACATAAGAGGAAAAGTGACTTTTAGATGACATCATGATGCCTAGCTCTGTTAGAATGGAGAAGAAGCTCCAAAGCACTTTCCAAAACCAGACTTGTACCAAAAAAACAAAGCGGGGGTGGGGGTCATGATCTGTTTGGTAGTCTGCTGCCAGTCTGATCCACTAAAGCTTTTTGAATCTTGGTGAAACCATTACATCTGAGGAACTCTGCAAATCAGTGAGATGCACCGAAAAGTACAACATCTGCAACTGGCATTAATGAAAAGAAAGGGCCTAATTCTGCCCCACGACAATGCCTGACCACATGCCACACAACCAACACTTTGAAAAATTGAATGAATTGGGTTATGAAGTTTTGCCTGATCTGCCATATTCACCTGACCTTTTGCCAACTGATTACCATTTCAGCATCTCAGCTTTTCACAGGGAGAATGCTTACACAATCAACAGAATGAAGAAAATGCTTTCCAAGAGTTCATCAAATTCGGAAGCATGGATTTTTATGACAAAGGAGTTAGCAAACTTACGTCTTGTTGGCAAAAATGTGTTAATTCTAATGGTTTCTATTTTGATTAATAAAGTTGTGTTTGAGCCTAGATTTAAATATTAGGATCTGAAACCACAGTTACTTTTGCACCAGCCTAATAGAACCTTTGCCATTCTATTGCTTTCATCTATTTCTTTGCACTGATCATTGAGGAAGGCTTTCTTAGCTCTCCTTGCTATTTTCTGGAACTCTGCATTCAAATGGATATATCTTCTCTTTTCTCCTTTCTCTTTAGCTTCTCTTCTTTATTTTTTCTTCTTTATCTTTACCTTTATTTCTCTTTATATTTGCTTTTATTATAAAGACATCTTACTTATTTTTGCCTTTATTTCTCTGCAAATAAATACAGGAAAACAATAGAATGGGAAAGACTAGAAATCGCCTCAAGAAAATTAGAGATACCCAAGAAACACTTCATGCAAAAATGGGCACAATAAAGACAGAAAGGGTATGGATCTAGCAGAAGCAGAAGATATTAAGAGGTGGCAAAAACACAGAAGAACAATAAAAAAAAAAAATCTTCACGACCCAGATAAACATGATGGTGTGATCACTCAGCTAGAGCCAGACATCCTGGTATGAGAAATCACGTGGGCCTTAAGAAGCATCACTACAAACAAGGCTAGTGGAGATAATGGAATTCCAGTTGAGTTATTTCAAATCCTAAAAGATGATGCTGTGAAAGTGCCGCACTCAATATGCCAGCAAATTTGGAAAACTCAGCAGAGGGTGCAGGACTGGAAAGGGTCAGTTTTCATCCCAATCTCAAAGAAAGGCAATGCCAAAGAATGTTCAAACTACTGCACAATTGCGCTCATCTCACACGCTAGCAAAGTAATGCTTAAAATTCTCCAAGCCAGGCTTCAAGCCAGTACATGAACTGTGAACTTCCAGATGTTCAAGATGGATTTAGAAAAGGGAGAGGAACCTGAGTTCAAATTGACAACATCCATTGGATCATTGAAAAAGCAAGAGAGTTCCAGAAAAACATCTACTTCTGGTTTATTAACTACGCCAAAATCTTTGAGTGTGTTTATCACAACAAACTGTGAAAAATTCTTCAAGAGATGGGAATACCAGACAACCTTACCGGCCTCTTGAGAAATCTGCATGCAGGTCAAAAAGCAACAGCTAGAACCAGACATGCAACAGCAGACTGGTTCCAAATTGGGAAAGGATTATGTCAAGGTTGTACATTGTCACCCTGCTTATTTAACTTACATATAGAGTGCATCATGTGAAATGCCCAGCTGAAATGATGAAGCACAAGTTGGAATCAAGATTGCCAGGAGCAATATCAATAACCTCAGATACACAGATGACACCACCTTAGTGGCAGAAAGCAAAGAAGAACTATAGAGCCTCTTGAATAAAGTGAAAGAAGAGAGTGAAAAAGGTGGCTTAAAACTCAGCATTCAAAAAACTAAGATTATGGCATCTGGTCTCATCATTTCTTTGCAAATAGATGGGGAAACAATGGAAGCAGTGACAGACTTTATTTTCTTGGCCTCCAAAATCACTGCAGATGGTGACTACAGTCACAAAATTGATATATGCTTGCTCCTTGGAAGAAAAGGTATGACCAACCTAAACAACATATAAAAAGCAGAGACCTTACTTTGCTGACAAAGGTCCATCTAGTCAAAGCTATGGTGTTTCCAGTAGTCATATATGGATGTGAGAGTTGGACTATAAAGAAAATTGGATCAAGTGCCAAAGACTTGATCCTTTTGAACTGTGGTGTTGGAGAAGACTCTTGAGAGTCCGTTGGACTGTAAGGAGATCAAACCAGTACATCCTAAAGGAAATAAATCCTGAATATTCATTGAAAGGACTGATGCTGAAGCTGAAACTCCAATACTTTGGCCACCTGATGTGAAGAACTGACTCATTTGAAAAGACCCTGATGCTGGGAAAATTGAAGGGAGGAGGAGAATGGGATGACACAGAGTAAGATGGTTCGATCCCATCACCAACTTGATGGACATGAGTTTTCAAGCTCTGGGAGTTGATGATGCACAGGGAAGCCTGGCGTGCTACAGTCCATGGGATTGCAAAGAGTTGGACACAACTGAGAGACTGAACTGAATTGACTCAATAGAGTCTTGGAGTCATCAAGGGAATTGGGGAGTACAGTTCTGACTATCTCAAACAGCCTTGTCCCTCTAATTTCTCTTGATTTGCTGTGAGAAGTAGTTGGTTAAGAAGGTGGTGACAGAGAGAAATGCTTTTGGAAGAAACAGGGAGTCTGTAGAATCATAGGTAGGATTTACCCTTCAGGTGTCACAGATAGTATCTTTTGAGAAAGGCATAAGTTCTATACTTATTTTGTTATGTATATGTTATGTACAGAAGGAGCTGTGGGTTGGGTCACTATTCAAAGTAAACTAGGTGAGCCAGAAGGACAGACGAGTGTGTGAGCTGCAGCATTGCCCACCCTATATCCAACTTCAGAACATCAAAATGACTAATCCTCCAAATCTGCCTTTCCAATCTCATGCAGATTTCTCTTGTGAACAACTCTATCCTGAAACAATATAGGGAAGATAGTTTTTCAATAAGTACTCCCAACTTCGCTGAAATCAAAGTTCATATATTACATACACATCTATTTTTAAAAACTTTAATCATGGTTAACTTCCAAATGAAGAAAATGGCTAATAATACCCTGTGTACTTTGTGCTCAGATGCTCAGTCCTGTCCAACTCTTTACAACCCTATGAACTATAGCCCACCAGGTTCCTCTGTCCATGGGATTCTCTAGGCAAGAATACTGGAGTGGGTCACCATGCCCTCCTCCAGGGGATCGTCCTAACCCAGGGACTGAACATGCAACTTTTATGTCTCCTGCATTGGCAGACGAATTATATACCACTGTGTCACCTTAGAACTCAGTTTCACCTTACATGACACAAATAACCCATGCATAGCTGACAACATGCCAACGTCCAATGAAAGATCATATGAAGTTTTTTAATCCATCTTCATTCAACTTCAGTATTTTGTAACATTAATATGAAAAGGTTAACTATTAATTCATCTTATGTTAATGTAGGTAACTTGCTAATAGGAAGGAAAAAGGAAACTTTAATTAATAAATGCATACTTAAATATATTCACATCAAGACAAGAAAGAAATGTTCATAATTATTACAGTTTAAAAAATATATTTATTTTTATTTATTTTTTTGACTGTGCTCGGTCTTAGTTGCAGCATGCAAGATCTAATTCCCAGATCAGGAACAGAACCTGGGTCCCTTGTGTTGAGAATGTGTATTCTTAGCCACTGGACCACCAGGGAAGTCCCAGTTATTAAAATTTTAATTTCTTTTAGTTTTTCCAAAACAATCATTTTTTTTTTTTTCGAATTCAAAGACTGTTTTTTCCCCCTTAAGGAAAATAAACATCTTTTAAAAATAGCTCGATACACATAATCTTCAGTGTCTAGCAATATGCTAATACAAAGTGCTTAGTATACTGCTGTGTTTGTTGTTTAGTCACTCAATCATGTCCGGCTCTGTGACGCCATGGACTGCGAGCCCACCAGACTCCTCATACTACAATTTTAGTTTCTGCGATCTTTTTAAGCCATTTCTTCAGGTGGTCAGATGACAAACCCCATAAGAAGTTTCTTTCCCTTCATGATAAAAGAACTACCTTTATCTGTTAAGCATCCTATTTCACTTTGAACTCAGCAAATACTGGACTGGCTGTGTTTCCTTGCCTGTGGAGTCACACGAAGCATCTAGGCTAAGATTTCCAGAAATAGTGAGGACACCCAATTAAATTTGAAGTTTTGTTAAGTAATTAATAGATACTTGTTTAAATATTACATGAGACACCCTTAAACTTAAAAAAAAAATGTTGATTATCTGAAATTCAGTTGTAACTGGAAATGTTTTTATTTTTTAAATACAGCATCTGTCACCTAGGCCATTTGTAGTTCTGCCTGTACTAGGTTTATTATAGTTTCTGTTGACTTTATTGTAGAGCATGAGAGTATAAAGAATTTCTCCAATGGTTCTCTTGGAATCCAGACATTCTCTTTATACTCATTGTGAGTTGACAACCCAATTTCCCCTTGATAAATTGGATCAATTCCCTCCAGCCTTGATATTAACATTCAAACCCCATTCCTGACCTGCTGATTTGCTGACATGAGAATTCAGTGTTCCCAAGTAATAGTCTCAACTTTCAGTTGACTGAAACTGCTTCTATTTTGTTGAGTAGTAGCATGCATTCTTTGGGAATTAAGAACTCAGGATAATCAGAACCCCAAATTATAGAAAACAGAAACACAAATTCCTTCGTGGATCGCAGAGGGTCCTAGTGTGAAAAGCTAGTTGTGTGTCCATCCCTGAGTCCTGTAGCCACAAACTTGGCTTTAAGAGAAGCAGTATCATATATAGATTATGCACATAAGGCAATCACCATAGCCTAAAAGACATTAATGAACACTGCAGATTATTGCTACCCAACTAGGATTGTAACTGTATTATTAAAAAGGCCATTCTATCTTTCTATCATCCCATATGCTTAAAAGTGACAGGTAACATGGTGAATTCCATGAGCTTGACTCATCGTCATACTTAATTTCTCATAAGATGAATCCTTGGCTAACAGCAGTGCTGTGTGAAATAATATGAGGATGAGTAAGGCATTTATATATTGTATTTTTTGGCAGAAGCATTGCAGGCCAGAAAGGCAAATTCATAACCACAGAAGTTGTCTGTCCCAATAGGAACTGGCATTACCCTTCCATGATGGAAGTGATCCAAGGAAACCAACAAGCCACCAGGTGGTTGAAGATTTCCCAAGGGAATGGTGCCATATTGCATTCTCAGTGCAGTTTTGCAATTGGCAGTTGGGGCATTAAGCACAATTGTAGCCAAATTCATCCTGTGGATAATAATCCATCTTGTTTAGCCCTTGCAAAACCTCTGTTCCTTCTGTCATTGTCACTTTGTCCTTGAATTCATTGACTAAGGATAGAGGTGGCTGGAGAGAGAGACTGTCTGAAATCCACCTAACAATCCATCTTGTCTACCTGCTTCTTAAGATCTTTTGCTAAGGTCACTCTTTAGCGAGTGTTTGTATGGGAGACACATATTTTCACATTCTGGGCCCATGTAAAGTGATCTATTTGCATACCTATTCCCTAGACTAACTCGTCTCCAATTATCCAATTATCCAGCTTGTGTGCCTTCCAAGTCCCTGTTCATCCTGCCAGAACATTAGTGACAGTTCATGAATCAGGTCTACATCTCCAGCTCTCTACATTTTCAAGGGAAAATGAACACTCAATTATATTAGTTGAGGTTCTGTTCATTGACAAGATTTCTCTTCACTTCTGTCCTTCAGGCCATTATGGTTATCACTGAGTAAGATTGTAGTTTAATAGCATTTTATTCAGGTGGTAAAAGCATAAATAGCAGGACCACTGTAAGTCAGACATGAGTGTTTTCTTTCTCGAACAACTGGGCCATACCGAATTGCCCAGGAAACCGTAAGAGTTGTTCTGTGAGGGAAAGTATTGGAACAAAAATAGGATTCTTGGGCTTCTGGGCCACTTACTCCTGAAACTTACTTGTACCCCCAAGACCTGCTTGAGCCTGCTTTCATATTCCATTTGAAGATAAAGTGCAATTGTTTATGACAGATTTATGGCTGGACTATAAATTGACTTATGGCTACTGGGTCCAATGGTTGATGGCCTTCTTGTTAAAACCTAACTAAAACCCATAAGCAGTTTTCCAAAAGGAGAACTATTACCTGTAGGGGCTGGCATAGTTCTGATCCAGATTGTGTGGGTTTGGGATTAATTCACCCATGAGGGCCTGCCATACACAGTCCTCTCTACCAACATTTAGAGCATCGTGTGATTTTAAAACTCAAGGGGAAGATCAGCCTTTATGGCATTTTGGATTTGTTGAAATCCTTCTCTTGTTTTAGGCCTCACTCAAACCTGCAACCGTTTTAGCCACTTGGTAACTAGATGAGAATAGCACACTCAAGTCAGATATATATTGCCTCCAAATTCCAAAAGAGAGCAATAGTCATTGTGGTTCTTTCTTCTAAGAATGGCCAAATGCAGCAACCTTTCCTTATACCTTAGATTATATTAAGATGCTCCAGGTCGCTGAGCCTTTCGAAATTTTGCTAATGCAGTAGACACCTGATTTTTATGGGATTTATTTTCTAACCATTGGTGCTCCCATATGTCTCACCAAGGTGTCTAAAGTAGTTACTGCTTCTTGCTCACCAGATTCTGTTGCCTGAAACCATCAAGATAATGGAGTAGTGTGATGTCTTGTAGAGGGAAAGGTGATCAACTGCTTGCAGACTAGGTTATGGTGTGAGGTGGGGGAGTTGAAATAACTTTGAAGGAGGACTATAGAAATGTATTGTTGGCTGAAAGAAAACAATTTCAGAGGGTCTTTATTAATAAATATGGACCAAGTGGCTTGACCAGATTAAGAACTAGGTACCTGATCATGGACATGTATTGAATTTTATATAAGCTATTTATCAGCTCCTAAAATTTTTATCTGTTTATTAACACAAGCTTATAAATGGCATGATAAGACATATACATTTAATAGGCATGTACTTAACATACCTAGAAAGTCTAGAACACACATCCGGAGTACCAGCTACAATCATATGTTAAATTATGATAATACATTGCCCTTCTCCAAATACTTCTGTCTTCTGCACAGGCCAAGTAGGCAAGTTGATGGGCATAAATGGGTAATCAACATCCTGCATTTGTCAGGCCCTAGATGGTGTCACAGATCTCTGATGACCCTCTAGAGATGCATACTGCTTTTGGTTTACTGTTTCGATCAGTAGAGAATATCGCTTGGCTTTCCCTACCATAACAGCCTTTACTCCACAGGTCATCCAGATAATGTAGGAGTTCTGCTGTGTTAAATATGTTTCAACTATGCATCCTAGACCTGAGGAAATGACACATACTCGCCATGGACAATAATAATCACCCAGAAAATACAAATATATTTTTGTATGTTTTTCTTCCATCTATTCCTCCCTTCTCTAAGCTACTTTTATCTAAACTATCAAAGGAAAGAATTTTATATCCTGATTATATTGGGAGATTAGTTCAGTGATTGTGTTAAATATGCAAACCAAAACATATTGAATTTTAATAAGCCATTTATCAAGATCTTGACAAAAAGTTTTCTGCTTATTGACACAATCTTATAAATGGCATGAAGGGACACATACATTTACTAGACTTAAATATCTCTCTATTATGTGCCTTCCATTTATAGTGATACGTTTAAATAATATTTGAACTTCTCTCATCATCCAACTGTTTTTTAAAACTTTGAATTAAAATTCTAAGTTGATTGTGAATATAGACTTTCATTTTTGTTTTAAGATACTATTGTTAGTTAATTTAAAGTCTTTCCTTCATCATTGCTAACTGCTGTAGCCTGACATCCATTCTCCAAATGAAATGTGACTTTGATGGATAAACTCAATTAAAGCTCAGGCATTAGATAAGTTAAACAGAGAATTGGGCTGATCTTTACCAATCTACCTTTAAAAATACAATAAGCATTTCAAAATGAAGCAGTCATAAATTATACTGAAAATGTATGTTAGTAAAATTGGATTGAAATTCAAATCAATTACTCTATGTAAATTTCTATTGCTTTGGAAATAACATGTTTCTTCCCCCTTAGTATTATAGCTTATAAATATTTTAATAAAATAAAAATTAGAGAGAAATTTGTTGTCTTTTACTTTTCTATAAATTTCTACATCTTTTATGCTGCTTCAGCTTGTTAAAATGTCTAGTTTTAAGACTGATAATATATATTCTATCATAATCTGAGAATGTAAGTAAGTATATTTAATTGTCTTGAATGGTTTTTAGAAATAACTTGGTGAATGATTTGCCTATGAAAACTTCTAATATTAGCAGGATGTATCATTCATTTATTTATTAAATCATTAAAATCTATACCTTCTTTAAAATAGAAGAAATTGAACTTGGTTATATAGGTAAATACAATATGTAGGGACATGTAAGGAAACAATTTGGTTTGATGTGATAAATCACCTGCTAGACATATATAGAGGATGCAAAAGGAATATAGATTCAAAGGCAACTAACAGGAAATTGGGGAAATTGTTGACCCACATTTCAACTTAACCTTTATATTTTAATATTCAATTACTTTATTTTGAAATAGAAATAATGAAGAGGGCTTGATTTTTTTTGAACTAATATAACCAAGGGAACAATATTCCCTGTAATTAAGAATTTGTATTTGAGATTCTGACAAATCTTAGATTTGTCAAAGATTCAAATCTTAGATTTGGATTCAAATCTTAGATTTCTGTCTTGGCTTTAATATACATGTAAGCTTTTAAATTCAGATTTCTTATTTGCCAATTGAAGGCAAGAATAATTAACTACTGTATAGCTTTATATTGTAAATGTTATGTGAAATATTTAGCAGAGGGCACATTACACTGTTCATGGGGTTCTCCTGGCAAAGAGAAATATCAGCAATATTAACACTTTCAGGTATGCCAATGATACCGCTCTAATGCCAGAAAGTGAAGAGGAACTAAAGAGCCTCTTGATGAAGGAGAAAGAGGAGGGTGAAAAAGCTGGCTTGAAACTCAACATTAAAAAACTAGGATCATGGCATTAGATCCCATCACTTCATGACAAATAGGTGGGGAAACAATGGAAACAGTGACAGACTATTTTCTTGGGCTCCAAAATCACTGCATTTGGTGACTGCAGCCACAAAGTTAAAAGACACTTATTCCTTGGGAGAAAAGCTATGACAAATCTAGACATATGTATTAAAAAGCAGACATCACTTTGTCGACAAAGGTCAGGATAGTCAAAGCCGTGGTTTTTCCAGTAGTCATGTATGGATGTGAGAACTGGACTATAAAGAAACCTGAACACCAAAGAATTGATGTGAACTGTGGTGTTGGAGGAGACTCTTGAGAGTCCCTTGGACTGCAAGGAGATCCAGCCAGTCCATCCTAAAGAAGATCAGTCCTGGGTGTTCATTGGAAGGACTGATGTTGAAGCTGAAACTCCAATACTTTGGCCACCTGATGTGAAGAGCTGACTCATTTGAAAAGACCCTGATGCTCAGAAAGATTGAGGGCAGGAGGAGAAGGGGATGACAGAGGATGGCAGAGGAGAAGGGGATGACAGTTGGATGGCATCACAGACTCAATGGATATGAATTTGGGTAAATTCCGGGAGTTGGTGATAGACAGGGAGGCCTGGAGTGCTGCGATTCATGGGGTCACAAAAAGTCAGACGACTGAGCAACTGAACTGAACTGAATTGAACTGATGCAGTAGAAAATTTATATAGCTACTCTGACCTCAAGGAGGGTGAACATAATTCCCCATTCCTTAAATAAGGGCTGGACACAGGTGACTTCATTCCAAATGCTACAAATGGAGAGAAAGAAAAAAGGGAAATTACAGTGAAGAAGCCTAATAAGCACTGCTCACCTAGGTGAACAAGACTAGCATCCACAGTGATAAGTCTTATCCATAGTATATACCCTTTACATGATGTGATGAAAATTCCACCTAAGGTCCTGGTCTCCACTGTAAAACACATCAGTTCAGTTCAGTAGCTCAGTCATGTCCGACTCTTTGTGACCCCATGGACTGTAGCATGCCAGGCCTCCATGTCCATCACCAATATTTGTTTTTTCAAGTAAAAGTCAAATTTATTTTTACCGTTAGGCCTAGGGCAAGAGGTAACTCGGGGCCTAAACAGTAAGTTTAAAAGATCTTTGTTTGGTGTAATGTCAGGTTTTCTACTGTTTAAATTAGGAACAGTTCCCCCCCCCACCCCCCCAACTAGGTGAGAAAAGAGATAATGGGAAAGAAAAGAGACCTTTAAAGTTCTGGGTTTCTTAGCTAAACTAGAGCCTTTGGCAAGCCAGCTCTGTCTACTCCATGCATATGATTTTCCAACTAAATGGTACTGAGAAAAACACACAATAATGCTGAAAAAATTGTTAGATGTACAACCAACAACCTCATTTGGCTTCTTATGCTACATGAAAATCATATTCCTTAAGTCAGTAATTCCCTCTCCCTGTGACTGTTTCTAGCTTCTTCTCTCCCCTGACATCTCCAACACATCTTCCTCTATTGTTGCTCACGGATGACCTGGTTTTCGTTTTGCTGAAACCTTCCAAATAATTGGAAGAGAGTTTCCACAAGTTCCGCAGCAAATTTTTCACCTAGCCGCATCAATTTCTATATAACAGGCCTTTTCTTTTCTTGAATGATGTATATTTCACAGTTTTTCATATCTCTTTTTCTTCCACCTCTAGAAAGATATGGCTGAAGTCACACCAAAATCTCCCCTTTGTTTCCCCTTTTCCTGCTTCATTGATATTTGCTTGTTTTATTTTATTAGAACTTCTTCATAACTATACCACTGTGTTGTCATCTGAAGTGAACAAAAATTCTGAGTCCTGCTTTTCTCTCTAGATATTGTATCATTTCCCCCCTTGCCTTTGTAGAAAAATCCTTTGCAAGGGTTGCTCTACTGCCTGTCCCCATTTTCTGTCTTCCCAGATTCACATGAACCCGTACCAGGCAAGCTGTCAAAGCCACAGCTCCAGGGAAACTGCTTTGTCAAGGTCATCTTTGGTTATTTCTCTCTGTATATTTTACTTGACTGAGCAACGGCACTGAACAGTTGGTCATCCCCCTTTTCTTTTAGATACTCTCTTTACTCCTAACATACCACAGGCTCTTCACTTTCCACTGAGTCCCTGACAGCTCCCTCTCATTGCGTTGTCCTCTTTCCTCCTCAGAGATCACTTGAGTTTATATTGCCTCAATGTCTAGTCATGGTATCTCTGTGATTTTATTTTACAGTAAATCCTTTCATGAGGTCTTCAAATCTCATGGCTTTGCACTCCATAAGTTCTTTTTTTGTGCTGCTGCTGCTGCTAAGTCGTTCAATCATGTCCGACTCTGTGCGACCCCATAGAGAGCAGCCCACCAGGCTCCTCTGTCCCAGGGATTCTCCAGGCAAGAATACTGGAGTGGGTTGCCATTTCCTTCTCCTTCTTTTGTGCTAATAACTCCCAAATATGTCCCTGTCTCTAGACCTCGTCTTTGGTTTCTGGTCTCATATACCCAATGGCTGACTCAAAATCTTCACTGGGATGATTAATAGAGATATTAAACATAACTTGTCTCAAACTGAGCACTTGTTTTTCACACACACACAAAAAAACTTGTTCTGACAAGTTTTATCATTTTCTATTACTGGTCACTCTGTTCTTCTACTTACCTAGGCTTTGGTTCTGAGAATTTTACTTGACTCTACTCTTTCTCTTATACCCAAAAGCCAGTTTTCTCCACCTTATCTTTAAAAAATACCTAGACTGAGAAACCGTCTTACCGTCTCCACCTCTACCACCCTAAAGGCACTATTCCATTTCATTTGAATTTTTCAGTATCTTCCTATTTGTTCCTTTATACACCTTTTGTGCCTACAATTTGTCATTCTTGCTTCTGTACTGATATAACTTAATTATATTACTGCTCTGCCCAAAATCCTCTAGTAGCTTCAAATCTGGTCTCAAAATTGTCTGCAGTAATTTTCTCCTAGAAATCTACAGGGTCTTGCTTATGCATCTCCTCTGATAGTTTAGTTTCTTTTGGTGGCTTCTCCATAAAGACTTCTACATAGACTCTCTTTACAGTTGCCAACCCTTCATCAACATATCCTGTCTCTATGCAAGTGGTTTCCGCCCCCCTTTTAGTATCCATCACCCTTTATTGTTCTATATAGTTTACTGACTTACACATTTTATCTTTTATTTCTCTCTTGCCACCCCCCCCCCCACACCTGAAACTAGAAAGCAAATTTAGGAAGTTAGGGATTTACTGTGTTTGATTGGTTTTGGTTCCTTATAAATATAGCTCTACAAATAGCACCTGGCTATAGTAGTCAAATAAAAAAAATGTTTATTGCCTGTTAAGTGACAGAGATGTTTCTCTTCTTTCTCTTACATGTGGAAGATAACCTTGGATTGGATTTATGCTCTCATTCAATTTATTGCTTTTTTTTGTTACATAAAGTTAATCCCTGACTTTGATTTCCACATGTTCAGACTCGTAGATTTTCTCAAACTTTGGCCATATCTTATTGAAAAATGGCAAAGTTTCAAACTGTAAGCTGTATCAAAGTACAATTTTGGAAATCTAGTATAAATTTTTTTCATTGTTTAGTATTCTTGAATTTGTGGAAGATGGTGTATTGAAAGATATAAACCTGATTATATTCTTGTAAATTTCTAAAAGCAGCTGCCTTTAAGGAAACTATAATAAAAGAAGTGTAAAAGTCTTTTGGTCAAGGGAGACTTATTAGAACATATTTAAAATCACCCAAAGTTTTTAAAATTAAAAATTTGTTTATGTCTACTAAGAAGCAAAATCAAGTGTAACAGTAAAGTAGTCATGGTTTTAAATTTGAAGTCATAACTTATCATTTCTAATAATTTTTCATATAGACTATTTATGACAATGTAGAATAAGAACATTGCTTATTGAATGATTATCAGTGGCTTCTTGTTGTAGTTTAGTCACTAAGTTGTGTTCAACTGTTTGCAACCCCATGGACTGTAGCCTGCCAGGCTCCTTGGTCCCTGGCTTTTCCCAGGCAAGAATACTGGAGTAGATTGATGTTTCCTTCTCCAAGTGATCTTCCCCAGCCAGGGATCAAATTGTATCTCCTGCATTGGCAGGCAGATTCTTTACCCCTTAGCCACCAGGGAAGCCTTGTCAAATAACTACAAAATGTTTACTTTCCCCAGATTTACTGCATCAGTATTGGTGAGTCATATATTTTTAATAATAAAATATTTAATCATGAAATAACATTATATTTTTATTCCTTTGGAAATTAGTTTTAAAAGCATGAACTATTTAAAGGTAAAATGAGTAGAATGAAATGGATAGTTCCAGAGGAGCAGCCTGACAGCATGGAGATATAAAGAAACCGTGGTTGAATACACGGTAATTTTTCCTTTGAAAGAGAACTTACTGATCTAAGTTATTATGTCATAAGGACTCTATTTTGTCAAATCATCTCATTTTCTAGATGGCAGAGCTATTGTCAGAAGTGGCTGCTTGGATATAACTTTTGTAATATTCAACTTTGTAAGATATTTTGGTTTCATGTGCTCATGATTTTTCTAAGCTTGCATTTAACCTTTCCCTTATAAAAGTAATTGAGGGAAATATTTTTTAAAGAGTGGCTTTTCTTTTTTATTTTGACATGATTTACATTATATAAATGTCACAAAAAGAAATGTCTTATTAGTATGCTTTGGAAATTTTTAGTAATGGTAACACTGAAATAAAGAAATACAGGAAGAGTGATATGTTAGTCATCCAGTAATCCAGTGTAAACTGCTACTTATTTTATAAACTTTCTCTAGATCTTAATTTCAACTTAAATTTGAAAACTAGCATATTGAACTACAGTAATATGGCATTGTTTATATCTTTTTGGATCTCTTAAATATATCCCCTGGTAGCTCAGTTGGTAAAGAATTTGCCTGTAGTGCAGGAGACCCGGGTTTGATCCCTGGGTTGGGAAGATCCTCTGGAGAAGGAAATGGCAAACCACTCCAGTATTCTTGTCTAAAGAATCCCATGAACAAAGGAGCCTGGTATGCTAGAGTCCGTGGGGTTGCAAGAATTGTACATGACTTAGCAAGTAAACCACCACCAAATATATTATTTCTTTCTACATGACTGGTATTTCTTACAACTTGAAATATAATGTAAATACTTTGAGACCATGGTTTTTGTTTTAGTTTTTGCCTTTCCTTACTTAGAACTTAGCTGCCTGACAAATATTTGGAATCATTAAACAGTTATTGAATGCACAAATAAATGAAAGCTAATTTATAGACACAATTAACAGTGTTTTAATCAATGATATAAGTATTTACATTGGCTAGTCATATAATGAATGCATTTATATGTCTTCCTCTGTTTAAGAATACATTAATATAATGAGGCATGTTTCATTTTGTGAGGCATTTATGTACATGTTTTTGCACATTGGTCAAGTGCCAATATCAGTGTCAGCAAGTACTTAATAAGCATCTACAGTGTGTTCAATACAGAGCTTATTATTATTTGTGATGTCAGCTTGACAATCCCAGGGGAGAAGAAGCAGGAAACTCAGTATCTTGATAAGTAGAGCTATGTACTAGGTAAATAAGGATTTTTTTTTCTGCTCTTTATAAATATGCTCTTTCTTTATTCAACAACATTATTAATCGTCTACCATGTATCAGGTACTATGTGGGAGGATATTTTAATTTTTCTTACTTGTAGTTCTTTTTTTCTCAGAAACACATCAAGCACAATAAACAAGCAACTGAAACTTGAGATTTCTGTCTAAATCAACTTTTCCTTTTTTTATTCATTGGATTTTAATTATTGGACTAATAATTAATAAATCACTACTGTATATCATGGAACAACAGACTGGTTCCAAATAGGGATATATGGAGTACATCATGAGATGCTGGGCTGGATGAAGCAAAGCTGGAATCAAGATTGCCAGGAGAAATATCAATAAACTTAGATAAGCAGATGACAACACCCTTATGGCAGAAAGTGAAGAAGAACTAAAGAGCCTCTTGATGAAAGTGAAAGAAGAAAGTGAAAAATTTGGCTTAAAGCTCAACATTCAGAAAACTAATATCATGGCATCCAGTCCCATCACTTCATGGCAAATAGATGGGGAATCAGTGGAAACAATGGCTGACTTTATTTTCTTGGGCTCCAAAATCACTGCAGATGGTGATTGCAGCCATGAAATTAAAAGACGCTTACTCCTTGGAAGGAAAGTTATGACCAACCTAGATAACATATTCAAAAGCAGAGACATTACTTTGCCAACAAAGGTCTGCCTAGTCAAGGCTATGGTTTTTCCAGTAGTCATGTATGGATGTGAGTGTTCAACTATAAAGAAATCTGAGTGCCGAAGAATTGATGCTTTTGAACTGTGGTGTTGGAGAATACTCTTGAGAGCCCTTTGAACTGCAAGGAGATCCAACCAGTCCATCCTAAAGGAGATCAATCCTGGGTGTTCATTGGAAGGACTGATGTTGAAGCTGAAACTCCAATACTTTGGCCATCTGATGTGAAGAGCTGACTCATTTGAAAAGACCCTGATGCTGGGAAAGATTGAAGGTGGGAGAAGAAGGGGACGATAGAGTATGAGATGGTTGGATGGCATCACAAACTCAATGGACATGAGTTTGACATGAGTTTGTCCACCAAACTCCAGGAGTTGGTGATGGACAGGAAGGCCTGGCGTGCTGCAGTCCACGGGGTCGTAAAGAGTCAGACACGACTGAGCGACTGAACTGAACTGACTGTATATCAGATCTTGTTTAAGATACAATAGATAAATCAATACTTTGGGAATATATTTCATTCTCATAGAAAATGTAGACTTTAAATAATAAAGACAATAAATGGACAAATCAGAAATAATCTCAGAAGAGGATAAATATTTAGAGAAAATTTAAAGTACTTCTGCTTCTCAAAATAAAGGACCCCTTCCACTGAAACAGTTAGAATAATTGGACAACATATTTCTTTAAAAACAGACTTGAAGAGATGTGTAAACTAAACAGAGTTGTGAAAAATTATGAGGCCACAATCTAAGGGGAGAAGAAAGTACAATAGAAAGTCAATATTTAGTTCAATTTTTTTTCCTAAAAGTATTTAGAGAAGATAACCAAGAAGCCAGAAATCTTATCAAATTTTGTCACTCTTATAAAGCAGGGAGTTAGAAATTCGAGTCATTCCTAAGAGTGAAAGTTGTTTTTAAAGCTTTCAAGGTTTTATCCTTAAGAGTTAAACTATGAGTATGAACCTAGATTCATATATATATATATATATGAATCTAGATTTGGTTAAAGGTGATCCTGAATTGCTAACAGGTCTGGAACATCAGCAAATGCAAATATTTCTCTCTGGGGAAAGATAGATTCATAAAATATTTCTAATTCCTTCTAAATCATTTTATATTTAATTTCTGTCTCTAGTGTAAATAACTAGGCATATCATTCATACCAGGTTACAAATGTAATAGAAACAATAAGAGAAAATAAAAAGAGATTCAAAAAGGGTCCAGAGAATGGCATAATAGAACAAAGACTCTAAACTGACTGTGCTAATATTTTCTTAAAATGGCATGTTTGAAAATTTGTCAGTCTTAAAGACAGAATATTAAAGTCTTGTAACTGTTTTATAACTAGCACCCTGCATCTAGTACTAATAACTGAAGGGTAGGCTTAATAGTTATCTTAGTCCACTCAGACTGCTAAAGAACTACCACAGATTGAATAGCTTAAACAGTAAATGCCATTTCTTATAGATCTGGAGCCTGGGAAGGGCAAATAAGTCAGATTTGACATCTGGTTCATAGACTGCCATCTTCTCACTGTGAACTCCTATGATAGAAAGGGTGAAAAAGGTATCTGGTACAGTTTAATAAAGGCACAAATCTCATCATGATTAGTCCACCCTCATGATCTAATCACCTCTGAAGGGCCCCACTTCCACATGCTATCACATTAGGGATTAGGTTTCAGCATTTATACTTGAAGGATTCACAAACATTTAACCTATAGCTAAGGGCAAAGCTGAAGAAATGAGAAAACATGTCTTAGTAAGAGAGACAGTTTCCATGAGGTTCCTTCTAATATTGCTGTGATTGGTATGATGAAAGCTATGTAGCCTAGCGATGACCTCTCAGCATGATTATTATTTTTTGCATTTCAGTTGTACATAAATTAACTTTAGGTGATACATTTACCTCTTTCATTCTAAATACAGTATCAACAAATCTACTGATTTCTGTCAACTTATTTAACCAGTTTTAATTATATTTTGTTTCTGTATAATAATTCTTTGCAATGTTATGCTAATATTGACCCTCTAAGTACTAAACATTTATAAACCATATTGAGGCTATGACTGTGCCAATATTTGTATGATTGGACTCATAAGTAAAGGAAATATAATAATGTATTGCATCATCTGTGCTGCTTGAAAGTATGTTTCCGGTATTTGGGACAAGCAAAGTCTATTTATGTTTTATACATTGATTAGGACAAAGCCATTCTTCAGATTATATATATATATATATATATATATAAATTGTGCCACAACTTCCAAATTGGAGAGTCCTCAGTTATCTTACTAAAATGTTTCCACTACAGAACCCCTTGCTGGGGTAGATCAGGGTGCTGACTCTTTTTTATTTATTGTGAATACTACTCTGTAGAAAGTGTTTCAGTCTGAAGATTTGTTCTTTATTTGGCCCAGGAAAATGTTTTACTTTATTGATTCCTGTCTTATTTTCTTTCTATCCCTGTTTCTTTCCATTCCTATTGCAATAAGTTTTAGGCAGTTGCTCAACATTTTGTATTCTCCAGCTGTTTTCTTGATGCTCCAGTATTTTGATTGTTTTCTCACGGCTTATTTCAATTCTCATTCATGCTTCTAGATTGTCTCTCCCTGGGCCTCGACCTGGACAATTGGCACCAATGTTCTTGGCAATTTTCTCCAGGTGTCCCTTTTTCTGTTTCCTTTATCTGTGACTATAGTCTTGCTTACTTGCAGTTCCAGAAATCCATTGATATCTCTGGATTGCTGTTTTGTTATTGGCATGATCAAAGATTTTTTTTTTTTCCAAAGCAGAATAGGAGGATTGATTTGTAATTCATAGACTCCATTTTATTTACATAATTGTATCTATGTAATGATATTATGTACCACAAATAACAAACAAAATACCTTTAAATTATGTCTTCAGAATCAAAAATACAATTCTCACTTAAATAAATGAGAAAATATTAAAATAAGACACCAGGTAATTGGGGGGGGGGGTCATTTTCATAATGACTGTGTCTCAGATCATGAACTCCTTATTGCCAAATTCAGACTTAAACTGAAGAAAGTAGGGAAAACCACTAGACCATTCAGATATGACCTAAATCAAATTCCTTATGATTATACAGTGGAAGTGAGAAATAGATTTAAGGGCCTAGATCTGATAGATAGAGTGCCTGATGAACTATGGACTGAGGTTCCTGACATTGTACAGGAGACAAGGATCAAGATCATCCCCGTGAAAAAGAAATGCAAAAAAGCAAAATGGCTGTCTGAGGAGGCCTTACAAATAGCTGTGAAAAGAAGAAAAGCAAAGGATAAAAGGAAAGATATAAGCATCTGAATGCAGAGCTCCAAAGAATAGCAGGGAGACATAAGAAACCTTTCTCAGCAATCAATGCAAAGAAATAGAGGAAAACAACAGAATGGGAAAGGCTAGAGATCTCTTCAAGAAAATTAGAGATACCAAGGGAAAGTTTCATGCAAAGATAGGCTCGATAAAGGACAGAAATAGTATGGACCTAACAGAAGCAGAAGATATTAAGATATTAAGAAGAGGTGGAGAGAATACACAGAACTGTACAAAAAAGATCTTCACGACCCAGATAATCACGATGGTGTGATCACTCACCTAGAACCAGACATCCTGGAATGTTAAGTCAAATGGGCCTTAGAAAGCATCACTACAAGCAAAGCTAGTGGAGGTGATGGAATTTCATTGAGCTATTCCAAATCCTGAAAGATGATGCTGTGAAAGTGCTGCACTCAATATGCCAGCAAATTTGGAAAACTCAGCAGTGGCCACAGGGGTGCAAATGGTCAGTTTTCATTCCAATCCCAAAGAAAGGCAATGCCAAAGAATGCTCAAACTACCGCACAATTGCACTCATCTCACACACTAGTGAAGTAATGCTCAAAATTCTCCAAGCCAGGCTTCAGCAATACGTGAACCGTTAACTTCCAGATGTTCAAGCTGGTTTTAGAAAAGGCAGAAGAACTACAGATCAAATTGCCAACATCCGCTGGATCACTGAAAAAGCAAGAAAATTCCAGAAAAGCATCTATTTCTGCTTTATTGACTATGCCAAAGCCTTTGACTGTTTGTATCACAATAAACTGTGGAAAATTCTGAAAGAGATGGGAATACCAGACCACCAGACCTGCCTCTTGAAAACCTGTAAACAGGTCAGGAAGCAACACTTAGAATGGGACATGGAACAACAGACTGGTTCCAAATAGGAAAAGGAGTATGTCGAGGTTGTATATTGTCACCCTACTTATTTAACTTGTATGCAGAGTACATCATGAGAAACGCTGGGCTGGAAGAAGCACAAGCTGGAATCAAGATTGCCAAAAGAAATATCAATAACCTCAGATATGCATATGACACCACCCTTATGGCAGAAAGTGAAGAGGAACTAAAAATCCTCTTGATGAAAGTGAAAGAGGAGAGTGAAAAAGTTGGCTTAAAGCTCAATGTTCAGAAAACTAAGATCATGGCATCTGGCCCCATCACTTCATGGGAAATAGATGGGGAAACAGTGGAAACAGTGTCAGACTTTATTTTTTTGGGCTCCAAAATCACTGCTGATGGTGATTGCAGCCATGAAATTAAAAGATGCTTACTCCTTGGAAGAAAAATTATGACCAACCTAGATAGCATATTCAAAAGCAGAGACATTACTTTGCCAACAAAGGTCCGTCTATCAAGGCTATGGTTTTTCAAGTGGTCATGTATGGATGTGAGAGTTGGACTGTGAAAAGAGCTGAGTGCCGAAGAATTGATGCTTTTGAACTCTGGTGTTGGAGAAGACTCTTGAGAGTCCCTTGGACTGCAAGAAGTTCCAACCAGTCCATTCTAAAGGAGATCAGTCCTGGGTGTTCATTGAAAGGACTGATGTTAAAGCTGAAACTCCAATACTTTGGCCACCTGATGCGAAGAGTTGACTCATTGGAAAAGACCCTGATGCTGGGAGGGATTGGGGGCAGGAGGAGAAGGGGATGACAGAGGATGCGATGACTGGATGGCATCACTGACTCGATGGACATGAATTTGGGTGAACTCCAGGAGTTGGTGATGGGCAGGGAAGCCTGGCGTGCTGAGATTCAGGGGTCGCAAAGAGTCGGACACGACTGAGCGAATGAACTGAACTGAAGTGATATTCATAATACTATAATCTAAGTGAGGCATGAATTTAGCCATTCCAGCAAAATAGAGATAATTCAGGAACAAGGACAAGACACTATTTATTGTTGAATTTCTTGTAATGTCTGTATCTTTAAGAAATAAACTGAACCAGTGTTCATAAAATGAAGTAATGTTTTGGTGGTTAGATACTTTCGAATGTAGACTGGTAAAGTCTGTTCCTACTAAGCCACAGGGATAGCTTAATATAAAACTTTTTGTTTTCTTATAGGTTCAGTGGGAAAAGCGAGTAAAATTACTCATTATTAATGATACATATTTGATGTGTGCTTGAGAGTGAGGGTTTGTATGTATTTCAGCAGAGTTTGAAAGTTTTTAAGTTCTTTAATTTAGAAGAAGCTCCCATAATTAAATAGTACAGTAACTTCTCTCACTTCTTCATCAAAGTGACGTGAAATATTTTATTTAAATATTTAATTTTTGTATGAACTAATTGTTGAATGTGCCAATTTGCCATTCATTTTGGTTTTATATTTGTGAGAAATTAGTGTGAATAATAGGAAATAAGTTTTAATTCTTTCTCATCAGACACAACCTTTTTCCATTATATGCTTAGTCAGTAGACTTACTGAAATAGCAATGAAGTTCAGGTCACTCTTTTGGAAACTAAGTCTGTCCAAGTTGGCATTTCCTATACTGTAGTACAGCCTGGGAAAGCAGCCTAATACTTTCTTTCCTTGCTATAAAATTAAACAAGCAAAGAGAGGAAAGGTTGGTCTGGATGCTCCCCTACATATATAATGCCTCCTTCCCTACAGGGAGATTGCTTGCATATTGTGATGTTATTTGCCCTGACTGATAAAGGGTAAGTCCATTTCAAGATGAAAAATAAACCACATACTAAAATTAATAAACACTCCTATGAATGGATTTCCCTGGTGGCTCAGTAGTAAAGAATCTGCCTGTAATGCAGGAGACACAGGAAACATCAAACCTGACCTAAGGTTTGCTCCTTGGGTCAGGAAGATCCCTTGGAGAAGGAAACAGCAATCCACTCCAGTATTCTTGCTAGGAAAATCCCACAGACAGAGGGGTCTGATGGGCTACAGTCCATGGAGTCACAAAGAGTTGAATATGACTGAGCACACACACATTCATATGAATAGTAAGGTATAACATTTCTTTCACTATTAAAAACAAAAGGCATTATGTTCATTAATTGTGCACTTTTATAAAAGTTTACTATTGTAATAATAGAGCTAGAGATAATAAATTAGTCCCTAACAAATTATACAACAAAATAGATATAGATGTGATAGGTAAAATTTACACATTAGCAAAGAAAATGTTTAAGCCATTCTCAAGCAGTCTTTTAAGATTTGTCAGTTCCAGTTGGGTCATTTTTTATTATCTGTGTGTGTCTTTCTGTGTGTGAGAGAGATTATTTGGTGTAATCAGTAATTTCTATTCTAATATTAAGTATCTATTTTCTTTTTATAAAAATTTTCCTGTTAAAATGCCAAGTGCACCTAGTGGATGGAGGTCTGTTATTATTTAGTAAATAGAACTAATACACTTAAATGTAATTCTTGTAAATATGAACTAACACATGACACAGAATTAGCATGCTTTCTCTTAAAATAAGGTCCAACAGATCAGAAAGTCTTTTAAAACTAACTTTTTTTTCTACTCTCTCAAAGTGGCAAAATGGAATTATACTTCTAATAACATACAGTTTTTTTTTTGTAATCTAAAATCATCTTCTTTGTGACTTGGTAAAATGTGTAAATGTCTAGATTTGCTTATTACAGTGATCACTTTACAACATATATATATATATATATTTCCTTTTCTCCTTTGCTTTTCACTTCTCTTCTTTTCACAGCTATTTGTAAGGCCTCCCCAGACAGCCATTTTGCTTTTTTGCATTTCTTTTCCATGGGAATGGTCTTGATCCCTGTCTCCTGTACAATGTCACGAACCTCAGTCCATAGTTCATCAGGCACTCTATCTATCAGATCTAGGCCCTTAAATCTATTTCTCCCTTCCACTGTATAATCATAAGGGATTTGATTTAGGTCATACCTGAATGGTCTAGTGGTTTTCCCTACTTTCTTCAATTTCAGTCTGAATTTGGCAATAAGGAGTTCATGCTCTGAGCCACAGTCAGCTCCTGGTCTTGTTTTTGTTGAATGTATAGAGCTTCTTCATCTTTGGCTGCAAAGAATATAATCAATCTGATTTTGGTATTGACCATCTGGTGATGTCCATGTGCAGAGTTTTCTCTTGTGTTGTTGGAAGAGGGTGTTTGCTATGACCAGTGCATTTTCTTGGCAAAACTCTATTAGTCTTTGCCCTGCTTCATTGCGTATTCCAAGGCCAAATTTGCTTGTTACTGTAGGTGTTTCTTGACTTCCTACTTTTTCATTCCCTATAATGAAAAGGACATTTTTTGGGTGTTAGTTCTAAAAGGGCTTGTAGGTCTTCATAGAACCATTCAACTTCAACTTCTTCAGCGTTACTGGTTGGGGCATAGACTTGGATTACTGTGATATTGAATGCTTTGCCTTGGAAACGAACAGAGATCATTCTGTCGTTTTTGGGATTGTATCATGGTATTGCATTTCGAACTCTTTTCTTGACCATGATGGCTACTCCATTCTTCTGAGGGATTCCTGCCCGCAGTAGTAGATATAATGGTCATCTGAGTTAAATTCAGCCATTCCAGTCCATTTTAGTTCGCTGATTCCTAGAATGTTGACGTTCACTCTTGCCATCTCTTGTTTGACCACTTCCAATTTGCCTTGATTCATGGACCTGACATTCCAGGTTCCTATGCAATATTGCTGTTTACAACATCGGACCTTGCTTCTATCACCAGTCACATCCACAACTGGGTATTGTTTTTGCTTTGGCTCCAACCCTTCATTCTTTCTGGAGTTATTTCTCCACGGATCTCCAGTAGCATATTGTGCACCTACTGACCTGGGGAGTTCCTCTTTCAGTATCCTATCCTTTTGCCTTTTCATACTGTTCATGGGGTTCTCAGGGCAAGAATATTGAAGTGGTTTGCCATCCCCTTCTCCAGTGGACCACATCTGTCAGATCTCTCCACCATGACCCGCCCATCTTGGGTGGCCCCACAGGCATGGCTTAGTTTCACTGAGTTAGACAAGGCTGTGGTCCTAGTGTGATTAGATGACTAGTTTTCTGTAAGTATGGTTTCAGTGTGTCTGCCCTCTGATGCCCTCAAGACCAACCCCATGGAAAAAAAATGAATCAAGACCATCCCCATGGAAAAGAAATGCAAAAAAGCAAAATGGCTGTCTGGGGAGGCCTTACAAATAGCTATGAAAAGAAGAGAAGTGAAAAGCAAAGGAGAAAAGGAAAGATAACCCATTTAAATGCAGAGTTCCAAATAACAGCAAGGAGAGATAAAAAGCCTTCCTCAGTGATCAATGCAAAGAAACAGACGAAAACAACAGAATGGGAAAGACTAGAGATCTCTTCAAGAAAATTAGAGATACCAAGGGAACATTTCATGCAAAGATGGGCTCGATAAAGGACAGAAATGGTATGGACCTAATAGTAGCAGAAGATATTAAGAAGAAGTGGCAAGAATACACAGAAGAACTGTACAAAAAACATTTTCACGACCCAGATAAGCACAATGGTGTGATCACTCACCTAGAGCCAGATATCCTGGAATGTGAAGTCAAATGGGCCTTAGAAAGCATCAGTCCCAACAAAGCTAGTGGAGGTGATGGAATTCGAGTTGAGCTATTTCAAATCCTGAAAGATGATGCTGTGAAAGTGCTGCACTCAATATGCGAGCAAATTTGGAAAACTCATCAGTGGCCACAGGACTGGAAAAGGTCAGTTTTCATTCCAATCCCAAAGAAAGGCAATGCCAAAGAATGCTCAAACTACTGCACAATTGTACTCATCTCACATGCTAGGAAAGTAATGCTCAAAATTCTCCAAGCCAGGCTTCAGCAATATGTGAACCGTGAACTTCCAGCTATTCAAGCTGGTTTTAGAAAAGGCAGAAGAACCAGAGACCAAATTGCCAACATCTGCTTGGATCATCAAAAAGACAAGAGAATTCCAGAAAAACATCTATTTCTGCTTTATTGACTATGCCAAACCTTTGACTGTGTGGATAAGATTAAATTGGAAAATTATGAAAGAGATGGGAATACAGGACCACCTGATCTGCGCCTTGAGAAATTTGTATGCAGGTCAGGAAGAAACAGTTAGAAGGGGACATGGAACAACAGACTGGTTCCAAATAGGAAAAGGAGTACGTTCAAGGCTGTATATTGTCACCCTGCTTATTTAACTTCTATGCAGAGTACATCATGAGAAACGCTGGGCTGGAAGAAGCACAAGCTGGAATGAAGATTGCCAGGAGAAATATCAATAACCTCAGATATGCATATGACACCACCCTTATGGCAGAAAGTGAAGAGGAACTAAAAAGCCTCTTGATGAAGGTGAAAGAGGACAGTGAAAAAGGTGGCTTAAAGCTCAACATTCAGAAAACGAAGATCATGGCATCTGGTCCCATCACTTCATGGCAAATAGATGGGGAAACAGTGGAAACACTGTCAGACTTTATTTTTTGGGGCTCTAAAGTCACTGCAGATGGTGACTGCAGCCATGAAATTAAAAGACGTTTACTCCTTGGAAGAAAAGTTATGACCAACCTAGATAGCATATTGAAAAGCAGAGACATTACTTTGCCAACAAAGGTCCGTCTAGTCAAGGCTATGGTTTTTCCAGCAGTCATGTATGGATGTGAGAGTTGGACTGTGAAGAAAGCTGAGTGAAGAAGAATTGATGCTTTCAAACTGTGGTGTTGGAGAAGACTCTTGAGAGTCCCTTGGACTGCAAGGAGTTCCAACCAGTCCATTCTGAAGGAGATCAGCCCTGGGATTTGTTTGGAAGGAATGATGCTAAAGCTGAAACTCCAGTACTTTGGCCACCTCATGTGAAGAGTTGACTCATTGGAAAAGACTCTGATGCTGGGAGGGACTGGGGGCAGGAGGAGAAAGGGACAACAGAGGATGAGATGGCTGGATGGCATCACTGACTGGATGGACGTGAGTCTGAGTCAACTCCGGGAGTTGGTGACGGACAGGAAGGCCTGGCATGCTGCAATTCATGGGGTCGCAAAGAGTTGGACACAACTGAGCGACTGAAGTGAACTGATATATATATATATATATATATATATATATATATAAAATCATTATGCTATATACCTGAAGCTAATATAATGTTATATGTCAGTTAATATAAAAAAAAAATCTAGATTTGATTCCTAATTTTTACACTAAGATTCTTTATTCTACCAAGGTAAGTAGTTGTGGCCTTGGGCACTTTATGTAAATTATTTGTTCTTCCAATTTGTTATGTGAAAAACTGGAATACCTGTATTTTAGAATTGGTCTGTAAATTAAATGAGTTCCAGCATTGACAACACATAGAGCCAAGGCTGACTAATGTTCCATAAATATTGGTCACTGTTACTATTTTATATACTGCTAACTCCAGTACTTTGGCCACCTCATGCGAAGAGTTGACTCATTGGAAAAGACTCTGATGCTGGGACGGATTGGGAGCAGGAGAAGAAGGGGAAGACAGAGGATGAGATGGCTGGATGGCATCACTGACTCGATGGACGTGAGTCTCAGTGAACTCCAGGAGTTGGTGATGGACAGGAAGGCCTAGCATGCTGCGATTCATGGGGTCGCAAAGAGTCAGACACAACTGAGCAACTGATCTGATCAGTCCAATAGAAAGTTGATCTTTTCTCTCTCCCCTTATTCCCATTTTTCCATTTTAAATCTAACATTTTTCCTTTTCTATAAATCCTTGTGCTCTTCTCTGTCTACCCTGTTTCTCTTTCTCTGTTTCTCATTGAGCTTGCTGGGTAACTTCCCAACTCTCTAACTTATTTGATTCTGCCACATAAAGTGTCAGGAATATATCAGGCAAAAATTGAATTTTTCTTTACTGGCAGCTTAGTTGCCAAGATTAAGCATAATTGTAACTAAAGGACTCAAAATTATAGGGAATGAGAGGTTGCCGATATTTATTGAGGTAAATTATCCACATGTTAAAATTATTATATAACCTTGAAGAATTGCATCAGGTTGAAAAACAGCCTTCTTCTTGACTGCTTTCCTTCACTGTGGATTTTTCCAGAGGTCATATATAAGCTAGATGTAGAATTCATTCAATTTAGCGTTCATAGAATGTAAATAAATTTACCTGTTTTCCATTCTCTTAATTACTTGTGCAAGATATACTTATATTTCGAACTTCATAGGAAGTTTGAAAGAAATGCTTTTGAAATATGGGAAAATCCAATTTTGAAACATACAAGCTTGTAAGCAGTTAATTATTAAACACATCATAGACTTACTTTGTAAAAGATTATAAAAGAATTAAACATAAATGGATTGAGTTAAAGGGTTGCATTAAAATGTGCAATGCATTACTGTTTGAAACATACTTATTTTTTTTTAAATCCTTACACTGTAACTATCAGAAGGGTTTTAAAAATACATCATGACCCCAAAAGATGCATTCATAACTTAAATTAACATAATCAAACTTGAATTGGCAAATATTCAATTTTGGTTTTGAGAAATTTTAATTATTAACTTCAATGGAGTTATAAAAATGGGAAACAGCATTCTGTCAGAAAATAATCAGGTAATTGACTTTTAGTTATTTGAGTAAAAAGTATGTTGCAAAATCTTTTGTTTTCCCAGTAAAATACTGTGTGTTGCAGAAGGGTAGTAATTTAGGTAAAAGTATAGAGGCTTAGAAGCAAAAAAAAAAAAATGGCTTCTAATATTGACTTTGCTGAATTTAAAAGTATGACCTGGGCCTCTGTGTCTCAGTTTCATTGTTTGGAAAATGAAGGATTTGGTCTAGTGATTCTGAAACTCTCTATTCTCTTGGAAGTAAGTAAGTTCTATTACAAGCTCAATTACTTCATTATCTTTGATGGTCTAAAGAAAGTGTGATTAGCAAATATATTAAAGGTTTTGAGTTGATTTTAGAGTGAGTCTTTGATTAATGTCTCAGCTTAGCATAGTATCTAGAATAAAGTAGAAGAGAGAAAGACTTCTGAAGTAGTTATGAGGAATGGAAAAACTTTCAGTTATGGCTTTAAGTATATTTATGCATGTGTGCTCAGTCATTCAATCATGTCTCATTCTTTGCAAACCTATGAATTGTAGCCCACCAGGTTCCTCTGGCCATGCAATTCTCCAGGCAATAATACTGGAGTGGGTTGCCATTTCCTCCTCTAGGGCATCTTCCTGACCCAGGGATCAAACCCAAGTCCCCTGGGTCTGCTGCATTGACAAGCAGATTCTTTACCACTGAACCATTTGCGAAGCCCCAAATATATTTATAGTTAAATTAATTGTTGAAGATCCAAAAAAAGAAGAAATAGATTTTTCTTAGGAAAATGTAAAGATGAATAGTCCCTCTTTCATCAATCCTTCTTATGGCTTGCTTCATCATAAGGTTTGAACTTGGGTATGTCATCCAAAACGTATTCTGTAATTCAGAGTCTGAAGTAATTTATTAAAAATTGTGAAAGAAAAAACAGAGCTGATATTGCTCAGAAAGTTCTCTGAAATGGATCAGAGAGGCCAAAGAGGAAGCACAATTTAGGCACGTCTCAGCCCAGATAGAATTTCATCTTTTGACCACGTATTATCTTACCTCAGGCACCCAGAACATCTGCCTATTGTTCTAGAAATTCAGGATACTTATTGGATCCTTACCCCAAAATAGCTTGTGACAGTCAATCCCTTAAGGACAAGTGTTCCCTTTCTTGCAGTCATAATTCTTGCCAGTGAACTTTAGTAGTCATGGATTTGCTTTTATAACCCACCGACTCTCTCTTACTCAAAATACTTTTTTGGTTTTACCCAAATCTGTGTCTCCCAAATTGCAATGCTTAAGACCCTTAATAATGCTGTTTGTCCTTTGAGTCTTAACACTGATTCAGTTCAGTTCAATTCAGTTCAGTCACTCAGTCATGTCCGACTTTTTGCGACCCCATGGACTGCAGCATACCAGGCCTACCTGCCCATCACCAACTCCAAGAGTTGACTCAAGCTCATGTCTATTGAGTCGATGATGCCATCCAACCATCTCATCCTCTGTCGTCCCCTTCTCCCACCTTCAATCTTTCCCAGCATCAGGATCTTTTCAAATAAGTCTGTTCTTTGCATCAGGTAGCCAAAGTATTAGAGTTTCAGCTTCAAAATCAGTCCTTCCAATGAATATTCAGGACTAATTTCCTTTAGGATGGACTCGTTGGATATCCTTGCAGTCCAAGGGACTCTCAAGAATCTTTTCCAACACCACAGTTCAAAAGCATCAATTCTTCAGCACTCAGCTTTCTTTATAGTCGAACTCTCACATCCATACATGACTACTGGAAAAACCAAAGCCTTGACTACGTGGACCTTCGCTGACAAAGTAATGTCTCTGCTTTTTAATATGCTAAGTTGGTCATAACTTTCCTTCCAAGGAGTAAGCATCTTTTAATTTCATGGCCACAGTCACCATCTGCAGTGATTTTGGAGCCCCCCAAAATAAAGTCTGTCACTGTTTCCACAGTTTCCCATCTATTTGCCATGAAGGATGGGACCGGATGACGCTGATTACTGTTTGACAAAATAAATCTGCAGACTAGTTTTGGTTGTCATTTAATTTTATCAAAATAGTTTCCTGAAAAGTGTCAAAATGCTTTTTTTATTCACCTTTTTATTTTGAACAATTTCAAATTTAAAGATGATGATAATATTGTTATGAAATGTCCATGAATCAGAAACATGAACAAATACCAGTATAGAAATCCTTGTATAGTAATCACCCTATGGTAATACTAAGGCTTGTATTTTATTTAGAATAAATTAGTAGAAAATATTCAAGATCTTTTTTAAAAAAAAATTTAGTCACCATTCATGAAAATAAAAAATAAGGTCCAAAATTATTAAGATCTCATTTTTGACTGGTGACAAGGGTCTTGATCATAATATCAGATCAGATTGGATCAGTCGCTCAGTCGTGTCCGACTCTTTGCGACCCCATGAATCGCAGCACGCTAGGCCTCCCTGTCCATCACCAACTCCTGGAATTCACTCAGACTCACGTCCATCGAGTCAGTGATGCCATCGAGCCATCTCATCCTCTGTCGTCCCCTTCTCCTCCTGCCCCCCAATCCCTCCCAGCATCAGAGTCTTTTCCAATGAGTCAACTCTTCTCATGAGGTGGCCAAAGTACTGGAGTTTCAGCTTTAGCATCATTCCTTCCAAAGAAATCCCAGGGCTGATCTCCTTCAGAATGGACTGGTTGGAGCTCCTTGCAGTCCAAGGGACTCTCAAGAGTCTTCTCCAACACCACAGTTCAAAAGCATCAATTCTTCAGCGCTCAGCCTTCTTCACAGTCCAATTCTCACATCCATACGTGACCACAGGAAAAACCATAGCCTTGACCAGACGAACCTTTGTTGGCAAAGTAATGTCTCTGCTTTTCAATATGCTATCTAGGTTGGTCATAACTTTTCTTCCAAGGAGTAAGCGTCTTTTAATTTCATGGCTGCAGTCACCATCTGCAGTGATTTTGGAGCCCCCCAAAATAAAGTCTGACACTGTTTCCACTGTTTCCCCATCTATTTCCCATGAAATGATGGGACCGGATACCATGATCTTCGTTTTCTGAATGTTGGGCTTTAAGCCAACTTTTTCACTCTCCACTTTCACTTTCATCAAGAGGCTTTTGAGTTCCTCTTCACTTTCTGCCATAAGGGTGGTGTCATCTGCATATCTGAGGTTATTGATATTTCTCCCGGCAACCTTGATTCCGGCTTGTGCTTCTTCCAGTCCAGCATTTCTCATGATGTACTCTGCCATATAAGTTCATAATATAGAGAAGACCTAAAATTTTCTAGATGGGTGGCCATGTCAATGAAAAATAAACTTGTACATTGTTATTTCATGGGCAGTTTATTGAAGACTCTGCCTACAGTTAGAATTCTACAGTAGAACTAGATAGCAACTTGATAAGGCAAATAGGAGCTTCAGATAGGAGCTTTCCATATGAGACAGAAGAAACTGCCAACCAGAAAATCATAGTTGGACCAAGACCCTCATATGAATATAGCTTAGAAATGCAGGTTGGAAAAGCTGTCAGGATTGGAGAAAATATTTGACTGAAGATTTAATAGAAACTAAGACAGAAATTCAATTAAAGGGTAAGATAACAGCATATAAATATAGGATGTGAATATTACCTCTGCTATAAAAGGAAAGAGAAAGTAATGAAATAAGCATGTGGAGACTTTATGAGAAAAAAAGGTATGAGGTTACTTTCCATTACAAAATTATGTTGCTCTTTACAAAAAAGAATAAGAAGAAAATAGGAAGAGAAAAAGAAATAATACAGTAAAGGGATAGTACTTGGAAATCACAAACGCATTTATAGCTTTTAGCATTTATATGCGTGCATGAACACACACACACACACACACACATATGTATATAAGCACATATATCAGTTTAAGCCCAACAGATGAAAAATGTCTGCTGAAAGACAAAGAAGAAAAGAAAATGAAAGAATATTACAACAGTTATTAGGAAACATCATCTTCTATTTTTTTAATTTTGAAATAAAGAAAATAAAGGTGCACTAATGAAAGATTACCTAGCAGAAGAATTATTTTTGTCTTTAAAAAATTTCTGATGATTATCTGACTGCCTTTTGCCTGGTCAAAACCTGGAATGAAGTATATCATTTTTCACAATTAAAGGGGAATGTTAGTCCATGTAATATTCTTAAAATTTGTCATTAAGTTCAGAAAGCTTTGAGGGCAAATGAAGCTATAAAGAGTCTCTGTAAGCTCTTACAGAAAATAATTGTTTAATTAACTTTGTAGAATGGTGATATTTGGTCAGTTACCAAGGTTCTTTGGATCCTAATATTAAGGAGGTCAGGGACATGAGTTCAGTCCTTCAAGGAACTATAACTGTGTTCTTGAGCAAAGACTTTCTTAATCATACTTCAAGACATCGCCTGAATTATCCCATTAGTCTTAGGATGGAACAGGGAATATGAATGAATCACTGCTATGGGAAATTAAAGATAATGGAGCCAGTGATACCATGATGGCCTTATAAAGGCAAAGACCACCTAGGAGGCAATACCCAGTAATTTTCCATAAACTAATATTCCTTTCTTTTTTAGTTTTTTTTTTTCTGTGTGCAAGAATCTTTTTTATTATTGTTTTTTGGCTTCTCCTCAGCCAGATTTGCCATGATCAGTCTATTCAATGTGCCTACATGTTTCAGGAGCAAATAGAATGTGCAGTGACAAAGACAGATAATTCACATTAGCTGGAATATCCCTTAGGTCTTCCCACTGGAGGAATCTCCAGTACAAATTTAGTGCAAAGGTACTGTTGTCTGCAATCTTGAGAGAGGCAAATTAGGGCAGGGGGGTTCACAAAATAATTTTGATTCTTATTCAGATTGACTCAATGTCATTTTGCATGTCTCAAATCACAAACTCAGTTCTTTACCTATTTATATTTTAAAAACCACATTTTGGGGGCCATTTTAGTTGAGCTGAAATAACTATACTTTGAAAGACATACAAAATTGATTATTATAAGTAATAAAAAAACTCATTAATTTTCTGTAGGTAGAGAATCCTCTTTGTATTTACAGTTCAAATTATGATGACTTCTATAATGTTAACATTAATAATAATTTAGCACCAAGTGTGGAATTAGTCTCACCTCACCTATAATGCATCATGTGTGATTATGTAAGCAATATCATAAGATATTACAGATAGTCATTAAAATTTGTTAAGATCAAAATTTTACTGATTATCTAATCTTGTGGAAAAATACTAGTATAAAAATTGCATATTATCTTGACATTAGACAATAATGTATATTGCTGTGTAAAATATCTGTAATTAGGGATCCAGCTAATGAATTTGAAAATATCTTTCACACTGTTCCCCAGCTATCTTTTTAAATTGATTATTTCAAAATATTGAGATTAATATTTTGTTTAGGAATTAGATGTCTTAGATAAAGATCTTTCAAAGCCATTTTAGTTCACAGCCCCATCAAACAGCTTCTTAATGTATTTTTTGATTTATCAAGAAGATTCAAGTCTTGTCATGGTCTGTTGAGCTGACTGACTTTAAATCTTGGAGCCTCATGGGTTTACCCCTGGAAAGGAAAAAGAATGAATTCAGTACCATACCTCCTTTGAAATCCAGCTCTTTTGTCTAATAGCTTTAAAATTAGCAATGAGCCCAGGGGAGTCATTTAGTGCTGCTCTGAATGTTAAAGCATGAGGCCTTTTGATTTGAATCTTGGGAAGCTTAAAAATTTTGTTTTATCTTAATATGAATCCAAGCCTTTATTTTTAGTTTGATAAATATGCAAGGCACAATGCCATTTCTTGTCAACCATTTCTTACAGATGGCATACCAAAAGAAACAAACTTCCTCTGCTTTAAAAACAAAGTCCTGAATGAACAGCTTATTTCTTCACGTCTTATCTTTTCTTTAAAGAGGAAATATTGGTGCATATGAAGTTGACTTAATCAAGTAATCGATATCCTACTCTCAACTGATAAACTGTGTATAACACTCTACCCTGATTAGCCATATCTTGGATACTCTGACTTTTATCTGAGTGATCCTGACTTATTTCTGTGTATGAAATGAACCTGAATATTATTTTAAATAAAAGTGAACAGTGATCACATTGTTAGTTGACAGCTTTGAGTTTGATTATTACATGTGTTATCTTGCTTCAAATTCATAGCAGTGAGGTAGTATAGTTTCCCCCATTTCATTAGTGAGGAGAGTAAAATTAAGAAAATTTAGGTAATTGTCCAAGGATTTATAACAATTTTAGCCTGATCCTATATCTATAAAATGCAGCCAGCTATATTTTCATCTCTAAACTGTCATAAAGTAAAATAAGAAACTATATATAAATGATCTGGCATGTAGTAGACTCTCACAATGAATAGTATTATATAGTTTGTGTTACTGTCATTATCGTGATCATAGTAGGTATGGATGCATGATTTAAATCAGAATATCTCTGACTTTGAAACCTCTTTTACCAATATTTTTTCAAGAAAATCTGTGTTTGGTATTTTACAGTTTATGTGGAAATTTTCTGTGAAAGTTTGATTTAAATTTTGTAAGAAATAAGAACCGTGCTTAAGTATAAATTAGATATATTTTAGTAGAGCTGTGGTCTATAGTGTTGTCTTACTGAAAATAAAGGTCAAAGAAGTATTACTATTAGGTTTACTTATAGTTAAACAGACTTTTCCTGAATTTCAAAAAACTGAAGATTGACTCCTAAACTGCTAGTATGGCCTAATGAATTCTTAGTGAACTACAAACTTTGTAAGTCAGAATGTGCTCTCATTCTTTTTATTTAATATCAACCATAATTAAATGTTCAAATCATGAATATTTAAAACATCTTTAAAGAGAAATGACTTTTTCAAAATAGAATACCATTTGAATTATACTGATGATCCAAAATAGTCTACCTTTTTTAAAAATGGAGGTTGATTGATTTTTACTGACAATAAAGATTACCACATGCTGATCTGAATAGAGAATGAACACAGGCATTCATTTAAGAAGGATCAACTGGCCTTTATTATTTTAAGTTTCTTTGTGTGTGTGTTTTATTAATTGAAATTTACTTCTTGTGATCTGCCTCTACTTCTGCACCACCAACATCTTTTACTTAGACTTTGTATATGTGTGCCCACACATGTACAAACATGTATGCCCCGTGTTGATAAAGAGAATGTTCTAATTTCTCTCTTTCTTCTATGTGAATGTCAATAAAAAGTTATATGTATACATCCTTTCACACCTAAGTTGTATACTTCAAATAGTCCCCTAATATTTTCTATATTAGTCTAGTCAGAGATATTTGGAGAAATGGAACCAATATTATGTATAAATATAAGAAATTAGCTCACACAATTATAGAGGCTGAGAAGTCCTAAGACCTTGGCAGATAGTAGAAATTAATGTTCCAGTAGTAGAGTCTACTATTTCCCAAGGTTGGGAAGTGGTTAAGTTAAAATGACAATTTTCACTGGTGAAGAAAGAGCTAACTAACTGTCAACTTCATTCTTCCTGGATTATTTTTTTTGTTTTCCCTGATTCTGGAAATCTCCTACTTACTTTTGTCTGGTTTTAGGAGCAGAGCCTGTTCCTAAGTGTCAAGTTTTCAGAGAAACAATAGAAATTCAACTTGAGGCTGCATGCCATTTCTAGTGTAAATAAAAAGACCAAACCAATCACCCTTTCTTAGATTCACTAGTGATATGGAGCTGCAGCATAAAACATGTTAAAGGTAATTTTTCCTTCGTAGAGTATAATATTTAATTGTGTATTAAGTTTTGTTTAATTTAATTTTGTTCAAATTTGGAATACATTTTACAGTCTGAACACTTCTCTAATTCAAAACTGAACCATATAGATTATACTATCCTCAAGCACAGGGGTTATCTTTCATCTGTTGTTTATCACCAGCTCCAGTCACTGTGACTCATGCTTATTAGATGATGGTTGAATCAAGACCTAAATGGCAAGAAGGAGTTAGCTGAGATCTGGTGGCAGAATGTTTCAACCATGCAAATGTCAAGGGCATAGAAGAGAACACAATAAGCAAGAGCCAAACATGTATTATAAGGTCAGAGAGGAAAAGATTGTAGAAAGAGAAGACCTGTGGAATGAGCTTCATAGTGTTGGGATATTTGTAAAATAACTTCTCAGTAAATCTATATATAGTCTTTTTCAGATTCTTATCTAAGTTTACAAGATATTGAATGTAGCTTCCTGTGCTATAAAGTAGGACCTTGCTTTTTATCTGTTTTATATAGTATTGTGTGTATCTTTTTAATTCCAAGCTCCTAATTTATTCCTCCCTCCTCTTCTCCTTTGGTACCCATACGTTTGTTTTCCAGTCTGAGTCTGCTTCAGTCTTGTAAATAAGTTTATTTGTATCACTTAAAAAAAAATTCCAAAAAGAAGTGATACCGTATCATCTTTGTCTTTCTCTGTCTTACGTCACTTTCCATGATAAACTCTGGGTCCGTCCATGTTGCTGCAAATGCCATTATTTCATTCTTTTGTACTATATATCTAAATATCACATCATCTTTATCCATTCAACGGTAGATGGACAATGAAGTGTCTTCTGTGTCTTGGCTGTTGTAAACAGTGCTGCTATGAATATCGGAGTGCATGTATCTTTTCAGAGTTTTCATCTTCTCTGGGTGTATGTCCAGGAGTGGAATTGTTGGGCCATAAGGTAATTCTGTTTTTAGTTTTCTAAAGAACTTCTATACTCTACTCCATAGTGGCCGCACCGATTTACATTCCCAGCGGTAGTGTGAGAGGATTCTCTTTCTCCACATCCTTAACAGCATTTATTATTTGTAGACTTTTGATGATGGCAGTTCCGATTGGTATGAAGTGATACCTGTTTGTAGATTTGATTTGCATTTCTCTAATAATTAGTGGTATTGAGCATCTTTTCATGTGCCTGTTGCCATCTGCATGTCTTTTTTGGAAAATGTCTATTTAGATCTTCAGATCATTTTTTTTAATTGGGTTGTTTGTTTGTTTGTTTTTAATTTTATTTTTAAACTTTACAATATTGTATTAGTTTTGCCAAATATCAAAATGAATCCACCACAGGTATACATGTGTTCCCCATCCTGAACCCTCCTCCCTCCTCCCTCCCCATACCATCCCTCTGGGTCGTCCCAGTGCACCAGCCCCAAGCATCCAGTATCGTGCATGGAACCTGGACTGGCAACTCATTTCATACATGATATTATACATGTTTCAATGCCATTCTCCCAAATATTCCCACCCTCTCCCTCTCCAACAGAGTCCAAAAGACTGTTCTATATATCAGTGTCTCTTTTGCTGTCTCGTACACAGGGTTATTGTTACCATCTTTCTAAATTCCATATATATGCATTAGTATACTGTATTGGTGTTTTTCTTTCTGGCTTACTTCACTTTGTATAATAGGCTCCAGTTTCCTCCACCTCATTAGAACTGATTCAAATGTATTCTTTTTAATGACTGAGTAATACTCCATTGTGTATACATACCATAGCTTTCTTATCCATTCATCTGCTGATGGACGTCTAGGTTGCTTCCATGTCCTGGCTATTATAAACAGTGCTGCGATGAACATTGAGGGTACACGTGTCTCTTTCCCTTCTGGTTTCCTCAGTGTGTATGCCCAGCAGTGGGATTGCTGGATCATAAGGCAGTTCTATTTCCAGTTTTTTAAGGAATCTCCACACTGTTTTCCATAGTGGCTGTTTTTTGTTTTTTTATAGTGAGCTTTATTTGCTGTTTGTTGATTTTGGAAATTAAGCCTTGTGAGTTATATCATTTGCAAATATTTTCTCCCAATCCATAGATTGTCTTTTTGTTTTGTTTATGGTTTCCTTTTTCTGTGCAAAAGTACAAAAGCTTATAAATTTGGTTATATTTCCATCTTTGGTTTTTGAGTTGAGTTCAGTCACTCAGTTGTGTCCAACTGTTTGTTTTTTAACCATGTTTAAAGTCCTCCAATTATATTAATGACTTGTATCAAAGGGAATGATGCATTCATTGGAATCTTTCTTTTATTTCTTCTGTTTTTGTAGAAATGTAAGTAATGCCCTGAGTCTGTGTTGAGAATGGCACCAGTGGAAAGGCTTTGACAAAGCTTGGTGGCATGGCCTTTGTTATGTCTCTTAGTGATCCTTTCCTTAGTTTGGCTGGTGAAGATGGGGTATAGGGGTACTTCCATATCTTTCTTTTGGGCTCTGTGGTTGCTCACTTCAGAAAGAGAGCTGAGAAGAGACAAATTTGTACCCATAAATTTATTTGACCTGCTGTATGATTCCAAGAAGAAAAAGATGTTTGTTATTATGATATTGGAGTTCCAAGATGAAGGAGGTAGGGGAAGGCCAATACTTTTTTGGAATCCTTCTTTAAAGAAAAAAAAAAACAACTCAAGAACCTTCATAAAATATTCATTAGATCTGGGGTGGCTCAGATGGTAAAAAAGCTACCTGCAACGCAGGAGACCCAGGTTCAATCCCTAGGTTGGGAAGATCCCCTGGAGAAGGGAATGGCAACCCACTCCAGTATTCTTGCCTAGAGAATTCCATGGACAGAGGACTCTGGTGAGCTATATACAGCCCATGGGGTTGCAAAGACTTGGACACAAGTGAATGACTAACACTTTCACTTTTTCATAAAATATTAATATTCTACTAAAGTTAAGTTGAGCATTTGTGGTTCTTAATCTCACTTGTAACCCGAAACTACTAACTGTCTTCCCTCCAGGGCTCAAACTCTGCTGCCTCACCCTTTGATATACTCTTGCTGTAGTTTCATTGCCTGTGGCTCCTCGCAGGGTGACTTGGAAGCTTTAAAACCTGCTATGATCTTGTGATTTTTTTTTATCAAAAAGTGACTCTTGTGCCTCCAAATTAACAACCCACTGGCATTCACTCAAATCTCTGTATGGCTCCAGGTAATTCTCACAATTGTAAACTGTTTGATGCAAACTTAGGTTGTTAATATTATAGCTATCCTTTGACTATTTTTTAATTCCCCTTGATTCTTTTAGCAATTTACTTTCCTATAAAGCAACCAAGTTGGAACAAATTCTGCCTACTGTTAAGGCATTCAGTACATACTATTAATACCTAAAGCTTGAAGGTCCCAGGTCCACCAGTTCAGTTCAGTTCAGTAGCTCAGTCGTCTCCAACTCTTTGCGACCACATGAATCGCAGCACACCAGGCCTACTATTGAAACTGTAAGTATTCTAATTTTCTTATGAGTAGGTTTATGTCACTGATTGATGGAAGTTAGTAGTTAAAGCTATGCCAATTCAATTTCTCAATTTCTTGGATTTAGCTTGTCACTGACCTAACTTCTTGTTCTAGGCTATTTGTGACTACTAAAAAATTCATTTAGAAATGAAAAGACAAGAACTTCTCTACTATTTACAAAACTGAGCTAAATCCAGAATGAAAACATGTGCTCTTTGTTTTGTCTGGTTTGCATTTGTGCTTTAATTTTATTCAAAACAATTTGAAGTTTTATGTCACTCTATTCTGCTATGACATGACACTTTATGGGAACTTATTTAAAGAAATAAACACTGGATCTGTATACTTTGAGTATAGTTTATAAATAATTAGTTGCAGGCATAGGAATTGAAACTACCCATCTTCTTATTTTTTTTGCCAGGAGTTTTCATCCCCTCAGGCTTTCTTTTTCCTTCTGTGAAACTGCTGCCAGTAAATCAAGATTTTTAAATATACCAGGCCCTCAAGAAGGATAAGAGAAATTTCACTTTAGATGTAAGTGGTCTAAATGAAGATGCTCAAGAAAGATAGTGTCTATGAATGTTTTCAGATGATCTAGAATGCAGAAAAATATCATTATCATATTATGCCATTCCTTTGAATGTGAACTGGAAATGTATCTGAAAAATCTCCTGTAAACATTTGTTAATCTGGATCTTTAAAGATGCCAGTGGGATGCAATGTTCAGCTTGATTTTTTTGCTATGGAATGTTTTCCAGAAATAGCATGAATGAAATTTAGTGGTGACATCATTTTTAAAAATTAAATTCATTTATTTTTAACTGAATGATAATTGCTTTACATTATTGTGTTGGTTTCTGCCAACTATCAGCATGAATCACCATAGGTATACCTATGTCTCCTCCCTCTTGAATGTCCCTCCTACCTTACTCCCCACCCCACCCCTCTAGATTGTTATAGAGCCCTGGTTTGGGTTCCCTGAATCATACAGCAAATTCCCATTGGCCGTCTGTTTTGCATATTGTAATGTATGTTTCCATGTTTCTCTCTCCATACATCCCAGCCTCCCCCCGCATGTCCATAAATCTGTTCTCTGTCTGTGTCTCCATTGCTGCCATGCAAATGGGAGGTTCATCAGTACTTTCTTTCTAAATTCCATCTATATGTGTTGGGATATGATATTTGTTTTTCTCTTTCTGACTTGCTTGATTCTGTATAATAGGGTCTAGCTTCATCCACCTCATTAGGACTGACACAAATGCATTCCTTTTTATGACTGAGTAATATTCCATTGTATATGGGTACCGTAGCTTCTTTACCCATTCATCTGTCAATGGACATCTAGGTTGCTTCTTTGTCCTAGCTATGGCAAATAGTGCTGCAATGGACATTGGGGTATGTGTTTTTTTTTCAATTTTGGTTTCCTCAGGGTATATGCCTAGCAGTGGGCTTCCCTGGTGGCTCAGATGGTAAAGAATCTGCCCACAATGTGGGACACCTGGGTTCGAACACTGGGTTGGGAAGATCCCCAGAGAAGGAAACGGCAACCCACTCCAGTATTCTTTCCTGTGGAATTCCATGGATAGAGGAGCCTCGCAAGCTATAATCCATGGGGTCACAAAGAGTTGGACATGACTGAACAACTAACACATACACATACACACATGGTGGTTTTATTCCTAGTTTTTTAAGGAATCTCCATACTGTCTTCCATTGTGGCTGTATCATTTTACATTCTCACCAATGGTGCAAGAGGTTCCCTTTTCTCCACACTCTCTCCAGCATTTATTGTTTGTAGATTTTTTGATGCTGGGCATTCTGACCAGTGTGAGGTGATACCTCATTGTAGTTTTGATATGCATTTCTCTAATAATGAGCAGTTTTGAACATCTTTTCATTTGTTTATAGCCATCTGTATGTCTTCTTTGGAAAAAAATATATGTTTAGCTCTTTTGCCCACTTTTTGATTGTGTTGTTTGTGATGGTAACATCTTAAGGAAGAGAGGAATGCTTCTCTTTTCAAAGCCCCATATTGAACTATCAATTCAGTTCAGTTCAGTCACTCAGTCATGTCTGACATTTTGCCACCCCATGGACTGCAGCATGCCAGGACTCCCTGCCCATCGCCAACTCCCAGAGTTTATTCAAACTCATGTCCATTGAGTTGGTGATGCCATCCAATCATCTCATCCTCTGTCATCCCCTTCTCCTCCTGCCTTCAATCTTTCCCAGCGTCAGGGTCTTTGCAAATGAGTCACTTCTTCCCATCAGGTGGACAAAGTATTGGAGTTTCAGCATCAGTCCTTCCAATGAATATTCAGGACTGATTTCCTTTAGGATGGACTGGTTGGATCTCCTTGCAGTCCAAGGGACTCTCAAGAGTCTTCTCCGATACCACAGTTCAAAAGCCTCAAGTTCAAGCCTCACAGTTCAAAAGTCTCAAGAGGCAGGTCAGGTGGTCTGGTATTCCCATCTCTTTCAGAATTTTCCACAGTTTGTTGTGATCCACACAGTCAAAGGCTTTGGCATAGTCAGTAAAGTAGAAGTAGATGTTTTTCTGGAACTCTCTTGCTTTTTCGGTGATCCAACAGATGTTGGTAATTTGATCTCTGGTTCCTCTGCCTTTTCGGAATCCAGCTTGAACATCTGGAAGTTCACGGTTCATGTACTGTTGAAACCAGGCATGGAGAATTTTGAGCATTACTTTGCTAACTTGTGAGATGATTACAATTGTGCAGTAGTTTGAACATTCTTTGGCATTGCCTTTCTTTGAGATTGGAATGAAAACTGACCTTTTCCAGCCCTGTGGCCACTGCTGAGTTTTCCAAATTTAGCAGATGAAAGTTGAGAAATTTGACAAAAAGAATGAAGACTAAGAATAGTTCTGTTTCCCAATCATGAACAAACTACAATCATAGTAATTATTCAAACCTCTGAATATATAGGTAGAAGCTTCCCCAGTGGTTCAGCCGGTAAGGCGTTGGTTTTTCCAGTCCTTGGCCACGTCAGTTTATAATTATGGATTTTATCTGTAGGTGCAGAGTCCTGCCATTCAAGTTAAAATGTACATATGCGTGTTATAAAATGGAGGAAAATATGTGGATTACTGTTCAGCACCCTCAGCCTCTTTTTTCAAGCAGAAAACTCAATGGCTTAGAGTGAGGATGCCTGGTCCAGTTGATAGACAAACACTGGTGCTTTCCAGCCAACCACAGAATTTGAAACGAGCATCAGAAGCACATTTCAGCATTCAGTAGGATTATTTCCATTGGTAGTGAAGGATAATAGAGACAGATTAAGGATGGTTTCTTTAAAAATTACTGTGGCCGCTTGGTTTACAACAGTGCAAGTTACTTTACATTGCCATAGTACCTCAGGCTTGTAACACTATTTGGGAACACTCAGATACTTTTCACATTTTGCAATGAATCATTTTTATGGATGGTTTTCTCAAGTAGTTCAACTAAATTTATACCTCAAGTCTGAATTGTAGACAAAGAGACACCACAAAAGGAAGCTTACATAAAAATGAAGAGTGGTTTTAGTTACACCGTAAATGTCACAATGGAGAGGTTTGATTTTAATTTCAAACTTTAAGAATATGTAAAAATATTGTTGTAATTTCTCCCTTATAATATTATATATAAAGCAATCATATTTTTGCCTCCAGTAAATATTGCTTTGCAATCAGTTTCTCATTCTAACTTCCTTCACAATGAAAGTCACCTATCTCCTTATCAAAAAAGATTAATTTATGAATTACAACTGAATGCAAATAAAAAATTACTTCATGAAATGTAGGTTATTCTTCAGAGACATGAACCCAGTAGTTGTTCATGAGCCATTTAAACCTATAAATACAATTTAAATTGCAAATACAAACTATCAGAAAGAAACACCTGTAAGTTTTCAATCAGGCATCCACTGATTTTTAACCAAATCAATAAATTGTAGCAGGACAGTGTATTTTCACCACCCAGTCAAAACAAATAAAGACTATCTCCTTATTATCATAAAAGCAATAAAAGAGGCTTGCACAGCATTCTTCCCTTAATTTGTCTTTCACTCTGCACCATAAAGATAACAAAGTACTGCATTTCCAAAGAGCATACTGTTTTACTCTGTATGTTTTTCATCACTGAAGTCTAGAGAGTACTGTTTTTTTTTAATTTGCTGATGGAATCCATCAATTAGAATTAGTCTGAAAGTTGTAGGAGGATAATGACAATGGGTGTGAAAGGGAGAAAGATGTGTAGTATGAATTAATGGTGCTTTCATGGCACTTCTCATTGGATTCATGGCAGGGCTTATCTGATGAGTACATAACTTATGGATATGTCAAAGTATGGGAAGGAGAATGTGGTTAAAGTCATCTGATTAGAGACCCTGATGTAAGAAAGATGGAATCAACCTCTGTGATTAACTGTTTTTAAATCCTTATATATGAATATCATTTTTTAAATTGCTGACACTGTCCTTACTTCCTTGACCGCAGTGTCAACTAAGCAAAGTTTTTATTCCTGTCTGCTAATATCTAACTGCATGATTTAGGGACATTCACCATGGTGAAATTTTGAGTCCTCCTATTTTACCCTGTAAGAAGAAATCTTTAATTTTTCTTCCATTTTTAAAACACTATGACTCTGGTTATTCTAATAGCGGGTGATCCAGGTGACCAAAGTTCACTACATGCAAGTCCTGATTATAAGTGTTGACTGCCCTCTCTAGTGTCATGAAGATATGATGGTCAATAAAAGGTAGATTTCATCTGTTTCCAGTGTGGCTCTCTAAATTAGAAAGCTTAAACAGCTGTCTTGGTGAAATTTGAAGTGAAGCTTCACACTATCAGATTTCAGATGTTCTCACAAGGACCTCTGCTCTGAACCAGAAAATTTATTGATAATAACAAACATAATACATGAATTCCTTCCTGAAACACATAACTGGCACACAAGCATGGGCCAGCCTAGGATATCTTGGATATTTTGTTTCTGAGACCAGTTATTAATAAGTATCATTGGTGGGTAAGGCAATGAAAAAGGCAATGAAACTTGGTTTATGGGAAGGAAAGATAAATGATGGGAATAAGCAATCTAAAATGTGGTCATACTATGGAGAAGATCCAGCCTAGGATAAAATACGTTTTCACATAGAGTGTCTGGGAGTCACTAACAAATGGAATAGAAATGAGCATGAGCAAATCTTGAACAAATTCGGAAAAAAAAATATGAATACAACCATTAGTTTTTATTCATTATGCCTCAGCAAAGACCTTCTCTGAGCCACAAATAACCCTTTATAAATAGCCTGCAGAAAATTGCTTATAATATAAATGAAAAGAGCACATGGTGGAATTTAGCAAATAAATTAGATCATTATTCTGCAGCTTTACATATGATGTCAATAATGTTTAAAATCTACTGTGTATTATACCATTATTTCAGGAAAGAATAGTGAAGTTTCATGTATTTTAATTTCGTGAAATGAAAGAAAAAATACTTCTGTTTCAACCAAGTATGGCACTATAATTAAGTCAGTCAGATTGAATTAAAAGAGCTAAATTAACTTGAAGCCCTTCCTGCCATCCACTGGAAGTCTGCAATTTTTAATTAATGTTTGAAATGCAGTTTGCTTGTAGTTGATATTTAATTTATAGCTATAAACAAAATATGTAAGCTTATGGTAATTTGAATGTTTTCTCCATGAAAGATTCTTTTGGCCTTAAAATAATAGAAAATGAATACAAATACAATTTAGCCCTTTTGTAATTAAAATAAATGTTTCACTTTCTTGTTGTTTTACTTTTAAGTAAATTAAAACTTAATATACCATAAACTCAAGTAACTGGAGTATTAATAGTCTTTAAAATATAGCTCACAAACTATGGACTGTGAGCTATGTAGTTACAGATTTTCCAAGCATCCCATTTGAAATTCAGGGTAATTTCATATTATATTCCTTTATCAATTATGGATAAAATGATGTTCCCTTAAGGGAATATAAATTCATCGAAGTACATAAAATCTATAATCTGGGCCTTATTTTTTTGTAAAAAGGCCTATGATTTATTCAGATGCTTATATAAAAACTTCATTCTAAGCAAATATAAAATTTAGTGTCAAAATCTACATTTAATTTATATTTTAAAGGAAACATGACTTACCATACCATATCATAATTTTGTATAAATATACTAAATTTTCTATGTATATAGTAATGAAAAATGTTTTTTGAGGAAGATAAATAAAATTTTTCTAAATGTAAAAATTATAGAAAAAAATCAAATGATCCAAATCAGACTGAAAAAGAGCTTACGATTATGTTACTGATTTATTGTGCTATTGGAATCTGTGAAATGTGGAATAAAAATGTATGAAAATTTTGCAAATTTGACCTAATGTTTGACAACAACGATTGGACAAACAACTTGTCTTGCTGAAGTAAAGCTTCACAGAGAATTTGCCAAATCTTTAGATGCATTTTCCAATTGTGCTGATTTTAGATTTCAAGGAGTATGAATATATAGAGACCCAAAGATATTCCCAGTGCTGAATAAGCAGAGTTATCTACATTTAAAAAAACTTAAATCTTGATGAAATTGTGTTATGACTCTTTCTGTGCCAAGAACAGTAGTGATCATGCATCTTTCTCACTTATTTTAACATTTCAACCACTTGTGTAGGTATATCTATTTAAAAATAAATTACCTTTCAAGAATATATATAATAATTTACTAATGAAATTCTCACCAAAGTCAGGATAATGATAAAGAAAATTAGTTAAAATCATTGTCTTTGAGATTAAAAAGATGTTTCTGCATCTAAAAATGTGTTTTGATCATTCATGCATTTTTTAACTAGAAAAATTACTTGTGTCAAAAATATTTTATAATATTCTAGCTAAGAATTTTTTGTTTTCCTGTAATAGTAATGTAAAAATAAATATAAACTGTGTATTTTTAATTGTGAAAAATATAGGAATATAAAAATATCAATAATACACCAAACATAATAGTAGCACTTAAAGTGAACATGTTTGTGATGGTTTTAACCTTTTTATTTTTAATACTTTCCAATGTTATATATTACTTTAGTAAAAACAAACACTGGAAATTATTTAGAAATAATCTTCATATGTTTATGTGTGTACTCTAAGGGTTCTTCCCAATTCAGGTATTGAATCCACGTTTCTTGCATCTCCTGGCTTGGCAGGCAGATTCTGTACCACTAGCATCACCTCAGAAGAGCAGTGTGCTTTTACTTATTAGAGAAAATACATAGAGTCAAAAGCTGAGAAGGAAATACACTATAAAATTTAAAATGGCTATTTCTGAGCATTGTATTTTTAGCTTAAGTCCTTCTTTCTATTTTTTAAAACTTTCCAGGCTTTTTTATTGAGTATATTGATGGTAAAAATATATTTATTTTTAAAATTGTGGATTGTCTGTAACATGATCACATTTAAATAATAATATTCAAATAAAAGTGACTGTTAGATCTGTTCACATTTGTTCTTTATCTTTATTAGGGGTATATATACTCTCCAAGGAAATGCCTTTACTCAGGATTCAAAAAAAAAGCTTACTTAGGTGAAAATTTATATAGGTGCAGGTTTTTGGTAGCTCAATGAACCTTGAGACATATGCATTTTAAAATTTTAGGTTTCAAGTTTCTTAACTGTTGATGTCACCATTGAGTAAAAATTCTATCGAACAAAAATTTTTGGTTAACACAATGAATTAATCAAATATTCTCAGACAAATTTAAAAATTTATTTCATTAAAATATTTTTAAATTAAAATTTTAAAGGGCTATAAAAATTTATAATGGAAAATATATTCAACCTGTACCAATATACTTTGTAAGTGTGATTCATTAAATATAATTCATTCTTTCTTTGATGGCTGAAAATTTTACAATATCCATGTTATCATTGTGAATATTAGCTTGACGGTAGAATGTAACTGCAGATATAGTGAGAAATAGAACCACACACTGCCTATCAACTTTAACGCAACATTTTTCTGTAGTAAATGTAGTTCTCTTTAGCATTCCATAAGCATGCCTTGATTATATCTACTTCAAGCAATCCCAGGAAGTGAAGTTCTTCTCATCAGCCTTAAAGGCCTACACATTCTTTCCTTTATCATTTCAAGTATGTCCTTCTCAGAAACAGTTCTCCAGTCTGACACCAGTGCATGTTGGCTTCTTCTTTGAAATCTTATATAGATTTTTTAAAACAAGTTATAGTCAATGAGCTTCAATTTCTTCATAACTTGCAACCTAATTTACAAAATATAATATTTAAAAAACTGCAGTCTACTTAAAGAGGAGAAAGTATTGATTCTTAATGGGATGATAATCATACCAAGTCCCTCAGAGTTATATGACTATATTTTTTCTAGATGTGCTATGGTATTTTTACAAGTAGGAATAATCATTTACATTCATCTGCAAGAAAAAATAATTTTTCTCTTATAAGTAAATCAAGAATAAATCTAAGTCCTTAAATAAAAGTTATTAAAGAATGTATTGGCAATAACTTCATACTTATTTTATTAAGCATCTAAGGAGAAAGGAGCAGTGACTCCACAAGAGACTGACCCAGACTTGCCTGTAAGTATACAGGAGTCTCCGGTGGAGGCCTGGGTCCCTGGTGGCCTGCTGCAGGGCTGGGGGCACTGAGTGTAGCAATGCATGCATGGGACCTTTTGAAGGAGGTCACCATTATCTTCATTGCCTTCACCATAGTTTGAAAGTGAAAGTGAAGTCGCTCAGTCGTGTCTGACTCTTTGTGACCCCGTGGACTGTAGTCCACCAGGCTCCTCCATCCATGGGATTCTCCAGGCAAGAATACTGGAGTGGGTTGCCATCACCATAGTTTGGCCCCAGGTAAAAAACAGGGAGGGTACACAACCCCACCCATCAACAGAAAATTATATTAAAGATTTACTGAGCATGTTACCACCCATCAGAACAAGACCCTTTCTCCCTCAGTCAGCCTCTCCCATCAGGAAGCTTCCACAAACCTCTTACCCTTCTCCATCCAGGGCAGACAGACTGAAAACCACAATCACAGGAAACAATCCAATCTGATCTCATGGATCACAGCCTTGTCTAAGTCAATGAAACTATGAGCCATGCCCTGTAGGGTCACCCAAGACAGATGGGTCATGGTGGAGAGTTTTGACAAAATGTGGTCCACTGGACAAGGGAATGGCAAACTACTTCAGAATTCTTGCCTTGAGAACCCCATAACAGTATGAAAAGCAAAATATAGGACTCTGAAAGATGAACTCCCAGGTCGGTAGGTGTGCAATATGTTCCTGGAGATCAGTGGAGAAATAACTCTAGAAAGAATGAAGAGAGGAGCCAAAGAAAAACCAACACCCAGTTGTGGATGTGACTGCTGATGAAGGTAAAGTCCGATGCTGTAAAGAGCAATATTGCATAGGAACCTGGAATGTTAGGTCCATGAATCAAGGCAAATTAGAAGAGGTCAAACAGGAGATGGCAAGAGTAAACATAGACATTTTAGGGATCAGTGAACTAAAATGGACTGGAATGGGTGAATTTAACTCAGATGACCATTATATCTACTACTGTGAGCAAGAATTCCTTAGAAGCAAGGAGTAGCCATCATAGTAAAAAAAAAAAAAGTCTGAAGTACAGTACTTGTATGCAATCTCAAAAATGACAGAATGATCTCTGTTTATTTCCAAGGTGAAACATTCAATATCACAGTAAACCAAGTCTATGACCTGACCAGTAATGCTGAAGAGCTGAAGTTGAATGGTTCTATGAAGATCTACAAGACCTTCTAGAATTAACACCCAAAAAAAAGATGTCATTTTCATTATAGGTGACTGGAATACAAAAGTAGGAAGTCAAGAAACACCTAGAGTAACAGGCAAATTTGGCCTTGGAGTACAGAATGAAGCAGGGCAAAGGCTAATAGAGTTTTACCAACAGAACACACTGGTCATAGCAAACATCCTCTTCCAACAACACAAGAGAAGACTCTACACATAGACATCACCCAAGGAAAAGAAATGCAAAAAGGCAAAATGATTGTCTGAGAAGGCCTTACAAATAGCTGTGAATAGAAGAGAAGAGAAAAACAAAGGAGAAAAGGAAAGATATACTCATCTGAGTGCAGAGTTATAAAGAGTGGCAAGGAGAGAGAAGAAAGTCTTCCTCAGTGATCAGTGCAAAGAAATAGAGGAAAACAGTAGAATGGGAAAGACTAGATATCTCTTCAAGAAAATTAGAGATACCAAGGGAATATTTCATGCAAAGATGGGCACAATAAAGGACAGAAATAGTACAGACCTAACAGCAGCAGAAGATATTAAGAAGAGGTGGCAAGAATACATAGAAGAACTATACCAAAAAGATCTTCATGATCCAGATAATCACAATGGTGTGATCACCAACCTAGAGCCAGACATCCTGGAATGCGAGGTCAAGTGGGCCTTAACAGGCTCACTATGAACAAAGTGAGAGGAGGTGATGGAATTACAGAATAGCTATTTCAAATCATAAAAGATGATTATGCTGTGAAAGTGCTGCATTCAATATGCCAGCAGATTTGGAACTCAGCAGTGGCCACAGAACTGGAAAAGGTCAGTTTTCATTCCAATCTCAAAGAAAGGCAATGCCAAAGAATGTTCAAACTACCACAAAATTGCACTCATCTCACAAGCTAGCAAAGTAATGCTCAAAATTCTCCAAGTCTGGTTTCAACAGTAAGTGAACAGTGAACTTCTAGGTTCTAGGTTCTAGGTTCAAACTGCATTCAGAAAAGGCAGAGGAACCACAGATCAAATTACCAGCATTCGTTGGATCATCGAAAAGAGAGTTCCAGAAAAACATCTACTTCTACTTTATTGACTATGCTAAAGCCTTTGACTATGTGGACCACAACAAACTGTGGAAAATTCTGAGATAGGAATACCAGACCACCTGACCTGCCTCTTGAGACATCTGTATGCAGGTGAGAAAGCAACAGTTAGAACTGGATACAGAACAAAACACTGGTTCCAAATAGGGAAAGGAGTACATCAAGGCTGTATATTGTCACCCTGCTTATTTAAGTTATAGGCAGAGAACATCATGAGAAATGCTGGGCTGGATGAAGCACAAGCTGGAATCAAGATTGCTGGGAGAAATATCAATAACCCCAGATATGCAGATGACACCACCCTTATGGCGGAAGGTGAGGAAGAACTAAAGAGCCTCTTGATGAAAGTGAAAGAGGAGAGTGAAAAAGTTGGCTTAAAACTCAACATTAAAAAAACTAAGATCATGGCATCTGGTCCCATCACTTCATGGGAAATAGATGGCGAAACAGTGTCAGACTTGGGGGGGCTCCAAAAATCACTGCAGATGATGATTGCAGCTGTGAAATTAAAAGACGCTTGCTCCTTGGAAATTAAAAGACGCTTGCTCCTTGGAAGAAAATTTATGTCCGACCTAGACAGCATGTTAAAAAGCAAAGACATTGCCAACAAAGGTCTGTCTAGTCAAAGCTATGGTTTTTCCGGTAGTCATGTATTGATGTGTGGTTTGGACTATAAAAAAAGATAAGTGCCAAAGAATTGATGCTTTTGAACTGTGGTGAAGACTCTTGAGAGTCCCTTGGACTGCAAGGAGATCCAACCAGTCCATCCTAAAGGAAATCATCAGTCCTGGGTGTTCATTGGAAGGACTGATGCTGAAGCTGAAACTCCAGTACCTTGGCCACCTGATGTGAAGAACTGACTCAATGGAAATGACCCTGATGCTGGGAAAGATTGAAGGCGGGAGGAGAATGGGATGACAGAGGATGAGATGGTTGTATGGCATCACTAACTCAATGGACATGAGTTTGAGTAAACCCCGGGAGTTAGCGACAAACAGGGAGGCTTGGTGTGCTGCAGTCAATGGGGTTGCAGAGCATCAGACACAACTGAGTGACTGAACTGAACTGAACTGAAGGGATTTGTTTAAATTGAAAATTTTTGTTTCATTATTTTTCTTCCTTTTCATTAGTGAAGTCTCTTTAAGTGTGTTGAAGGAAATATTAAATTTGGCTGAATCAATTATGCAGTGAATGAGATAATATGTGCTTCAGGTATTATTATTATTATTTTTAATTTATGCAGACTTCATTCACTATTGGGTTGAAGTAGCATTCAGACTTTTTAACTGATGCTTTCAACTTGGATAACCAAATGTTGAGTGCAGTTTTCAACTAGTGTCTTCTGATCTAAATACATATTTTTAAGTAAATATATAAATATACCTATAAGAGAGATTTCACAAGTACAGTGTATACTAAAGCATACTTATATTGACAAACTGTGCATTGTGGGTACTGGTCAAGTCAGGGCTGGAGAAGTGAGGGAAACTTTAAATATACTGAGCAGTGGAAGGCTTTCTGAAGATACAGCATTTGATCTGAATCCTTTAGAGTCTGAGAGATTAAACTTAGTATAAATCCAGGGAAAAGCAGAGGGACTAGCCAGTGCATGGGTCAGAAGCTTGAAAGGCCTTCAAGTAGTTAAGGAACCCAATACTGGAAACTGTGAGCTAAAGACTGAGATGAGATGAGATTGGGAAGGTAGTCAGAGTCCAGATCACACAGGGTTCTGTACATCACAGTTAGGAATGTGGACTTTTATTCAAAGTGTATGTGAAGAAATAACAAGTTCTAACCAGTTCTGCTGTGAGTGGGCAGGATGCACGCAGTGATCAGTAGTTATACTTTCAAAACTCTGCTAAACAATGTGTTGTGATGAGGTTACTGAAGATGAGAGGACTTTGAAACTTCAAAATGGTTAAAGTGATATCCTAAGATAGTTAATATTTTACTCAAAAATTCTGTAATAACAGCAAACATTTTATGTCACATATTAGTATGAGGTTCCCTTGTCAGTACTTTCTGTGTATTAACTCATTCAGTTTTTACATAGTTATGTGAAGTATCACAATTTTCCTGACAAAAAAAAAAAATTAAGGGACAGAGAAGTTATGGAACTTGCCCAAGGTTTCACAGGTAGGATGTTGCAGAATTAAAAATTGAGCCTTATAACATTTTATTTCAGATTGAATTATATGATATGACTTTTAAAATTTGCTTTTATCCTAAGTATGTTAGATTCTAAAATATTACAAAGCAAAGATTGATTTCCATTTCTTCCACGTATAGCTACTTAGTTTACAGTTCACTATTTAAGATCCAAGACTAGATACACCTCACAAACTTTTCTTTTCCCATATATATCACTGAAATTTGGAAACCAAAATTAAGGGCTCAATAAATAATGACTGGTTAAATATGCAGTAAGCCAATATAGGTTCCAGTGTCTGATAGATATATAGTTAGAGATTCAGATAATTCCAAATATAATTTTGATAATAGTTTTTCTAAAATAATTTTACTTATTTTTGTCTGTTCTGGGTCTTCGTTGCTGTACATACTTTCTCTAGATGTGGTGAGCAGTTGCTACTCTCTAGTTGAGGTGCAAGGGCTTCTCATTGCGGTGCCTTCTCTCATTGCCACGCACAGGCTCTAAGGTGCATGGGCTTCAGTGGTTGTGCCACGTGGCCTCAGTAGCTGAGGCACCCCGGCTCTAGAACACAAGCTCAGTAGTTGTGGCTCACAGGCTTAGGTGTTCCGAGGCATGTTAGATCCTCCCATATCAGGGATGGAACCCATGTCTCCTGAATTGACAGGCAGATTCTTTACCACTGAGCCACCAGGGAAGTTTGGTATGAGTTTTTACATTTTTTACCTTAGTATTAAATGAAAACTTAAATATAGTTGAATTTAACTTACATTTTAGCAATAGACAATTCATACAGCTAGGAATATCCAATTTTATAAATGAACTTGCAAATCAATCTAAGGGATCTGCCTGAAATTCTGAAGGCACAACAGTGTAAAAAGTAGCATGTAGAAATTGTGAGTGAAAATATGCAAATGATGAAACTTTTACAGTGGGCATGTGAATTTGTAGAGTCACTTTCAGAGAAATTAGAAATAACTATGTCCAAGGTAAGAGAAACCCAAGTAAGATGGTAAATGTTGTGAGAGGGCATCAGAGGGCAGACACACGGAAACCATAATCACAGAAAACTAGCCAATCTGATCGTATGGACCACAGCCTTGTCTAACTCAGTGAAACTAAACCATGCCCTGCGGGGCCACCCAAGTATGGTAGACTCATGGTGGAGAGGTCTGACAGAATGTGGTCCACTGGAGAAGGGAATGGCAAACCACTTCAGTATTCTTGCCTTGAGAACCCCATGAACAGTATGAAAAGGGAAAATGATAGGATACTGAAAGAGGAACTCCCCAGGTTGGTAGGTGCCCAATATGCTACTGGAGATCGGTGGAGAAATAACTCCAGAAAGAATGAAGGGATGGAGCCAAAGCAAAAACAATACCCAGATGTGGATGTGATTGGTGATAGAAGCAAGGTCTGATGCTGTAAAGAGCAATACTGATAGGAACCTGGAATGTCAGGTCCATGAATCAAGGAAAATTGGAAGTGGTCAAACAGGAGATGGCTAGAGTGAACATTGACATTCTAGGAATCAGCGAACTAAAATGGACTGGAATGGGTGAATTTAACTCAGATGACCATTACATCTACTACTGTGCGCAGGAATCCCTTAGAAGAAATGGGGTAGCCATCATGTTCAACAAAAGAGTCCAAAATGCAGTACTTGGATGCAATCTCAAAAACGACAGAATGATCTCTGTTCATTTCCAAGGAAAACCATTCAATATCACGGTAAACCAAGCCTATGCCCCAACCAGTAACACTGAAGAAGCTGAAGTTGAATGGTTCTATGAAGACGTACAAGACCTTTTAGAACTAACACCCCAAAAAGATGTGCCTCTCATTATAGGGAACTGGAATGCAAAAGTAGGAAGTCAAGAAACACCTGGAGTAACAGGCAAATTTGGCCTTGGAGTATGGGATGAAGCAGGGCAACGGCTAATAGAGTTTTGCCAAGAGAAGGCACTGGTCATAGCAAACACCTTCTTCCAACAACACAAGAGAAGACTCTACAGATGGACATCACCAAATGGTCAATACCGAAATCAGATTGATTATATTCTTTGCAGCCAAAGATGGAAAAGCTCTATATAGTCAGCAAGAACAAGACCAGGAGCTGACTGTGGCTCAGATCATGAACTCCTGTTCGCCAAGTTCAGACTTAAATTGAAGAAAGTGGGGAAAACCACTACATCATTCAGGTATGACCTAAATCAAATCCCTTATGATTGTACAGTGGAACTGAGAAATAGATTTAAGGGACTAGATCTGATAGAGTGCCTGATGAACTATTGATGGAGGTTTGTGACATTGTATAGGAGACAGGGACCAAGACCATCTCCATGGAAAAGAAATGCAAAAAGGGAAAAGGCTGTCTGGGGAGGCCTTACAAATAGCTGTGCAAAGAAGAGAAGCGAAAAGCAAAGGAGAAAAGGAAAGATATAAGCATCTGAATGCAGAGTTCCAAAGAATAGCAAGAAGAGATAAGAAAGCCTTCCTCAGCAATAAATGCAAAGAAATAGAGAAAACAACAGAATGGGAAAGACTAGAGATCTCTTCAAGAAAATTAGAGATACCAAGGGAACATTTCATGCAAAGAAGGGCTTGATAAAGGATAAAAATGATATGGACATAACAGAAGCAGAAGATGTTAAGAAGAGGTGGCAAGAATACACAGAAGAACTGTACAAAAGAGATCTTCACGACCCAGATAATCATGATGGTGTAATCACTCACCTAGAGCCAGACATCCTGGAATGTGAAGTCAAATAGGCCTTAGAAAGCATGACTACGTGCAGAGATTCCTTAAAAAACTGGAAATAGAACTGCCATATGACCCAGCAATCCTACTGCTGGGCATACACACCGAGGAAACCAGAATTGAAAGAGACATGTGTACCCCAATGTTCATCGCAGCACTGTTTATAATAGCCAGGTTATGGAAGCAACCTAGATGTCCATCAGCAGATGAATGGATAAGAAAGCTGTGGTACATATACACAATGGAGTATTACTCAACCATTAAAAAGAATTCATTTGAATCAGTTCTAATGAAGTGGATGAAACTGGAGCCTATTATACAGAGCGAAGTAAGCCAGAAAGAAAAACACCAATACAGTATCAATTCAGTTCAGTTCAGTTGCTCAGTCGTGTCTGACTCTTTGTGACCCCATGAATCGCAGCACGCCAGGCCTCCCTGTCCATCACCAATCCCCGGAGTTCACTCAGACTCACGTCCATCGAGTCAGACGCATATATATGGAATTTAGAAAGATGGTAATGACAACCCTGTATGTGAGACAGAAAAAGAGACACAGGTGTATAGAACAGTCTTTTGGACTCTGTGGTGGGGAAGGTGGTGATTTGGAAGAATGGCATTAAAACATGTATAATATCATATAAGAAACAAATTGCCAGTCCTGGTTTGATGCAGGATACAGGAAGCTTGGGGCTGGTGCACTGGGATGACCCAGAGGGATGGTATGGGGAGGGAGGTGGGAGGGGGGTTCAGGATGGGGAACACGTGTACACCCGTGGTGGATGCATGTTGATGTATGGCAAAACCCATACATATTGTAAAGTAAAAAAAAAATAATAATAATAATAGATCAGTAAAAGCAAAAAAAAAAAAAAAAAAGCATTACTACGAACAAAGCTAGTGGAGGTGGAGGTGATAGAATTCCAGTTGAGCTATTTCAAATCCTGAAAGATGATGCTGTGACAGTGCTGCACTCAACATGCCAGCAAATTTGGAAAATTCCGCAGTAGCCACAGGACTGGAACAGGTCAGTTTTCATTCCAATCCCAAAGAAAGGCAATACCAAAGAATGCTCAAACTACCGCACAATTGCACTCATCTCACACACTAGTAAAATAATGCTCAAAATTCTCCAAGCCAGGCTCCAGCAATACGTGAACTGTGAATTTCCAGATGTCCAAGCTGGTTTTAGAAAAGGCAGAGGAACAAGAGTTCATATTGCCAACATCTGCTAGATCATCAAAAAAGCAAGAGAGCTCCAGAAAAACATCTATTTCTGCTTTATTGACTATGCCAAAGCCTTTGACTGTGTGGATCACAATAAACTGTGGAAAATTCTGAAAGAGATGGGAATACCAGACCACCTGACCTGCCTCTTGAGAAATTTGTATGCAGGTCAGGAAGCAACAGTTAGAACTGGACATGGAACAGACTGGTTCCAAATAGGAAAAGGCATACGTCAAGGCTGTATATTGTCACCGTGTTTATTTAACTTATATGCAGAGAACATCATGAGAAATGCTGGGCTGGAAGAAGCCCAAGCTGGAATCAAGATTGCCGGGAGAATTGTCAATAACCTCAGATATGCCGATGACACCACCCTTAGGACAGAAAGTGAAGAAGAACTAAAGAGCCTCTTGATGAAAGTGAAAGAGGAGAGTGAAAAAATTGGCTTAAAGCTGAACATTCAGAAAACAAAGATCATGGCATCTGGTCCCATCACTTCATGGGAAATAGATGGGTAAACAGTGGAAATAGTGGCAGACTTTATTGTTTTGGGCCTCAGAATCACTGCAGATGGTGATTGCAGCCATGAAATTGAAAAATGGTTACTCCTTGCAAAGAAAGTTATGACCAAACTAGACAGCATATTGTAAAGCAGAGACATTACTTTGCCAATAAATATCCGTCTAGTCAAGGTTATGGTTTTTCCATCAGTCATGTATGGATGTGAGAGTTGGACTGTGAAGAAAGCTGAGTGCTGAAGAATTGATGCTTTGAACTGTGGTGTTAGAGAAGACTCTTGAGAATCCCTTGGACTCTAAGGACGTCCATCCAGTCCATCCTAAAGGAGGTCAGTCCTGGGTGTTCATTGGAAGGACTGATGCTAAAGCTGAAACTCCAATACTTTGGTCACCTCATACAAAAAACTGTCTCATTGGAAAAGACCTTGATATTGGGAGGGATTGGTGGTAGGAGGTGAAGGTGATGACAGAGGATGAGATGGCTGGATGGCATCACTGACTCGATGGACATGAGTTTGAGTAAACTCTGGGAGTTGGTGATGGACAGGGAGGCCTGGCGTGCTGCGATTCATGTGGTCTCATAGAGTCGGACACGACTGAGTGACTGAAGTGAACTGATGAAGTAAAAAATGCGTCTATACTTACTTTGGCCACCTCATGTAAAGAGTTGACACTGAGAAAGTCTCTGATGCTGGGAGGGATTGGGGGCAGGAGGAGAAGGGAACAACAGAGGATGAGATGGCTGGATGGCATCCCCGACTCGATGGACATGAGTTTGAGTGAACTTCGGGAGTTGGTGATGGACAGGGAGACTTGGTGTGCTGCAATTCAAGGGGTCGCAAAGAGTTGGACACGACTGAACGACTGAACTGAACTGAACTAATACCTAACAAGCAGCTCTGCATACATGCATATATGTGTGTGTATACATATATACACATGTGTATGATAAACACATATATATACATAAATATGTTATATAAAATTTTAACTAGGAAGGAAAGATATGCATTTAGTATTATTTACAATATATAAAAACTAGAAACAAGGTAAATTCCCACCAATGTGAGAATAATTATAAAATTGTAATTGAGAAATGCAGTGGAATAATTTACAGTAGTCATAATGGTTGGGCTTTTATCTATATATGTCAGCATGGCTAAGTCTAGAAAGTATAATGTTGAGTAAAATCAGATTATTACATAAAGATACATAAAGATGACTTGAGTAAAATCAGACTATTACAGAGAGATACATAAATTAAGATAAATATAATAAGATTTTTATAGAAAGATATATAAATTAAGACCTATATTTAATATTAAAATACCTTAAATAGCATATGCTATTTTAAATAAGTGTAGAAAACAATAGAAAGAAAGGACTTCAGCTTCAGGACAGTGGTTACCTCTGGGAAGGGTGAAGCAGATTATATTGTTAACATGCTGTTACTGTTTGCAACATACCGCAAATGAAGATCCTTTCACCCTTCCCAAATTAACTGAAAAAATCAATTTGGGAACTTGATAAATATATTTTAAAGGATTATGGATATATCTAACACTAACATTTGGTTTTGATTTTAAGCTTTTTTTCTTTTTCAAAAGTTATACATATTTTCTATGTAGATTTATAGATAGCCCATGATTCAGGAGTTATGTTCAAGGTATTTTGTTGTTGTTTAGTCACTAAGTCATGTCCGACTCTGTGACTCCATGGCCTGCCAGGCTCCTCTGATGTAGGATTTACCAGGCAAGAATACTGGAGTAGGTTGCCATGCCCTTCTTCAGGAGATTTACCCAGTCCAAAAAAAATCAGTAATTACCCTCACATGCAAGCATTTCAGATTAGAATCAAAATCTTGTTAAAAATCAAATGCCATTTTCATTTTCAAGATCCCATTTTTTAAAAAACTGAATTTTCTCCTATTTACTTCTCTTTTATCCCAAAACTATTTGACTCTAATTAGTACCAACCCCAGCCAGGCAGCCTTTGACTTCCTCTTTCTTCTTCCCTCTCCTCCTTCCTCTTCCTCTCCTCCTCCTCTTCTTCTTGAAGTATAACTGACAAAAGAATTGCAAAATATAAAGTGTACAGTGGGATGATTTCATTTATGTCACACTGTGAAAGAATTCCCGCCATCCCTTACCTCACAAATATACCTTTTTTTTTTTTGGTGAGGATATTTAGTTCTGTTGTTCTCTTAGGAAGTTTCAGTGTTATCAGTTTAGTCACACTAGATCCTCAGATCTTAATCTTCTTATAGCTGAAAGTTTGCATCCTTTTCCCAAACAATCTCACTAAAAAAGAAGATAAATAGGTTGCCAAACCATACATAATACTGTAACATCATCCTAATAAGCAATTAAGTGAGGTATATTTTCTCCTGCCAGCATAGTAACTTCCATATAAAGTAGATACTGTGTTAGCGATACAGATTAAAAAAAAAAACAAAAAAACCCCGAAGGTTTAGAAAGCAACTTGACCAAGTTCACATATCTCAGAAACACCAGAGTAATTTTTAACCTAAATCTATTTGATTGAGGAGGCATCATTCTTAGCAATTATCTCATACTTCTGCACAAGCAGAAGTCTCCTGAAATTGTTTGGGCCACTCACATATGTGCAATTAATATATCATAAAAGTATATTTCTTGGAGCTTTGTGTCCAGTCCTGCTCAAATCATGTTCATAGCTATTAACTTCATCACCCATTCAAAGAAAGTGGCTAAAGGAATTTAAATTTGTGTTAAATATCAGATAAATGCCAATTAAAACTTAATTTTGAGAGGAAATGAAAACTGACTAATATATCTGAACAGTTGGATTTAATTAATATTCACATAATACTCATTTAAAAATGAGGAACCAAATGGAATATAATTTTTAAATATAATTAACATTTAAAAATATGTTTTTTATTTATATCTGGATAATTGGAAAATTTTAAAATGTCTATGTTGCTTATAGTAAAATCTGTTTTTAAAATGCAGCTATTTACATCACATTATTATATTAGATATATTTTAGGGAAGGATCAAAGAAAATAAATGAAGATTAAAGGTAAAATAAGAATAAACATAAAACTTACCAGGTAGATGATTTAGAAATATATATGGGCTTTCCTGGTGGCTTAGATGGTAAAGAATCTGTCTGCAATGAGGAAACCTGGGTTCCATCCCTGGATTGGGAAGATCCCCTGGAGGAGGGCATGACAACCCATTCCAGTATTCTTGCCTGGAGAATCCCCATGGACCGAGGAGCCTGGCAGGCTACAGTTCATAGGGTTGCAAAGAGTAGGGCATGACTGAGCAACTAAACACACACAAACACGTGTATGTGTATATATATATATATATATATATGTGTGTGTGTGTGTGTGTGTATACTATAAGTTACTCTTTGAATAGCTTACAATTTGACATATGAATATAAATAATGTTACAATTAACTTTTCATTCATAGTTATACACCATATAATAAAATATTGTAATGAAGCTAATACATGTATATCTGAAGTATGTCATGTTTAGTGTCTTACAAAAGTAATTACATTTTTCAGAAAATTATGCTGTTTATAGTTGCATATAGTAATACTCTGAAGATAATTTGACATTTATAATATTATTGTTAAAGACACAGTATTATAAATATTTGTTGCTTCCCTGCAATAGATTTGTTTGTTTTGCTTTATATTTATTTTTAGGCCTTTTTTTTTTTCATGAAAAAGAGGTTTGTGATGAAGCATTATTTATTTCCTCTTGTCTGGCAGCTCAATTTACAGGTAGAACACTTAGATTGGCACATTTCTTTTCCTTCCCTTGTTCTCATTAGCAGGGAGTCTTAATTTCTTTCCTGCGCCTTTCTGAATAATCACACTATATCACTATCTCAGTGGGAAATAAACAAAGATTGAGTAGAAAATTAGGATCACAACAAGTAAGTTTAAGAATAAGGTCATAATAATGAAAAATCAATACAACATACAAAGAGGCATTTTAAAATCAGTTTGATGCTTATTTGTGTGGTGTTTATGTTACAGTTTCTGTGATTCTACTAAATTTCAGTTGAAATCTATGACAATACAGTTCCTTTACCCTCCCCAGAAAGCATATCATACTGAGCTTCTCTGTGGCCCCCCAAAACTGGTATCAGTCCTCATGAACCTGGTCAGTGCTGTGCTTCATGATCATGGGAATCCTCCTGTGCTTTTAAATGGATCTGTGTGCAGGGAGGAGGACATTTCTTCTTCATCAACAGACTGACATTAAAGCCTTGGAGATTCCAGGACAGCTGCCTGGAGAGAGGACTAAGTGCTTGAGCAGCAGCTTCTTGACCAGCTGCCAGGGTAGGGATTGCGCTTCTGCAGGAGGCACCCAAGCTGGTTATGAGAGCAGGTGCAGACAAAAGCAGAAAATGAAAGTGCAGCACGCACAGGTTTTTCACACATGGTCAACCAGGAAGGGAAGAAGCTTTTATAATAGAAGCTGGATTACGCAGAGCTTTCCATGAAAATTAGAACAAAGTTTTAGTTGATAAAGTGATCATTTTCCTAGCATTCATGGTTCCAAAGACTAAGAACACTTCAAGAAACTCAAGATAGGGACAGTAGAAACCAAACATTCCAGATAGCAAAGACCAAGAACACTGTGGATTTACAGAAGAGGCATCACGGAATTTCAAGCAATAAAACTGCAGTTTTGATATGATCCTGTGTTGGCAGCACCGATTACAGTTGTTTTCATTCTTCAGAATGAATAGTAAAGTATTAACAGATGAAACCCTTACTGAACATTTTTTAATGTGTGAATGAATATTGGCAGTATGTTAAGGAATGAACGGAGTATCTTACCTGCATTAGGTCTCATTATATTACTTGATTCTCAGAACAGTCCTATGATAGAATACAGAATCTACAGTGGAAAGAAAAAGCAACACATACTCAGAGAAATAACAACAAGAGGTTGAGCTTGTCCTCAAGTAAAAAGATCATATTGTCTAAAAGTATAGTAGAATCAAATCAAATGTCTCTCGACTCACTGTATGTGACTTGGATAGTAAATCATTTCAGGCCTGATTGGAGAGTAAGGGTGCCATTGTTTATTTAAGCTTTTTTTTGCAATGTTGATCAAATTCCAAGTTAAAAAAGCTCTCAGATGTTGTTTTCTATATATATATATATATATCTATTCATACCTACAACTTGGCTAGCTTTACTCTACATTAACCAAACTTTTGTGGCCCAGAGTGGAAAAATCTGATAATTAGGCTTGTTGTCTGATATTTCTATTTCTTCACTCATTCATTTATGAAACAGCCTAATGAGATAAAAAATTGTGAACCAGAAAAACATGGTTCCTCTTATCATGGACATTATAGAGTTTTGATTTAATATAAATTAATTACAGCTGGGTGTTCAGTAGAGTTTAGTAGCATAATACCATTTTCATATAGATTGAAAGCAGAATACTTCCAAAACAAACTTCTAATCCGTATTTAGCAGATCTGTTAATCCAAGTAGGGGGACCAAATGTATAGAGATTTAGGGCTCAGAGAATCTATCAATGTTATTGAAAGGAGAACCCAAAGCTGTGCCTTCAGTTCAGTTCAGTTCAGTTAAGTTCAGTTGCTCAGTCGTGTCCGACTCTGCAACCCCATGAATCGCAGCATGCCAGGCCTCCCTGTCCATCACCGCCTCCCTGTCCCTCACCATCTCCTGGAGTTCACTCAAACTCACATCCATTGAGTCGGTGATGCCATCCAGCCATCTCATCCTCTGTCATCCCCTTTTCCTCCTGCCCCCAATCCCTCCCAGCATCAGAGTCTTTTCCAATGAGTCAACTCTTCGCATGAGGTGGCCAAAGTACTGGAGTTTCAGCGTTAGCATCATTCCTGCCAAAGTAATCCCAGGGCTGATCTCCTTCAGAATGGACTGGTTGTTTCTCCTTGCAGTCCAAGGGACTCTCAAGAGTCTTCTCCAACACCACAGTTCAAAAGCATCAATTCTTTGGTGCTCAGCTTTCTTCGCAGTCCAACTTTCACATCCATACATGACCACTGGAAAAACCATAGCCTTGACTAAATGGACGTTTGTTGGCAAAGTAATGTCTCTGCTTTTGAATATGCTATCTAGGTTGGTCATAACTTTCCTTCCAAGGAGTAAGCGTCTTTTAATTTCATGGCTGCAATCACCATCTGTAGTGATTTTGGAGCCCAGAAAAATAAAGTCTGACACTGTTTCCACTGTTTCCCCATCGATTTCCCATGAAGTGGTGGGACCGGATGCCATGATCTTCGTTTTCTGAAAGTTGAGCTTTAAGTCAACTTTTTCACTCTCCACTTTCACTTTCATCAAGAGGCTTTTTAGTTCATCTTCACTTTCTGCCATAAGGGTGGTGTCATCTGCATATCTGAGGTTATTGACATTTCTCCCGGCAATCTTGATTGGAATCTTGATTCCAGCTTGTTCTTCTTCCAGCCTCGCGTTTCTTATGATGTACTCTGCATGTAAGTTATATAAGCAGGGTGACAATATACAGCCTTGAGGTTGTCCTTTGCCCTGCTTCATTCGGTATTCCCAGGCCAAATGTGCCTGTTACTCCAATGTGTTTCTTGACTTCCTACTTTTGCATTCCAGTTCCCTATAATGAAAAGGACAACTTTTTTTGGGTTTTAGTTCTGAAAGGTCTTGTGGGTCTTCATAGAACCATTCAACTTCACCTTCTTCAGCGTTACTGGTTGGGGCATAGACTTGGATTACTGTGATATTGAATGGTTTGCCTTGGAAACGAACAGAGCTCATTCTATCGTTTTTGATATTGCATCCAAGTACTGCATTTCGGACTCTTTTGTTGACCATGATGGCTACTCCATTTCTTCTAAGGGATTCTTGCCCACGGTAGTAGATGTAATGGTCATCTGAGTTAAATTCACCCATTCCAGTCCATTTTAGTTCGCTGATTCCTAGAATGTCGATGTTCACTCTAGCCATCTCCTGTTTGACCACTTCCAATTTTCCTTGATTCATGGACCTGACATTCCAGGTTCCTATGCAGTATTGCTCTTTACAGCATCAGACCTTGCTTCTATCACCAGTCACATCCACATCTGGGCATTGTTTTTGCTTTGGCTCCATCCCTTCATTCTTTCTGGAGTTATTTCTCCACCGATCTCCAGTAGCATATTCGGCACCTACCAACCTGGGGAGTTCCTTTTTCAGTATCCTATCATTTTCCCTTTTCATACTGTTCATGGGGTTCTCAAGGCAAGAATACTGAAGTGGTTTGCCATTACCTTCTACAGTGGACCACATTCTGTCAGATCTCTCCACCATGACCTGCTCATCTTGGGTGGCCCCGCAGGGCATGGCTTAGTTTCACTGAGTTAGACAAGGCTGTGGTCCTAGTGTGATTAGATTGACTAGTTTTCTGTGAGTATGGTTTCAGTGTGTCTGCCCTCTGATGCCCTCTTGCAACACCTACCATCTTACTTGGGTTTCTCTTACCTTGGATGTGGGGTATCTCTTCACAACTGCTCCAGCAAAGCGCAGCTGCTGCTCCTTACCTTGGATGAGGGGTATCTCCTCACTGCCGCCCCTCCTGACCTTGAACGTGGAATAGTTCTCTAGGCCCTCCTGCGCCTGTGCAGCCACTGTTCCTTGGACATGGGGTTGCTCCTTCCGGCCGCCACCCCTGACCTCGGACACTGGGTAGCTCTTCTTGGCCACTGCCCCTGACCTCAGACGTGGGGTAGCTCCTCTTGGCCGCTGCCCCTCGGGCATGGGGTCCTCCCGGCTTCTGCCCCTGACTACCAGTGAAATTCACTGCAGCCAACAGGAGAGTATGTATTGCACAGTATTTACTTCTTGCGGAGATGCTGAAGGACAGTGGATTGAAGGGCTGATAACTTTCTATTAAGGCCGCTCATGTGTCTGTTCTCTGCAACTGTTCTTTTCAACCTACATTTTCTCTTGACATTTTGTCAATAACTATTCCTTACCACTCTTCTTGATAAAATCCAGATTGTCCAAACAAAAAATGCCACCTGCAACCTAATACTTCTGTAAATTGGTTGAATTGTCTCTGAATTTAAACCTCCTACTAAACCCCTATTCAGTATTCTGCTTTCAGGTCAGAAGTTAGGACATTCCTTAAGAGTCTTTATCCCAACATTTTTTAATGTTCTACTTAGTTTCCTTCAATGACACTCATTATGGAGACGTGTGTGTGTGTGAGTGTGTGTGTGCGCGCGCGTGCATGCACAGGCATGCACTAAGTTGCTTCAGTCGTGTCCAACTCTTTGGGAGCCTATGGACTGTAGCTCACCAGGCTGCTTTGTCCATGAGATTCTCCAGGCAAGAATACTGGAGTGGGTTGCCATACCCTGCTCCAGGGGATCTTTCTGACCCAGGGATTGAACCCACATCTCTTAAGTCTCCTGCATTGACAGGCAGATTCTTTACCATCTGTACATTGCCTGAAAGACAAAGAGGAAAAGTAAATCTAAAATATTCATTGCTTACTCCTATTTATAGATAAGACACAGAGTCAGTCTCTTGTTATAGTATGTGCTATGTGTTCTCCCTCTCTTATCTTTCCACAGAGCGCGTAGGGAGGTTATTCTCAGCCAAATGGGACTCTTCTTCCTGGGGACATTTGGCAAAGTTGGAAGACATATTTGTGTCACATCTGAGAAGGAGCAGTTATACTGGCATCTGGGGATAGAGACCATGGATGCTGCTAAACACCCTACCATACACCAGACATTCCCCCTCAACAAATAATTATCCACTTCAAAATGTCAAAAGTACTGTTTAACTTAGGGGAAGGAGTTCAGTTACTATTATGTGTAAGAAATACAATTGTTAGCAAATATTTTAAATGGAAAGATTTAAAATTTTTATTTAGCATATAATGTTTGTTTAAAAGTGGTTGAGTTGTCAAACTTCCTTTTCACCCATAGATTATTTTTTTCCTTATGTTAGAAACAGAATCTTTATCGTGAATCACTGGGAATGACAGTGCAGTGAATTTTTTTTTTTCCATTAGTGATTTTAATTTACAAAATTCCATTTTTTTTAATGTTTGGGGACTACATGGGCATGAGCCACTTGAACTGAGTTTCCTCAGCTTTTCAATTCTAGGATCGTCTGGAATTCTTGAGGTGCACCAGCCCAACCACATACTGTCTTGATGAACTCCAGACTTTGATGACAGTGTCACCAAGGTGAAGGGAGTGAGGTTTGGCTCCAGCTCTCAGAAATAGAGAAAGATGCCAAAGTTACCCAGCCAGTGCATGGTCACACGTGATGGAGGACTCAGAACCTTGAAACCAGCCCCACGAATTGCAGAAAATAAGAGTTGCCGATGCTGACATGGATGGCCAGTAGGAGCTGAACTACCAAGACAGTGCTAGACATCTGCTGGAAAAGAGGGACTGACCCAAAAAGCCATCCCCAGTGAGCTCTTTAGTGGTTTCCCAACATGAGTGAAGGGAATTTCAGAGGGAAGCCTTGGCTGGGGAAGAGGTGACTCTGCAAGTCTCAGTGTCCATACAGTGTGTGCACAGACCTCTGTTTCTCAGGAGATAGGGGAACACACTTCACACTGAAAACAACCTGTATCTATAGAACCCAGTCTCCAAGGCTGCCAAGCCCAGAGCTTATAGACTTCTGGGATGGAAAGTGGATGCTTAGCTTGAACCCGTAATAGATCAGTCCTTCTAAAGGTAATCTGCGTCAAAGCAGTGAGGCCTCCACCTACTCTGAACAGCTTTGACAGGCACCACCTGGCAGTGTCAGCATTTTATCTGCTCCATCAGCTGTCCTCTGTCACTGGCAACTGGCTTGAGGAGCCTCTTCTGCTCCTCTTTTCCTAGGGCTTCACTGCAAAGGATCCATCCAAAAGCCTCACTTTACACCTTGTATCTCCACACTTTTACTGTCAGTCATGTAATATGTTCAATTACCTGATGAACTGATAAACGGATAAGTCTGTAGGCAGCCATGTTCCAATGGAAGAACATGTGAAGTTAGCCAGGAGTTCCCTGGTGGCTCAGATGGTAAAGAATCCACCTGCAAGTCAGGAGACCTGGGTCAGTAAGATCCCCTGGAGGAAAGCATGACAGCCACTCTAGTATTCTTGCCTGGAGAATCCACTGGACAGAGGAGCCTGGCAGGCTACTACAGTTCATGGACCGCAATTAGGTGATAGTCTCTTAGTTGTGTCCGAGTCTTTGAGACCCTATGGACTGTAGCCCATCAGGCTCCTCTGTCCATGGGGTTCTCCAGGCAAGAATACTGGAGTGGGTAGTGATTTCCTTCCAGGGAAGACCAGCCATTCCTAGCTCTTGTCATACTCTGTATTTTGGGAGTGTGTTTTTTTTTAGTTCTTCACTAAATAAAATTCCTATAATTTAGTTAACTCCAAGGAGCAAATAAATCACTAAGGATGAAAACAAAAGATACACATTTGACATTTATGCAAAATCATAGAATATATTATTTTAATGATTTATATGTGTGTCTTCATACTTAACTAGGCTGTGATTTGTTGGTATTTATAGACTACCTTCTTTTTTAAAAAATATTTATTTGTTTATCTATTTGGTTGGGTCTTAGTTGTGGCATGCATGATCTTTGATCTTTCTTGTGGCACGCAGGATTTTAGTTTTGGCATGCACACTGTTAGTTGAGGCATGGGGATCTAGTTCCTTGACCGGTGATTAAACCCAGGCCTCTGCATTGTGAGCACAGAGGTTTAGCCACTGGACCACCAGGGAAGTCCCCTACTTTCTTTTATTAATTGAGGTATAGTTGATATTGTCAAGGCTATAGTCTTTCCAATAGTCATGTATGAATGTGAGAGCTGGACCATAAGGAAGGCAGCCTGCTGAAGAATTGATGCTTTGGAACTATGATGCTGGAGAAAACTCTTGAGAGTCCCTTGGACAGCAGGGAGATCAAACCAATCAATCTTAAAGGAAATCAACCCTGAATACTCACTGGAAGGACAGATGCTGAAGCTGAAGCTCCAATACTCTGCCACCTGGTTCGAACAGCTGACTCATTGGAAAAGACCCTGATGTGGGAAAAATTGAAGGCAGAAGGAGAAGAGGATGATGACAGAGGATGAGATGGTTGGATGGCATCACTGATTCAATGGACATGAACTTAGGCAAACTCCAAGAGATGGAGAGGGACAGGGAGGCCTGCTTCGTGCTGCAGTCCATGGAGTTGCAAAGAGTCAGACACTTAGAGACTGAACAACAAATAGTTGATGTAAGTTACAGATGTACAATATAGTGACTAAAAATTTTTAATAAAATAATTGACTATATCCCTTGTGTTGTACAAGATATCCTTGTAGCCTAGTTGATATATAATATTTGATCTATCAAACATAGTTTATCTTTAAAAACATGGAATTTAAAGTAGGTTCCTAGTACTGAAGGAAATTTTTAACATCCTCCAAACTTTTACCTATTTCTTTTCCATTTAGCACATCTCCATAATTAACTCCAGTTTTTTCCAAATATATAATGAGATTGACACTAATAGTATGACTTATTTGTGCTGATTAAATTGTCTCCTAATTATAAAAGGCTAAAAATAGGACTAAAAATTCATTTTGCATAATGATTTTTTAACAAAACAGATTTTCTTGTTCAGTATAAAAATGATTGCCTTTCCTTTTGATTGCACATGTATATTTAAACTTTTAAAAGTGTTTGTATTAATATGTATTAGCATTAAACCCTTAAGAATACAGTCTTTTATTTTACATGTGTAAAATATTAGTCCTATTTTGGGCATCAGTATTCATGTTTCTAACTAAAAGCACAATTGACCATTACATAGTTTTTAATTGTCAACTTGGGAATGTTTAAAAACTATAATTAGGCACAGCTTAAAATGTAGAAGTGATGCAGATCTAAAATTTGTATTAACAAATAAAGATAAATGGTATTTGAACTAAAATTTTCTATTCGAATTTTAGAAAATTAGCACCAACTTAAGAGCAATATATGTTATACAGAAAATGTAATCAAAGTAAAAGATGACAAAGCAAGATATCTAAAATATAAGAACTCTTCTGCAGAATACATCCTTATTCTAAATTTTAATAAAAATGAAATTGTTAGTCGTCCATTCATCTCTATGGTTTTAATGTTTTTCACAAACTAGACCAATCACATAAACCAACATTTATATAAGAAGTTTCTAAATCAGAATGAACTGAAATCTCTCTAATATCTGAGAACAGTTCTTCAAAAGTTCTTCAAAATATCTGAGAACAGTTCTTCTAATTGTCTGTGTTTTGCCCGCAAGTTAGAACAGGTATATGCATATGCGTATGCATCTGTCCTCTTAATGTCCATTATCATTGTATTGTTGAGTGAACTTAGTCTGAAAAAGGGTGAGATGGAGAGATGGGACTAAAAGCAGAGATTGGACTGTTAAGGGAAAACAGAGTACAAGAAATTAAATAGTCTCAATATCCACATTTAAGATTTGTTTATAGCTCTTCAACTGAGTCCTCTTTGGTGTGAATAGATGAGTAACGTGAATTCTGGTTTTTTACTAACTTCACATGGTTAAAATTTCTGTGAAAACATTATTTTATATATCAGTCACTGCCTCAGGGACACTTTTTATCAAGGGCAAGACACTGATAGCAGCCTGTCTATGCTGCAGGCAATAAGAGGCGCCTGTTATTTGTGGAAAATGTGGAAGTTTAAAACAATAATAAAGCCAACTAAAAGTGTTGTCTGCTTTTTATTATCACCGTGCACTGACAATTCTGAATAATGTTGTGATAAATACTTCTCTGTGCGCAGGCTGTTCCCACTGTTAGCTATCTCTTTTGGTAGGCCATTGCTCATGAACAACTTCCCCACTCACTCAGATTGGATCAGATACTCTAATCATCCATTTCCTTACAATCCTAATTATCTTTGTGTGTCCCACAATTAAAATAATTAATTACATATTGATTAATCTTGTGACATCTTTCATTCTCTAGATGATGATCTTTAAGAAAACAAAGCCTTTTTCAAGTTTTCCAGCATAGTTCCATATTCTGAGTTTTACATATGTAGATCCTCCGTGAATACTTAAGAAATGACTGCATGAATGATAAATTGCTAAAGAATGAATAAATGAATGGATGAATAAAACATTCATTAAACATTCCTGAACATTTTCAAGAATTGTGTCTAGATTTTAAAGCTGAATCATAACTGTCATTTATCTTGGCATCTCTAATGGATTAGATAATTCATTCTCAACTAAATCTTTATTTAGCTTAGACACTGTCAAATGAACTTGACTAATGTCAGGGAAGAAGAAATTTTTCTTTACTCTTCCAAGTTCTCTGACTGATCTAAGAATTAAACTGACATGAGACAGATTAACAGAAGAAAATCAAAAAGTTTAATAACATGTACATGGGAGAGATCCAGGAAAACTGAATAACTCACCAAAATGGCTGAACACACCACAACTTAGGTGACATTTTTAGTTAAAGACAAAAGAGGATGTTGGGAGTAGTAGTTTGGGAATTCAGAAGAGAAGATGGCAATTCAAAGGGAGTAGGAAAAACACATACTCGGTAAATGAGTTTTTAACTTGAACTTGCATAGAGGATAGATATAGAGTGGACTCTGATCTGTAGGCTCTGCCCAGTTTTCCATACCACACCTAACTCGTATTCTTTGCAGATATTTCTGGCAATAGCTGTGTTCCTGAAATAGGCCTTCTATCTAAATTAGGCAGCTAAGGGTGAGGTAAAAAGAAAGACATCCTGAGTTTTCACTCTTAAAAAAATAATCCTCCTAAACGAATCCTCATGCTAAAGAGATACATTAGAGTGGCAAATTTTACTCACCTACACTAAGCTATGTTTAAAGATACAACTCTTTGTACATTTTTATGAAACTGAAGGTGAGATGATCTGACCACTATCTTAAAAAAAAAAAAAAAAAACTATTCCGACTTGATGGACATGAGTTTGGGTGAACTCCAGGAGTTGGTGATGGACAGGGTGGTCTGGCGTGCTGCAATTCATGGGGTTGCAAAGAGTCGGACAGGGCTGAGTGACTGAACTGAACTGAATTGATTCTAATGAAGATATCAAGGTGAAATTACTTAATATTACTTGATAAACACATCATATTTTTTTTAGAATTTCTTTTACTTGTTTCTTATTTTATTAACTTTTAAATGACTTATTATTTACACAGCACTGCTGCATCCACATCTACTTCCTTGTGTACTAGGGGTGGCGCAGGCATCAGCCCTTAGCTCAGGACCTTTAGCTCAGTCGTTAGAGGTCCAGTTCTGCTAACAGTCAGTCTGGTTGTGGTCATCGTGGTAGAGAGTGTGGTGAGAGGCCAGTTGCAGCCTTCTCCCAGAGCCCTGCACACCCTCCAGCCTAGGGGTTGACAGGTAAGCTGGGGAGCCCAGGGAGAGGCTGAGAATGGTGTCCTGCAGTGGGCATAGCCCTCACCATGGCCTCCTACTGTTTGGGCCCAGGCTTTGAATCAGCAGTGAGCCTCTCTCCCATCCCCACCTCCACAACCAAATGGAGGTGGTTGTCTCCATGGGTCTCAATCCTGGGAGGCCTCAGCAGCTGGAGTATATGGACACTGCCATTAAGGTCACAGCTTCAACCAACTTCTGTCTCCCCATTCACATGTCAAAAATTGGTGCAGCTTAGATCAGCTGTCTGCCCCTAAGACATGGCCAGAAGTCTGGGTTAAGTTGCAAGGAAATTGCACATTATTTCAGATCTGCCTCTGTGGTTGGGGCTATTCTCAAAGGAGGGCAGTTGTGGCGAGCTGGGAATTAACCTTATTGATATTTGCTATTTAATTTGATTGGTATTTGCTATGCAAATGATTCTCTCCTGTTTAAATGAAAAGCTTGACAGTTGGATGTGTCCTGTGTGCCTTGCTCCCTCAGTGATGATGATTGGGCAGGGTCTGGGAACATGTCCCTGAGGATGCCCAGCTGGGCCTGGGCACTGGCAGGAGGACCCAGATTTGATCCTCTGGATGAATGCTCCCAGACAGGGTGCTCAGCCTACATAGGGACCCCCTCCTCTTATCTGGGCCCTGCACCTTAGAGGGTGGAATTTGAACCTTGCCCTTTCTGATCAGAACAGAGAATACATTTGTTTTGATGGAGGTTTACAGGAACATCATAACCAATCTCAAGAAGAAAGGATCTAACACCAAGAAGTTTGCAACAACTAACTATACCTCTCCTTAATCTTTCCTATAAAAGGGCTTTGCTGGAAGCTTTTGGAGTGTTCAGGGTTTTTAAAGCATGAGGCACCCATCTCTTCGCAATAAACTTTTCTCTGCTCCAGACTCCAATATTTTGGTGTGGATTTGGCCTCATTGCATCAGGCAGATGGCAATAACAGTTGCTGAATTACAACCAGCTGTATCCTCAGCTTATCAGCCATTATGTCTTCAACCAGAAGTCTGAGACACTAGATATTTAATATGTATTTGTCATGTAACTGGAAGTCCTGATGTATGAAAGGTTGCAAGATTGTTGATATTGTATATAGCATCCAGGTTCTTTCCTGGAATCAAACATCTTTTTTGGCTTTGCCCCTAGGCTAGCTCTCTTCATGGTTAAAAAATGACTGCAGCACTTCCCAACATCAACTCACAGCAGTCTTCACAAAATTTTCTCGGAGCCTCAAACCAATTTGCATTTGAGTCTTATTGGCCAGAACTGGGTCACATGTCCATCTCTAAGCCAATCACTGGCAGAGAAGAATGTGATCATTGTGAATGACCCAGGCTCACAGCCTCTCTTTAGAGTTGGAATTTGAAGTCACCACCACCTAAGTAAAGTGGCAAATGAATAATTTCCTGAATTAAAAAAAAAAAAAAAAAACAACTTCTTTTAGCAAGATGGAAAGGTTGAGGGCTCGCATAAGTAGACAATGATAGTTTCTGTCAAACCAAGGATCTTGTAAAATTTTCTTATTAAACAAGTTATATAAAGAGCTTAGAAACTATTATTTGTACATTATAGATCACTGATATAAATATTTGTAACTTGGTTTTGAGATTTTAAAATGATGTTCTTACTCCCCCTGTTTAGTTGATATTGTGAGGTTAATATCATCTGGGTTTATCACAAAGTATTTTGAAGATATTGAATGTGATTGAAGGATAAAAATCGCCTTATAGTTTTTACATATAAAAAGGAAAACTATTTGTTATTTTAAAAATGATCATTGAACCATTTCTTCCCATTTTGATGGACTTTAATCTCTTTTCTGGGAAATACATTTAAACATTTCTCAGTGCTCTTTTACAATTAGGTTTTGGAAAGATACTGTTTTTTCTTTCTTTTTAAGAGTTAAATTTTGGAATAAGATCACTCTGATAGCTTGGTCCACTCTCTGGGCCTTGTTCAGATGTATGATTCAGTTCTTTCATGGTACTGTTCTTGTACTGAATGGTAGATTAGTATTTCACTAGTGGAGAATTTATTATGCTTGTCTTACGAAGCCCCACTTCTGATATTTAAAGTCATTTCACTTAGAAATTTAAACAGAAGTATATTTTGTATTTATCAGTTATTAGCATGTTGGATGATGTTGAAAATATCTGTCAATGCATGAGGAAGTAATTCATATGTCTACAGTGATATGCCTCAAAGCAGAGAAATATTATCTAATATGAAACCATTAAACAGGACATTTATTACAAAATGTAAGTTGTATAGAATGAATACTTCTTTTAGAGTGTTAGAAGTATACCCCAGAAGCCTAAAATATCCCAGGGTTAACCAAAATTTGCATAGAGTCAGACATGACTGAAGCAACTTAGCACTTAGCACTTACTATGATCCAGCATTTCCATTCCTGGGTATATATCTGAAGATAACAAAAGCATTAATTCATAAAAATACATGCATTCAAATGTTCAAAGAAGCATTATTTGGAATAGCCAAGTTATGGAAGCCATTCAAGTGTCCATCAACTGATGAATGAATAAAGGATGTGTGGCATATAAATATATATGAAATATTATTCAGGCATTAAAAAAAAGTTTTGCCATTTGCAACAATATGGATGGACCCAGAGGGTACTACTATGCTTAGTGAATTAGGTCAAATACAGAAAGACAAATTCTGAATGATATCACCTATATGGGGAATCTAAAAAATAAACCAACAAATAAATATTAAAAAACAGAATCAGGTTCACAGATATGTAGAAAAAACAAGTGGCAACCCACTCCAGTGTTTTTGTCTGGAGAATCCCAGGGATGGGGGAGCCTGGTGGGACACCGTCTCTGGGGTAGCACAGAGTCAGACAGGACTGAAGCGACTCAGCAGAAGCAGCAGCAAGTGGTTATAAGTGAGGAGAGGGGCAAAGAGGTAGAGGATTCAGATATACAAACTATTATGTATAAAATAAAGAAGCTATAAGAATATATTGTATGGCACATGGAATATAGTTAATAGTTTATAATAACATTAAATAAACTATAAGCTATAAATATATTTAATCACATTATATTACACATCTGAAACTAATAAAATATTATAAGTCAATTATGCTTCAATTAAAAATTATTCAATTTTTAATTGAATTTTATGACATTTTTAATGAAAATTTTATGAAAAAAAATTTAATTAAAAAAATTAAATGAATTTAATTAAGTGAATTTTATGACATTTTTAATGAAAATTTTATGAAAAATTTTTTAATTAAAAAAATTAGCTATATGAAGTAGTCGCTTTGAAAACCCAACAGAGTTTTTGAGACAGATTCTTAATCTAAAATAGTATAATAGATCAATAGAAAGTTTAGTCTAGAAGAGATTAGAAATGAGCACAGTTGATTCTCATATTCAAGAAAGAGACCACTTATTCTTAGGAAGCTTAAATTCCTCACCTAATTTCAGAACAGTGGAACAGATGACAGCCAAACTCTCTGCTCTGGTGTTGTGTCTTTTCGACCATATTTTCCTGTTTAGCTTAAATTTTTCACTCTGAAAAGAACTGTAGTTGGAAACAATGACTGTTTAAAAAGAGAAATCCTATTAAATACTTTTCTGTTAAGACTTGAAATATGTCTTATTTTTTGGGACTCCAAAATCACTGCAGATGGTGACTGCAGCCATGAAATTAAAAGTTGCTTACTCCTTAGAAGAAAAGTTATGACCAACCTAGATAGCATATTCAAAAGCAGAGACATTACTTTGCCAACAAAGGTCCGTGTAGTCAAGGCTATGGTTTTTCCAGTAGTCATGTATGGATGTGAGAGTTCGACTATGAAGAAAGCTGAGCACTGAGGAATTGATGCTTTTGAACTGTGGTGTTGGAGAAGACTCTTGAGAGTCCTTTGGACAGCAAGGAGATCCAACCAGTCCATCTTAAAGGAAATCAATCCTGAATAGTCATTGAAAGGACTGATGCTGAAGCTGAAACTCCAATACTTTGGTTACGTCATGCGAAGAACTGACTCATTTGGAAAGACCCTGATCCTGGGAAATATTGAACGTGGGAGGAGAAGGGGATGACAGAAGATGAGATGGTATGATGTTATCACCGACTCAATGGATATGAGTTTGAGTGAACTCTGGGTGTGATGGACAGGGAGGCCTGGTGTGCTGCAGTCCGTGGGGTCGCAAAGATTTGGATATGAATGAGCAACTGAACTGAATTGAACTAATAGTGTCTTATAAGTATAATTTTTCAGCTTTTCGTAGCACTTAGATTTTATAATTGACATACTGTACTTTTACAATGATCTAGAGTATGGTGTAACTTGTATGCTTCATTCTCTGCATTAGATTATATGATATTTTTAAAAGATTATAACATTTTTTCCATGGTATGTAATTTTCTCAGTGAGAAATTGCTTATATTATATTATTTCCCAGAAAATAATCTCTGACTTTGATCTGGTGTCAGATGAGCTTTTCTTTTGGATGTTTCTGCATCAATTGATGTAGCAAAGACAAAGATCCAGAAATAGTAATATCAATCTCTTAGTAAATCTGTAGAATTTAAAGTTACAGGGTAAAACTGGCTTAATGCATTTTAAGAAAATGTATTTAGAGTTAACCTTTCCAAGTCAAGTAAAGTTGGTTGTAGGGATGCTAAGCTTTAGGAATGTTATGTGTCAGATCACAAAAGGAAGCTCTAATATTGAAAGCTATGGTTTTTCCAGTAGTCATGTATGGATGTGAGAGTTGGACTATAAATAAAGCTGAGCACTAAAGAACTGATGCTTTTGAACTATGGTGTGGAAGAAGACTCTTGAGAGTCCTTTGGACAGCAAGGAGATCCAACCAATCCATCCTAAGGGAAATCAGTTCGGAAATCATTGAAAGGACTGATGCTGAAGCTGAAGCTCCAATACTTTGGCTACCTCATGCAAAGAACTGACTCATTTGGAAAGACCCTGATGCTGGGAAAGATTGAAGGCGGAAGGAGAAGGGGACACCAGAGGATGAGATGGTTGGATGGCATCACTGACTCAATGGACATGAGTTTGAGTAAACTCTGGGAGTTGGTGATGGACAGGGAGGCCTGGAGTGCTGCAGTCCATAGGGTTGCAAAGAGTTGGACGCAACTGAGCAACTGAACTGAACTGAATATTGAAAGACTAAAATCTAAGATGCTCTACTCCTCTGGTCAGACTTTTAGGGAGGTCTCCATTAGATTGAATTATGTGTTTCACAGTTTTTGGGAGACATTGATAAAGGAACTGTGCTTAAGGGTAGAAATGACATCAAATTAGGAATAGTTTTGTTGAGGAAAAGGTAAATGTGGGTTAAATAGTTGCCTTCAAGCACTTAAAGGGTAAACGTGTGCAGGAGAGATTTGGTTTAGCTAAGGAAAAGAGTGGATAGAATAAGGCTGATTTTGGTCCTGTATGTAAACATATATTAATATCAAGTAGAGCTGTCAAAGGAAAAAAAAAAAATCAGCTCACTTTGCAGGTGGCAAAGCCATGGTCCTTCCTGGCTTTCCTGAGCTGGAAGACAGTATCATGTGGAAAAGTTGATACCACAGTCTTCAGCACTTCTCCCAATATACTCTCTGTGATTCTATCTTTAGTAGCAGCTTCAGGATGATAAAGAACCATCCGCTTAGAAAATGACAGGGCATGTTTCATGAAAGAGAGGGGAGATGAGAGCTTACTTTTATATTTTATTCCTTTGCTCATAATCAACTACATTATGCATTCCTGAAACTTAAAATGATATAATAAAATCAAGCTAAATGTTTATCCCCCCATAGTCTCTAATCATGAACTATGTAATGCTCAGTGTAAAATGAAAGAATAAGTTAAGAGAGAAAGCTTAGAATGCCCTTTGAGCTTACAATTTCAAAAAGAAAAAATGGGCCTTAGGATAACCAAACATACACATACATCCCACTGAAATGCCACTCTCCAATTTCCATTTGTTTGTCTCTCCATGCTCTCTTTTCATATTTAACCTAAAACCATGTGATCACCATCCTTTTAGGTAGAAACTATATGCAGGTGTATAGTTCCTCTCTTGGTAGTGAAGTCAAGAGTAAAAAACAGGATTTTTCTAATGTTAGACTCAATACACTTATGGAAGCAAGTAGAGCTTGTTTCTCTGGCTTTGTAATCAGTGAGGAGAGGCTGTAGCTTGGCAAGAAGAATGCTTGCAATTATGTATGAGCCTAGTGCTTCTCTTGCAAGGAGCAGCCTGCCATTTGTGCTAATACTGTATTGGAGAAACAGGTAAAACTGATGAATTGAACTCTTAAGCCACTAAATCACCAAAATATTGCTTCCCAAATATTGTAATTTGGAGCTAGTCCTTTTTATTATTATTACTATTATTATTTTTTTAATCTAAGCCACAGTTTCTAAACATTAAAAGAAGGAAGGTAAACAATAATATCTCTTGGATAGCATTGTTAAGAGGACTGAGAATGACACTATGTAAAATGTTTAATAAAGAGCATCACACATAGCACAAAATAATTTTTACTTTTATTATGGCTCACTAAAACTATTTTGTCATGCTCATAAACTGAAATATTTAAACCCAAATGTATAACTTTACTTTTCTGCCAAATAAATTATACACTTTTTGAAAGATTGTTCCTGCTTAATGGGAGACATGTAGCTCTAACATACTAGTTATATATTGAAAATTGTTCTATCATCCCCATTTGATGGTCCTGCCATGTATATGTTCACTCAACTAAGAAGAAGTATTCAAAAGTACATCTACAAAGATATTTTGTTATTCTGCTAATATTTTCTCTCCAGGTTGCTATTTATTCATTGCTCAATACACTTCAGTGAAGTGTGAACATGTTAATAGCTCATTCATGGCTGACTCTTTGTGATCCCACAAACTGTAGCCCACCAGGTTCCTCTGTCCATGGAATTCTCCAGGCAAGATGCTGGAGTGGGTAGCCATTCTCTTCTCCAGGGGATCTTCCTGACCCAAGGATGGAAATCAGGTCTCCTGCATTTCTCTTTATATATTACTCTTTATAGGTTATAAAACTGATTATGAATTATTGTATCTACATTATAATTCATTTCATTCACATATTTCATCTTTTCCAAAGGGAATAGTGAGGTATTTTAGAAAATGCTTTGTACACTTATGTATTGAGTCCTTATATAGTTGAAACTGGGAAAATTTGTTAATTTCTGCTTGTTTCTGTTACAAATATTCACACCATTATTTAAAAATTTATTTGACAATATGGCCAGACAATAGGACTCTGTAGTTTCTATGAAATTATATTTATCTATTTTTCAAAATAATTTCTGAGGGAAAAACAAGCTTGTGGAATGTTATTAAGTAACTGAATATTCTTGCCTGGCCTCTTCAAGCCTGCTTAGTGGGCTTGTACTTCCCAGGAGAAAATGTAGGTCAATTCCTAGTCATTCTCAGGTACTAAATGTTCCTCTTCAGTAGTTGATAAGGCCTGACTTTGCCTGGAACTGCTGATGAGGGAAAGGCTTGCTTGGATCCTTTTTCTTTTTATTTTGGTGCTTTTCCTTTTCCTACCTAAGCTTGTTTAACAAAGTTTCTGATCTTTTCTAGGAAAGGCCAGGGAATAGGAAGGAGAGGACAAAGGAGGCTGAAGGTTCCTAACTGACTCACAGGTTCTAAGCTATTGATATATTCTCTGGTCCTGACACATAATTAAAGTGGCCTTTTTTTCCTCTTTTCCTCTGAGAGATCTTTAATCAGTATCCTCTGCAGGACGATTAAATGTCCCAGTTTCCCCAGGACTGAAGCACAAAATTTCAGTACTGATACTGAACACTCTCAGGCTCACGGGGGGAGACTGTTCACACTGGCCCTCAGAATCCTCTCCATTGAGTGTGTAAGTGGAGAAAGACATGCTGAGCCATGCAAGGGAGGTTTGCATGAGCCAGATCTGAAAGTGGCACACATCACCTCTGATAACATTTTATTACACAGCTTATTGTAAGTAAAGCTGAAGATAATCTATGGATGCCTTGTAAGAATAAGGAAATAAGAATATTGGAGAACAGAAGCAGTGACTGCAAAACTCACTCTTCTGTACACCAAAATGGATTTAACATTTGTTCACATATAGAACATCTCCTCAGGAGAGAGAAGCCAAAGCCCCAACTAATCCAACAAAAAAATCCAAGATTCATTAATGATGGATATCAGGTCCTAATACAATCCCTTAGCAACCTGTGAACTGAAAGGTCAAGTTATCTGCTCCACAATAAAAGAAGACTAAGCAGTGATAGAAATCAACAGTAATAGAAGTTTGCTTCCTGTGAAGGTAAGGATGGGGCATACAACAGTTATTCATTTAGAACAATTTGGTCATTTTGGGGGGTCATGATCATGAATGTTCCCTGCACATGGAACTAAGTGGAAATCCTTGATGATATTTGGATTTAAGGTGAACCAAAAGCTTGTTGATTTTTGCATGTTTTGTTGTGTGTGTGTGTGTGTGTCTTTGTGCACATGTGCATCCATGTGTTTTTAAGGGATTATATTAGTTGGCTAGGGCTGCTGTAACAAAATACCACACAAACTGGTTGGCTTAAATAACAGTAACTTACTGTTTCACTGCTGTGGAGGCCAGAGGTCTGAGATAAAGGTATAAGCAGAGTTGACTCCTTCTGAGAGTGATTAGGGAGAATCTGTTCCATGCCTCTCCTCTAGCTGTTGGTAGTTTTTTGGCAATCTTTGGTATCCTTGGCTGTAGATAATCTGCCTTCCTCCTGTCGTGGCATTCTCCCTGTGTGTCTGTGTGTCCACATTTTCCTTAGGACACCAGTCTTATTGAAATATTGGAATATAACTTCCGTCTTAATTACTTAACCTCTGCAGTGATCTTAAAGGACCTTATTTCTTAATATGCCCACATTTTGAGGTACCAGAGGTTAGAACATATAGAATGTTAGGAGGACAATTAAACCTATAATAGGTATGAATACCCAATAGCCAAAAAACTTTGTTTTAAGCACATATAGTATCTTTAGAAATAAATTCCTTTGAAAGGTAGTACAGTTCTAATCTTTTTAAACTTCCAGTTCACTCTCTGTGCCAGTAACTATACCCAAAGTGTCTTCTACACATAATTCTCAAGCCTGATTTATGTCTTTGCTTTCTTACCTCTTGAAATCTCTTTTAACTTAATGAAGCCTACTGTGCTATCTTCTGGCTTAGGTGGAGAGGCCACTCTCCATCTGATCTTTGCTGCAACACTTATTTTTAATAAACTCTGTTGCTCAGAGGTTTTTTTAAACTCTTATTTCATGCTTTTAGTGTATAGAAACTGTCAGCTTTTCAAATTCTTCAGAGCCCCAACTGTCCCAATTCTATTTTATTTCATTTTTTGTTTGCAAACCAACTAGTCCTCTTCCTGGGTTCGTTTCTTTTTGATGATACATCACTAAAGTCAGCTAGTCATAACCAGCATGCATTATAGTTATGATTTTTCTTAAACATTCCCCTCTTGAGCTGGTAGACATGTGCTCTGCCTTCCAAATAGTCATGGGCTATAGTTTTTCCAATCATTTGGCTAACAGGTCTCTCCAGTGCATTGGTTTCTGTTAACCTTGCCTTTCTGTCACCAAAAGCTTTTGTTTGTTAACACTGAACTCTAAATCGAAACTCCAATACTTTGGTCACCTTATGTGAAGAGCTAACTCATTGGAAAAGACCCTGATGCTATGAAAGATTGAGGGCAGGAGAAAAAGGGGATGATAGAGGGTGAGATGGTTGGATGGCATCATCGACTCGATGGACGTGGGTTTGGTTGGACTCCGGGAGTTGGTGATGGACAGGGAGGCCTGGCATGCTGCAGTTCATGGGGTTGCAAAGAGTCGGACATGACTGAGCGACTGAACTGAACTAAATTCTATGATCCAGTTATTCCAGTTCCGGGCATATACTCAAGAGAAATGAGCGTACATATCTAGCAAAAAGAAGATGTAAAAGAATGTTCATACAATCAAAAAATAAAAAAAAACAGAAACAACCAGATGTCCATCAAGTATAGAATGAGTAAATAAACTGGGTGTATTTCTAAAAAAAAAAAAAAAAAAAGAAATATCTATATTGGTGTGGGTTGGCGAGATCCTGTAACAATAATCTTCTTGCCATTAGGTCTTGCTTTGACCAATAGAATATTGTGGAGATGATCTTGTGTGAGCGCACATCCCAGCCTTTCAGAGTCCCGGGTTTTCCTTTCTCACCCTCCTGGGATTCTGACATCACTCTGCTGTACAGAAACCCTCTCAAGCCTAGAGGGAGATGAGAGGCTACACTGAGGGAAGTTGAGGCACCCTGTCAGAGATCAAGCACAAAGGCTGCAGGCTTGTTAGTGGGAACATTGTTAAACTTCTCCCATTGCCCAAGTACCAGCTGAGGAAAGCTGCATTTGTTAGCCCCAATGTGACAAGCAGAACCAACCAGTAAATCCACAGAATTTGAGAAATATCATTGCTGTTTTATTTTATTTAAAAGATGTTTATTTATTTGGCTGCACTGGGTCTTTTTTTTTAATTTTATTTTATTTTTAAACTTTACAATATTGTATTGGTTTTGCCAAATATCGAAATGAATCCACCACAGGTATACATGTGTTCCCCATCCTGAACCCTCCTCCCTCCCCATACTATCCCTCTGGTCGTCCCAGTGCACCAGCCCCAAGCATCCAGTATCGTGCATCAAACCTGGACTGGCGACTCGTTTCATACATGATATTATACATGTTTCAATGCCATTCTCCCAAATCTTCCCACCCTCCCCGTCTCCCACAGAGTCCATAAGACTGAGTCTTAGTTGCAGCACTTGACATCTTTTTTTCTTTTTTTTTTAAGTTGTGACATCTAGTTCCCTGACCAGGAATTGAACCTGGGACCCCTGCATTGGCCTTCACAGAGTTTTAGCCATTGGACTACCAGGGAACTCCCATCATTGCTGTTTTAAGCCACTAAATTTGGGACAGGTTTTTATGTAGTGGTAGATAACTAGCATCTATTCAAACATGATAAAGTGAGATTAAGTATTGTACTCTATAGGCCAAAACTAAAGAAGTGTTATATCCTTAATATAAAATGTTTCTTTTACCACTGTGTGGATTATTTCCAAATTTTAAAATGAATCACTATCATAAAATTTTGGAAATGATGGAGTTTGCACATTACCCACTAGTCTTAATTTTTCAGCAGACATATTTTATGTGATGAGTAATCTAAGGACTTTATTCTTTTTTTGCAACATTTATTTTGTATAAATTATAATTAATAGAAGATCATAAAAATGAGATGATAGAACATGAAATGTTGGAAACTATAAGGAAGATGTGAGTTGGATTTTTCAAATTATATGCCATACCTAAATGCTAATGAATGATGAGATAAAAATAGAAACATTTAAAGATACTTTCTTATCAGGAGTTTTTATAGAGAAAGCAGAACTTCATTTAAACTGATTAACTGTAAAAAAAAGTTGAAAATATTAATAACAGCATACTTTAAAATTGATCACCACTCCTCCCATTTCTCATTACATCAAGCCTCTTGATGAAAGTGGAGAGTGAAAAAGTTGGCTTAAAGCTCAACATTCAGAAAACAAAGATCATGGCATCTGGTCCCATCACTTCATGGGAAATAGATGGGGAAACAGTGGAAACAGTGTCATATTTACTGTTTTGGGCTCCAAAATCACTGCAGATGGTGACTGCAGCCATGAAATTAAAAGACGCTTACTCCTTGGAAGGAAAGTTATGACCAACCTAGATAGCATATTCAAAAGCAGAGACATTACTTTGCCAACAAACGTCCATTTAGTCAAGGCTATGGTTTTTCCAGTGGTCATGTATGGATGCGAAAGTTGGACTGTGAAGAAAGCTGAGCACCGAAGAATTGATGCTTTTGAACTGTGGTGTTGGAGAAGACTCTTGAGAGTCCCTTGGACTGCAAGAAGATCCAACCAGTCCATTCTGAAGGAGATCAGCCCTGGGATTTCTTTGGAAGGACTGATGCTAAAGCTGAAACTCCAGTACTTTGGCCACCTCATGCGAAGGACTGACTCATTGGAAAAGACTCTGATGCTGGGAGGGATTGGGGGCAGGAGGAGAAGGGGGTGACAGAGGATGACATGGCTAGATGGCATCACTGACTCGATGGACATGAGTCTGAGTGACCTCTGGGAGTTGGTGATGGACAGGGAGGCCTGGCGTGCTGCGATTCATGGGGTCGCAAAGAGTCGGACACGACTAAGCGACTGAACTGAACTGAACCTCCTATTTCCTGTTTATGTGGTGTTGTGTAACATATTATCTCGTCTTGTATAAGGGAGGGTTTGGAAATGTGACAATATATGTAGTTAGCTTTTATCTTCTGGCATTTTCTTGGTGATAGATTATTGGATTTTTTTCCCACGTCAGTTTTTGTCTTTCTTTTTGACAACCTCTGGGAAATAATAAGTCTTTAGAGCTCTTTGGATCTGATAAATTTTTTTGTGATTTTTTTAAAGTAATTACAGAAGAGTATTTGAATTTGATGAGGAGGGTTCAGGATGGGGAACACATGTATACCTGTGGTGGATTCATTTTGATGTTTGGCAAAACTAATACAATTATGTAAAGTTTAAAAATAAAATAAAATTTAAAAAAAAAAAAAGAAAAGAAAAAAAAATGTTCACATTCCAAAAAAAAATAAAAAATAAAGTAATTACAGAAGAGTATTTGAATTTGATGATTAAAGAAGAACTCTGACTTTCATTGAGTTTTATTTTTAATATAGACATGGATGTATGCTATGTTATATGAGCCAAATGTTTTGCATATCCTCTTCTTTGGTTTATTTACAAGAATACTGAAGATAAAAGAATTTAAACATTGACTACAAGTCAGAATTTTTTGTTATAGAGAATGTAAAAAATGAATGTCTTGGTTTGAAAGTATGGACACATGATAAAGTGAATTAGAAAATGTGTGTGACTACATATTAAAATGTCACACAACACATTTTAAAAAAAGGCTTGGACAAATAATTTTCTACTTGCTTTGTGTTCAGATGTTATAAAATATTAATAGTATTGACACATTAAAAATGGAAGCATATTTATTGTAATACATTTCTAAAATAGTTAAATCAATGGTTAATGGACTCAACACGTTTGAATTTGAAGAAACATTAGAATCTTAGGTTTGGGAAAGTAGTTTAAATCATGTCCTTGACTTCTTATATTTTAAAAGTGTAGTATATGAGACCAGTTGAAGAGATTATGTCACCTTCTCTAGACAGATCATGAAGTGTTTCTTTAGTGTCCACCAAATATGTAGTTTCATTTTCAGGATTAGCTGGAGGCAGAAGACGCAATGTATTAGAAGTTCATAAAACAACACATAGATCAAGTTCCATATGACAGATTTCCTAACAGCTGTGATGTTTGTTAAGGAAATTCTGCTGGGAGCCTCAGATACTGAATTCAAAATAAGTCACACATCCCATTCAAGAAACAGCACAAATATGAAAAATTTGCTTTGGAGAATAGGACATAGAAAAGAAATTCAGTCTTGCTTGCAATTCTCAAGAGTACTTTGATGCATATTCCATTCATGGTAAATTTGATTTATTGACTTATGTACCTTGACATTATGTTATTCTTTTAGCAGATAGGACTCATTCCCAAGTTAATTCTAAAATAAAAATCATTAAGAACCTGCTAATTAATTACCCTTGGAATTAAAGAGCTTCATTATCCCTAATTTATGTTCATTTAACCTAAGTTCTGATTTTTTTTAATAGGTGCACTGAAAATTAAAACTTAGAGAAGTAGATTTTCAACCCTTGATTACATTAAATTCAAAGCTCACTCAATTTGTGATGTTTTGTTTAAAAGGCAAAATCTTGATTTGAATAAATAAACTCATTTCTTATTAGAGTCTATTTTGTTTTCTTCTACCTTTTCTATAATAAGTTTGATATGTCCTTTTTTCTGTTGTCAGTTTTGAGAGTCTATAGGAATTGTTCAACCTGGCATTTAAAAGTAATCCATAAACATTTTCTCTCTAAATGATCCCCATCAAATGTATGTGTCTTACCTTTCAGGTGTATGCTGCTTGTATTTTCCTTTTGAAGGCTTCTCTTATTTTTATTTTATTAATAGCAGAGAAGATTTTTTTTTCCATTTTGATCTCTTGCTGTTATTTGTTGTTGTTCAGTCACTAAGTTGTGTCTGACTCTTTGCAACCCCATGGACTGCAGCATGCCAGGCTTCCCTATCTTTCATTATCTCCCTGAGTTTGCTCAAACTCATGTCCACTGAGGCAGTGATGCCATCCAACCATTTCATCCTCTGTTGCTTTTTTCTCCTCCTGCCTTCAATCTTTCCCAGCATCAGGATCCTGTCCAAAGAATCAGCTCTTAAGTTGGGAGGGAGGAGGGAGGAGGGTTCAGGATGGGAAACACATGTATACCTGTGGTGGATTCATTTTGATATTTGGCAAAACTAATACAATTATGTAAAGTTTAAAAATAAAATAAAATTAAAATAAAAGAAAAGAAAAAGCAGAGAAAAAAAAAGAAACTGATTGATTTACAATATTGTGTTTCAGGTATACAGCAAAGTGACTCAGTTTTATATATATGTGTATATATATATATACACACACACAGATTCTTTTCCATTATAGTTTATTTCAAGATATTGACTACAGTTTCTAGTGCTATATAGCAGGACCTTGTTGTTTATGCTATATATAGTAATCTGTATTTGCTAATCCCAAACCACTAATTTGTTCCTACCTCCATTGGTAGCCACAAGTTTGTTTTTTATGACTGTGAGTCTGTTTTTATTTTGTAAATAAATTCATTTGTATTATTAAAAAAAAAAAAAAAAACATCAAGTGGCCAAAGGATTGGAACCTCAGCATCAGTCCTTTGAATGAATGTTCAAGGTTGGTTTCCTTTAGGATTGACTCATTTGATCTCCTTGCTATCCAGAGGACTCTCAAGACTCTTCTCCAGCACCACAATTTGAAAGCTTCAGTTCTTTGTGCTCAGCCTTATTTATGGTCCAGCTCTCACATCCATATATGACTACTATAAAAAACATAGCTTTGACTATACAAACTTTGGTTGGCAAAGTGATATGTCTGCTATTTAATACACTGTCTAGGTTTCTCACAGCTTTCCTTCCAAGGAGCAAGCATCTTTTAATGGTGTGGCTTTTGTCACCATCTCAGTGTTTTTAGAGCCCAATAAACTAAAATCTCCACTGTTTACACTTTTTCCCCATTTATTTGCCATGAAGTGATGGGACTGAATGCCATGGTCTTAGTTTTTCGAATGTTGAATTTTAAGCCAGCTTTTCACTCTCCTCTTTCATCTTCATCAAGAGGCTTTTTAATTACTCTTCACTTTCTGCCATTTGTGGTTTCATCTGCATATCTGAGGTTGTTGATATTTCTTTTGATAATCTTGATTCCAGCTTCTGATTGATTCAACTTGGCGTTATTTGAAGTGTACTCATTTTTTTTTAGCAAGTGTTTACTGAGTAGCCAGCATCTTGCCATTGGTGTATATATGAATTATGTATCAATTGACATGTTTACTTGTTTATTTGGATTGAGATTTCAAAGAATTCAACTGAGAAATGTAAAAGAATGAAATAAAGGAATACAGATAAATGTTATGATAACTAACATGATCTGGTCTTTTTTTGGTTCTCAGAAATCATTTTCTACCACTCTTTCTTACTTATTTGAGACACACTGACCTTATTTCTTGATTTCTCCAAGCATCAAATTTGTCTGCTTAGAGTGGCCTTCTCTGAGGAGTCTAGAACACCATTCACCTCCATCCTTCTCTATTTCCTTATCCTTCTTTTTACAATATCACATGGTATCACTGACATACTATGACATATTATACATTTATGTCTTTATTTCTCCTTCCTTTCTAAATGTAAGTTTCATAAAAGAGGGAATTTCCCTATTGTGTTTATTTCTGTATCATCAATAACTAGAAAAATGACTGGCATAGAAAACAAAACATTCAATAAATCATTGTTGAGTAAGTGAAAGAAACAATAATGCTTCCTTTCCTAGATGGTGTGTCAGGCAAAAATTCACATTTATTTAAGGTGGGGATTATAAGGAGTTATCCAAATGATGAGGCAAACTAAGAAGAGAGGGTTTGAAGAGTAGAGACAACAAAATTATTTCTTAGCTTTTGCACAAAAAATTGATCTTAACCAAATGTTTCCTATGTTATCAATCCAGAAATGTTTGTAAATTAAAGTAAGATGAGGACAGTGTATGTCTTTCTCAACTACTAACCCACATTCTTTCATAACAGTATAGAAATTAAGAATTTTAATTTTATGTATATATATATATATATATCACCTATTCCTATAAGAATTATCTCAAATAGATAATTATGGCATTGAATGAAACATATATATCCATATTAAACACTTTTAGGTTTATTAGTAACATGGGATTATGTTACTAATATGTTACACAAAATATGATTTGAAAATTCATGAGGTGACATAGGTCCATAGTTGCTTATCCTTAGTTGCAAAATTCAAAAATGCATGTACATCTAGAGCTTATTGTCTTTGTTTGTTTATTTGTTTAGGTGGCACCAAAACTCATTTGGAGGACTTGACCTGTCCAGATGTGAGAATATAGTGTGAATATTTATGGTTTTTACCTTAGAAATGCTGTGTCCAATTAGGTGGTGCTCAGGGAGGAGCAGTGTTACATATAGCAATATAAAAGGACTATTTCTTCCCAAATTGAATAGAATTCTGAATTTTGGGTTAAAGAGTATGAAGTAAAAGATTGTGAATGATTATCAGCATACAACACAAATTAAAATCTCTATGGCAACCCACTCCAGTACACTTGCCTGGAAAATCCCATGGATAGAAAAGCCTGGTAGGCTCCTGTCCGTGGGGTTGCCAAGAGTTGGACACGACTGAGCGGCTTCACCTTACCTTACCTTATACAAGTAAAACTCAACATTTTTCAACAATATGATATGAATAATAGTTATATTCAGTTCAGTTCAGTCACTCAGTCATGTTCAACTCTTTGTGACCCCATGGACTGCAGCACACCAGGCTTCCCTGTCCATCACCAACTCCTGGAGTTTACTCAAACTCATGTCCATCGAGTCAGTGATGTCAACCATCCTCTATCATCCTCTTCTCCTCCCAATCTTTCCCAGCATCAGGGTCTTTTCAGATGAGTCAGTTCTTTGAATGAGGTGGCCAAAGTATTGGAGTTTCAGCTTCAGCATCACTCCTTCCAATGAATATTTGGGAATGATTTCCTTTAGGATGGACTGGTTGGATCTCCTTGCTGTCCAGGGGACTCTCAAGAGTCTTCTCCAACACCACAATTCAAAAGCATCAATTCTTTTGCACTCAGCTTTTTTCACAGTCCAACTCTTACATCGATACATAATTACTGAAAAAAACCAGAGCTTTGACTAGATGAACCTTTGTTGGCAATGTCTCTGCTTTTTAATATGCTGCCTAGGTTGGTCATAACTTTTCTTCCAAGGAGCAAGTGTCTTAATTTCATGGCTGCAGTCACCATCTGCAGTGATTTTGGAGCCCAAGAAAATAAAGTCTCTACTGTTTCCATTGTTTGCCCATCTTTTTGCCATGAAGTGATGGGACTGGATGCCATGGCCTTAATTTTCTGACTCTTAAGTTTTAAGCCAACTTTTCACTTTCCTCTTTCATCACGAGGCTCTTTAGTTCTTCTTCACTTTCTGCCATAAGGGTTTGTCATCTGCACATTTGGGGTTATTGATATTTCTCCCGGCTATCTTGATTCCAGCTTGTACTTCATCCAGTCCAACATTCCAACATTTCTCATGATGTACTCTGCATATAAGTTAAATAAGCAGGGTAACAATATACAGCCTTGATATACTCCTTTCTTAATTTGGAACCAGTATGTTGTTCCAATAGTTATATTAGGATCATATAAATTAAAAAAAAAATAACAGCACAAAAGGAAATTAAGAGTTAATGGTAGGTAAATTAAAAAATAGATATTAAGAAGAATGACTAGTAAATGTATAACATTTAATTGCACTAATAAATTAAGATACTATATTTTACCATTAATCTATGAAATTAATACAAATTTTCTATTTAGATATAATCAGTAGGCAACCTCAGACTTGTACTGAAGAGATGAATAGTGTAGTATGTTTGGAAATATTTTGGGAATACATACATATGAACCAAAATATTTTTTGAATACTTAATGAACTAAAATCAACTACTCGGTTAACAACTTATGTACAAAGAAGGTGTCCTCGATATTGTATATAAAAACAACAACAAAAAACAAATGCATGGGATAAAGGATTTGTTAAATGTGCCATAGTGTAATCATATAATCAGTCATAATGCATGTTTAAAACAATTACAGATAATTTTAATAACAAATTTAAAGTTTTACATTACAGGACTTTATATAAAGAAATGATACATTAATATTTGGCTCAAACATAAATCTACCATTTTTATGTGTTTTAAATTATTTTATATTGCCAACTTTATATAGCTCACTTTAATGTATAGATAAGAAAAAAACTGTGAGGAAATACACCAAAAATGCTGTTAATAGTTATCTCCTTAGATAGAGTTGGGGTTTCTTCATTTATTTATTGTATTTTTGGTAGTTTCAGATATACAAATTAAGTATACTATTTTACTGTTTGAGGTCAAATATTATCTTAAAAAAGAGTTTGAAAAAAGTGTGATTGTCATATTTATATTCAATAAGTTTACATACAAGTTTGGCTGTAAATAAGTAGCTTATTTCCTCCAAAATACTTTCAAATAATTAGAATAATCAATAGATAAATGACTGTTTTTGTTTTATAGCTTCATGAGTTTCTTGAAGATAATAATGAGATGGATTTAACTAAATTTCATTTTATTCATTTTTCATACCAGTCAGTATTACATATATAATATACATATTATATATAACATGCATACAATTAATAAGAAAATTATGACTATATAATGAGAATTAAGAAAATTTTAACTACTTTTAGTTACCTCTCTTGTGAGTAAGAAAAGAATTTAAATCTGTAGAGTGCTATTTGCATTGCAGTTGCTAAGGTGTTTCCGACTCTCAGCTAAAAGAGTTTGATGAATTATTTGAAGAAACAAAAATTCTTTTGTTAATTTTATTCTACTTTTCAATCTTTCAATTTAGGGTACTTTCTTCTCTTTAATTTCAAATTATGTTACCAGGTCCTTAGTTTCAGGAAGTCTCTTGATATAAAGTTCAAAAACCTAAACAGTTTGTTCTGTAATCTTAAAGCTAGAAATATATGACTTTCATTTGGATTTTCTATAGGTATTTTCTTTTTTCTTTTTTTTTAACTATAGAGCAACAAAGAAATTATGAAAGGAAAGATTATGAAAAGAATATTTCTATTGTTGTGTATTCCCTTTTATTGCTCTTCTCCAACAATACTTCTTTCTGCACTCCTTTCACCTTCTCTTTCTTTATACCAATTATATTAGAGGCAATTCAATAGTATGACTTTATGCTAGGCAGGTTAGGTGAAAACTTTTTTATTCTCCTGTTAAAGTAGCTGTGCACCCTGTATGGTTTATATTTTCACCATAAATTCTCAAAGATGATATTCCATAATGCCCATCACTGCAATCAGCACACTAGGTGTAGAGTAATTGAGAAAGAAAAATCAAAAAGTTAACAAAAGATTGGATGAAATACAAAAGTTTCATTTCCTCATATCAGAAAAGAATAGTACCCTCAGGAAATTCAAAGCTATACACCAAGGCAGAGTTGTCTACATTTATTATGTGCCTTCTTGTTTTCTCAGAGGGCAGATCAGTTATTTTAATATTTTTCAAAGGAGAAGAGAAACACAGACTGGAAAATAAGTTTTGGAATATGAACAGCAGTACCAAAATGAAGTCATACATATTTAAGATGACTTATATTAGGAACGCTTGGTCATATACATAGTATATAGCACTAATGCAAGACAGATATATATTTTTTTCCTCATGAGTCCTACACTCCCAGAGTGGGATTACTGTTTCATTAAATTATTTGAAGTTTGTCAAATCACATATAGCATGGCATCATAACCCAAAGTAGTAGTCTCAGTGCTGGGGAGAAGTGAAGGGTAACATTACTATGATTCATTCGTAGAAGTAAGTAATGCACCAAGATGCATCATGCATGCATCTAGTAGAGAGGTGGGATTACTCCACAAAGAATACAGAACCTTTTGAAGAGGAGTGGAATGTAATGCATACTGATCTTTATAGCTAGGAGGCTGGAGTTAAAACTTGGCTGACGTTTCCATTATCAACTTGTTTTTTTTGGGAACTTGTAAGTCAGCTCTAAACAATAAACTCAGCAGAAAAATCTGTATCTGGGAAACTAGGAATGGTTAACATTTAAATACATTCAGATAAACTGGATTTAAAGACAGATATCCAAATAGAAATGGATCCAGATTTTAACTGTTTGCTTATGAGAACAGGTCAAACCACAGATGACAGTTTTGGTTTTAAAACTGAGCAGATTTAAGACCCCCAACTCCCTTGTGATTTTTTGTAGTTAGTTTACTGGAAGACGAAGAAACAGAGTAAAGGACGTGGCCCAGCATGGGTTGAAACAGCTTTCCCAAATCTCTTTATGTCAGTACAGTGATTTTTGATGGTCAGTGCCAAGTGACCACCTTCCAGAGTTCAGAGAATTTCAGGGCTCAATAGACAGGAGGAGAAAGGAAGCTGGGACTGAAGCTTCTGTCTTCTAATATGTGCATGCTCAGTTGCTCAGTCATGTCCAACTCTTTGTGACCCATGGACTGTAGCCCACCAGGCTCCTCTGTCCATGGAATTTTCCAAGCAAGAATACTGGAGTGGGTTGCCATTTCATCTCCAGGGGATCTTCCTGACCCAGGGGTCAAACATGCATCTCCTGTGTCTCCTTCATTGTCAGGCACACTCTTTACCACTGCACTATCTGGAGAGTCCTCCTTGGCTCTGCTAATTGCATTTCAAGTGTTCACTATCTGTGATTGGTTAGTGAACTGTTTAGACAGTATAGACAGGGCATTTCATCATCACAAGTTCTATTGGACACTACTGGTGTAACATGTAGGGCAGTTCTTTCTTTACTACAATAACTAGTGCTGCGTTTTGTTTCTTATAGGACCATTTGGTCTTCAGTAGGTCTAGCTGTTGCCTACCATAGAGTTGTGAAGATATAATACCAATGAATATACTAAATATATACATATTGTTTAAATTTTTTATGGGCAGCACATGTGTTCCTTTTCTTCATGAAGTGGAAGTCAGCTGTTGTTGTTCAGTCACTAAGTCATGTCCAGCTGTTTGCAGCCCAATGGACTGCAGCATGCCAGGCTTCCCTGTCTTTCACTGTCTCCCTGAGTTTGCTTAAACTCATATCCATTGAGTCGGTGATGCCATCTAACCATCTCATTCTCTGTTGCCCCTTTCTCCTCCTGCCCTCAATCTTTTCCAGCATCAGGATCTTCTTCAATCAGTCAATATCATTATAATATACCAGAATAATAAAAACAGTAAAAGACTTAGAATGGTAAAGGTTAGGGAGAGTCAGCATGGTGAGCAAGAGGGAGGTGACCCAAAAACACATAGAAAAAAAATTCTGAGTATCACAAAAGTTCAAACAGATAGGTATAGGTCATTTACTTAATATGATTTGACTCTGATATAAAAAGTCATACTTTAGGTATTATACTTCCTTTGCATCAGCCTTCCAACTCTAGGGTTTTTGCAGAAAATAAATTGTGTTTATTATACAGAATCTACTATTTGCAAGAACATTAATTATGTTTATAACTAAGGTTTAAGATTGTAGAACATTAAATATGCAGACTGTAATAGAAAAAAATAATAGCCCCTCCAAAAATATTCACTCTCTAATCCCTGGATTCTGTGAATATAATACATGGCAAAATGAACTTTGCATATGTAATTAATGTTGCAGATGAAAAAGTAAGGATTTATCATGTATGAGTGGATGCATTATAATCAGTTAAGCCCATAAAAGCAGATAAATGTCTGAAGTTGGAGTCAGAAGAGGTACCACAGAAAAGTTTGTCTGGAGAGATGAGACAGAAGAGGAGGGCAGAGAGATTAGAAGTTTGAGATGGGACTGGGTGAACCAATGTTGTCTGAACCAAGAGTTGAGGGTGGCGTCTGGAAACTGAAAACAGCCCGTGGCCAACATCCAGCAAGGATGTTGGGTCCTACTAGGAAATGGAATTGAACTCTGTCAACAACCTGAATATGCTTGGAAGTGGACTTCCTATATAACCTTCAGATAAGAGCCCAAGCTGGTCAATATCTTGACCTTAGGTCCTTGGTACTGTAAGCATTATACCTAGAGAAGCCTACTGGACTTACAGCCTATAGAACTGTGAAATAAAAAGTGTATACTGTTAAAGCTGATAAATTTAACTTCTTATGGCAACAAAAGAAAATTAATACAGATTTATATATGAGAGCATGGAGTCCACTAACATTTCTCATGAGTTCCCTCAAGCATGGCAATGTTCCAGTGCATTAAGGAAGAAAGAGGAAGAAGAATGTGGAATTCTACTGTTTTTAATTATTCACCTTCTTATTTGTAATTCCTTCATCTTCTTATTTGTAATTCCTTCATCTGGCTTCCCAGGTGGCACTAGTCATAAAGAACCCTCCTCCCAATGCAGGAGACTTATCCCTGGGCCAGGGAAGATCCCCAGGAATAGGAAAAGCAACCCACTCCTGTATTCTTGCCTGGAGAATCCCATGGAGAAAGGAGCCTGGCAGGTTACAGTTCATGTAGGCTCGCAAAGAGTCAGACACAACTGAAGCAACTTAGCGTGAATGCATCTTCTGTAACCACTTTATATTCTGATCAAACTTGAAGGAGTCAATTCTTCTGTTTCATCTCTTGTCCAGAAAGAACTTTCTTTATAAACATTAGTAAGCAAGTAGAATTTTCCTTATATTTTACAAGGGGGTGAGACTTTTTGTCTATACCCATTTTAGTACACTTTTAATCAGTTTCCTCTCTACACATGCTGTCTGTCTCCAGCCACATTGCCAACCCTGACTCTACTTTGACCTTCTGCACACACCATTTATCCTGTTTCCAGGACTTCCTGCTCTTACATCTTTCCGCAGATCTCTTCACCTCTTCTTCTTTCTAACTTAGAGCTATTCCTCTGTTTCACTTCTAATTTTTAGAATAGCATATTGTGAGGGATACTTAAGGACTAGACCCAGAAGAAATGAGAATTTTCCTCTGTGGCCCTCATATGTCCTTGTCTCTACAGCTCTTTCCCCCCATCCTCTCCTGAATGTGACTTTAACCCCTATTTCTCTCCACATTGATTAACTTGAAATTGCCCCCAGATTAACTGCAAAGCCACTAACACATTTCCTTTATTCCTAGATTTTGCTTCATCCCTTGCTGCTAAAGCCCTGTAAACCATCCTGTCCCCCTTTCCCGAATTAGAAGCACTCATTTGGAGCCTTAGCATGGTTGGCATTCATTTCTTCAGTGTTTTGTTCTATATACAGAAGTAGAAAGCAGGTTCCACCAATCTCTCATAGCTTAATGTCCTAGATAAGTTGTGGACTAGAAGTGAAAGGTTTAAGGATCAGGCATGAGGCAAGGCAGTGTACGCTAGTGTCTTTATGAAGTTCCTCAGGACCCAAACAGATTGTGTTGCCTGTGGTGGTGAATGTAGACCACCTGTTTGGCCATGGAACTTGAAGGCAGTGAAGCCAAGAGAAATGGACATTCTGCTTATATGTTGGCTACATATTAAGGGTGATATTTTGGAAAAGATCGGGCTCTGTGTACATTCCAGAGAGCAGGATTTCTATGCTACAAGTACATTCTTTATCTGCCCACTCAGAATTCTTTATAATTCTGACCTTTTAGCTTCTTAAAAGAAACCTATGGGAAATAACACAGCTCTCTACTTCACCTAACAGACTGACCTAGGATACAGCTTAAGTCAGATTTATACAACTTTTCAGCACAGCCATTTAAACAGTCTTAATGATTTGGGATCTCTGTTGCATAATCAGATTAACCATGACAATACTGAGAATCCATGGACCAAATTGAGAGGGTTTGCAGTAGCCTCTTCTGATTTAGCAACCAGATATAGATCTGACATTTATCATAATTATTTTTTTATAGTTTCCTCTACCTCTTCACTCTGTTCTACTGCATGTGACCTGATAATTCCACTCCTTATTCCAAGTTTTATACGTATAAGCGTAGAACTTGTCATTCAAACTGGGACTTTCTTTGAAAATAAAAGGAGATATTCTCTATTCTGAGCCATAACTCAGGATGGTAACAGGCACACCAGAATATATGGACACCTGACTGATCACCCATCTGTTAAAATCATTCAACTGATTTTAACAACTGAAAATGCAATATCATTAGTTTACATTCAAATAGATTACTTGTTAGCATAGGGTAAGTGGTGGGAAGACAAATCAATATACAAATATGATGTCAAAGGCTCATCTTGCAGTCAAAATATTATTGAAGGATAGAGTAATGTGTCATTAGTGGTTGCCAAAGCACAAAACTGAGGTTGGGTGACAGGCTTTACCAGGTAACGGTGTTTCCTTTAAGTTAGTGAAACACATAACATGAACTATAAGTATAGCAATAAACAGATCTGGCAGACATTGTGTATTTCCAAAAGAGAAAGATGTATATGGATGACAATTGAGTGTATCTGAACATCACAAACATCAAAACATTTAAGCACAACTGATCATCACAAATGTTACATAATCAGTATTTAAATAATGTGAGAAAAATGCAGTCTTGGCATTAATAAAAGACTAAAGAGAAAAGAAAGACTAAAGATAAAGATGGGTGGCTCCCAATCTACGTTTGCTCATCAAATCGTAACTGTGACATGTCTTCATAAAAATACTCACACAGGTATAATAGAGAACTTCTACTTTCCCCTTTGCCTTATACTTTGTCCTCCTTTTATTCTTCATTATATACAAAAATCAGTTGAATTTATATACAATAACAATGAACTACTGGAGAAAGAACTTAAGAAAACTATATGATTTAAAGCAGCATCAAAAAGAATAAAATTCTTAGGAATAAATTTTACTAAGTGGATATAAGATCTGTACACTGAGTATATAATGTAAATATGTATATACACACATATGTAGTGAAATGATATTCAGTCTTGAAGAAGGAAACCCTACAGTTCACAAAATCATAGATGAAGGTAAAGGGCATTATGCTAAGTGAAATAAATCAGACAGAGAAGGACAAACACTGCTTGGTATCACTTACTATGGATTCTAAAAATAGAAAAGAAAAGAAAATAGAATGATGGTTACCAGGGGTTTAGGAGTATGGGGAATTAGAGTTTAAAAAAAGGTTACTAACTTTCAGCTCTAAAATAAAGTCTCAAGATTTAATATATAATGTGTTGACATAGTTGATATTATTGTATTGTGTAATTTGAATTTGCTAAGATATTAGAGTTTAAGTATTCTGTGGTGCTAGTGGTAAAGAACACGCCTGCCAAATGCAGGAGACATAAGAGACACAAGTTCAATCCCTGGGTTAGGAAGATCTCCTGGAGGAGGAAATGGCGACCCAATCCAGTATTCTTGCCTGGAGAATCCCATGGACAGAAGAGTCTGGCAGGTTACAGTCCATAAGGTTGCGAAGAGTCAGACATGACTGAAGCAACTTAGCAGGCATGCACACACGCAAGAGATTAGAATTTAACTGTTCTTACAAAAAAAAAAATCACTTTCACCAAGAAAAAAAAAGAGAGAGAAATGCGTGAGGTGATGAATGTGTTAATGGTAGAAATCACTTTACAATTTATACTTTTATCAAATCATCACTGGGTACACATTAAACATAATTTTCTTTGTCAACTATAATTTAATAAAGATGAACAAATAGTTTGAAATGCTAAGTTAAGTAAGAAATAATATTTTAATAGCCATTTGTAGCCAAATTTATCATTACAATCCTGTCATGTGATGAACCCAGGCTATATTTTGTATTACAACTTCTAATGTTTTATTCGGAGAAGGCAATGACAATCCACCACACAAAATTTTTGTATACATTTAAACATTTATATGTATATAATTTGGGGGAGGATGATTCTGTTCAGGAAATTGTTCTCATTTGCTATGTGCATTTAAAAATGAGACTCATACTCCCAGTTATTTTCGTTCTCAGGGAATGATTTATGAATAAAGTTTGCTTAAGAGACAGACAAAGATAGGTGACAGTACAAGACCTGACTCTGTAGAATACTTTTATATCTCCTCTTGTTAGCAAGAGATTAAAAAGTAAAAATATTTTGGAGCACTATAATGTTAAAAATTACATAATGTATTTTTCTCAGGGGACAAATGAATTAGAGACAAATCATTTACTGTAATTTTCAATTCTGGGATGAATGTTGCCTGTTATTTTCAACTCTGCAAGTTGAATGGTAGTTAATTTTTCCTGGACATTTTACTTAGAATTAAATACAGAAGACCAAGCACATTTACTAAGAATGCAGGATTATTTCAATGTAGATTCCATGCACATGGCTTCAGTTAGTCTTCACCTCAGTAAAAGGTATCTTTGGATACTTAATTTCACTGTGTCCACTATTCCTATTATATGTAATCAATGACATGGGAGGGAGTTTAAAAAGGGAGGGGATGTATGTATACCTGTGGCTGATTCATGTTGAGGTTTCACAGAAAACAGCAAAATTCTGTAAAGCAATTATCCTTCAATAAAAAATAAATTAATTAAAATATATATCTATAGTTGAAATTGTATTTTGTCCTCTACCATGTACCAACTTAATTCTGAAACTGAAATTTCTGTCCTTCTGTACATACTGTTTTTCTTATCCAGAATGCCTGTTGCCATCTTCTGTGTTCCTTTTTCTATTGTAACCAATTTTTTTTTTTTGAAGCCGTTCTAAGCCGTGTCCATGGCTTTAACATCATATAATTTAATCTATGTTTAGCCTGTTTAATGGTATTTCTTATGCTTATACATTAACTCCAGGGTTTAATATTCAACTTATGTTTATACAATATTTTTTCTACTTAAATCTTCTTTTGTTTGTTTGCAAATGCCTGTATGTTTTATTTACTTAACCCCCCCCCCCAATAAGGATATCTGCCTTGTGTATGTGAACCCCCAGTAAATATTTGTTGAGTAATTGATTTACATCAGTTTTTAATTAAAAATAGGAGTTTGCATATAAGAAATCCATCAAGTTCAAAATGTGTCATAAAGGTTGGTAAAGAGAAATAAATGCATTAGATGGTTCAGACTTTTGACTCTGTTTCTTGTGGTGTCTTCTCCCCTCTAGAGTGTTCACTGCACAGTGTCTTTATATATGTCCTTTATATATGCTACAGTTGCTGAAGATGAGCCTACGTATTACTGACTTTCTCTGTCTTTAGCTAAGCCAATATTTTATTTCCTTAGTTCTAAGCTACTCAGCTTAGACCAACCTAGACAGCATATTAAAAAGCAGAGACAATACTTTGCCAATGAAGGTCCGTCTAGTCAAAACTATGGTTTTCCAAGTAGTCATGTATGGATGTGAGAGTTAGACTATAAAGAAAGCTGAGTGCTGAATAATTGAAGCTTTTGAGCTGTGGTGTTGGAGAAGATTCTTGAGAGTCCCTTGGACTGCAAGGAGATCCAACCAGTCAATCCTAAAGCATCAGTCCTGAATATTCATTGGAAGAACTGATGCTGAAGCTGAAACTCCAGTACTTTGGCCATCTGATGCGAAGAACTGACTCAATGGAAAAGACCCTGATGCTGGGAAAGATTGAAGGCAGGAGGAGAAGGGGATGACAGAGGATGAAATGGTTGGATGGCATCACTGACTCAATGGACATGAGTTTGAGTAAACTCTGGGAGTTAGTGTTGGGCAGGGAGGCCTGGTATGCTGCAGTCCATGGGGTCGCAAAGAGTTGGACACAACTGAGCACCTGAACTGAAATTTCTAGGATTATAAGAGGCACCAAAGCTTTAGTAATATCTTCAAGGGGAAAATGAAGAAAAAGAAAAGGAAGAGCTACTACATAAATGTATGTTCTAATTTAACAACACATCGAGAGTGTAATAAAATCAAAACTTTGGAGAAAAATGTTTTGTTTCAGCTAAGGCAAACATTGATAATTAATCAGTTTTCTCTAAATTTTTGTTGCTCTGATAATGACTTTTTTTTTTTTTTTTTTTAATAATAGAAGCTACGGGTGTTCTGTGGTTTAGCTCACAAGAAAATCCTGTTTTCAGATAGTTAATGGGAAGTTGCTCTATAGTACAGGGATCTCAGTCTTGTGCTCTGTGACAAACTAGAGGGTGGGATGGGTCGGGAGCTGGGAAGTGGGAGGGAGATTCAAGAGGGAGGGGATGTGTGTATGCCTATGCCTGATTCATGTTGATGTATGGCAGAACCAGACATAACGTTGTGAACAATTATCGTCCAATTAAAAATAAATACATTTAAAAACTGAGTAAAGAAAAGCCTATTTTCTTTTTTTTTCTTTTTTTACAAAATAAAGTTTTTTTATTTTTCTTTTTAAGCTTTGGGGGCATCTGATTTTTGAGCACAATTTATTACCTGAATTTAGCTGATATTTAACTGACAATAGCCACAGATATGTGTACTTAGTTTTAACTGGTAAATGATTGTTATCGATTGTCACCTGTAGTCCTTCTAATTTTCATAACTTTTGAATAAACCATGTATATTCTCCATATCATGAAAGAGATTTCATATTGACTGTATGCATTTTTGGATTTGCACAGCAGCCCTTTACCTCTAGCCAGTATGTTGTTAAGATCCTGTAATTCTCCCTCCACTTAACAAGAGAAGGGTGTTACTTCAAAGATTATCATTGCCTAATTGGTCCTTTTGAATGCTTTGCCTGCTGAATCTAGTTTACTGTATTTAACTTAATATATATTTTAAAAAATATTTCCTTTTAATTCAGTACAATTTTTTTTTTTTTACTTGTGACGCAAAGAAATAGAGGAAAACAGCAGAATGGGAAAGACTAGGGATCTCTTCAAGAAAATCAGAGATACCAAAGGAATATTTCATGCAAAGATGGGCTTGATAAAGGGCAGAAATGGTATGGACCTAACAGAAGCAGAAGATATTCAGAAGAGATGGCAAGAATACACAGAAGAACTGTACAAAAAACATCTTCATGACCCAGATAATCACGATGGTGTGATCACTGACCTAGAGCCAGACATCCTGGAATGTGAAGTCAAGTGGGCCTTAGAAAGCATCACTACGAACAAAGCTAGTGGAGGTGATGGAATTCCAGTTGAGCTATTCCAAATCCTGAAAGATGATGCTGTGAAAGTGCTGCACTCAATATGCCAGCAAATTTGGAAAACTCAGCAGTGGCCACAGGACTGGAAAAGGTCAGTTTTCCTTCCAATCCCAAAGAAAGGCAATGCCAAAGAATGTTCAAACTACTGCACAATTGTACTCATCTCACATGCTAGGACAGTAATGCTCAAAATTCTCCAAGCCAGGCTTCAGCAATATGTGAACCGTGAACTTCCTGATGTTCAAGCTGGTTTTAGAAAAGGCAGAGGAACCAGAGATCAAATTGCCAACATCCGCTGGATCATGGAAAAAGCAACAGAGTTCCAGAAAAGCATCTATTTCTGCTTTATTGACTATGCCAAAGCCTTGGACTGTGTGGATCACAATCAACTGTGGAAAATTCTGAAAGAGATGGGAATACCAGACCACCTGATCTGCCTCTTGAGAAATTTGTATGCAGGTCAGGAAGCCACAGTTAGAACTGGACATGGAACAACAGACTGCTTCCAAATAGGAAAAGGAGTTCATCAAGGCTGTATATTGTCACCCTGTTTATTTAACTTATATGCAGAGAACATCATGAGAAACCTGGACTGGAAGAAACACAGGCTGGAATCAAGATTGCCGGGAGAAATATTAATAACCTCAGATATGCAGATAACACCACCCTTATGGCAGAAAGTGAGGAGGAACTCAAAAGCCTCTTGATGAAAGTGAAAGTGGATAGTGAAAAAGTTGGCTTAAAGCTCAACATTCAGAAAACGAAGATCATGGCATCCGGTCCCATCACTTCATGGGAAATAGATGGCAAAACAGTGGAAACAGTGTCAGACTTTATTTTTTTGGGCTCCAAAATCACTGCAGATGGTGACTGCAGCCATGAAATTAAAAGACGCTTACTGCTTTGAAGGAAAGTTATGACCAACCTAGATAGCATATTCAAAAGCGGAGACATTACTTTGCCAACAAAGGTTCGTCTAGTCAAGGCTATGGTTTTTCCTGTGGTCATGTATGGATGTGAGAGTTGGACTGTGAAGAAGGCTGAGCACCGAAGAATTGATGCTTTTGAACTGTGGTGTTGGAGAAGACTCTTGAGAGTCCCTTGGACTGCAAGGAGATCCAATCAGTCCATTCTGAAGGAGATCAGCGCTGGGATTTCTTTGGAAGGACTGATACTAAAGCTGAAACTCCAGTCCTTTGGCCACCTCATGCGAAGAGTTGACTCATTGGAAAAGACTCTGATGCTGGGAGGGATTAGGGGCGGGAGGAGAAGGGGGCGAGAGGATGAGATGGCTGGATGGCATCACTGACTCAATAGACGTGAGTCTGGGTGAACTCTGGGAGTTGGTGATGGACAGGGAGGTCTGGCATGCTGCGATTCATGGGATCGCAGAGAGTCGGACACGACTGAGTGACTGATCTGATGTGACTACATACTGGGTCAAAGAGAACACTGATTTAGAGTTAATTTACTTCAACTTAAATACTATCTCTCCAATAATGTACTGTTAAAACATAAAGCCTGAGGAAATGGCCCTCCACTTTGAATTATATTGTAAAAAATTATGTTAAATAACATTAAAGACATTGATTTTATGCTGATGTAGTAGTATCGAAAATAATATACTCATTTTCAGTAAAATTTAAAGAACTGGATGAATTGCAAAGGGTTTAACTCTATCTTCCTTTTGACGATTACCATTTACCATTGGATAATTTATTTCCCTTTCTGCTTCCTTGAAGTTTGAGCACTTATGCTTTTGCAGAAGAAAGGAAATTTCTGTGGTCATATTTTTTGGTAGACTTTCAATGTTATGAAAAAACAAAATGAAAACAGAGAAAAAAATCTTGCTTTCTTAAATTATGATACATGAGCATTGATATGTTATTTACCCAATCGATGAATATTTAGTCTTCCCATCCCAAATTCTACTATCTACTCTCTCTTCTTTGTTGTGTAGTTAAGGATAGGCTGTATACAATTTGTAAGAAGGTCTGATATGTATTGCAAATTTACTAATTCATCTACTTTTGCATAATTTTTCCTTTCTTTTAAATATCATAAAATGGTGTGAAAATAATGAAAATCTCAAAAAATTTTCAACTGTTACTTAATAAAACTAGTCTTTTTCATCTATATTTCATACTGGTTAAATAAGTAAAATAGATTTTTTTTCAAAGAAAAAAATATGGATGTAAATGCTATTTCTGGAATTTTCTAGCTGTTTAAATGCAGTTAAATCTTGTAATATTCCTGAGGATATATATATTTGGAATAATAATTTCCACCCACATTCACTGATAACTGTTGAAATAATTGGCAGAATCTAAGGTTATACACATATTCAAGGAAAAATGTGGGATTGTAGTTTTATCTTTTCAATAGAGTTGATGTTGTTTCTTGTTCTACTAGGAACTTTTTCCATCTATGGGTTTATTTTTCATATGTAAAAATATTGCAATGGTATATTACTAAGGCTTGTTTCCTGACAGTGCAAAGAAAGTCTGGTTTTTTATCTTTACCAAGTGTGTTCCCAGGATCGATCTAGATTTAAGCTAGTGCTATGACAGATAGACATTTTTTTTTTAAATCAGTAACTCTATTAATAAACTGTCCTACAGGTGTCTCTAAAATATTTGAATCCCTCTTTAATCAGCAAAATGAAATATCAATAGTTTAGTCATCTGTCATAGCATTTAACGTTGGATTGACTTTGAATCATCACTTGCCAAAAGGCTTAACGGATTCACCTGGTATTTTCCTTTGCCTCGCATGTTAACTAAATATTGCTTTAGGCTCTATATTAACTGAAAGCAGTAAGTAATGTGAAGGGACCATTTTATTTCAGTTCTAGGAGAAAAGCTTTCATTATTGCTACTCTGTAATACAGATGCAAGTCCAATTAAAACCTCAGTCACTTCTGAGAAGAAGAAAGTAGGAAGGAGATCTACAGTGTGCTCTACAGCTGTTTGATTGGCTTCCAAAAATGTCCCTTTAGTTAAGTGTTGAAATGCCCATTTTATGAATGAGATAATAAAAATTTTGCACATCACGTATGGGCTGTGATGGGCAGAATGGCCCCCAAAGAGGCCCATGCCCTCATCCTTGGAACCTAAATAGGTTATATTATGTGGTAAAAGAGACTTTGCAGATGTAATTAAGGCCACAGACCTTAAAATATGGATAATATCTTGAATTATCCCAGTGGGCACAGTCTAATCATGTGAACTCTTAAAAGCAAATGAAATGTTCTTTAGCTGGAGGTGGGAGACGTGAAACAGAGTGTCAGTTTTGAAGCATGTATCATGATAGCATAGCTCTCATCTAGTCTTAATGGCATTTAGGGTATTCTTTATGTAGCTGAAATTGAAGATCCCCTAGAGGTGGGATTGGCAACCCACTCCGGTATTCTTGCCTGGGGAATTCCACGGAGAGAGGAGCCTGGTGGGCTACAGTCCATGGGGTCTCAAAGAGTTGGGCACAAAAGAGAAACTAATACTTTCCCTTTCATTTACCTAACTGAAATATTTAGTTTCCATAATTTTATCTTTATTTTAAAAATGAAAATGATTTAATGGAAAAGGGAATATCTTATTTAAAACTTTCTGCTCCATGAAAGTGAAAATGTTAGTCACTCAGTCATGTCTGAATCTTTTAGATCCCATGGTCTGTAGCCTGCCAAACTCCTCTGTCCATGGAATTTTTCAGGCAAGAATACTGGAGTGGGTTGCCATTTCCTTCTGCATGGGATCTTCCTGACCCAGGGATTGAATACAGGTCTCCTAGACTGCAGGCAATTTCTTAACTGACTGAGCCACCAGCCTATCCATAGTATTAGCTAAATTTTTCAGGTTCAATAGATACAAATATTTGTTTAAAAAATGTCCTACACTCACTTTTGCAAAGAGTCTATATAAAAAGTGTCCAGTGGAACATCCTAACCATATTTTGCTGTATCTTATTTAAAAATATAATTATTAGTTATATATGTATATGAAAGAGGACATGTACATGCACTTAAGTGTGAAGCTTCTAGGTCAGAAAAAAAGTTTATTACTCATAAAGTAGCATTTTGTGTCAATTCATATTCCAAATCCCCACAAGGTGACATAACTTGTGATCATATTTCATCTGAATATGCAGTTGGTTTACATCACAGAAGAGCAACTCCCAATTCATGAGACTATGAGCTTATATAGATGATGCTGGCCCATCTGCCCCTTCCTTTGCCCACCTCTCCAGAGAAGGACTTAAATCTTCTTTAATGTAAACAAATCCTCTACTAAGGGGTGGAGGGGAAAGTTTTTATCCTTATTTATTCTACTGCAATGGAAGCAACTCTCTCTGGGTAGACATCTTTAAACTTCTAGCTTTCCGTACCTTTGTTATGCAAACATTTCCCTTGATTAGAAATCTCGGACCATGCAAATCATGAAATATTCATAGAAAATTCTCTTTAAGCACACAGTCATCCTGAAAATTAGTAAACATGCCCAATTATTGCTTGCAAAACTAATCAGATCACCTTATCTATTTTACATAACCCCTAAATTATTTTTCTAGTTCAAATAGTCTTCCAAATCTCTGTGTTTAAGTTTAATATTTGCTCTAGATTTTTAGCATACTAATTTTATACACCACTATCCCACTAAATGGGATAGCTTATATTGAAAAATTAATCACATGAAATGTAGTTTTTGCATTACTGTTAGGTTTAGGAAAAGCTTTCAAATCTCAGTTGCTGGAAGTTCTGAGGGTCCTCTAGCATTTTTCAAAACCACCTTAGGTCCATCTACAGTTTGATCCTTTCTGGAAATAGTATCTACTCCAAGTTAAATATTGGCATGAATGATTTATGGTCCTCTGACTGGCCAGAAAGTCTAGGAAGTGATTCTAAGAATTTCTCAGGTGTTGCATACCTGTTTTATTGTTACTGTCTGACTCTATGGGACTAAGAGCAACAAGTCTAATGACAAGCAGAATTATCTTCATAATTTTTGAGACAGTAAAATCATTTTGTTCCTGAAAAAAAAATATCCCTCCTATTCCAAAAACTTCCAAATCTAAAAGAAAATAAGAACTTCAACCTACTTGTATCAGTCAGGGTATCCAGAGAAACAAAAGTTATATTTATAATAACTATATTTATTTGGACAAAGTATACTTTTTTAAACATGATTTTCTTTTATTAAAAATAATATAATATTTAAGATGGAAAGTTCAGAATTTTTAGAGTCACATTTATCACAAACTTTTACTCCTTTAATATTAACTATTAGAAGTAGCCATCTTGCCAAAGATTTATTAAATTTTTCAATTTTATAATTTTATGTAAAGCTGGATATTTGATAATACATTTAAATATATATCATTCTCAGAAATAGTCCACAGTATGATTAAAATTTATCTATTAAATAGTGAATCATTATTACTGTATGAAGGTTATAGTTTATAATAATCATATCAAGACCCATAATGTATACAAATCAGTTATTTTTATGTAAGTTAGAAGATAAGCAATCAAACTTTAACACAAATTTTGAATACATTTTTTTTTTCTCTTCTAGGAAAAAGCATACCTAGAGATAAAACAGATGAATGAGAATTTGGATGTCAGTTACCTTTTATACAGTGCTTCATTATAGAAAGCTTTACTATCTTCTGCTAACCCACAAATGAGATTATATTAAAAATGCTAATACAATATGTTTTTTTCAAAACTATTGATGGACTCTTGTGGTAATGCAAGCGATTCCCCAGTGGTGTTTAACTCGATAAAATGACTGACGCCTTATGGCAGGAACACACATTTGGCTGTTGTGTGTCATGTAAGTGACAGCAATTATCTCACTGTCTGTTTTCTTGATTGTTTTTTCTTTTGTAGAGTACAGCACTTGGGATGCAATAGAAAGACTGTCTATCCTACAATTAGAAAATATACCATACTGTGTTCTGAGTAAGTTTCCTTTTCAAATTCAGAAGACTTGGAAAATGTGACCATTTTGTAATGAAATGTGTAAGTTTAATACTAAATCCTTTTAGAAAATATAGAGTTAATAAATTATTAATGTGTTGGGTCATGTTTCCCAGAAGTACAACCTGCAGCAAAGATTCCTGTGTAAGTGATTTATGCAGAAAGTACTTCTAGGAGAAATCATAAAGGAGTATAGCACACAGGATAGGCTACTTGAAACATGTAGTTTCTTTTTTTTTTTTAATTTAATTTTATTTTTTAATTACAATATTGTATTGGTTTTGCCATATATCAACATGAATCCGCCACAGGTATACACGTGTTCCCCATCCTGAACCCTCCTCCCCCGTCCCTCCCCATACCATCCCTCTGGGTCGTCCCAGTGCACCAGCCCCAAGCATCCAGTATCGTGCATCGAACCTGGACTGGTGACTTGTTTCATATATGACATTATACATGTTTCAATGCCATTCTCCCAAATCATCCCACCCTCTCCCTCTCCCAAAGAGTCCAAAAGACTGTTCTATACATCAGTGTCTCTTTTGCTGTCTCGTATACAGGGTTATTGTTACCATCTTTCTAAATTCCATATATATGTGTTAGTATACTGTTTCAAGTAGTAGTATATTAGTTAACATTTGCTCTTAAAAACCATACCTAAGTCTACTAATTTAAAATAAAAAATCATGTATTGACCCATGATTTCAGGAGTTGGAAATTGGACTGGGCTCAGCTGAGTGGTTGTTTCGTTGGGTTTCATCAGCTGGCAGGTTAGCTGTGGTCAGATAAGATTAAAATGGCCTTACTCACTTATCTGACACTTGGTCCTGGTTCTTAAATGCTGTGCTTTGGTCATGTGTCTCCAGCCAACTAGGGCAGCTTCATTCACATGGTAATATCTGTAAGATCCTCATGAGGAACAGAGTGCAGCCCCGAGGGATTATCCAAGGGTGTGTGTAAAGGGAGGAACAAATCACTATAGGTCATTATTGCAACAATCTATCACGTGTAAAATCAGAAGAAAAGAGCACAATGCTAAAGAAAAACCTTAAATTGTAAAACATGAATTAAAGTTGTCCTCTACTGATCCAAGAGGTATTTCAGTTTTATTTACTGGTTAATCATTGATGCGGAGGATATCTCCAGCTCTTTGTTGCAGACTCTTAGTACTGGCAAAGTGGGTCCTCAAGTGCTGGCTTTTGTATGAGAAAGCATGCATGAGATGCAGAGAGGGCTATCAGAAGTGACAGAGGACACAGAGAGCAAAAAACTTCCTGCAGGAAACCAGACTGAGCCATCAGCATTGTTTGCTGCAGTATCCTCTTCCATTACTCAGATTCAATAGTTTTGATTAGTTCATGGGTTAGTTAATACAGAGTCTTCAAGATGGGGGTTTTCTGGGGAAGGATAAAAAGGAAGTATTAGTGGGGTGAGTTTCATGAATGGTCCTTCGTAACTTATGTTCAGCATCTCTTTTCTCTACAACCTAGTCTAGATCACCCCTTCCCTCAGTTAGCCTTCTACAGATCTAGTTGACTTGCCTGGTGGTGTGATATAGACTATAGTTCTGAGGAATATCAGAACTATGAGATGCCCCCATACTTTGGGGGGGATACTCTTATGATTATCAAAATGATTCAAATTATTTTTTAGAAGTAGGCTCAAACAGATGGCAGGCAGATGGGAATGTTAGCCATTATCTTTATCACATTGGATGTAAATTTCAGATACAAACTTGTGACTCATCTTATTCAGTGGAAAATGAGCAAACCAGAATACTGTGGCCTTTCCCATCTTATTGAGCACACTCACTGATTCCAGACCTCTGAAAAGAGAAAACCTAATTTTCCAAGTTTCTGCTTCTGTGCTAGGCCACTCTGACCCTCCTCTGCCAACATTTGCTTGTATTCTTTGGATTTCTGACTAAGATAGATTTTGATGATGATTTTAGATTCTACTTACCTTTCCCCACCCTGCAGCCACTTCTTCTACAATATTTCATTCTCTTATTCTTAATCGGAAAGTTTAATGCTCAATATAATATTTATCATTTTTTACAAATGCTAAGCATTATATTATTTTTTCTATTATTTTTCTACCAAATATTCTATTATTTTTTTCAATCATATTATAGGTGAGTATGAAGCAAAAATGTCCAAAAACCTGACACAATTATGATAGATACTAATTTTGATTTTAAAAATTTTTTAACATCCAGGTTTTCAGCTAAATTCAAAACTATAAAGTAAATTGTCCATAACTTTGTATTGAATCAAGAGACAGATTCTTCTTGTTGTTAATTTTGCTTTAATTCCTGTTCTACCATTAAAAGCAGTCCACTAAATTTGCTTTTGACAAGCTTTAGAAAAAACTTCATAACCCGTCTAGTTAAAACAAAACATTTTGCATACAGGGTGCTCTTTTAAATGAATTTGATCACAGAGAATAAACCTGACAGGGAAAGTTCCCAGCAGTTACCTCCAGGTCATCAATTACTATTAGAGACTTTAATTGTATAGCAAGTTCCTTTAGCTCTGCCAGAAGAGGCTGTACACCACTGTTGATAGGTTATTTCTTCTTTAGACTATGACTTTTCTTCTTACTTTTAAAAATCTGTAAATAATAAAAATGTGTCACTCAATATATTAATATAATTTCAGATTATTTAAAGTATCAATGGGGATCACTGAATTGAAGCTTACTCTAAAGCATCTTACCTCCTGCACTTTTTATACCTTGAATGCTACATATTTTTGACAATAAGGGAACTAGGAAAATGTACTTTATTTCTGAAGAGCCTTGGCATTTATCTGCCTGTTTTTAATAGCTTAAAATGGATAACTCTTGTTGAGAAACCATTGTATTTTTACAGACTGATTTGAGCTATCAAACAAATAGCTGACATTATTTGAAAATATTCTATTGTTTCCATAAAACCTGTTTTAGATGTGATAAAAGGCAGATTAATGATTGGCTTAAAAAAAGCATGTTTTGTATCCTAGTACTTTGGAGAAATCTTGGTAATTGCATTCATTGAAAGCAATTTAAAATGTATAAAACATCTAACTTGTCTTAGTTTCTCACTTAATGGAACAAAGAACTTTTGCTTACTTTAAAAGTCAGTATATTCAAACAACTTTGAAAATAATATGGGTATATAATTTTAATAACCATTCCTGTAATTAGTAAAAACATACATCAAAATTATTGGAATAATCTTTTAAATCTGTAATTTTCCCAGTTCTCTAACTAGAGAAAAATGGACAGAAATATAATCCTTAATCATAAATTTTAAATCATAAATATTAATAAAAGCAGAAATACAGGACTCAAATGGACACATTATAAAAGAAAAAAATTATAAAGATGCATAATAAAACTATTCCCATTTGACAGAATTTATTAAATTATCTATTCAATATTTCTTAAAAAAGTATTGTAAGTGAAAAGAACAAAGAAGTGCCCAGATCCCAGGTTTGAATTTATGAGACCAGCAGCCTTCAAAACATTTCTAACCTACACACAATTCAAGATATACATGTTTTCTGGCAAAGTAGGCTTAATGTCATGTTTTATCTAACATTCCAAAATCATATTAGAATATGAAGTGAGATAAGTACTATTTTCCAATAGGTAAACATGAGTTCATGTCAAAAAATAATCGCACAAAAAGTGTTGCATCTTTTAGGAAACTTACACTAAAATTAGGATGAGATGGTTGGATGGCATCACTGACTCAGTGGACATGAGTCAGAGCAAGCTCCAGGAGATGGTGAAGCACAGGGAAGCCTGGCGTGCTGCAACCCATGGGGTCACAAAGAGTTGGACACAAGACTGAGTGACCAAACAATAACCAAAATGCTTTCTTATTAGATGTAAATCACTAGCATATGTTACATATCATATTGCAGGCCCCATGAAGGCAGGATTTTTGGGGGGAGGCAGGATATATTTTTTTGACCACTCCATGTCCAGTACCTAGAACAGTGCCTGACACTGTGTGATGCTTCCTAAACATCAGATGATTGAATGTCATATAACATTGCTTTGCAACAAGTCTGAGGACTATGGCTCCAAACTAAGTCAGAAACTGGGTTATGACCATTTCTTTTATAAACATGCGACGATTCTGTGGCAAAATAATCATGAGAACATTGGTCAAATGGTCTATGGTCTTTCTTTATCAAATAATATTTGAAAAAAATCAGGATACTTCTCAAAGGGACACTGCAGTCAAAATAAATATTTTGTTTCTGCATAGAATTTTCTAAACATTTTACTGGGACCTGTGTCAAAGCACAACCTCGAATATTACTGAGTATTAAGAGACCATCTCATGAAACATTTATCTAGAAGTACTCATATTTCAATCAGAGGTGATACTCAGATCCACAGACATATTGTTCTAGGGATTGTAAACTCTGAGAAGTTCCTCTTCTGTAGGAAGACATTTATTCACATTTCACAGGGTAATATACCAGGGTTCTGTTCCCTTCTTTTTCAGAGAAGAATTTGTTTACGTTAGGAGGCAAAGGCCTCTGTCTGTCTCTCAGGAGTGGAGGTAGAGTTGGCAGCTACATCTTTACATACTCTTTAGGGTTCGTCTCCTGTGGTATGACCCACATATGTGCAAGGTTGTCCATCTGGCTCTCATTACATCACCCTAGACCTGGGAAATTTAGGGAAAGGGAAAATGATGTGGTTTTTTAGCTCTAAGTAATAATCTTTCTCTGTCCAAGAAATCTCTTGTATGCTTTAAGGATTTTATGAGTAATTATAGACGTTAAAAAGTTGCTGCTGCATTATCACTGACAGTATAGCTGTGTTTGACACCTGCAAAAAAAAAAAAAAAAAAAAATCTTCAGGGCATTTTAGTAGGTATCTTCACAGTGTAACTGGGCTAATGGAAAGTTGAGTTGAGGAAGCCTGACCCTCAGGGTTTATACTAATCGATCCTTATACTCTCGTTTTTCCCTCCCTTACACAAATTCCACACAAGTGACCAGACAAGCAAGCTGAAGTGAGCCATTGACAGCCTCTACTTATAAACAGAGAGCAAGGGGCAACTCCATATTTGCATCCTCCACCTCGTTAGTCTGGATATGTTTTGGTTATCTGTAGAAAACTCCAGAGTTTGCAACTTTATTCAAGGGTTCCCCCAAACACAGGTGTGGTTTGTGTAGAAATGGTGCTCCTTTTGGTATTCAATCACTTAATTCAGCCAGAAATTGTATCAATCATGTTTTTATTTTCATATATTATGAGGCTTGAGCATCATAAAATTTACTAAGAAAGTTTTTTAGCTCTCTCCACCTGGAGAGAAATAATAGTTCTCAGGGCTAGTCACTTCTAAGTGGTGGCAAAGGGCCCAGCTGGAAGCATGTAGCTATGCAACCCCACCAATCCAGAGCATTCCTCCTCCATCTGGCCATGTACCTCAGGAGGTGGTATTCCTCTGCCTTCATCATTTCAGGGCCAGACAACTGGGGACCACCCCATGGCCCAGGGCCCACTGAAATTCTTTAAACCAGTCAGTCTTAAACTGTTTACCCTACCTTGCCTTATCTTTCCAAGGAAAACCCAATGAAGGTTACTGGACAAGCTTTCCTCTTGCTCCTGCTTCTGCTTCCTAAACAAAACCCAGTGCTCTTCTCATAGCCCTGCATGGCTAGCTGTGCCTCTTGTTTCTAGTGGAGCTGTGAGTAGCAGACTTCTCCTTCAGTGGCATTGACCTCCAGTGTCCTCGCTCAGTTACCTTCATAAATTAAGACAAGGGGGAAACATCTCTATGCTATGGCTTTTATAACTGAGTCTATCTGTTCTGTTTTTTTAGGACATGGGGTATCCCTCTGGATATATGACTGTCTTTTTCTCTTCCATCTGTCATTTTACTATGATATATCTAACTTTGTGCTTAGTAGCTCAGTCGTGTCCCAACTCTTTGCGATGCCATGGACTGTAGCCTGCCAGACTTCCCTCGTCCTGGAGATTTCCCGGGCAAGAATACTGGAGTGGATGCCATTTCCTTCTCCAATCTAAGTTTACTATGATGTAACTGTTTTGCTCCTTCCTGCTCTCCATCCCTGCCTTCCTCCCACCCTTCCTTCACTTTCTTCCCTTTCCTTTGTTTCTTTCTAAATATTACTTTGGGTTTCATGAACCATTTGAATTTGAGGATTGGTGTCTCAATTTGCAGAAATTCTCAGTTCCAGACACTATAATTTCTGCTTTAAGTAATGAAATTTCACAAACTCTGGAGACTTCTAATTTTATAATATTTATATGGACCAATTTCTCTGTGGTCTTTTCTAGTTTTGTTCTGTTTCATAGTTTCACATCTTTCTTCATCATGTGTTTTGCAATAGTAATCGAGTATCCAGAAGCTCCAATTTGAATTTTAAAAACAAGACAAAAGCTCAGAAGTTCAAGCTTACTCATTGCCAAACTTCTTTTAATTCTAAACAAGAGTATAATTGCAAGGATGAAGGTCCACAGATAGTTGGGGAAAATTCATTTCCAGAATATAATTTTCCTGAAATAGTTTTTGTAAGAGTTCTTCAATTTAATGAATTCACATAATGTACTGCCAAAATTCCTGTCTGATTCATCTATTCCTATATTATACTTTCCCTTATCTATTGCAATTTAGATCTAATCAATATCTACTATGTCCCTTTGACTTTATAATGGTATTATTCTAACTATGATAAGATAATGCTTCTAAATTTTTAGTGATTAAAAAAGTATATATCTAACTAACTAACTTTACCAAATGCGGTAAAGTTGGATATTGTCTCTGGAATTGCGATAGGGGTCACGTGTTTGCTTATTCCTAGAGTAACCACTTGGCACAAACACAAGTTCTCTGGGTACAATAAAAGAAGTCCTCCATTATTCATATCAGTGGGGTTCCATCAAGAGACACAGATGGAGTTAATTATTAGTATGTATCAAAGAGTTTGGTTAAACTAACTGACAAAGGAAGCATTTTCCTGATTGATTAAAAAAAATAGCTCAGTTACGCTCATCTACTCTGCAAGAAAGTTTTGCATTATATTGTTCAGTGATTAATAAAAATAAAATGAAAATATAATGGAAATGAATCCAAAAGTTGTTTCACATACTTTGCAGAAATGTTTAAAACCAATACTCCTATCTCAAATACTCAGGAAATGACTTCTTCAACCTATCTTTGAGTTATCTGCTCAATGATACATTCATATTATTTTAAAAATTTATGATATATGCAAGGTAGTATAGGATAGTAAGTCAAAACAAATGTAAGAATAGGTACAGATTCCAAAGCCTGATTTCAGGCTTTCAGACTGCCTGGGATATACATCTTGGTATTGATACTTGGTGGCCATATGTCTCTGAATGATTTTTTTTTCTTTTCTTTTTAAAATTATAGTTGCCTTACAGTATGTTAGTTATACAATAGTCACCTGAAATATTGACTATAGTAATTCAATATTTTGTAGAATATACTCCATAAAAAGCTATTATAAGATATTATGGTATTTCCTGTGCTGTATATAACACTCTTGTAACTTATTAATTTTATCCCTAGTAGTTGTATCTCTCATTATCCTTCCTATTTTGCCCATCTGCTCAGGCTTCTTCCCTCTGGTAAAACTAGTTCATTCTATTTATGAACTGCCTTCTGTTTTGGTATGTTTGTTCACTTGTTTTCCTTTTTAGTTTTTGGATGTTTCCTTTAAGCTGTTTTTCCTCAGTTTCCTCACCTGTAAAATGAGGATGGTAATAATTACCTTTTAAGATTGTTAGAAGATTGAGTGTGTTAATATATTTAGTACTTTCCCTGGCATAAGTCAACGTATCTGCTTAGTATAATTTAGGCAAAATATGGAGTGTTAATATTTATTAAACTTTTATTATCCTGATTAACAAAGATTTATGTTAATGAATAGTATAGAGCATAAGTTAACTACTGCAAATAAAATAATAATCATGAAACATCTGTAACTATAGTTGTTCCTACATTTCTTTTCCAATGTGTTTCTACATTTAACAACCAGACTGGATGTTTTCACTGGCACTTGCCAGTTTGTTTGCTTACTTTGTTTCCATGAGCATGTTCCCATCTAAGGACTGCACACATGCTCAGTCGTGTCTGACTCTTTGCAACCCCATGGACTGTAGCCCACTGGGCTCCTCTTTCCATGGGGTTTTTCAGGCAAGAATACTGAAGTAGGTTGCCATTTCCTCTTCCAGTAGATCTTCCTGACCCAGGAATCTAACCCATGTCTCTTATGTCTCCTGCATTGGCAGGTAGATTCTTTACCATTGGCACCACCACACAAGTTTTTATTCAAAATTTCCAGTTTCAACAGATTAATTAGGCTTTTCTATAAATTTAATTATTCAGAGTCAATAAAGAGTGAGATTATTTATGAACCAGAAATAAACACATTCCTTACTAAGTAAAGATAAATACACAGCTTATGAGAAAATTTGTCTTTACAATGACAAGTAAGGGGAAAAGTTTATCTTAGCAGAATTAGGTGAGACTACAAATATTTACAAGAATGAATCTATGTTTCTCTCAGGTTGATGTCTGTAACTTCTATTTTCATCACTGTTAGATGTAATCAACTTATTTTTACTAGACAATCACCCTAAAATGCATAACTTAAAAACGGATGAGCAACACATCTAAATTAATTTTTTCAGTTTGGATATATTAATGACTTCATGTAACAAGGGTAGGCAAAACTACCATCTACATGCCAAATCTGGCCTGCTGCCCATTTTTTGAAATAAAGTTTTACCGACACATAGACACATTTATTCATTTGCATACTGGCTTGTGGCTGACTTTGCACTATAATATCAACAGTGACCATATGGTATGCCCAGTGGAAAATATTTACTATCTGGCCTTTTGCTGAAAAACTTTGCTAAACCAGGTTATAGAAGAGTATATTTAAATTACAGGAAGAGATTTAGGAATATATTTTTAAGACATTTTCAAATGTCTAAAATGCTATTTTAAATAATTCAACTCAGTTGCCCTTTGAATAGCTCAGGGTTTGGGGCACCAATCCCTGTGCAATGATATGTTGAGTATAACTTTACAGTCAGCCTTCCTTACCCAAGGTTCCAAATCCTCAGACTGAAGCAACTGTGGATCCTACAGAATGTATTCATTGAAGAAACTCTGTGTATAACTGGACCCGGGTAGATCAAACTCATGTTGCTCAAGAGTCAACTGTAAGTGGTTCCTATAGTAAATTGTTTTAAAAACTATTTTAATTTGGTACTACTTCTAGAATAAGAACTGTCATAATTCAAAAGAGGCATTCACAGAAAATTTCACTTTGTATAAGCATATAAAATGCTATAAACATTGTACAAAAACATACATTTCAGAAGTTAAAAATAGTTTTGGGGGCCTCATTCTATTTAATATCAGTGTAAAGCATTTAAACTAAACTCTAGGGCTTCAGATATGTATATATGCATCTGATTTTAAGCAGGCATAAATATACATCATAGTCTTCATGTTACTTTTGTGCATATCTCTGTACACACACACACACACACACACTCACACACACGGCATGGTTATGTAATGTGTGAAAATATGTATCCATTCTATTTTTTGTGCCATATATGAATCAGGTATACATGATTATAATCTCCTTATGAACTCTTGTTCATGCTTTTTATCCATGTAATAGCATTTTATCAAAATAATGAGGATGTATGGATGTGAGAGTTGGACTGTGAAGAAAGCTGAGGGCCGAAGAATTGATGCTTTTGAACTGTGGTGTTGGAGAAGACTCTTGAGAGTCCCTTGGACTGCAAGGAGATCCAACCAGTCCATTCTGAAGGAGATCAGCCCTGGGTGTTCTTTGGAAGGAATGATGCTGAAGCTGAAACTCCAGTACTTTGGCCACCTCATGCGAAGAGTTGACTCATTGGAAAAGACTCTGATGCTGGGAGGGATTGGGGCAGGAGGAGAAGGGGACGACAGAGGATGAGATGGCTGGATGGCATCACTGACTCGATGGACATGAGTCTGAGTGACCTCCGGGAGTTGATGATGGACAGGGAGGCCTGGCCTGCTGCGATTCATGGGATCGCAAAGAGTTGGACATGACTGAGCGACTGAACTGAACTGAAGCCATATTTTGGATCAGTTATATGTAATAATCTGATTGTGTTCCCACCGTTCCTTTCACTGTGTTCATTAGACATACTGTTTGTATGACCCCAATAGAAGCTCATTTTTCACCCTGCAGTGGGAGAAACCCCAGCTCCTCCTCCTTGCTGCAGTGATCAGCTCAGATTACCCACGCTGATTCCAATCAGCATGGCATTTTCCAGATAAAATAATATTATCAACAATGAGCATTTGTGTCCATTTGAATCAACATAATATGAGGGGATATTTTTAAGTGGAATACAACTTCATTAAAAATAAGTAGAATCCTTCATTACTTGAAAACTGAAAACTTCTGTCTTTTCATCTGAAAGTTAGGAAAATTCGGAAATATGCGTTTATGTTTGACAGTTTGAGTTTGGTTTCCTCTTTCTTCTACTAAAACCTCTTAACAGATACAGATATATTTCAGTTTTCTAGTATAATTCAAGATTTGTTAGCTTATGCATTCGTTGATTGAAAGAGATCCGCACAAGCTCTACATCATAGACATAAACAAACAAGCAGATTATTAGTTTTAAACATGATTTTGCATAAATTCTGTGTTATATTGTAACAAAGCAATACCCATATGGTGCCCAATGCTGCTATATTATGATTAATAAGAAATATTTGCCACTAACTGTCCTATAGTTTTGATTCATAAACTCCCCGAACTTTGTTTTTTTATTTTATTTTATTTTATTTTTAAACTTTACATAATTGTATTAGTTTTGCCAAATATGATAATAAAATAAATTTAGTTGTTTATAGGTATGTTGGCCAAAAATGTAATGCCATGACATAGAGACTATACATGTACATATACATAAAAAGCATTTCTTGATTCTATATTTTTAGCAAATTAATGTATCTCTGAAGGGAGTGCTTTGGAAATGAAATAGGGTCCTATTCTACTGTGAACTCTGGCCATAGCAATTGGTCCATAGCCTGGTGGGGCAGGAGGCATGCCACTTCTAGCTCAGATATGCAGGAGGTTCAATCTTACTGGTTTGATTTTCCACAACCAAAAACCTGAGGAGAAAAACACTACCATCACATATTAAAGAAAAGATAGTTTAATATCACTGATTAAACACATTAAGAATATAATATATTTAGGCTGTAGAGAGACATTTTTGACAATTCCAGGTGGCTGCCCTGGTTTTCCCAGCACATTCCTCCCTTCTGTAGTCATGACATCAGTAACTACTTACTCCTCCCAGTTAGAGGTCATCATGCCCTTCTGCTTTCCAAAGTGTTAAATACTTTTGAGTTAAGGGCTTTCCAGTCTGAGAGTATTTGCATTTTAATAAGGAACTACTGAAGATTGAAAAACCTTTAGGACTTAAAGGAAAACAATTCTAATATTGCAAGGTGAGGCACTTGCAATTTAATTCACAGTAAAACAAAATTCACGATGTGGTTAGGTGCATAATTTAACCTTGGGCAATGCCAATCCTATTTGAGTAAAAGGAAAATGAGGGACTTGATAATACTTCAAAGTTGCTTTTATTTCAGTCTTTATAAATAGCCTAGATCATGTATCAAAAAAATGTTCTTTCCCAAACCATTTTATTAAAATTTTACTCCAGCCAAGTTTTCCATACTAAATTATATATTCGTAAACACAGAGACTAACAGTCATGTTTCCACATAGACTATAGCATGCACTCATTTTCTCTTTGATGTCTGAGTGCATAGACTGTTTGGTGCCCTGTCAGTAATCTATCCAAACACCACAATAAGTAAACTGGCAGTGTGCACCTTGGTGCTGACTTGTCTTTTAGATAGAGATTACTAATTGTCTGGAAGGAGCAATACCTACTATTATCTTCCTTGAAGAAATATTTCAAGCACTAAATAATTCAAATATAAATGCCTCACTTATGCTTGATCTAGTCTTTTAAAAAATGGCATGCTTTTATAAGTTTCACTGAGGTTTAGGGGGATGAAACTGATGAAAGTATGAGAAGAAACTAAAAACATTGTGGAAGGGGAAACTGAATTCCAAGTGAATATCGTAAATTAAGAGGTGTACTTTAAAAAGAATGATGAACAGTAATAATAAAAATTCAGTTCAGTTCAGTTCAATCGCTCAGTCGTGTCAGACTCTTTGTGACCCCATGGACTACATGCAGCACACCAGGCCTCCCTGTCCATCACCAACTCCTGGAGTCTACCCAAACCCATGTCCATTGAGTCGGTGATGCCATCCAACCATCTCATCCTCTGTTGTCCCCTTCTCCTCCTGCCCTCAATTCCCAACATCAGGGTCTTTTCAAATGAGTCAGCTCTTCACATCAGGTGGCCAAAGTATTGGAGTTTCAGCTTCAACATCAGTCCTTCCAATGAACACTCAGGATTGATCTCCTTTAGGATGGACTGGTTGTATCTCCTTGCAGTCCAAGGGACTCTCAAGAGTCTTCTCCAAAACCACAGTTCAAAAGCATCAGTTCTTCGGCACTCAGCTTTCTTTATAGTCCAACTCTCACATCCATACATGACCACTGGAAAAACCATAGCCTTGACTAGACGGACCTTTGTTGACAAATGGATATATGTAAAAAAAGACAAACTATATAATGTTTGGAGAAGGCAATGGCACCCCACTCCAGTACTCTTGCCTGGAAAATCCCATGGATGGAGGAGCCTCATAGGCTGCAGTCCATAAGGTCGCTAAGAGTCGGACACGACTGAGCAACTTCACTTTGACTTTTCACTTTCATGCCTTGGAGAAGGAAATGGCAACCCACTCCAGTATTCTCGCCTGGAGAATCCCAGGGACAGGGGAGCCTGGTGGGCTGCCGTCTATGGGGTCGCACAGAGTCAGACACGACTGAAGCGACTTAGCAGCAGCAGCAGCATACAATGTTTTATAGTAAATGTTATATATAACTAAAGAAAAATTATTGAGGCATAGAATAAAGCAATTCTATTTGTGTAAGATACAATTTTAGATCATTGCTTATACATAGAAAAATGGTACTAGGAGTGTGGTCTAATGAGGATGATCTAACTGTTGTTTAAATGATGGATTTCATGTGTGTGTGTGTGTACATGCTAAATCATGTCCAATTCTTTTGTGACCACATGGATGGTAGCCCACCATTGTCCTCTGTCCGTTGGATTTTCCCAGCAAGAACAGTGGAGTAGGTTGCCATTTCCTAATCCAGGGGGTCTTTCTGACCCAGGAACCAAAGCCACATCTCCTGAATCTCCTGCATTGGCAGATGGATTCTTTACCACTGAGCCACCTGGGAGACCCCTTATATTATAGAAGATCCAGACAATATTATGCACGATCCAGATCAGAGAGCAGTGTAGCTGGAAAGACCACTTGATATTTAAATGCTCTGAATTCAGGATTGCTGAAGATTAAGAACAGTGAAAGGTGATGCTATTTTGAGATATTTAAATTAAAGGAATAATCTGGATGTAAAGAAAGGGAAAATTTTCACTGATAACTAACCAGGCACCACCAGGAAACCACAGTAGAGCAGCTATGCTAGGATAGGTCTTATTCAAGTACAGGTTATGAAATGGCTTCAGAAAACTATCAGATGCTTTCATCTCGCTTCCAATGAGCTAGGATGAGAATTTTTTCATGGAAAACTACACACAAATTTTGAGTGACTTTTCATTTTTCTACCTAAAATGATAAGACATCAGGAAATATTTGTATATAATTTTTGCCTTTGATGCACAACCAAGTTTATAAAACTGAAAGAGAGATTTCTGGTCATTTTCCAAACTTAACCCATTTTACATGTATGCCTACTAAACTTGAATAAACTTATTTTTCTTGCTGAATTGTATTATTTGTGGTCACCAGTTAAGTCAGATGTTTTTAAATATAGTATAGTATTTCTCAGCAATTTCAAAAGTGAAAACAAGTTATTTCAATTAATGTTCATATGCGTGTGCATGCTAAGTCACTTCACTCATGTCTGACTCTTTGCAACACTTTGGACTGTAGCTTGCCAAGCTCCTCTGTTCATAGGATTCTCCAGGCAAGAATACTGGAGTGGGTTACCATGCACTTCTTCAGGGGATTTTCCCAACCTGGGGATTGAACCCAAGTCTCCCGAGTCTCCTGCATCTCCTGCATTGGCAGGTGGGTTCTTTACCACTAGCACCATCTGGGAAGCTCCTAATGTTCTTATATGAAAGACTTAGCTTTTGAAAATATTGTTTGATTTTTATTATTTAAAATCCTACGGAAGATTGCTGTGAAAAATGAATAGCTATTAAATACAATTTCTGTCCTGGGTATTTATAGACACATTTGACCATCTCAACCTTTAGAATACTTTTCCTAGGAAAGCAAACTAATACCATTTTCATTTATATCCCTTCTAGGCATTTCTTATAGCCAATAATAACATCTGCCAAGTTTACTAGAACAACAGTATTGTGTATTACAGGGCTTAAGTGAAATGTGATAAAATGAATTTCTCGCAGGACATTTGAATTAAAATCCTGGGTCCAATCATATTACTGACCTGATGACAGTGTCCTGAGCCAATCCATTTTTTAATTAAGAGTCCATGCTGGCCAGATCCTCTGTCAGTGTCTGCATTACCACCAGGTTCTTGAAAATCAGCCAAGTTGAGAAAAAGGACTTTGTATTAGTTTAACTATGGCACTTACCTAACTGGAGTTTAATTGTTCAGTTGATTTTCTGAGTTGCATATAAAACTTATTCATTGGGCAAGCAGAGATTTCATCTTGTTCTCCCTTAGAGCTGCTGGACACATGGTAGGTGTCCAGTAAATGTTAAATAAATGAAAGCATTTTTCCTCAACAAAGTAAAGGTAAAGGAGAAAGGTAATGTATCTAGGGAAACACACGGGAGTTATCAGCCACATGTACAGGGAATAGATCAGAAGCAACAAAGAACCATATACATGCTAAGTAAATAGGTTACAAATCTGTGGGAGAAAAAATACATTTTCAGAGTAAAGTTTTAATGTTAGATAGTATTGGGCAGGTTTATGCAGGCAGTTTCAGTATTGTTGGTAATGTTTAATTCTTAATTTGGACAGTGGGTGTATGGTTAATTTGCTGTTATTTTACATAATTTAGTTATATGCTGCTTAAATTATTTTGCATGTGCATAATATTACAAATAATTGTTTTAAGAAAAATATAAAGTACCCTAATATTTTATGCCTTAAAAACGTTAATTATACCAAAAGCATTTGATCTGATCAGAAGGTGGCAGTATAGCACTATCTTTTGCAAATGAAATGAGCTCGCTCTAAAAATACCAAAATGTAGCCCTTTCCAGATGCAGGCCTCAGGGCCACATTCAGTCCTGCAACTTACTTCTCATTGGTGGGTATATCTCATTAGGAGATTAGCTGTTTAAAATGCACTGCTAATGTGAAAGTTTTAATTGGGAAGTCCTATGAATGTTATATTAATCTCAAATACCTTTATCTAAAATTCCTGTTTCCTTTGTATGATGTTTGGCATTTCCAAATGTTGCACACTATTTCTAACTATAGAAAATAAATTATGGGATAATAGTGCAGCTATGTCTTAAAATGTTATTCAAGCTTCTTTTATGATTATTTAATGCATAGCTTTAATAAAAGCACAATCTACATCCTTAGACATTATGAAGAAAGCATCTTTGGCAAATGATGTTTGAATCTAAAGCATAATTATACATATATTTATATATATGTACATAGGAGTTTGAATCTAAACCATAATATAACACATAGGAGAGACTAATAATTCAAATTTGACTCCCTATAAGATAAGGAATCTGACATATCAAGTGGTAACATCTCTCAGAAAGAAAAGTAACTCACACCTTTTTCTAGGACTCAACATTGCATAAAAACAATTAGGAAAAATAAGACTTTATAATGGAATAATATCATGTCATAATGTTTATTAAAATGGCGAGCTTTGTTAAAAATGTATATGAGCACTTAGGCATACACATGAATTGCAGTTTTCAACATTTAGTTGTCATCTTTTTAATGTATTTAGTCATTTTGAACATCTGAAACATTTGAAATAATGATAACTCTTCAACCAGTTAGGCATGTTAACTTTTTAAAATTAATTTTAATTGGAGGATAATTACTTTACAATATAGTGATGGTTTTTGCCATACATCAACATGAGTCTACCATAGGTATACTTACATGTGTCCCCTCCACTCTGGATCTCCCTCCCACACCCTCCCCACTCTATCCCTCTAGATTGGGCACATTAACTATTAAAACTATAGAAATAGTTTTCTTTTAAGATGGTTCTAGGCATTCTGATCTCAATATTTATCTTATAACTGTAGATGTATAATTTTATTGACATTAAGATATACAGCTTTCAATTAAAAAGAGTATTTTAATCATACTCATAGATACATTTGTTGAAATTTCTATCATAGAAGATTTTCACTTAACTTGCCCTTAATATAAGTTATGAACCTTTGTAAGAATATAAATAGCAGAGAGCATAAAGCCAGACTTGCAAAATATCCATACTGCTCAAATTTTATGTATCTTTGTATAACAGAAGAAATTGTTTTTGTATTTTGTATTCTGTGAATGAATACTATTTTTGTTTTGCTTTGTTAAACTTCATTTCTCATGATAGTTTCATTCAGTTCAGTTCAGTTCAGTTCAGTCGCTCAGTCATGTCTGACTCTTTGCGACCCCATGAATCGCAGCACGCCAGGCCTCCCTGCCATCACCAACTCCTGGAGTTCACTAAGACTCACGTCCATTGAGTCAGTGATGCCATCCAGCCATCTCATCCTCTGTCGTCCCCTTTTCCTCCTGCCCCCAATCCCTCCCAGCATCAGAGTCTTTTCCAATAAGTCAACTCTTCTCATGAGGTGGCCAAAGTACTGGAGTTTCAGCTTTAGCATCAGTCCTTCCAAAGAAATCCCAGGACTGATCTCCTTCAGAATGGACTGGTTGGATCTCCTTGCAGTCCAAGGGACTCTCAAGAGTCTTCTCCAACACCACAGTTCAAAAGCATCAATTTTTTGGCGTTCAGCTTTCTTCACAGTCCAACTCTCACATCCATACATGACCACAGGAAAAACCATAGCCTTGACTAGACGGACCTTTGTTGGCAAAGTAATGTCTCTGCTTTTGAATATGCTATCTAGGTTGGTCATACCTTTCCTTCCAAGAAGTAAGTGTCTTTTAATTTCATGGCTGCAGTCACCATCTGCAGTGATAGTTTCATTAGTAGGCCATTTTTATGGATGTGCTCAGATAACATATAGTCCATGCTGTCTAAGAATAACGTTTATGAAGAAATTAGCAATTAGAACAAACAGTGAGTAATTATGCACTGAACTTAGTGCTTCTGACATAAGAGGAGGAGAACAATAGGAACAACAGAAAAATTTATTGGGAGAAGCATATATGTGAATTAGAATTTTCAATTTCAGTATTAGTAAGGTCTCTCATTCATATTAATACAAAAGAAACTCCTTATTTAAATTCCTAGAAGTGTACAGTACTTCAAGGTGAATCAGAAAGAAACAGATAACATGAATAGATTGATTGCCAGTATGAAATTGAATCAGTAATTAAAACAGAAACAAAAATAGAAACAAATATAACTCCCAACAAGCTAAATTTCAGGATCACACAGCTTCACAGGTAAATTCTGCCAAACATTTTGAGAAAAACTTAACACCTATTCTTCTCAAACTATTACAAAATACTTCAGAGGAAGGAAAATTTATGAACCATTATCATGTTGGTACTAAAACCAGACAAAAATAATACAAAAAATGAAAATTGCAGGCCAGTATCACTGACGAACATGGATACAAGTTCCTCAACAAAATATGAGCAAACTGAGATCAATAATACATTAACAAGGTCATACACAATCATCAAGTAGAATTTACCCTGGGGATACAAGGATGGTTCATTATCCATGAATCAATTAAGGTGATACATCACATTTGCAAACAAAAAAATCATATGATGATCTCAGTAGATGCAGAAAATGATTTTGACACAATTCAATATTCGTTTATGATAAAAACTATCAACAAAGTGGATGTTAAGGACCATAGCTCAAAGTAATAAAGGCCATGTATGACAAGACCACAGCTGACAACACACTCAAAGGTGAAAAGCTGAAAGCACTTCCTCTAAGTCATGACCAAGACAAGAACGCCCACTCACCACTTACATTCAACATAGTATTGGAAGTCCTAGTCTCAGCAGTCAGATAAGAAAACAGAAATTAAAAGAGTCTAAATAAGAAAACAAGAAGTAAAACTTATTATTTGCAGAGACACAATACTATACATAGAAAATCCTAAAGACACCACCAGAAAATTACTGGAACACATGAATGAACTTGGTTAAGTTCCAACACACTTAATTAATTAATTAAGGGCTTCCTAAGTGGCACTGATGGTAAAGAAACTACTTGCCAATGCAGGAGATATAAGAGATGCAGGTTTGATCCTGGGTCAAGAAGATCTCCTGGAGGAAGGCATGGCAGTCCACTCCAGTATTCTTGTTTGGAGAATCCCATGGATAGAGGAGCCTGCAAGGTAAAGTCCATAGGGTCCCAAAGAGTCAGACACAACTGAGGTGATTTAGAACAATTAATTAATTAAAATTACAGAAATCTCTTGGGTTTCTATATAATAACAACAATCAAAAAAATAAATTAAAAAAAAACTCCATTTATAATTGCATCAAAACAAATAAAATACCTTGGCATAAATCTAACTAAGGAGATGAAAGACCTGTACTCAGAAAACTATAACACACTGATGAAAAAAAATTGAAGATGACACAAATGGGTGGGAATATACGCCATGCTCATGCATTAAAATAATATTATTAAAATGATGATGCTACTCAAGGCAATCTACAGATTTAATACAATCCCTATCAATATACCAGTGGAAGTTTTTATACAAAACTCAAACAAATAATTTGAAAATTTTCATGGAAACACAAAAGATCCTGGATAGCTAAAACAATCTTAAAAAAGAACAAAACAGTAAGTATCATGCTCCATGACTTCAGACTATACTACAGAGTTACGTTAATCAAAATAGTATGGTACTGGCACAAAAACAGACACACGGATCAGTGTAACAGAGAGCCCAGGAGTAAACCTTATGGTCAATTAAATATGACAAAGAAGTTGAGAATATACAATGGATAAAAGACAATCTCTTAAATGTTGTTGGGAAAACTGGACAGATACTTGAAAAATAGTCAAACTGGACTATTTTCTTAAACATATACAAAAATAAACAAAAAAATGTATTAAAGATTAAATGTAAGACCTCAAACCATAAAACTTCTAACAGAAAATGTAGGCAGTACACTCTTTTACGTCAGTCTTAGCAGTGTTTTGGGGGGATGTTTCTTCTCAGGAGAAAAAATAAACAAATGGGATTACATCAAACTAAAAAACTTTATCACACTGAAGGAAACTATCAACAAAGCAAAAAAAAAAGAAAAAAAAGCTACCTACTAAATATCAGAAGGTATTTGCAAATGATATATCTGATAAAGGGTTAATATCCACAGTACAAAGAACATGTACAACTCAACAACAAAAAGCAAACCCTGATTTTAAAAAGGGCAGAGGATTTGAAGGCACATGAAAAGATGATCTGCATCACTTTTTACATCAGGAAAATGCAAATCAAAAGCACTACAATGAGATATCACCTCACACCAGTCAGAGGTAAACCCATGCACCTCTGGTCACCTAATCTGACAACAGAGTCAAGAATATACAATGGAGAAGAAACAGTCTAATAAGTGCTTCTCAGAAAACTGGACAGCTACATTTCTTTGGATGTTTCTCCAAAGAAGGCATAAATATGGCCAAAAAGCACATGAAAAGATGCTCAACATCACTAATAATTAAAAATAATAGAGAAAGGCTAATCAAATAGGGAAATGCAAATCAAAACTACAATAAGGTACCACCTTACACCAGTCCCCTTGTGGCTCAGATGGTAAATAATCTTCCTGCAATGCAGAAAATGCAGACTTGACCCCTGGGTTGGGAAGATCCCCTGGATAAGGGATGGGCTACCTATTCCAGTATTCTTGTCTGGAGAATTCCATGGACAGAGGACCTTGGTGTGCTACAGTCCATGGATCACAAAGAGTCAGGCATGACTGAGTGACTGACACTTTCACTAACGATTTACACCAGTAAGAATGCCCATCATCAAAAAAATCTACAAACAATAAATGCTGGAAAGGGTGTGGACAAGAAGAAACCTTCCTACACTGTTGTTGAGACTGTAAATTGGTATAACTATGGAGAATAGTATGGACATTCCTTAAAAAAAAAAAAAAAAAAACTAAAAATAGGACTGCCTTATGGATTTAGCAATCCTCCTCTTGGGCATATACCAGAGAAAACAATAATTCCAAAAGATACGTGGATCCCAATGTTCATTGAAGCACTATTTACAATAGACAGGCCATGGAAGCAACCTAAATGTCCATTGATGCATTAATGAATAAAGATGTGATACATATATACAATGGAATATTTCTCAGCCATAAAGATAATGAAACAATACCATTTATAACAACATAGATGGACCCAGAGATTGTCATACTGAAAGGAGTAAGTCAGACAGAGAAAGACAAATATCATATAATATGGCTTATATGTGGAATCTAAAAAAAAAAAAAAGATTCAAATGAATTTATTTATAAAACAGAAATAGAGACACGGCTCTAGAAAACAAACAGGGTTACTGAGGGGAAATGGAGAGAAGGATGAATTGAGAGATTAAGATTGACAAGTACACACTACTATACATAAGATAGATAACTAATAAAGACCTAGTTTATAGCACAGAAAATGAGACTCAATGATCTGTAATGGTCTTTATGGGAAAAGAATCTAAAAAAGAGTGAATATATGTATTTGTATATCTGCTTCACTTTTCTGTACAGCAGAAACTAACACAACATTGTGAATCAAGATTACTCCAATAAAAACTAATTTTTAAAAAATAATGACCACTGTCAAAAAGAACACACATAACGAGTATTAGAGAGAAGATGTGGAGAAAGGAAATTCTCATGCAGTGTTGGTGGAAATGTAATCTGGTGCTGCCCCTAGGTAAACTGTGCGGGGATTCCTCAAAAAATTAAAAATAGGAATACCGTATAATCCAGCAATTTCAATTCTGGGTATTCATTCAAAGACTATGAAAACACTAATTTGAAAAGATATATTCAGTTCAGTGTTCATTGTAGCATTTTTTTTCAATAGCCAAGATATGGAAGCACCCTCAATGTCCATCAATAGATGAGTGCATAAAGAAGTTATGATATGTATATATAAATATGGGACTCCAGGTGGCACAGTGGTCAAGATTTTGCCTGCCAGTACAGGAGATGCAAGAGACACAGTTTCGATCCCTGGGTCAGGAAGATCTAGAGTAGAAAATGGCAGCCCACTCCAGTATTCTTGCCTGGAAAATCTCATGGCCAGGGGAGAGTGGAGGGCTACAGCCCAAGGGATCACACAGAGTCAGAAATGCTTGAGCACAACTGTCCGTGACAATGGAATATTAGAGAAAAAAGAATGAAATATTTTCATCTGTTACAACATGGATGTGGTTTTTTTGGTTTCATTCACCTATCATTTTACTATTTCTAATATAGACATATAAAATGATGTTAGGAATATCACGGTGTAAAATTAGACTAGTTTGAGTATTACTTCTTGTCTTTTTGGCTATTCCAAGTCAGAATCTTCACAGTTACAATGGCTATACAATATTATGAGGACTACAGTTTCAGTTACCCAGATGACACCACCCTTATGGAAGAAAGTGAAGAAGAACTAAAGAGCTTCTTGATGAAAGTGAAATAGGAGAGTGAAAAAGTTGGCTTAAACTCAACATTCAGAAAATTAAGATCAGGGCATCTGATCCCATCACTCCATGGCAAATAGATGGGGAAACAATGGAAACAGTGAGAGACTTTATTTTGGGGGGCTCCAAAATCACTGCAGATAGTGACTGCAGCCATGGAATTGAAAGATGCTTGCTCCTTGAAAGAAAAGCCATGGCCAACGTAGACATCATATTGAAAAGAAGAGACATTACTTTGCCAACAAAAGTCTGTCTAGTCAGACTTTTGGTTTTTCCAGTAGCCATACATGGATGTGAGTGTTGGACTATGAAAAAAGCTGAGCACTGAAGAATTGATGCTTTTGAACTGTGGTGTTGGAGAAGGCTCTTGGGAATCCCTTGGACTACAAGGAAATCCAAGGAGTCTTTCCTAAAGGAAATCTCTCCTGAATATTTATTGGCAAGACTGATAATGAAACTGAAACTCCAATACTTTGGCCAACTGATGTAAAGAAATGACTCATTGAAAAAGACCCTGGCGCTGGGAAAGATTGAAGGCAGGAGAAGGGGACAACAGAGGATGAGATGGTTAGATGGCATCACCAACTCGATGGACATGAGTTTGAGTAAACTCCGGGAGTTGGTGATGGACAGGGAAGCCTGGAGTGCTGCAATCCATGGAGTCACAAAGAATCGGACAGGACTGAGCAACTGAACTGAACCAATAGCCTCAGTTATTTTCTTTTTCTTTTTTTCTTTTACATTATTGTTTGCTACAGGATATTTAACACAGTTCTCTGGTGCTATACAGTAGGACCTTGTTTATCTATTTTATATATACTAGTTTCTGTCTACTAATCCCAAATTCCTAATTTATCCCTTTTTTGTCCCCTTCCCCCTTTGGTAACTATAAGTTTGTTTTCTATGTTATTTTAACAGTCACTCTTAGGGCCCTGATATGTCTGTAAGAATGGCCCTCAACCCTATAACAACAAAAGCAACAAAAATCTAAAATATACAATTAAAAACATAAATATACTTTTCACCTTTGTGGGGTATTCAAGGTCTGGAATTTAGCTCATCCTTTGAGGATGAATTCTAAATCTCTAGATAGGCCTATGAATTGACCTATAGTTATCTATATTGTAAGTTGATTTTGTTAATATCATTGCTGCTGTTTATTGTAATCAATAATTTAGAAAAAATACATATACAATCTTTTAATTCACCCTAATATCTTACCTTTGACTTCCAAACACTCTTTTGCTCTCACATTTTTTAATTTTTGTTTATGGTAGCTTATATTTTCACAGTTATCATCACTGTCTACTCAAACCTAAACTGTCTTTGGATGTGCAACAATTATTATTTTTCTGCCTTAAGAGCATACTTTTAATATCTTTCCTCTTGCTTGATTTGTGCCCTAGATAATTTTGTATGGCCCCATATCTTTGGATAAATTCTTTGTGCTAATGACACCCTTTGCAAGGGTGACACCCTATTGCAAGATCCTAGTGTTCTAATGAACCTATGAATCTACCTACCTACTTATTTAGATTTTTACTAAATATATCAGTTAATAAGATAAAGCAGAGCATATGATTCCCCTCTCAGAGCTGCTTTACCACCTCAATAAATGTCACTACTATCCCTGATTGCTCAAGAGAAAGTGATTTATTATTATTATTTTTTTAATTAATTTAATGGCTACCCATTCCAGTACTCTTGCCTGGAGAATTCCATGGACAGAGGAGACTGGTGGGCTACAGAACATAGGGTTGCAAAGAGTCAGACATGACTGACTGAGAAACTAACACTTTCATTTTCACTTTTCTTATTTGATTTACTATGTGTTAGTTTCTGTTTCACAACAAAGTGAATCAGTTATACGTATACACATGTCCACTCTTTTTTAGATTCTTTTCCCACATAGGTCATTACAGAGTATTGAGGAGAGTTCCCTGTGGTATACAGTAGATTCATATTAGTTATCTGTTTTTAAGATTTATTGTTGATTCATCCTTTTTATCACGTGCATGTCCTCTTGGGTTCACCAATAATCTAGTTACCTGTCATCACCTCAGAACTGTCTCCCTGATTCACGTCACTGTAGTCTCTGACCTAGAGTATAATAAGAACCTCCCTTTTGGAATGCCCTCTTCCACAATGCTCTCATTTAGGGATTTGTTAGCACAGCAGTCCGCAGGATACTTTACAAATTTAAATCATAGCATATCACACCTTTGTTTACAACTCTGAAATAGACTCTGATCCCTCAAAGTCGGAAGATGAGTGTCTAACATAGCCCGTTGGGCCTACAGGACCTGGCTTCCGTGTACTTCTCCAACATTTCCCGCCTCACTCTCTTTCATTTAGCTCTGCTCTCCCTCCTCCTGTTCCTCTTTCCTCTTCAGAGCATTTTTTGTTGCTGATTTTCCTGCTAGCAACATTGTTCCCAGTAATGCTTACATGACATTTCACCCTCCCCAGTTTCATTTTTGATTAGTGGACGTCAACTCAGAGAAACCTTCCCTGACTATTCAATGTAAAATATGTACTTCACTTTTACCTACAGTGAATTTATATATGATCTGACTTCCTTTGAAGAATGTAAACACTCTAAGGGCAGGGGTTTTACAATTTTGCTTTTTCATTTCAGCACCAGGGACAATGCCTAGAACCATGAAGTTATATTGCAATTATTTGGTAAAGATAAGAAAAAATTATATTTAACTTAATTAGTTAAATAGTTAAATAGGTTATAGGATTCTCTGAGTATTCCTAGCAATATGTAAATCTAGTTTAATTTCATTCAAAGTTTCTTTTTGACTTGGAAATATATCTCTTGAGTAGAATTATCCAACAGAAGGGAGTACTATGAGCAAAAATACTCATTTCCCATAGTGGAAATGTACTGCATTTTGAATAAATGCATGTTTTAAGAATTGATATGACAGAGTGTTCATTCATAGGTGAACTGATAAAATTGTGGGTCTAAAATTACAAAGTTGATGAGTAGACTTAATTCTCTATTAAGGGTCAGCTTGAATATCAAATTATCTTCCAAGCACTAGAGAATTGAATTTTAAAATAGAAAATAAGTAAAGATAGTTCTTTCAGTGTAGTTGCACAAAAAGCTAATGTAATATATTTCAATATTCATATATATAGTTTTAAGCTTAAAACTGTCTTTAATTAAATCACAGCAAAATTAAAAAGTCTGATCAGAAAAATAATTCACTTTATTCATCAGTATAAAAAGAGCTGGCATATATGTCTCTGATATGGAAAAAATATTACTTTAGAGGAAACAGTCATAATAGAAGATTGTATTAGAACTTGCAGTTTTGGAATGCTTTTTCAACTTAGCTCTGATTCAATATAACTTCAAATTCTTAACTATTTTATATTGATACTTTCAGTCATTTAATTAAATAACAAGTGCAGAAAATTGTATTTAATGTCTCAAATCAATGAATGTTGAATGCTCCCAAAGTACAAATATCCATAATTTCAAAGCCTCTATTTATGAATTATAATAAATCAACTTTATACAAAGAAGTTGGACATTAAAATTTTCATGATAATTGACATACTTTGTGAATATCAAATAGTGAGCTATTTTTAATTACTTAGCTGCCTTACTATGCATATTGGAACGCTCTCAGGTTAATTTGGACAAAACTGTTTCACATAAATGTAGGTTATTAGGGAAACTTTTGCATTTTATTTTATTGTTTTTTATTCAAAGCATTCTGAAATTAGTCCAGAATAATATTTATTTGATTGTCATGACTTGTTCTCATACAATTCATACTTATGTTCCCTCATTCAAGTATAGTCTTCCTGATTTACTTGCAAACATCCAGTTTTAGTGTCATTTAACAAATTAGATAGCCAGACCTCTGTGTGACAAGATATATTTTACTGGGCAACAGAGAGAGGCAATTGGAGAAGTGTGAAGAGGCAAACAAAATATTCTGCAGTAAGGAAGGAGAAAGGAATCTGAAAATTTTCAAAATAAGTCACAAATAGATGTAGGACATAAATTATTAACAAGGTCTGCTTTCAAATAAAATTGTCATCTGTGTCTCTTTCTGCACCATATGAAAGGTAGTACAGCCCTCCATTGGAATCTGCGAGGGTTTAGTTCCAGGATCCTAACCGACGTCGGACACCAAATTCCAAGAATACTTAAGTACCTTATGTAAAATGGCATTGTATTTGCATGTACCTACACATGAATCTGTTCAGTCACTCAGTATTATCTGACTCTTTGTGATCCCATGGACTGTAGCCTGGCAGGCTCCTCTGTCCATGGAATTTTCCAGGCAAGAATACTGGAGTGGGTTGTCATTCCTTCTCCAGGGAATCTCCTGGACCCAGAAATTGAACCTGCATCTCTTGCATCTTCTGCCTTGGCAGGCAGATTCTTTACCACTGAGCCACCTTGGAAGCCTACAACCAATTCACATCCTCTGATATTCTTAAGTCATCTTTAGATTACTTATAATACCTAACATAATATAAATGCTTTGTAAATAGCCATTATCATGCAAAATTCATGTTTTCCTTTTTGGAAATTTCTGAAATATTTTTCTGAGTATTTTTTACTTATTCTTGGTTTAATCTGTAGGTTCCACATCTGTAAAAATGAGGGCCTGTTGTATATTATATTGGTTAAGGGATCAAAGTTAAAAGCCAGACCACCAAAGGTTTAAATTCTGACTCTATCAAATAATATGTTGGACTAATTGATGTCTTTTGCTTCAGTTTCCTGCTGTATAAAATGGGATTCATGACTGCACCTGTCTCATACTACTGCTGCTGCTGCTAAGTCACTTCAGTCGTGTCCAACTCTGTGCGACCCCATAGACGGCAGCCCACCAGGCTCCCCCGTCCCTGGGATTCTCCAGGCAAGAACACTGGAGTGGGTTGCCATTTCCTTCTCCAATGTATGAAAGTGAAAAGTGAAAGTGAAGTCGCTCAGTCGTGTCCGACTCTTCGTGACCCCATGGACTGCAGCCTACCAGGCTCCTCCGTCCATGGGATGTTCCAGGCAAGAGTACTGGAGTGGGGTGCCATTGTCTTCTCCATCTATCTCATGAAGTTATTATTATTTAATATTGTAAGTTAGTATAAAATATCTGAGAAAAGTACCTAGTATGTAGTATGTTCCTAATAGTTATCTACAAATGGTATATATTGTCTCTAACATTTATTTAGAGTAAACATTTTCATTTTAAAAGTGTTTGTCAAGTTTGCTATCACCATGCTTTTTATTGGCCATTCATATTTTCTATTTTTTATATTCCTAAGAATTATCCTTCAAGTACAGTTGCATAAGGAGTCCAGATTGGATTCCCAAGGCTGGTAGTCACTTGTGTACTGTTTTCTCTGAAAACTCCTCTCTTTTTGAAAAATCTTGGTTACTTTCATAAGGGGGAGGACCCAATAACAAAAACCATGATACAGTATTTACTAAACATTGTATGGTCATGTGACTGTGCCAACACTTGCATGAGTCCTTTCCAGTTACCCATGCCCAAGCCTGAATGTGTGAAATCCAAGGAACTTTATGTAGACAAAATGCATCGGATCAAGGAATATGTATGAAAAAAGACCCTAATTAAAAATACATGCTATTTCCTCCAACAATGAAGTATAACATAGAACTTGGTTATATTCAGTTAAGTGTAAAATATATATTCCAAAATTTATATCATAAAGTCAAGTTGCCACCTACTTTAATCCTTTTTAGAAATTCTATATTTTAGGTACTGGTTAGATTCACTGGGCTTTCCAAGTAATGCTAGTGGTAAAAAACCCACCTGCCAATGCAGGAGATGTTAAGTGATACAGGTTTGATCCCTCGGTTGGTAAGATCCTCTATAGGAGGGCATGGTAACCCACTCCAGTATTCTTGTCTGGTGAATCTCTTGGATAGAGGAGCCTGGCAGACTATGGTCCATGGGATTGCAGAGAGTCAGACATGACTGAAATGACTTAATACCACCCCCACCGCCCCCCCTACACACTGGCTTCATTAAGAGTTCTTTCCCAGGTTTCAGATATATTCTTTCTAGTTAGTTTTTGATTATTCATTTTTTTCCCATCATTTATTAAATACATGTTTTCTAAGACTTAACTCTGTGCTCTGTATTGTTCTAGATTGGGCCTGCATCTCAAAGAGAAAATTCAGAAGGTGTTCTTTTACATTTTTCTGCATATATCTCTGATTACTTTAATATATATGATCTTTAGTAGTTTTATGTGACTCAGCATTGCTGCATTGTTATTTTGTATTGAGTCAAATTAATCACACATGAACAACTTTTAAAAACTATGCCTCAAGAGATGTCAAACTATTAAATATTTTTCTGTTATAAGAACTGAGAATTGTTCACTGCAGAGAATAAAGTACCACTTTTGCATATATTATACAAACATTTTATGCTTCATGAAACCACAATAAATTTTCTTGCTGATTACTTGTATAATCTAAGGATCTCCTGCTGTTTTATAGAGAGTCTTATTAATTTCATTCAAGTAGTAAAATTAGCACCTGTAGAGAACTCTTTAAAATTTCTTAACTTTTATCATATTAGGAATAACCTACTTCATTTATCATAGAACTGTTGCTTTTCTCTGTATTCCTATCTATTTAGCTTTGGTGATTTTTGCATTCAAGTTTTTGAAAAAGAAAACAACATTGGATACAGAATAATATAGTAAGAAACCTTAGCATTCCACTCAATTAGATTTAACTAAATCAGGGTCTGAATTTAGCTAAACATCCTAGACTTATATAGGATAATATTTACCTTTCATTTGAAGGGTAGAAGTTTGTATGCAACTTAACACATTATTATAGAATGATTTACTGAAGAGTATGATGCTGGCCTGAGCACGTTAATCAGCTCTTTTTTTGCCACCATGTGAAAGAAACTGAGATACCTTAAAACATGTATTCAGCATTTCTATTAAAAGTACTTCAGAGTCAGTGCTTTTCTATTTGTTAGGCTGCACACATATTTGAAATGGTCCAAACTACTCTCTGCGACTTCTTTGTTCCATATTGCGTGCTCTTCCAACATAGGGGGAGCTGAAGCAAAGGTATGAGGATGTGTTCTTGATGCAGCTTTAGTCATTGGGAAATGAAGGAAGGTTCTGAAATAAATTGACTTGGGTGAAGAAGGGTTTGCATGGTAGATAAAGAAGACAACGTACTTCTTACTAAATTCTTATTGCTAGACCGTATACTGGGTGACTTCTAGAAAGTTTCTCATTGATCCTGAGTATCGTGGGCTCTAAGGAACATTCCTTAGTTGGTTCTGCTTGTCTTCTTTAAAGGCAGTATTCTAACATAAGGTAGCCTGGACCTTGAGCTCTTGCTTTTTCTCATTCAACAGCATATTGTTTCTAGAGAAGTAAGAAATCACCTCTGGGAAAACTACTAGGGTGTTATATTTTTTGTTGCCTCCCAAATAAAGAGATGGGTTGTTTTCTTGTCTTTCTTTCCTCTTCTTTTATTCTCAATCTCTCCACCCTTTTGTATTTTTGCTTTGCTCATAGTTTTTATCCGATTTTAAACTCCCTCATTTCTTTGTGAGGAAGTAGAGAAGTGATCTGCACAGACTATGCCCAAAATTTTAAAGTTGAGAAATATACAATAAAGCACAGAATCTGGAATCAGAATGCCTGTGTTCAAATTGTAGCCAGCCTTAATACTTACTACCTTCACGAACTTGGTTAAAGTATGTCACCTTGAAAAAACAAAACTATTTTTTAAGGCAAGACAAGAGAAAAAATTAACATAAAATGTTCTGTGCTGTTTGAACGAGTACAAACTCCCTCCCTTTTATTATGCATCAGGCATCTGCATCATACATTAACATATCTCCTTAGAGAACATGGGAATTCCACCACCCCCCCACAGCCCTCCCCACACACAAATTCCTCCTGGAGCCAGAAAAATAACTCTTTAGGTGATAACATTCCTTTCTCAATTGAGTAAGGGATTGCTTTGTTGGACTATGTAAACTGTCAGTATATTACTTTGATGTATAACTTTTTGTCTCAAGAACATATAACTGTGCTTTGACCTCTGATGGGTGGAACAGTCCTCAGAGCTTTCTGAAAGACTTTCTCCTGGGTTATAATCATCAGATTGGCTTATATAAAATTTTCCACCTCTTTCTTAGACTGACTTCAATTAATTTTTTTCATTGATAGCCTCTTCGCATATTACTGAAGTTTTAGGGGATGCAAACATACAATTGGTGACTCAAGAGTAAACACGTCAGAGAAATAAGAGTGCTCGAGTGAGTAAAGGGTTTCTCAGGTGGCGCTAGTGGTGAAGTATCCACCTGCCAATGGAGGAGGCTTCAGAAGACGTGGGTTTGATCCCTGGGTTGGGAAGATCCCCTGGAGGAAGAAATGGCAACCCGCCCCAGTACTTTTGCCTATGGACTGAGGAGCCTGGAGGGCTGCAGCCCATAATGTTGCCAAGAGTTGGACACAACTGAGTGTCTGAGCACACAAACAGAGCGAGTGAAAGTAGCCGAACATGTAGAAGCCTGAGAATGGGAGGTGGAAACTCATGAGACTTCTCTATATATATACTGCTAAGAGGTTGAGCAATATGACATTGGGGATATAATCCATTACATTTAGTGACATGGTATCCTTAGATATCTGGCATCTGTTTATTGCCTATCTCCCTGATAAAGTTTAAGCTCCCACTGAGAAGATTAGAGGAGTTGGGATTTAGAATATAGGTAAAGGAACTGGCCTAAAGGCCTAAAGGAACAGGAGGAATGACATCTCCTTCACTTCAACTAGAGAAATGGACTGTTAGTTGAATGTACATTATAGTAGTTTTATGACTTCTGTCTTTTAGAGTACATAAGAGTTGAAAAGGGAATACTTTAAAAAAGTGGAAAAGGTTTACAATTCTGATTTTTCTCAATCAGAAAATGAGATACATATTAAAGTAACAAGGTAACAACAGTAGTGACTAAAGATTGGTCCAGATTAGTAGCTGTGATGAAGGGTCAGTGGTGGTTCTCATATTTTGCACATGAATGTTCTGTAGTAGTAATCATCTAATTGCTGACCAGGAGAAGTTCAAGTGTTTCCTTCATTCAGTGGTGACTGGTTTGTGTGATTAAGGTTAACTTGGGAAAAAACAGGGTCTAATTAGATAAAATCCAATAAAATTTTCAGTCTTACGTTTTCCTCTTCTAATTATTTGTTTCAAGATAATATTGTTTCCCATAGTATAAATTTATATTTTATTTAAACCATAAGTTGCACTAGGCATTTCTGCAGAGTAGTTTTTTTAGCAACTATTGCTGTGTAATAAAATATCCTTACAGCTTAGTAGCATAAAATAATTCTTTTATAATGTACCTGAACTTTGTGGGTTAGGAATTCAACCAGGGAACTATAAAAGAAAAAATTGCACTCAACACTTGTTAAAAGTGGCAAGAAAGACTTTACAAAAGATGAGTACAATAGGAGGTAAGATTATTGCAATAGGAGAGAGAGATTAAACTCAGTTCCACTGAAACAAAGTACAGGAGGATTTCTAAATGCTGGGCTGAGCCAGTGGGAAGTGTGAGGGGACACGGACGTGGGTGATTAGACTTGTCTGTATTTGCTGGCTGTAATTTGTTGATTAGGCCCCTACCCTCCCACAAAGAATCAGAGATAGGGGTAATATATGCTTCAATAATTTCATTTCAAAGGGATAGCTCCCAGGTCTTTTATAGAGACATTTTTGAGTTATTGATGATTTGCTTCTCAAAGAGGCAGAGAAATAATTTATAATTGACAGCTTTCTAAATTAAATGCTTTTAAGAAGAGTGAGGTCAGGGACCTATAGTCAGAAGCCTATCTAAAGTTTAGTCTTAGGTTCTTTAATTGTCTTCTTGGTCAGCAAGGAGATGAGCACAATTACTTGATTTTCAGAAATCATGTGATTTTAAGTATTCAGACATAAGTATGCATTGATAACTGCTTTGGGGAAGCAGAAAACTAGGCAGTAAACATATATGTGTAGTAATCAGTTGAAAGAAACCCGACTTCTCTTTGAGATATGTATAATCGTATAATCTATGACATAATGGATATTCTAAAAACTTGTATAATGATAAAGTTCATAGTAATTCTTTTTCAGTTGTGCAGGTTTTATATGCTATGCATTATACTGTAGAAAGATCCAACTTTTGGATTCTAACCAGCATTATTTTATTAGAAGACATATGAGAAAGTAATATATGGTATGTACCCCACAATCATAACAATTAAGATTTAATATATTTTGATAAAAATTTTTCACATATTTGTTAAATGTTCTAAATTTAGAGGCAGTAACAATTTTAGATTTTCACTAATGTCAGTTAGACTAGCTTCAATAATAATAATAATAATACATATATATATATGAGTTTAAGTTTATGCCTATTATAATCAGATTTATGGTTAGCTTTTGAGTCAGATTAGATTTAGCTACACATTTTCCAGTCTCCTATGCAATTATAATGCAAAGAGTGAATTATTGCACAGCATGAATGAGCTGAAACCTTGATCATATTCCCTAGGTCTGTGGTGTCATGGTGCAGTGGGTGCTTGTAATTACTTTTGAGGAAAGTCAGTGGTTTGGCAATGCTCAAACCAGAAGTTATGATAGAAAGAACTACTAATGGAAACTTACAATTTTTGTGGATAATTAATATCCTTTTTGTTGTTCAATTTGTTGTATTTTCAGTTTTGCTTTGGTCTGGATAACCTAATGAGCCGCATGTTTTGCTACTGTTGGCAAAAACAGAGTTCAGATGTAGAACTTTAAAAGCTCAAAATGAGAAAAATAACAACTTTACATGTGATTAAAATATATTTGAGTAGAGGCTGTCTCCAGAAAATCTCAAGGATTCCATGAAATTGTCACCATGGGGGAGAAAATAAATCTTGGTAATTTATCAAGGCTAGATATTATCTTTCTAGTTATTTTGCAAGATGATCAGTTTTAATTCCAGATTAAGTCTGAACATTGGGTAGACTGTCTTTATCATTTTGTAGAATGAAAAGCTGCATGGGACTCACACGATATTTGTGTATGTGAAATAATCTTAGTGAATTGGCATTTCAATTATATGACCATCATCACAAATGTCAGAATTATCTTATTTCCAAGTAAATAATAACGTAAATATCCAGGTAGCTGTATAATTATGCATATAAATGTATGTATAATCTTTCTTTCTGTACACAATATAAATGAATATTTTACTTGTTAATTCCTATAAAAATTGATATCACATTCTCTCTCTAGTGACATATAGTATAATTTTACCTTTTTTTGGTGACAAGTGAAGTGGTAGGGAAGGGGGGACTGTGAAACCCATACCTAAACTCAGCTATGGGAAGTAGCATCAGAGATGATACCTTAATAATTGACTAGTTTTCTACTTCCATTGCTTGCACATGCAAAAACTATGAATCACTAAAGCAGAATCTGTGTACACAAGGTAGAGTACATATTCACTGGATTTAAAGCAAAACACAAACTAGAAAATCTTAGATATCAAAATAGGTCGTTGAGACTTGAATCCAGAATAGCTGTACAATGAAATAATTAGCTGTCTGATGCTCATTGTTAACCTAATGCTGTCTTGTAATATATTTAGTTTTAAATGCACTGATAACAAAATGATGTCTTTTCAGTAGTCTGGATTCCTTTTGTCTATTCTTTCTTTGTCCTCCTCCTATTGCCCACTATCTTCCTTCGCCTTCTTCTCTTCCCTTTCTTAAATGTGCCTCAGAAATGATGCACTTTATTTTGCTTTAATCAGGTCTCAGATCGTTTCCTGATGACCGTCTGTAGGTTTTCAAATTGTGATCTTCTCTGGAGTGAACTAATCTTCCATCTATTGGGAGTTATAGTCCTGGGCTTCTGTGGTGGCTCAGATGGTAAAGAATCCACCTGCAATGTGGGAGACCTGGGTTTGATCCCTGTGTTGGGAAGATCCCCTGGAGGAGGGCATGGCAACTTATTCCAGTATTCTTGCCTGGAGAATCCCATGGACAGAGGAGCCTGGTGGGCTATAGTCCCATGGGGTTGCAAAGAGTCAGACATGACTGAGCAACTAAGCATAGCACATAGTCCTGTAAAGAGCTCAGAGAGCTCTGTGTATCCCTGGAGGCAGAACCAGGACCCTACTCAAAGGCTGCACTATTGTTTCTTGGCTGCTCCTCTTGTCCACACATTCACTCCCTTTTCTGGTTAACAAGTTCGAAAGGCTTCCGTTACCAGGAGCCCCACAGGATCCTGCTTTGTTTCAGAACTCAGGCAGTGTCTGGGATCAATATCTCAGGCAATGTTAGAAATCAGAGGTGGGTTTTGATTTTTAATGGCATGTGATACAAGAATGCCCACATATTCCCTGACAGATATACACTGCTGGTAAGGACTCTTGAGGGAGATATGGGGATCAAAGAGGAGACAAATGGAAATAAGATACTGTTTTATTATTTTTGAGGTATCAGTATTTTTGTGGGAAGAAATCAGTGTACAGTTTTTCAAAGTTGAGTTGGGTATGAGGACTTTAACCATAAAAAGTCACAATCTAAACTTTTTTCTTCCAGTTCTATTGAGATATAACTGACATACAACATTGTTTATTTAAAATATATAGCATGATATGTTGACATACATATATATTGCCAAATAATTACAATAAGCTTAGTTAACATCCAACACCTCATACAGTTACAGGTTTTTTCTTTATGATGAGGACTTTTAGGATATATTCTTTTTTTTTTTTTTAAGGCCCCTTGCCTTTATTTATTTATTTTTTTTTAGGATATATTCTTTTAGCAACTTTCAAATATGGCATACAGTATTGTTAACTATAGTCATCTTTTATACATTACATTCCCAGTACTTATTTACTTTGTAATTTGAAGTTTGTATCTTTTGACCACCTTCATCCTATTCCCCCACCCTTCACCTTTATTTCTGGCAATCGCCAGTCTGATCTCTTATTCCTAAACTTGTATTGCAGATATTAGTATCGGAATCTGTCTTTATTTAGCTTCTATTGTGACTGCCTGTCATGTATAAAAGAAATTGGAAACCAAGTGTAGAGTTGAAGCAACTTAGCACTCATAAATGAATAAAATATATGAAATTGGGTACAAAGAAGATCTACTAGTTATACACTTAGTTTTTCATATGATATCCCTTATTGTAAGCTTCATTGCAATTTTTACTTTAGTTTTCACATTTACTTAAAAAGTTATCATTAAGAAAAGGAAGACACACCTTGAAAAGTAAGGGAGGAAGCCTTATTTTAATTGATATTGAGCATATTTCCATTTTAATTTCACCATTAATTATTTTCTGATATATAGTTGTTAGATCTAAACCATGAGCAGTCGAGCATATTACAGTGTTGAAATTGTAAGTGGCAAGGAGAAAAATGATGAAAGAAGAAATTCAACAGCAACAACAGAAATTAGATAGACAGAGGAAGGTAGGAGCAGAGAAAAGTTGTGTTGATAATCCTGGCATTTTCCTTGGTTGTGGAAATATCAAATGATCATTATTTGCTGAATTAAAATCGTTGTGAAGAAATATATACTTTTTTCCTTTTTTTATGAGATGGTAACTGTTTTATGCCACGCTAAATTTGGAAATGTTTAATTATAATAAGACACCACTGCGTAAATTGTTAATATAACATTTCCAAAATATCTTTTTTCTGAGATTATTGTATTTGTTTTATTAAAACATAATGAAACATTGATTAGTATGCAGTTTTGAGATTTTACAGAGAAACTCAGTGATGAATCCAAGGAATCTAGAGATAAAGGAAGAACAAGCACCTTCGTATTCCTTCCCTAGTGCAGCTGCCGTTATATCTCATGGCCTTCTTAGTAGTTGTCCATCTAATATTCTCACAGAACTTGGTGAAATTTTAAGAAATATGTACCAATGAATGTTTAAAGCAAGTTGCTTCAAAGCTATAAAAATATTCTTAAATATATTTTGAGTCAAAAGCAATTGACTATAATGTCTTCTTTGCTATTTATATGAATTCTTTTTTCCAAAATAATTGTGGAATTTTGAATAATAAGTGTACAGATTAACAACGAGTTATAGTTACCCTATTCTTCATGAAGTTTCTGTAGGCTTTAGTGGTAAGTAATAGAATCCATCCATTGGTGGAGTTTATGTCCTTTGTACTACAGCATTTGAGTGTGCTTGTGTTGACCGATGTATGTGTGTCTGCTTATGGAAGTCACAGTTGTCCCTGGGAATGAGTGGAACTGTTCCTCAAAGTGTTTTTGCATTCTTTGTCCTTATAATAGGAAGACATTGATTGCATATTAAAATTGGGTAGTTATAAAAGTCAAAACCAAGATAAAAAATCAAGCCAGACAAATATTCTTCTTCATAATAATTTAAACATAATTTGTTAAAAAGTTATAGAAAGAGTTAGCACATAAGTTTTAAATTTCAGTCATTATAACTCATTCCTGATATGAATCATTTTCTAAAATTAATTTATTAATTACAGCAGTTAAGTGTAATTATTCTACCTATTCAAGATTTTTAGTATTACTTTTTAACACCAAGATAAATTCAGCAGAGGATAATTACCATAACAATAATTCAGCACACATTTTCTGACCTGCTTGGTATTACAGTATGTTCTCCAGAGTACTGGCCTCAACATTAATCAGTCATTCAGGAACTTACCTCCCTATTCAGTCAGGCCGTCTAGAAGCAATTTAAAGGACTTTTTTTTTTCCCAAGAGGAATTGGCAGAGGAGATGTCCTTGTACTGATTTCTATTTTGGTTTTAATAAAAAGTGTTAAATTAAAGGAAAAAGTAGGAAAACAAAAGGAAAAGAAAAGGTTAGCAAATAATCTCTGGTACCAACATACACACACAGACAATAAAATTGAAACATTTATATTAGAAAAGAGACTCGGAAATTGTGTGTCTTTCTGAGCCAGAAGCCTCAGGTTAAAGGCGAATACCTTTATCACACACCTTTACCCCCAAAATGTCAGTGCACCACTAAGAGAATATCACATCCAGGTAGCACTGCACTGGGCACCCTGCTAACACATTCAGTGATCCATGAACAGATAACTAGAGAAGTACAGCATAGTTATGCCTGCCATGTGACCAGAGGCTTTATCTCTTCATAATCACATATCTGAGGTTTGTAGAAAATTTAGCACAATACTTCAAAATCACTTTTATGTATTTCTCCTCTGCCTCAATTGTATTTTGAATAAAAAGGGATTACGCTAGCTGTGTTTCAGAAGGAGTTTAAATTAAAATATATTTATATTACATAAATGGAATTCTAGAGACAGCATTTTTAAACAGGCATGAGTTCCATGAAACTGTTAGTGTCCAAATATTTCTTTAAATGCAGATTATGTTACAGATCTTACATATATACTGTAAGATAAGCTTACATCTGTCATTTTTATAGATCATTTCTTTTTTCCCTATCATATTATAAAGAAGTGTAATGACGGATAAAGACAAATGGAAAATGTTAACTTTTCTATTTGTTTAACAACTGAGTTAAAGATTAATACTGGTTATGGCATAAATGATTTTTCTTTTCTACTTACTTCAAAGTCAACAAGAAAAATAAGGGCACTGCATGCCTGGTTATGCACAACTCTTTTAATCCATCTCCCTGGCTACCAGATTACACTGTATGAGATAGATTCATAGCATGCACTAAATTTTAACAACCTCTGTTCAGACACACATGTCCCAAGCCATTCTTTATAGGGTGTTCTGACTACTTCCTCACACCCAGGTTTTGCACTTGCTTTGAACTGACTTGGATGAAATTTTGCCTCTCATGTAAAGGAAATATAAAGACTATATGAATCTGAAGATGATTCAAGGCATTTGGCATACACGTCAAATTTGCATATTCAATATTACTCAACTGAATACACAAAATCAAATGATGAGTACTAAATAGGTTTGGCATAACAATAAGTAAAACGAGATACTTGATCGATTGAAATAAGTCTCAATTTGTAATTAAATAAATACTTAACTTTTATGTAAGTGATGAATAAAAGTAAATCATTCAGAAGCTGAGTAACTCAATATCAAAAACTCTTTTTTTGATGGGTAGTGAATTCATTTCTCTACAGAAATAAACTAAGCAGAATAAATATATTAAATATTAAGAAATTAAAGTTATGATCATATTAAAACAAATTAACAGTTTAACAAGAAGGTGAATGAAAATGTCAGCACTTATCTCTAAAACTTTCCAGCAAGGAGCTATACTTAAATCCTGTCTAAAGTTGAGAGAAAACCAAAATATAGATATTTAAAGTGAATATATACATTTACAAAGAAAAACATTGGAATACTTAAGTGTCAGAAGGGAAAAATTATCAGTATTAAAATATGAAAATATGCTTAGAGAAGATTGCAAAAGATAAAAAAGGAATTAATATGGTTATTAAATATCAAATTTACATATTCAATATTACTAAACTGAACACACAAAATCACACAATTAGTACTAAATAGGTTTGGCATCACAATAAGTAAAATGTGATAATTGATCGATTGAGATGTCTCAATTTGTAATTAAATATCAAATATAGTATCTTCATGATTGCATCATGAAGAACTGGAAAAAGCCTAAATATTTATCAATAGGAAATATTAAGTCAATTATGGTAAATCATGCTTTGAATTTGTCTGCATTTAATAAATAGATTTTTTGACCAAAATTATCAGCATCATCTACCAGCCAAGTGTATGCATGGGGGACATGTGTGGATGACTAGACCAGGCTAGCTTTCACAGGACAGCAACTTCAATTGCCTTTTGATTCCACCAGAGGAGACACCCCAGAGAGGAGGGCCGAGAGGAGCCACTCCACGTTCAAGGTCAGGATGGTTGGCGGTGAGGAGATACCCCTCGTCCAAGGTAAGGAGCAGTGGCTGCGCTTTGCTGGAGCAGCTGTGAAGAGATACCCCACTTCCCAGGTAAAGGAAACCCAAGTAAGACGGTAAGTGTTGCAAGAGGGCATCAGAGGGCAGACACACTGAAACCATATTCACAGAAAACTAGTCAATCTAATCACATGGACCACAGCCTGGTCTAAGTCAGTGAAACTAAGCTATGCCCTGTGGGGCCACCCAAGACGGGCGGGTCATGATGGAGAGGTCTGACAGAATGTGGTCCACTGGAGAAGGGAATGGCAAACCACTTCAGTATTCTTGCCTTGAGAACCCTATGAACAGTATGAAAAGGCAGAATGATAGGATACTGAAAGAGGAACTCCCCAGGTCGGTAGGTGCCCAGTATGTTACTGGAGATCAGTGGACAAATAACTCCAGAAAAAATGAAGGGATGGAGCCAAAGCAAAAACAATACCCAGTTGTGGATGTGACTGGTGATAGAAGCAAGGTCTGATGCTGTAAACAGCAATATTGCATAGGAACCTGGAATGTCAGGTCCATGAATCAAGACAAATTGGAAGTGGTTAAACAGGAGATGGCAAGAGTGAACATCGACATTCTAGGAATCAGCGAACTAAAATAGACTGGAATGGATGAATTTAACTCAGATGACCATTTTATCTTGGAGAAGGCAATGGCACCCCACTCCAGTACTCTTGTCTGGAAAATCCCATGGGCGGACAAGCCTGGTGGGCTGCAGTCCATGGGGTCGCTAAGAGTCAGACACGACTGAGCGACTTCACTTTCATTTTTCACTTTCATCAATTGGAGAAGGAAATGGCAACCCACTCCAGTGTTCTTGCCTGGAGAATCCCAGGGATGGGGGAGCCTGGTGGGCTGCCATCTATGGGGTTGCACAAGTCGCACACGACTGAAGTGACTTAGCAGCAGCAGCAGCAGCCATCATGGTCAACATAAGAGACCGAAATGTAGTACTTGGATGCAATCTCAAAAATGACAGAATGATTTCTGTTTGTTTCTAAGGAAAACCATTCAATATCACAGTAATCCAAGCCTATGCCCCAAGCAGTAACACTGAAGAAGCTGAAGTTGAATGTTTATTTGAAGACCTAAAAGATCTTTTAGAACTGACATGCAAAAAAAATGTCCTTTTCATTATAGAGGACTGGAATACAAAAGTAGGAAGTCAAGAAACACCTGGAGTAACAGGCAAATTTGGCCTTAGAATATGGAAAGCAGCAGGGCAAAGGCTAATAGAATTTTGCCAAGAGAACACAGGGGTCATAGCAAACACCCTCTTCCAACAACACAAGAGAAGACTCTACATATGGACTTCACCAGATGGTCAACACTGAAATCAGATTGATTATATTCTTTGCAGCCAAAGATTGAGAAGCTCTATACAGTCAGCAAAAACAAGACCAGGAGCTGACTGTGGCTCAGATCATGAACTCCTTATTGCCCAATACAGAGTTAAATTGAAGTCAGTGAGGAAAACCACTAGACAATTCAGGTATGACCTAAATCAAATCCCTTATGATTATACAGTGGAATTGAGAAATAGATTTAAGGGACTAGATCTGATAGATAGAGTGCCTGATGAACTATGGACAGATTTTTGTGACATTGTACAGGAGATAGGGATCAAGACCATCCCCATGGAAAAGAAATGCAAAAAGGCAAAATGGCTGTTTGGGGAGGCCTTACATTAGCTGTGAAAAGAAGAGAAGTGAAAAGCAAAAGAGAAAAGGAAAAATAAAAGCATCTGAATTCAGAGTTCCAAAGAATAGCAAGAAGAGATAAGAAAGCCTTCCTCAGTGATCAATGCAAAGAAATAGAGGAAAACAACAGAATGGGAAGACTAGAGATCTCTTCAAGAAAACTAGAGATACCAAGGGAATATTTCATGCAAAGATGGGTTCGATAAAGGACAGAAATGGTATGGACTTAACAGAAACAGAAGATATTAAGAAGAGGTGGCAAGAATACACAGAAGAACTGTACAAAAAAGATCTTCACGACCCAGATAATCATGATGCTGTAATCTGACCTAGTGCCAGATATCCTGGAATGTGAATTCCAGTGGGCCTTAGAAAGCATCACTACGAACAAAGCTAGTGGAGGTGATGGAATTCCAGTTGAGCTCTTTCAAATCCTGAAAGATGATGCTGTGAAAGTGCTACACTCAATATGCCAGTAAATTTGGAAAACTCAGCAGTGGCCACAGGACTGGAAAAGGCCAGTTTTCATTCTAAACCCAAAGGAAGGCAATGCCAAAGAATGCTCAAATTACTGCACAATCACCCTCATCTCACATGCTAGTAAAGTAATGCTCAAAATTCTCCAAGCCATGCTTCAGCAATACATAAACTGTGAAATTCCTGATGTTCAAGCTGGTTTTAGAAAAGGCAGAGGAACCAGAGATCAAATTGCTGACATCTGCTGGATCATCGAAAAAGGAAGAGAGTTCCAGAAAAACATCTATTTCTGCTTTATTGACTATGCCAAAGCCTTTGACTGTGTGGATCACAATAAACTGAAAAATTCTGAAAGAGATGGGAATACCAGACCACATGACCTGCCTCTTGAGAAACCTATATGCAGGTCAGGAAGCAACAGTTAGAACTGAACATGGAACAACAGACTGGTTCCAAATAGGAAAAGGAGTACATCAAGGCTGTATATTGTCACCCTGCTTATTTAACGTATATGCAGAATACACCATGAGAAACGCTGGGCTGGAAGAAGCACAAGCTGGAATCAAGATTGCGGGGAGAAATATCAATAACCTCAGATACGCAGATGACACCACCCTTATGGCAAAAGTGAAGAGGAACTCAAAAGCCTCTTGACGAAAGTGAAAGAGGAGAGTGAAAAAGTTGGCTTAAAGCTCAACATTCAGAAAACGAAGATCATGGCATCTGTTCCCATCACTTCATGGAAAATAGATGGGGAAACAGTGGAAACAGTGTCAGACTTTATTTTCGGGGGGCTCCAAAATCACTGCAGATGGTGACTGCAGCCATGAAATTAAAAGATGCTTACTGCTTTGAAGGAAAGTTATGACCAACCTAGATAGCATATTGAAAAGCAGAGACATTACTTTGCCAACAAAGGTCCATCTAGTTAAGGCAATGGTTTTTCCAGTTGTCATGTATGGATGTGAGAGTTGGACTGTGAAGAAAGCTGAGTGCCGAAGAATTGATGCTTTTGAACTGTGGTGTTGGAGAAGACTCTTGAGAGTCCCTTGGACTGCAAGGAGATCCAACCAGTCCATTCTGAAGGAGATCAGCCCTGTGTGTTCATTGGAAGAACTGATGCTAAAGCTTAAACTCCAATAGTTTGGCCACCTCATGCGAAGAGTTCACTCATTGGAAAAGACCCTGATGCTTGGAGGGATTGGGGGCAGGATGAGGATGGGACGACAGAGGATGAGATGGCTGGAGGCATCACCGACTCGATGGACATGAGTCTGAGTGAATTCCAGGAGTTGGTGATGGAAGGGAGGCCTGGCGTGCTGTGATTCACAGGTTGCAAACAGTCGGACACGACTGAGCGACTAAACTAAACTGAACTGAGTGTTAATAATGGATAGATAGATTTGATATTTAGGCTAAAAGAGCTACTTTCAAGCTGGGTGAATTATTTTTGAAAAAGGCAGAAAGCAGAAAATATTATTAACAGCATAATACAAAACATTTATTTCTGTAAACTTTTTTTCTATAAAATCAAAGCAAATAACAACATTACAGAATTAACCTAGCGATCTGATATAATTGACAATATGGGTATATACTTGACCTTGTTCAGAAGATTACACTATAGTAAAAACTGAGCTGCTATGTCATATAGAAATCAAGGATTTGTCAATCACAATTAGTAATGTCTACCCATGATTCAGATACATTTATTCATTAGAATATGTACATCTGTCAAAACTTTTGGGGATGAATCTGAGTTATTTGCTAAGCTTTTACATTGCCCTTTACATTGCAACAAAAGAATACATCTCCGCAAAGTGCTAAACAAAAGAAACAAAAAGGAATCAAATTTTAGTATTTTACATTCTGAAAGTGTGCAGTAACTTTATTTTCATGATAGTCAACCCAAGGATATATGCTAATTATAATGCACTAATCATTCTACCCAAGGAAATGAAGCTGTTAAAATATTCAGAATGATAAAAAAAAAAAGTTTCATTTGCACTGAGAAATTTTACCTGGAGAAATTTGACAGAAGAACTTGTTTTGGGCAATCAATCATGGTTGTCTACAATGATATTAATCACCCCGTGGGCCAGGTTGTTTGTCTTCTTATCATCTTTGAGGCTTAGATATTTAAAAATGTTCTGCCAAGATGCTCTTCATGTAAATGAACCATATGCTGGAAGTTTACAGTGTTGCCAAGGTGTTGTTAAGACTTGTTCAAGGTAGAAAGTTTTGCTCATTATGCTCATATTTATTACCAAAGAAAAACTTTGTCCTTTATAGGGTAGTTCAAAATTTGGAAAGTGAAAATAACATTGATATTTTGTCATGGAAGTTTCTTTCTTACATATGATTTGTCAGAGCATAGATATGACAAATAACTATTTTATTGGGATTTTTTTCTAGTCCTCAAAGAAAGCAATAATATCAAATACATGTTATCTGTAATGGGTTTTCCTTCTGAAAAAAATCTGATATATATTCAATATTTATGATTAGATACCTTGATGTTGACTGTTTATATTCACAAACTGGTTTTAAAGGTTTCATTAGTTATTTTTCATTTAAATATTGAATATTTTTATATGATTTCTGAAATAAATAGGGGGTTCTTTTCTTAGAAAATAGTTTGATACCACCATTCAGTCTGGTAACATGGAGCTCAGAGAACAAGCTGTGACTGAAAATCAGCAGTTACCCAGTTATTTAGTATATTTACTAAGGAAAGACTGTATTAGGTGATATAAACTTGATAACATTGAAGCCATGGTTCAGTTCATGATAAATAAAGTTAGTACAATTGACAGCTGGTTTCTAAACAAATCAAATAATAGTGAGCAAAATAAACCTATCAAATATACTTTCTAATAAAAAGAATGTATATATATATATATATATATATATATATATATATATACATATACATACACATAACTGTAAATTTCCAAAGAGAAAGAAAACACTAACTTGAAAAGACGTGCACCTGCACTTTCCTTGCAGCACTAGTTACAAATGTCACGATATAGAAACAACCTCAGTGTCTACGGATGAATGGATAAAGAAATTGTGAGATACACATATGTACACACATAATGGGATTATTGTTGTTGTTAGTTGCTAAGTCCCGACTCTTTGTGATGCCATGAACTGCAGCACAACAGGCTTCCAGGTCCTTCAGTATCTCCTGGAATTTGCTCAAACTCATGTCTGTTGAGTCAGTGATGCCATCCAGCCATCTCTTCCTCTTTTATCCCCTTCTCCTCTTGCCCTCAGTCGTTTTCAGCATCAGGGTCTAGTCTGATGAGTCGGCTGTTTGCATCAGGTGGCAGAGTACTGGAGATTTAGCTTCAGCATCAGTCCTTCCAGTGAATATTCAGGGTTGATTTCCTTTAGGATTGACTAGTTTGATCTCCTTGCAGTCCAAGGGACTCACAAGAGAGTCTTCTCCAGCCCCAGAATTCAAAAGTATCAATTCTTTGGTGCTCAGTCTTCTATATGGTCCAACATCTGACATGACTACTGGAAAACCATAGGTTTGATTATATGGGCTTTTGTTAGCAAAGTGATGTCTTTGTTTTTAATGTGCTGTCCAGGTTTGCCATAGCTTTCCTTCCAGGGAGCAAGGGTCTTTTAATTTTGTAGCTACTATTACCATCTGCAGTGATTTTGGAGTCCCTAAAAAGAAAATCTGTCACTGTTTCCACTTTTTCCTCATCTGTTTGCCATGAGGTGATGGGACCCGATGCCATGATCTTAATGTTTTGAATGTTGAGTTTTAAGCCAAACTTTTCTTTCTCTTCTTTCGTCCTCATCAAGAAGCTCTTTAGTTCCCCATTGATTTCTGCATTAAAGTGGTATCACCTGGATATCTGAGGTTATTGATCTCTCTGCAGGCAATAAATCTTGATTCCAGGTTGGGATTATTCCAGCCCAGCTTTCACATAATGTACTCTGCATGGAAGTTAAGTATGCAGGATGGCAATACACAGCCTTGACATACTCGTTTCCCAATTTTGACCCAGTCAGTTGTTCCACGTCCAGTTCCAACTGTTGCTTCTTGACCTGCATGCAGTTTATCTGCAGGCAGGTAAGATGGTCTGGTACTCTCATCTCTTTAAGAACTTTTCATGGTTGTTGTGACCCACACAGTCAAGGGCTTTAGTGTAGTCAATGAAGCAGAAGTTTTTGTGGAATTCTCTTGCTTTTTCTATGATCCAGTGGATGTTGGCATTTGATCCTGGTTCCTATGCCTTTTCTAAATCCAGCTTGTACATCTGGAAGTTCTTAGTTCAGGTATTGTTAAAGCCTAGCTTTATGGATTTTAAGCATTAGCTTGCTAGCACAATAATAATGAGATGCTATTCAGCTATTAAAAAAAAAGAATGAAATCTTGCCATATGCAACAAAATAGAAGGACCTTGAGGGTGTTATATGAAGTAAAGCAAGTCAGAGAGAAACATAAATACTGTACGACCTCACTTACATGAAGAATTTGAAAAAAATATAAAAAGTTCATATATACAGAGAACAAATTGGTACTTGCCAGAGGTAACAAGTGAGGGTGTAAAAGAAATGGGTGAAGAGGATCAAAGGTATAAAAAGTTATAAAATAAATTAAAACTCCATTAGAAGATATTTAGTACAAAGGGATTTTCATTCCAAGGGAATGGGGGAGATAGAGAGCTAAATATAAGTTATATTATCTCTCTGTGCCTGTGTTCCAGAGGCATATTGGTTTATAATTTTGTTGTTGTTGTTTTCAAAGCCCTTTTAAAGTCCCTTGCAAAGTTTTAGAATGATGGTAATACTGGCTTCAAAGAATAAGTTAAGACGTATTTGTTTTCATTCTAAATTCTGAAAGTGTTTGTGCTGGATTGATGTAATTTTCTTCCTTTAATGTTTGATGGAGCTAAGCAGTGAACACATGTGGGGCTGCAATTTTCTTTGTGGGAAGATTTTTAAGTGTCATTTTTCTACTAATTAATGTAATCAAGACATATATTATTTTTTGGTTAATTTTTATAATTTGCATCTACTAAGCACTTTCTGTCACCAAGGTTGCAGTATTTGTTAGCATAGCATTGTCTGTATATCCCCATATTAGCTTTTTAACATATGTAGTATCAGAAGTTATATTTCTCTTTCATTTCTAATTTTGGTAACTTTTGTTGTCTCTCTTTTATCTTCATTAATCATCCTCTATGTTTAGCAATTTTAGATTTTTGTAAAGAACTGTTTATTTCACTAATTTTCTCTGTTAATCTATTTCATATTTCAATGACTCTGCTTTTTATCTTATTCAGTGGATCAGATTTTATCAAATTTGATGAGTTTTTTCTCATTACTTATCCAAATATTTTCCTTTCTCCTGTGGGACTTGTTATGAAACATAAATATTTGGAAGGTATATAGTTAAGAGGAATTCAAAGAAAAACATACCTAGGAGGAGATGAGTCAGGTTGCTCTTTGGGTAATTTAGGAGCTAATCAACAGTCTCTGACCTGAGGAAATTACAGTGTGATGAGAGAGCTTTGGAAACAGGAAAAGTAAGTTACAAAGTCAAAATACGGACCCTGTAGGTTTTTGCTTGTGCAAGTGTCTAGCTTTTGTTATTTTTATTGTGTGACATTATTTTTTGGAGAGAAACAGTGAATTTTTTGTCTTTGTATTTTCCTAGTGAATATCCCAGGAAGTAAGATTTATACTTGAATATTAAAAATATTTAAAGGCAATGATAAAGTGGATCAAACTAGGAACCCCTCAGCTGCAGTGTGTTTGGCTGGTTGATCAACTTTGATCACAATGTTCACCTTATTTCTGGACTATTTCACTCACATTAATCCCTATTAATACTTGGCATGAATTAGTTTGAATGTCATCCTTATGATTACATGAACATTTCTAAGAATGAAAGATATTTTGGGCATATATCTAAATAGTGAAATTATAAGACATGCCTTATGGAAATATAAAACCTCTTCTGTCACATAAGTAGAGTGAAGAAGAAAGAACAAATTAAAGAACATGGACATGCATATTATAAACCTCATGCTGAAATATTTTAAAGAAGTTAATCTTGGAAATAAACTCTGTTCTCTCTTTATATTTGTTGATTTTATTGTTTTATTTTCCTATCATTGTCATACTCTTTTTTTTTTCCCCCATTACCTCTTTTCTGTCTCCTTTATCTACTAAAACATTCTTTTTAGCTTGAATAGATTTGTGAAGAATTTGTTTGTTTCCAGTGAGTTTATTCCTTGGAGAAAAGTTGAGAGTTTGAAAAGGAAATGTAAACTTTTCAGTCCAGCTTGACAGGTCTATTATATTTCAAATTTATAAGAAATGATTCATAGGTTTCCTCAGAATCTCAGAACTAGCCTACCTGTTTAGCAGAAACTCTCCTTCAGGGCATCTATTTTTTGTGGGATTTCTCTCAATACAAATAAGATAGATGTTTCCATACAGTGACATTTTAATTTATTAAAGCAAAAGGTACAGCATACTTCTATTATTATTGTCACTTCCACCTACTAATAAAATATTGAATAATTAACATGTTTTGAGAGCTTGTTACTACTTACTAAGCAACACTGTAGCAATTTTCCATGGATCAAGTCATTTAATTCTCACATAAGCAATATAAAGTATATAACACACCCCTCCCTGTTTTACACATGGAAAACTCGAGGTGCCTGATTTGTAAGCAGTTTGCTGAGAGTTACACGGAAAGTGACAGTGTCCAGGATTGAACTCAGGTCCTTGGTCTCTAATGCTCAGTCAAAAAATAAATAAAATTAAATTAAATAAAGAAAACATTCTGGCCAGTTTTCTTCTTCAATGAATAAGTTCCATCATTATATAAGTGCCATCAGACTAGTGGCTACCTGAATTAGTTGTAACAGTATTTCAATGGTAAGCATTTGATCTTTCTGGTTACTGCTATGTGACATGTAGAAATTTCAAGGCATATTCTGTAAAAATGTTCATTGATATTAATGAGAGTATTTAAAATGTTTAATCCACATTTATGATGGGTTGTCTAAATGAAGTTCATTATGTATATGTGTGCTGCTGCTGCTGCTGCTAAGTCGCTTCAGTCGTGTCCGACTCTGTGCGACCCCATAGACGGCAGCCCACCAGGCTCCCCCATCCCTGGGATTCTCCAGGCAAGAACACTGGAGTGGGTTGCCATTTCCTTCTCCAATGCATGAAAGTGAAAAGTGAAAGTGAAGTCCATCAGTCGTGTCTGACTCTTAGCGACCCCATGGACTCTAGCCCACCAGGCTCCTCCATCCATGCTATTCTCCAGGCAAGAGTACTGGAGTGGGGTGCCATTACCATCTCCGTGTGTGTGTGTGTGTGTGTGTGTGTGTGCTGAAAGGCATCTAACTCTTTGCAGCCGCAGCAGGCTCCTCTGTCTGTGGGATTTACCAGGCAAGAATACTGAAGTAGGATGCCATTTCCTACTCTAGGGTATCTTGCTGACCCAGGGATCAAATTTGCATCCCTTGCATCTCCCACATTGGCAGGCAGCTTCTTTACCTCCGTGCCACCTGGGAAGCCAGAGTTTTATATAAATTATTTGAACCACTGATATCGAATGAGTATATTTAAGATTTAGATTGTTGATATATATTTTATAAGAAATCACTGACTTGTTCTCTGTGGAGCGATAACTGATATTCTGTGGTTCAGTAAATGATTTAGTTTTAAACAGTCATTTGCTTTATCCGCTAAATGATTGCAAGAAGAAAGTTGGACATACTCCTTTACCTATTGTGCTCGTTGTATTGAACTTTGACATCCAGTATAAGGACTCTGAAGCATCTGCCTTAATTTAAAATCAATGGTTCAACTTGTTTTAAAAAAGTTACTGATATTTAGGTACATCCTTACAAATTACATGTATTTAGAATAAATTATTTTAAGAAATGCAATATTTTGTATTCAGTTCAGTTCAGTTGCTCAGTTATGTCCAACTCTTTGCAACCCCATGGACTGCAGCACGCCAGGCTTCCCTGTCCATCACCAACCCTCGGAGCCTACTCAAACTCACGCCCATTGAGTCAGTGATGCCATCCAACCATCTCATCCTCTGTCGTCCCCTTTTCCTCCTGCTACAATCTTTCCCAGCATCAGGGTCTTTCCAATGAGTCAGTTCTTTACATCAGGTGGCCAATGTATTGGAGTTTCACCTTCAGCATCAGTCCTTTCAATGAATATTTAGGACTGATTTCCTTTAGGATGGACTGCATGGATCTCCTTGCTGTCCAAGGAATTTTCAAGAGTCTTCTCCAACACCACAGTTCAAAAGCATCAATTCTTCAGCGCTCAGCTTTCTTCACAGTTCAACTCTCACATCTATACATGACTACTGGAAAAACCATAGCTTTGACTAGACAGATCTTTGTTGGCAAAGCAATGTCTCTGCTTTTTAATATGCTGTCTAAGTCAGTCATAGCTTTTCTTCCAAGGACCAAGTGTCTTAATTTCACGGCTGCAGTCACCATCTGCAGTGATTTTGGAGCCCCCCAAAATAAAAATTCTCTCACTGTTTCCATTGTTTCCCAATCAATTTACCATGAAGTGATGGGATCAGATACCATGATCTTTGTTTTTTGAATGTTGAGTTTTAAGCCAGCTTTTTCATTCCACTCTTTCACTTTCATCAAGAGACTCTTTAGTTCTTCACTTTCTGCCATAAGGGTGGGAGGTTATTAATTGTTCCAATATGAACAGACATAAATGATTTCCTCTAGGAAATCATAAAAGTAAAGTTAAAGAAATGAACAAAAAGTTTTATCCTATGACACCAACTATGGTGAGACTGTAAGGTAAGTGTTTATGAAGACACCAAAATAAATGTGTGTTCATTTTCCTGTTGACATGCAACACCATGTTGGAAAACTTTTATGTGCTCTTCTATATAACAGGGGTCAGAAGCCTGTGAACTTTATTGCTTAGAATTCCTTTTTATCTATTTCATTGTAATATATGAAGTTCACTGTTTCTGAGGTTTACATATCAGATTGGAAGGCAGAGCTTAATTGTTCCATAGGCTGAGAAAGGCAGCTCTCATGCAAACCTCAGTATACCTTGTTTCTTTGCAATGGGTTCTGAGAACTGCCCAAGGAATTTCCTACCTCAATGCTAAAGGCCACTGTGACAAGTGGCCAAAATTTTCCTGAAAAGTAGGAACTAGTGGTGAAAATGAGGTTCAATTTTCTTGACCTTATCTCTTCAGGCATTTCAACTGTTTTGTAAGCAGCTAATTGCCTGTATCTAATATTTTTCAGATTGAAGTATCATATTCATTTCTGAGTATTCTCACTGATAAAGTTATGATAGAAGTGGTTGTAGGAAACATATCTGCAAAAATTAAAATCTGGAATTTTTTATTGTCTTGATTAATTTTGAAGGCACTGTTGATCACATCACCAGAGTAAAATTGATTAGTAGTTCATAAAATTGAGTAAAAGACATATATATGAATTATGATTTATGTTTCCCTACAATGGAGTTTTATTTATTTTAATTTATTTTATTCAAGTATAATTGATTTACAATGTTGTGTTAATTTATGATGTACAGTTAAGTGATTCAGTTATATATATATATATATACATATATATACACATTATTTTTTATATTCTTTTCAATTATGGGTTATCACAAGGTACTGAATATAGTTCCTTGTGCTATACATTAGAACTTTGTTGTTTACCCATTCTATATATAATAGTTTGCACCTGCTTATCCCAAACTCCCAATCTATTCCTCCATATCCCCATCACCTTGGCAACCGCAAATCTGTTTTCTCTATGTGTGAATCTGTTTTGTAGATAAGTTCATTTGTGTTGTATTTTAGATTCCACATTTAAGTGATATCATATGATATTTGTTGTTGACTTACTTCACATAATATGATAATCTCTAGGTCCACTCATGTAGTTGCAAATGGCAGTATTTCATTCTTTCTAAGGCTGAGTAGCAGCAGCAGCAGTGTTACATTTTATATATATATATATATATATATATATATATATATATATATATATACACACACCACATCTTTACCCGTTCATCTTTCAGTGGACATTTATGTTGCTTGCATGTCTTGGCTACTGTGAATACTGATGCTGTGAACATGGGGGTGTATGTATCATTTTAAATTATAGTTTTGTCTGGATGTATGCCCAGGAGTTGGATTGCTGGATCATATGGCAACTCTATTTTTAGTTTTTTTCAGAGAGCTCTATGTTGTTTTCTGTATTGGCTGCACAAATTTACATTTCCATCAACAGTGTAGGAAGGTTCTAGAATAGGGTATTGAGTTAAAGCAAGGGTATGACTGATCGTGCATCTGTTGAAATGGAGTATTACATCAAATATCATTCCTATGATTAAGAGGAAGACTTTTTTTTTTTGTACTGCACATAAGAAGGCTTACATAGAATACAGCATGTTTGGGACTTTATATACGTATCTCAAAGTATGTACAGAAAAGACAGAAATTATAGGTTTTCCTTTAAAATATTACTTTTATCATTTTAACCTAAGGACTGATTTACCCTACCAAGACACATTTGATCCTTCAGACTGAAATTATAACTTAAGTTGGATTTATAACCTTGCCAAATCTCTTATTTAGATATTATCTTACTGACAGAGAAGAGTGGCACCTGAAAATTGAAAAAGGGTAATAATCAAATAATAAAGTAAGCATCACTCTCAGAGGAAGCTAGAATCCCTGGGATAGAGATGGTTTAATGATCTTAGTTCAGACATTGTCCTTTTTTGGATGTTGATTCTAATCAAGTCTGACCACACTACCATTTATATATCCAGATGTAAAACTAGAGTGAAAGTGAAAGTCTCTCAGTTGTGTTCGACTTTCTGCAACCCCATGAACTGTAGTCCACCAGACTCTTCTCTCCATGGAGTTCTCCAGGTAAGAATATTGAAATGGGTAGCCACTCCTTTCTCCAGGGCGTCTTCCCAATCCACGGATTGAACTTTGATCTCTAGCATTGCAGGCAGATTCTTTGCCATCTGAGCCACTAGGGAAGCCCTGGAGTAGATCTTGTTATAATCCAGCATAATGAGTACAACATCTGAATAGGAAGGAAATAGTTGATTTATATAGAAACCCAGGGGAAATAAGTGGAGACAGCTTGTAAGTACCTACAAGAAATGTCAAGCTTAATGTATCAACTTCAGTGTACTTACTAAACATGGTAGGTTTATGTTTTAACTTACAAATCTGATATTAATTGTAAGCGTTTGCATAGCTAGTTGGCTACTTTATGACTCAATAGCCTCTGGTCGAGACCTAGTAGACACTGAACAGATCAAGAAGAGATGGAAAGAATACACAGAACTGTATAAAAAGGATCCAGATAAACTGGATGACTACGATGGTATGGTCAGCCACCCAGAGCCAGATATTCTGGAGAGTGAAGTCAAGTGGACCTTAGGAAGCACTACTATTAATAAAGCTAGTAGATGTGACAGAATTCCAGTGGGACTATTCAAAACCCTAAAAGATAATCCCATCAAGGAGTTTGTTGCATTCAATATGTCAGTAAATCTGGAAGACCCAGCAGTAGCTGCAGGGCTGGAAAAGATCAATCCTCATCCCAATCCCCAAGAAGGGTAGTATCAAAGAATGTTCAAACCACTGGATAATTGCACTTATCTCCCATGCTAGAAAGGTCATTCTTAAAATCTTGCATGCTAGGCTTCAGCATTACACGAACCAAGAACTTCCAGATGTCCAAGCTGGATTTAGAAAAGGAAGAGGAACCAGAGATGAAATTGCCAACATTCACCGGATCAAGGATGGGGAACACATGTATACCTGTGGCAGATTCATTTTGATATTTGGCAAAACTAATACAATTATGTAAAGTTTAAAAATAAAATAAAATTAAAAAAAAAAAAAATCTACCTCTGTTTCATCAGCTATGCCAAAGTCTTTGACTGTGGATCATAATAAACTGTGGAAAGCTCTTGAAGAGGTGAGAATACCAGACCATCTTACCTGTCTCCTGAGAAACCTGTATGTGGGTGCAGAAGCAACAGTTACAACCCTGTATGGAACAGTCAATTAGTTCAGGATCAAGAAAGGAGTTCAATAGGGCTGTCTGCCATTACTCTGTTTATTTAATCTACGTGCTGAGCACATCATGAGAAATACCAGGCTGGGGAATTTGCAAACTGGAATTAAGATATGCAGGAGAAACATCAACAACCTCAGATATGCAGATGATACCACTGCAATGGCAGAAGGAGATCCAACCAGTCAATCCTAAAGGAAATCAGTCCTGAATATTCATTGGAAGGACTGATGCTGAAGCTGAAACTCCAATACTTTGGCTACCTGATGAGAAGACCCTGATGTTGGGAAAGATTGAAGGCAGGAGGAGATGGGGAAGACAAAGGGTGAGATGGTTGGATGGCATCACCAACTTGATGGACATGAGTTTGAGAAAGCTCTGGGAGTTGGTGGTAGACAGGAAAGCCTGTAATGCTGCAGTCTATGGGATTGCAAAGAGTCTGACACAACTGAGTGACTGAACTGAACTGAACCAACTCAATGGAGTTGAGTTTGAGTAAGCTCTGGGAGATAGTGAAGGACAGGGAAGCCTGGTATGCTGCAGGCCATGGGGTCATAAAGAGTTGGATATGACTGAGTGACTAAACAACAACAACAATGGTAGAAAGCAAAGAGGAAATAAAGAGCCCCTTGATGAGGGTAAAGGAGGAGAGTGAAAGAGCTGGCTTAAAGCTAAACATTAGGTTTGACAGAATACAACAAAATTCTGTAAAGCAATTATCCTTTAATTAAAAAATTAATTAATTTTAAAACCCTAAGCATTGAAAAAAGTTATGATCATGGCATCTGACCCCACTACATCATGGCAAATAGAAGGTTAAATGTGGAAATAGTGACAGCTTTTCTTTTCTTGGACTCTAAAATCAGTGCAGATGGTGACTGTAGCCATGAAATCAGAAGACGTGTGTTTCTTGACAGGAAAGTTATGACAAACCTAGACAGTATTGAAAAGCAGAGACATTACTCTGCCAACAAAAGTCCATGTAGTCAAGGCTGTGGTCTTGTACCAGTGTTCAGGTATGGTTGTGAAAGCTGGACTGTAAAGAAGGTGGAGTGCCAGATAACTGATGCCTTCAAACAGTAGTGCTGAAGAAGACTCCTGAGAGTCCATTGGACAGCAAGGAGATCAAACCAGTCAATTTTAAGAGAAATCAATCCTGAATATTCTTTGGAAAGACTGATGCTGAAGCTGAAACTCCAGTATTTTGGTCATCTGATGTGAACAGCTGACTCATTGGAAAAGTCCCTGATGCTGGGAAAGATTGGGGGCAGAAGGAGAAGAAAGGTCAGAGGCAGAGACTCAAGTTATCTGACCACAAACCCAGAAACACCTGCATCTGGAGTCACCAGAAACTGAAAGACACAAGGTATAGCATCTCCTCTACAGTCTCTGGACAGAGAGTGGCCAGGACAGTCTCTCTAAATAAATGTCTCTATTTCCCTCTTATCTTTTCATCTTTTGTTTATCTCAACATATTCTTTATAAAAATCAGTTGGATAAATTGTTTTATCCAACACTGTGATTTCTGAGTCCTGGCCTCTAGAATTGTGAAAGAATACACTTGTGATTCAAAGCCACCCAGCTTTTAAGAATTTGTTTTAACAGTTTCAGGTAGTTAATATAGATATTGATGTGGATATTCTAAGTAAAATATTAACAGCAGAATTCATTACTTGATTAAAAAGATATTCATAATAACCAAGGAGTACTTATTATATAAATGAAAGGATGGTTAGCTATTAAATATATTTATTTAGTCATTATTATCACATTAGTAAGAAAAACATATAACAATAAGCAGAAACATGTACACAGTACTTACCACATACCTGGCTCTATTCGAGCAATTTCCAATTAATCATCATAACAATTCAATGACAATTTTAGATCCATATATGTACTATTTTATAAAAGAAAATTGAAAGAAACAAAATAAAGCAAGGTTAGGTAGCTTTACAAAGATTTTGTAGCCTGTAGATAGTGAAGTTGGAATTTGAATCCCAGGTGACTTGCTCCAGGGTCCCTCTATTGTAAAATGATAGTATGATCATCTCCATGGATGCCAAAATAAGATTTGGCCAAATCAGATAATCAATCTTGCTTGAAACACTATTTGTCATGATTAGGTAGTTTCTTATCATTAAAATATATCAGTTTCAACCCCCAAATCAGGACAATCCTGATGACAATACCAAAGTCCTTCCTATTACTGTCAGGAGCAAAACAAGAACACTCAGTATTCCTTATATTAACATATTATCATTATACTGGATGCACTAAAAACACAACAAGGCAAGTTAGGGAAATGTGAGATATAGATATACGGAGGAGAAGATGTTTTTGCCTAATTCCCATTTTTATTCTAGTCCTCACCAGATAAAGTCAGTACAAGATCATCACACAAGTGCAGTGTTTGCACCATTGTAATTACAAGAGTGAGATGAGCCACGAACACAGTTTTAGAGTTTAAGTATGACTAAATGGATTATATAATATAAATAAGATTACACCGGCCAGACATTCTCCAGTTACCATGGATATGAGACACTCATTTCATGTCAATAAAATTATGGTTAAAATAGTCACATGACAATGAGTAAGAAACAATCAGGGATCAAAAAATAAATGATTTAATTCCACTTTGGGTAGCACTGGGGAGGCATTTGTGGATATTTATGTAATGGAATAAAGAAGATTAAATTAGAGGGAAATTTTTGGTATTTGAATAAATGAGTTAGATAAAGACAAAAGTAAATTGCCTAGTCTCCACAGTAAATAAAATATGCTGAACTGGAATGCTCTGGAGTTTTGTGAGTTCTGCAAACCTACCATGAAGCCACAGATTTTGGTTGTAGCAAGAGGCTATAAACAAGTGTGTGGGGGTACACATTGCCTCACCTGCTCTGACAGTCACCTCATGGGAGTAAGTGAAGGTGAAATTGTTAGTCGCTCAGTCATGTCCGACTCTTTGTCACCCAATGGACTGTAGCCTGCCAGGCTCCTCTGTCCATGGGGATTTTCCAGGCAAGAATACGTGAGTGGGTTGACATTCCTTTCTCCAGGGGATCTTCCTGTCCCAGGGATCACACCCGGGTCTCCTACATTGGCAGGCAGATTCTTTACTATCTGAGTCACCAGAGAAGCCTGCGTGGAAGTAAGTCCTAAAGCAAATGAAACAGGTGAGAAAAATGTGTTACCTGCTCACAACCTGACCGAGTCCTCCATGTACATGCAGAACTCTCCTCAGTGCTAGCTTAACCACTGATAGTGAGAAGTGAAGGGATGTGTCAGGTCTTCTCAGTCTCAGAGTTAGTCCTGACCTTAATTTAGACCATATTGGAAAGCAAAAGTGGTCCCTTGTAATAGTTTGTCTCCAGTTACTAATTTTGCCAGGTTTTTTGGGTTATGTTTTTTTGTCCAGTTCATGATAAGGGAGGGAAGGTAATTATCACTGGATTTGTACGTTCTAAGATAAAGACATATATCAAACAGGCCTAGATTATTTCATTTACTTCACATCCTACATGCAATGATAAAAATAAACTAATTGGAAGATTGACCAAAATGGAGTTATTTTAAAAATTAAATGAATTTTAATTAGCAAGCAAGATATTTGTATATTTTTATGTGATGTTGTTTCTTGGAAGGTTATTTCCTTAGACATCAGTCTATGTGCTAATAGATATTCTCCTGGCATGGGTAAAGAATTGTATCTGTAATAGTGAGTCTTTTTTTTTTTTTTTTTAGAAACACATAAGTACTTTGTAGGAGTTTTCCAATAGTAAAAAAAATAATTTTTCCCTGATATATTTCCTGATAAGCCAATGGTATTCTGTAAGCACCCAACTTATTAGGGAGAACAGGGTAACTGAACATGTGTATTGTTGAACATATTTATTGTAACCCAAGAGTCAAGAGCAGACTCTGTTGCTAGTTTAATCTTCTGAATATTTAGACAGTTAAACCAAATATGTTGTTGTGGCTGCCTATGATATCATAAATGGATTTTGAATGATTAATCCTCATTGTGCAACATGATTATCATAACATGGTCTCATATTGTATATGCATGTGGTGCCTTTTCACAAATTCCCATTAGGCAGAAAAAGAAGTATACAATTGATGATTTGGATTATGTGAGCAATGAAGAGTTATTTTAAATAATATGCAATAGACAACATAGAATTCTTTTAAATAATGTACACTTATTGTAAGATATTTTGGCATTTTATAGCATATTTTAAAAGATAAAACCTTTTATTTCATTATTTATTAATTCAGGAGTCTTGAAAGAAATCCTGGAGTTTCTATACAGCATTTCTTTAATGATATAGTAAGTCATTTAATTATAATAACTGACATTTTCATAGTATTGAAACAGCATTGATATCCTTAAACCTATGAGGGCGTAAGCTATTTATATATTTGTTTTGTATGTACATTATAGTATTAATACTGTGTTTACTTTATTATTGCAGTATGGATGAAAGTATTTTAAAGTGTATAAGGACCATTTCAAACTAAGAGAAGCTGCTGTTCGTGTGTAAGGGAAAAAAAGTTTAAAGAAAGCAGTTCTGTTGTTGAGTTGCTAAGTCTCTTCCGACTCTTTCTGACCCATGGACTGTAGCACTCCAGGTTTCCCAGTCCTTCACTATCTCCTGGAGTTTGCTCAAACGCATGTCCATTGAGTCAGTGATGCCATCCAACCATGTCATTCTCTGTAGTCCTCTTCTGCTTCTGCCCTCAATCTTTCCCAGAATTGGGGTCTTTTCCAGTGACTTGGCTCTTTGCATCAAGTGGCCAAAGTATTGGAGTTTCGACTTCAGCATCAGTCCTTCCAATAAATGTTAAGGGTTTATTTCCTTTAGGATTGACTGGTTTGATCTCCTTGCTGTCCAAGGAACAGACTCACTGTCAAGAGTCTTCTCCAGCACCACAGTTCACAAGCATCAATTCCTTGGCACTCAGCCTTCTTTATGGCCCAACTCTCACATTCAAACATGACTACTGGAAAAACCATAGCTTTTGACTATATAGACCTTTGTCACCAAAGTGATGTCTCTGCTTTTTAATAAGCTGTCTAGGTTTGTCATAGTTTTTCTTCCTAGCAGCGTCTTTTGATTTCCTGGCTGCAGTCACCATCTGCTATGATTTTGGAGCCGAAGAAAAGAAAATTTGCCAATGTTTGCATTTTTTCTCCATCTATTTGCCATGAAGTAATGGGTCTGGATGCCATGGTCTTAGTTTTTTGAATGTTGAGTTTTAAGACAGTTTTTTTCCCTCTCCTCTTTTGCCTTTATCAAGAGGCTCTTTAGTTCCTCTTCACTTTATGCCATTAAGGTGATATCACCTGCATATCCAAGGTTGTTGATATTTCTCCCGGCAATCATGATGAAAGCAGTAAGTGAAGACAATCACTGGCCCAATCTTACTTTGCAAAATAAAATTTAGGTTATATATCATTATATATAATTAAATGATAGGAATGAGTTGCTTTTATTAATCATCTGTTTTATGAAAGGCAGTGCATTAGAGCCAGTGGATTCTTTTATTAACTCATTCAAAAAATTTATATTTGGGTCTTCTTTATGCTCAGACTGAGGTAGGTGCTGGAGATTCAACAATATACAAACATGTGTCCTTATAGAGAAAACACAAAACTGAAGAAACATGTATAATCAGCTCAATAAATACAAACATAGAATACATTCAGGGTGCCATAGGGGGCATCTAGTGTTAGAGAAAGATCATTTCAAAAATATATGGAGAGAGAAGTTAAGGCCTAGGTTTTTAAATTATGGAGAAAAAAAAAGCTGGAGTGTCTCATAGTAGTATGACATCATTTAAATGTTTTAAACAGATGCTTGGTAATATATTTCCATTCAGAAAAATCATTGTGTTTGATGTGTTCACAGTGGATCAAAGAGAGACAAGACTCATGGCAAAGAAACCATTTAGGGAAATATGCAGTAATTCATTTAGCATAAACATTGTATGTGCCTTCCCTGTGTACTAAACACTGGGCGTGGAGTTGAACTCAGGTATAGTACAAGTAAGTTGAAATCAGGTATAGTTCCCTCAGAAGCTAAGTCAGAGTATCTATAAGCAAAAATGAAAACACAAATCTACATAGCTGTGTTATATCATTAAGTAGAAACCAAATAATATCCCTGATATTCCCCTACTTCTTACACATAATACAATGATATCTTCCTTCCATACTTTCATACTAGAGGGTAGAAACCAAGGCCAAAATTAACTGCAAAGTTTCAGATCAAGAATCTGGATTTTGATGTTTGTTTTTGCCTTGGAAAGACTAGATAAATCAAGGCCTTTAGGTTGAGAAGAAAAAAGAGAAGCCAAAAACAAACCAAAAAATTAACAAAACCAAAGTTAAAAGGGAGAATAGGCAGATGCTAAAGGTAAAGCCATCTCCCACAGAGAAATAAGAGGTGTAGTGAAGACTAATAGGACAAACTGTCCTCCTGTGTGTCTCCAATTCTCCCCTACCTCCTCCTCAATGATGTAAGTATCACCCATGAATGACCTACGTGGGGCAGTACTGGAAACGTGTAAACCTCTATGAACAAAGGGTAGCAACTTAAAAACTACATGTGAAGCTGCTGGACAATAATATCCTCAGACATGTTCCAAGTATGAATATCTGGGGGATTTTCTGATTATCAGAACCCTGGCATATTAAATAACATAGTTTTTGTTTGTTTTTTTAAGGAGAAAGTATTATAAAAAAAAGCAAAGGAGACTCAGTATCCCCCTCAGTCAGTCTATCCCATCAGGAACCTTTCATAAGCCTCTTATCCTTCTCCATCAGAGGGAAGACAGACTGAAAACCATAATCACAAAAAACTAACCAATCTAATCACATGGACCAGAGCCTTGTTAAACTCAGTGAAACTATGAGCCATGCCTTGTAGCGCCACCCAAAATGGATGGGTCATGATGGAGAGTTCTGACAAAATGTGGTCCACTGGAGAAGGGAATGGCAAACCACTTCAGTATTCTTGCCTTGAGAACCCATGAACAATATGAGAAGGCAAAAAGATAGGACACTGAGAGATGAACTCCCCAGGTCAGTAGGTGCCTAATATGCTACTGGAGATCAGTGGAGAAATAACTCCAGAAAGAATGAAAAGACAGAGCCAAGGCAGAAAGAGCACCCAGTTGTGGATGTGACTGGTGATGGAAGCAAGGTCCTATGCTATAAAGAGCAATATTTCATGGGAACCTGGAATGTTAGGTCCATGTATCAAGGCAATTTGGAAGTGGTCAAATAGGAGATGGCAAGAGTGAACATCAACATTTTAGAAATCAGAAAACTAAAATGGACTGGAATGGGTGAATTTGATGCAGATGTCCATTATATCTACTACTGTGGGCAGGAATCCCTTATAAGAAATGAAGTAGCCCTCATAGTCAACAAAAGAGTCTGAAATGCAGTACTTGGATGCAGTTGCAAAAATGCAGAATGATCTCTGTTCGTTTCCAAGGCAAACCATTCAATATCACAGTAATCCAAGGCTATGCCCTGACCAGTAATGCTGAAGAAGCTGAAGTTGAACAGTTCTATGAAGACCTACAAGACCTTCTAGAATTAACACCCAAAAAAGATGTCCTTTTCATTATAGGAGACTGAAATGCAAAATAGGAAGTCAAGAAACACCTGGAGTAACAGGCAAATTTGGCCTTGGAATACAGAATGAAGCAGGGCAAAGACTAATAGAGTTTTGCCAAGAGAATGCACTGGTCATAGCAAACACCCTCTTCCAACAACACAAGAGAGAGTGTATACATGGACATCACCAGATGGTCAACACTGAAATCAGATTGATTATATTCTTTGCAGCCAAAAATGGAGAAGCTCTATACAGTCTGCAAAAACAAGACTGGGAGCTGACTGTTGCACAGACCATGAACTCCTTATTGCCAAATGGAAAACCAGTAGATCATTCAGGTATGACCTAAATCAAATCCCTTACAATTATACAGTGGAATTGACAAATCAATTCAAGGGATTAGATCTGAATTTTGCTTAAAATTATAGTAGATAGTCTTCCTTGACAATATGATATGATATTGAATAACTGCTCTAAATAAGAAAGTTGAATAAAAATGTAAACAATTTCTAAAATAATGTAAAATGAAACTAAAGTGATGGTAAATGGGAATGGAGAAAAAGAAATTGAGAATAAGGAAGGGAAAAGTATATAGATGTTAAATGAACTCCAGCCTGAAAGTGTAGTAATTTAAATCCTGGCTCTACCTCTCACCAGAGATGTCACATTGTTCAAGTTTCTCAGGGTTTCTGTACACAATTGCACACATCTCACACGCTAGTAAAGTAATGCTCAAAATTCTGCAGCCAGGCTTCAACAGTACATGAACCGTGAACTTCCAGATGTTCAAGGTGGATTTAGCAAAGGCAGAGGAACCAAAGATAAAATTGCCAACATCCGTTGGATCATCAAGAAAGCAAGAGAGTTCCAGAAAAACATCTACTTCTGCATTATTGACTATGCCAATGACTTTGACTGTGTGGATCACAATAAATTGTGGACAAATCTGAAAATGATGGGATACCAGACCACCGGACCTGCCTCTTGAGAAATCTGTATGCAGGTCAGGAAGCAACAGTTAGAACTGGACATGGAACAACAGACTGGTTCCAAATCAGAAAAGGAGTATGTCAAGGCTGTATATTGTCACTGTGTCCGACTCATTGCGACCCCATGGACTGCAGCATGCCAGGCCTCCCTGTCCATCACCAACTCCCAGAGTTTACTCAAATTCATATCCATTGAGTGATTCCATCCAACCATCTCATCCTCTGTCCGTCCCCTTCTCCTCCTGCCTTCAATCTTTCCTAGCATCAGGGTCTTTTCACATCAGGTGGCCAAAGTATTGGAGTTTCAGCTTCAACACAAGTCCTTCCAATGAACATTGAGGACAAATTTCATTAGGATGGACTGGATGGATCTCTTTGCAGTTTTAGGGACTCTCAAGCGGCTTCTCCAACGCCACAGTTCAAAAGCATCAATTCTTTGGTGCTCAGCTTTCTTCACAGTCCAACTCTCACATCCATATGTGACTACTGGAAAAACCATAGCCTTAACTAGATGGACCTTTGTTGGCAAAGTAATCTCTGCTTTTTAATATGCTGTCTAGGTTGGTCATAACTTTTCTTCCAAGGAGTAAGTATCTTTGTATTTCATGGTTGCAGTCACAATCTGCAGTGATCTTGGAGCCCCCCAAATAAAGTCTGCCACCGTTGCCACTGTTTCCCCATTTGCCATGAAGTGATGGGACTGGATGTCATGATCTTCATTTTCTGAATGTTGAGCTTTAAGCCAACTTTTTCACTCTCCTCTTTCACTTTCATCAAGAGGCTCTTTAGTTCTTCTTCAGTTTCTGCCATAAGGGTGGTGTCACCTGCATAACTGAGGTTATTGATATTTCTCCCAGCAATCTTGATTCCAGCTTGTGCTTCATCCAGCCAGGAATTCCTCATGATATACTCTGCATATAAGTTAAATAAGCACGGTGACAATATACAGCTTTGACATACCCGTTTTCCTGTTTGAAACCACTCTGTTGTCCCGTGTCCAGTTCTAACTGTTTCTTCCTGACTTGAATACAGAGTTTTCAAGAAATAGGTCAGGTGGTCTAGTATTCCATCTCTTTCATTCTATGGAGAAAATAAATATTTCCTGTCCTTTGAGTAAGACCCTATCTCTATCTTCCAGGCTGTTTGTTTGCTATACACACATCCTGGAAAAGGTAAGCAGGAATGTAATGTATGAGAAAATGTAGATCTGTCACAAAGAACTATTTCTTAGCACATTGTGAACCCTTATTTAGGTGAGTTATGAGACAGTATACATATATATATATATATATATATTTTTTTTTTTTTTTTTTAAGTGATCAGTTTGTGTCTTCTGTGAAAGGATTAGCTTTTTGGGGATAAAAGTGGTGATGAATACATCAGTTTGGAGGCTGTTGAACCCCATGTGAACAATGACTGTGGCTGTTGCCTGTCACCTGGAAGGATGATGGTGGTTTATGAAGGTAAATGGCAGTGAAGATTCAGCAAATGGCAGATTTAGAAAGTGGCAGATTAGGGTTTAATCCATGTGAGGATTTAATAAAACCTCACATAGATTACCAATCTGGAGAACTTGGAGATGGTAGTAAAACTGACTAAGGAAAGCATTGCAGGAACAGAGGTGCATTTGAAAAAAGGGTCCATATGAGGAACTGACTCATGAATTCAGCTTTAATAATAAAATAATCAAAAATTTTTATATGCATATGCTTTTACCACATATCACTGAGCATAAGGGGGAAAAAAAGCACACATAGTGATCTTGTTATCAAATAGACCAATTTTTAACTTAAATATCATCAAAGACAGAAATATAGATCAATGGAACAAAATAGAAAGCCAAGAGATAAATCCACATACCTATGGACACCTTATCTTTGACAAAAGAGGCAAGAATATACAATAGAGAAAAGACAATCTCTTTAACAAGTGGTGCTGGGAAAACTGGTCAACCACTTGTAAAAGAATGAAACTAGAACACTTTCTAACACCATATACAAAGATAAACTCAAAATGGATTAAAGATCTAAATGTAAGACTAGAAACTATAAAACTCCTAGGTGAAAACATAGGCAAAACACTCTCTGACATAGAGCAGGATCCTCTAGGACCCACCTCCCAGAGTAATGGAAATAAAAGGAAAAATAAACAAATGGGACCTAATTAAACCTAAAAGCTTTTCCACAACGAAGGAAACTATAAGAAAGGTGAAAAGAGAGTCTTCGGAATGGGAGAAAATAATAGCAATCGAAGCAACTTACAAAGAATTAATCTCAAAAATATACAAGCAGCTCATGAAGCTCAATTTCAGAAAAATAAACGGCCCAATCAAAAAATGGGCCAAAGAACTAAACAGACATTTCTCTGAAGAAGACATACTGATGGCTAACAAGCACATGAAAAGATGCTCAACATTACTCATTATCACAGAAATACAAATTAAAACCATAATGAGGTACCATCTCACACAGGTCAGAAGGGCTGCTATCAAAAAGTCTAAAAACAATAAATGCTAGACAGAGTGCAGAGAAAAGGGAACCCTCTTACACTGTTGGTGGGAAAGCAAACTAGTACAGCCACTATGGAGAACAGTGTGGAGATTCCTTAAAAAGCTGGAAATAGAACTGCCATATGTCTCAGCAATCCCACTGCTGGGCATACACACTGAGGAAACCAGAATTGAAAGAGACACATGTACCCCAAAGTTCATCGCAGCACTGTTTACAATAGCCAGGACATGGAATCAACCCAGATGTCCTTTGGTAGATGAATGGATAAGAAAGCCATGGTACATATACACAATGGAATATTATTCAGCTATTAAAAAGAATGCGTTTGAATCAGTTCTAATGAGGTGGATGAAACTGGAGCCTATTATACAGAGTGAAGTAAGTAAAAAAAAAAAAAACACCAATATAGTATATGAACACATATATATGGAATTTAGAAAGATGGTAATGATGACCCTATATGGGAAACAGAAAAAGAGACATAGATGTAAAGAACAGACTTTTGGACTCTGTGGGAGAAGGCAAGGGTGGGATGATTTGAGAGAATAGCATTGAAACATGTATATTATCATATGAAATAGATCGCCAGCCCAGATTCGATGCATGAGACAGGGTGCTCAGGGCTGGTGCACTGGGATGACCCTGAGGGATGGGATGGGGAGGGAAGAAGGAGGGGGGTTCAGGATGGGGAACACATGTACACCCGTGGCTGATTCATGCCAGTGTATGGCAAAAACCACTACAATATTGTAATTAGCCTCCAGTTAAAATAATTAATTAAAGAAAATAATCCTGTTCAACTAGAACTAAAATCTGATTAAACTCCCAGATAATCAAATGCTCTCTCAAAATGTCCTTCTTGTGTGTTTTCTTATAATAGATAATCTTTTATAACTATATAGCTGATTTAAAATTTTAAATGGGGGAGTAGCTATGTTGAAGTAACTCCAAGAATAATTATTATTTGCAAATTATAGAGATTATGAAAGTTATAATTTCCAAAAATCTAAGTGATTTTCCTATTAAGATTAGTAGAAATTAAGCTGGATATTGTTTTTCATTTGTAATCAAAATATGCCATGAGATATTCTTTAGTATTTACCTAAAGGAAAATTCTGTCCATAATTACCCGCTTAAACATTTTAAAACCAACTAAAGACCCAATATCTGTAAAAGGGTGGAATTAAACCATATCAAAAGTTTAAGAGAATTTTTAGCATAGAATGGTGAGCTTGTCACATCCTATTCATAATGTAGCAAGATTAAACTGTATATTATCATCTAATGGGGAAAAAAGGGAAAAAAGAAGAAAGTTTAAAATAGAATAGTCTCTCGTTATTCATGTATTTCCTTGACTCTTGTTCCTTTAGGACATCTGAAGATATTTAGTTTCATTGTTCTCTGAGTAGCTCATGAATATTTCAGTTCCAAATGGTTGAATATTCTTTTTACTAGTCCATTTAAATTGCAGTACAAATATGTTTTTTATGTGTGTTGCTGGGAGACTTGGTGATTTAGGGAGTTTTACTTTTTTAAAAACAAAGAAACAATAGTCTGTATAGGGACTAGAGCAGTCATGTTTGTTTAAGATTGCAGTTGAATGGGAATATCACATGTTTTTTTAATGTTTAATAATGAAATAGCTCTTTTATTTTAACAATCATATGGAATAATAGTTTTCAAATATTCAAAGCATTAGTGCACATAAAAGAGTTTTGAATTAGATCTTTCTTTACTTCCTTCTATAAAACATTTCCTTTGTGTCTCTTCCTACAGGACTTTTCAAAGGCTTGAAAGACATATGAAGTGTTGCCTCATTATTGCACTCATTTGGACCATTGTGTGAAATAGATCACAAATAAGAGGTAGTCTCAAAGTCCTGGCTCTATGAATATGAAAAGAATTGATCTGACTGAAAATTATTTAATCAATAATATAGCACAGTTTTGTATACAAAATCCTGATTCTCACATCTCTTTATATAATTAATGTAATCCTAGGTGAATAAGAGAAAGAAGATACTAGGTTGTCATATTAATATGTCCAGCACATTGTGGAATTAATACAAATCCTCTAAGAATTTTTAAATTCCAATCATCTTGATGTACATTTTTAAGCCAGGTCCAAAATGGTGTGGCCAAACCCATTTTACTTATAA